>NC_137889.1:149185005-149912505 GCF_963455335.1 Martes martes
GAAGCAGAAGAAAACTTCCAGACTCTTTTTACGAAGCCAGCATTACCCTGATCCCTAAACCAGGAAAAGATCCCACCAAAAAGGAGAATTTCAGACCAATATCCCTGATGAATAGGGATGCTAAGGTTCACAACAAGATCCTAGCTAATAGGATCCAATAGTATATTAAAAAGATTTTCCACTATGACCAGGTGGGATTTATCCCTGGGTTGCAAGGGTGGTTCAACATTTGCAAATCAATCAATGTGATAGAACAAATCAATAAGAGAAGAGAGAAGAGCCACATGGTCCTCTCAATTGATGCAGAAAAAGTTTTTGACAAAACCCAGCATCCGGTCCTGATTAAAACAATTCAAAGTATAGGGATAGAGGGAACATTCCTGAACTTCATAAAATCTATCTATAAAAAACCCACAGCTAATATCATCCTCAATGGGAAAAAGCTGACAACCTTCCCTTTGAGATCAGGAAAACGACAAGGATGCCCACTGTCACCACTCTTGTTCAACATATTATCAGAAGTCCTAGGAACAGCAATCAGACAACAAAGAGAAATAAAAGTATTCAAATTGGCAATGAAGAAGTCAAACTCTCTCTCTTTGCAGATGACATAATACTTTATATGGAAAACGCAAAAGACTCCACCCCCAAACTACTAGAACTCATACAGCAATTCAGTAATGTGGCAGGATACAAAGTCAATGTACAGAAATCAGTGGCTTTCTTATACACTAACAATGAAAATACAGAAAGGGAAATTAGAGAATCGATTCCATTTACTATAGCACCAAGAAACACAAGATACCTGGGAATAAGCCTAACCAAAGAGGTAAAGGATCTGTACTCGAGGAACTACAGAACACTCACGAAAGATATTGAAGAAGATACAAAAAGATGGAAGACCATTCCATGCTCATGGATCAGAAGAATAAACATTGTTAAAATGCCTATACTGCCTAGAGCAATCTATACTTTCAATGCCATTCTGATCAAAATTCCACAGGCATTTGTCAAAGAGCTGGAGCAAATAATCCTAAAATTTGTATGGAATCAGAAGAGACCCCAAATTGCTAAGGAACTGTTGGAAGAGAAAACCAAAACTGGGGGCATCACGTTGCCCGATTTCAAGCTTTACTATAAAGCTGTGATCACCTAGATCTTAGATTTGAGAAACAAAGATGTTTTCAAATTTATGGAAGACCACACATCATCCACTTTAACAAGTAAACATTTTAATTGCCTTTGATTCATTAAAAGAACAACTTTAGTTTTGCAATGCTAAGGGATATTAGAAGTTTTTGTTCAACTCATCTGGTTTATGGAAAAGGAAAAATGAAACACCCTGAGTTCTGAGATGAGAACCCGGTCATGAGTCAGGAGAACCAGATTCTATAAGTAGCCTTGCATGGTTATTATCTGTGTGACATTTGATAAATTGCTTTCTTTTCTGGACCTCAGTTGCCTTACATGTAAAATTGTACAGCGGTTTAGAAATTCTTTGTGGTCCATTTCTGTGCTACCCTTCTTTATTTTTTTAATTAAATTTTTTATTTATTTTCAGTGTAACAGTATTCATTGTTTTTACCCTTCTTTAAATCAAAGTGTTTGTTTATTGTCAGTTCCCCATGTTCTGCCTGGCTTAGATGTTCTTTATGGTCCTTTTCTATGCTGTCCTTCTGAGTCTAAGTGTTTGTTTGTTGTCAGTTTCCTAGGTTCTGGTTGTGTAAGTATATATATTTTGTACCTCTATATGCCAAAGAGTGGTTTGGGCCCTGTAAGACTCTCTAATTCCAGCCTTTAGAAGATCATCATCTATTCATTCAATCTTTAGGATCCAAGAATCCTCTCAAATTTCATGCAGAAGTGCATCAGCATATGCAATTATCTGTAGCAAGAATATATTGCTTACAACAGATACTTAAAGAGTAGCCATCTCTTTTGGAACAATTATTACTACAAATTATTATGCTTATTTTACAAATTAAGGGGAAAAGGAGGCTTAATGATGTTAAGTAATTTGTCCAAGGTTATGGTGTTAGTAAGTGGCTGTCTTCACTCTGCTTACAGGAGGTTTTCATAAAATAAGTGGCTGTTTTTACCATAATAACCACCAGTGACTTACCACAAAATCAGTAGGGAGGATACCACAGAGACAGGGGATAACACTCAAACCTCATGTCAACCAAACATCAGCTTACTCCCTCTTCCCTTTAAGAAAAAAAAAAAAAAAAAAAAAAAAAGCCTTCCTCAAGATTTTGGCAAATCCCAGGACCATGTTTGCTCACTGCTCATTATCATTTCTCCAACTGATTCTCTATGAATTTCATATATATATATATATATATATATATATATATATATATATATATATAAAATTTTCAATGTACAAAAGCTGTACATATTTAATGTACTAACTTGATGAGTTAAGTATACAACCATGAAATCATCACCACAGTCTATGCCATAAACATATCCATCACCTCCCCCAATTTTTTTAATCAACATTTATTTTATTTTTTGTGATAAAAACACAAGATCTACACTCTCAGCAAATTTATAAGCATACAATACCACATAGTTAACTGTAGGCACTGTGCTGTACAGTAGGTCTCCAGGGCTTCATTACATTGCATGACTGAACCTTTGTACTCTTTACTAGCACTTCCCTTTTCCTCCTGTCCCAGTCCCTGGGAAACCACCATTGTACTCTCTGCTTCTAAGATTCGGATTCCCTATTTTTAAACGTGTATGTCCTCCTGTTACTATTTTCTCCCTTTGTCCCTGTAGGCCTCAGTCACGGGACACTGCTTCTTTGCCTAGATTTCCACAAAATGCCATTCACAGAAGGCATTTGCATGGATGAGAATTTTACAGGGGATTCAAAGGGCAACAGCAAATATGAGATATAAAGCAAGAGGAGAGACAGTCATAACTGAATATCAAATATCAAATAGTACTGCTATTTATAAGCTCTCTCCTTCACACTTGCCACAGGTAGTTCTCAATGCCCTTCCTTCCTTCCTTCCTTCCTTTCATCCATCCTTCCTTCCATCCTTCCATCCATCCATCCTTCCTTCCTTCCTCTCTCTCTCTCTCTCTCTCCTTCTTTTCTTTCTTCTTTACCATCTGGCTTCAAGCTTTCATCTTCATTTCCTTCTCTAACCCTGTGCCTTCCTTTTCTTCAGGCACTTCTTAAACTATAAAATTCCTCTGTGGCTTTGATGCAGGGCAGCACATTTTGACTGTCCCCAAACATGCCTAGTAAAATGAGCTCTACATAAGAGAGCTTTTTGCTTCCAGGAGGAATCCTGCAATCAGCCTTGAATGTTGTGAGTTTTTTCCCTCCTATATCTCTTGTCACTGGCTTTACTTCCTTCCTTCCTCATTTACTATATATCTATAATGTATTTTGGGGGAAAATTAAATACCGTCCTTTGATAAATTCATTGAGACTGTGATCCTTTGTTCCTATTGTTCTACCCACAAAGCTGAGCTTTGATGCCTTTGGCTATACCTAAGACCTTACTCTTCATCAAGTTGGGATAAAAATAAGCTTGTAAAAATCCTACAATTGCCTTGTGAACTACAGCACTGTCAAGCCAATGTGACTCAGCTGTCAAGTTTAATGTATCAGACTGGGACAAACCTGTCCTTTGGTTTCATGCTGTCCTAGGTAAGGATGGTAGTAGCATTATATTTGTAAAGTTGTATATGTATCATAAGGAAATGTCAGCCTTCACCCTATTCACCTGAGCCTTTGCCTCCCCACCTTCCAGTCTTTTCTATTTTCAGGCACCAGATAAATCCTCCTTAGATACAGCTATGATTTTCCCATTTCTGAATTCAAAAACTTTTCATAACTCACCCACCAAACATGGAGCCCAACAATCTGGCATTATATTTTGGCCCCTTCATGCAAGATCCGTGTGATCTCGGGCAAGTTACTTACATCACCAAGTTTAGCATTCTTTGCTGTGAAATGGGCACATGCCCTAAGTATCTATGCAGATCTACTTTGGAAGTATTTGAAAGCTTATAAACTCTAACATGCTACTGTAAGTTGTGACTCTTCTCATAAAATGAAACTCAAACTTCTAGTCTGTTGTTTAAGGTCACAGTTAGGTTCCTATTTGTATCTTCTAATTTTCATCTTTTTACATCCAACAGAAAAAATCTTTGTGTGAAGGGCAGAGTACTGGTAACTGTCATTTACAATGACATTTACAGTGACCCATTACAATGATAATATGATTGTGAATGTAGTGTAATTTACAATGATCCATTACAAGGGATCCTATCATTCATGAGGCATGGGACCTTGGAAGTGTTGACCGACTCCTCTGAGCATTGATCTCAACACTGACAAAGTGCTTACTCTTCTGAACATGCCTACCATCTGGTGTTATTTCTTAAATTACACAAAATAATGGTAAATAATAAAAATCTAGCAAAAAACAAAAATAAGCTTTATATTTCCTTAGAGGGTTCCACTGTGCCTAGAAAGTCTTGGATACATAATAACATCCCAAACTCAGTTCATCCAAAGTAAGAATTCACTTTTTTTTTCCTTTGCCAAGCTACTAGTAGATTCTCAATCTCATCAAATAAATTCAGTCTCCTAACACTAGAGACATTTATGATGTTTTTCACTCTTTCCTCCCCTTCCCACATTTTGACAGTCACCAAATCCCATTGATTCTACTGACTAGATAATCTTTGAAATGCTCCCACTCTCTGCTGCTACTTTTTAAATTTAGATCTTCAGAATTTCTTTTCTGGATGATTGCAGCATCTTCCTTTCTGGACTTGCCAATTTCAATTGCTTTTCATTGTGTTATTCCATTCGACACCTAGTTATCAGAATGAGTATTCTCAAAAAGAAGTCTAACATGACTCTTTCCTACTTGAAGTTGTACTATGTTTAAGATGAGTTTGGGACCAAATTGTCTGAGGCAGACTCACTTTTTATCTCTGTGACCTTAAAGGAATTATCTTTGAGTTCCTCAGTTTCTGTATGTGGTGGCCATGAGTATGCTCCTCTCAGATTTCTGACTGCAGGAAGCATCACATGGACCAATGGCACCAGATGTGCTCTGACATATACCATTACATTCATGCTGTAGCCATGCTTCCCACAGGCTCTGCAGGAAACAACTGAAGACAGCAGAGATACCAATGCAAGCCCCTTTCTGAGACACAAAGGACTCCTATGATAGCTGCCTCCTCTGTCTCTGGTCTGAGGGGTTCCTGTAGGCCTTATGGGACTTCCCCAGACTCACTGTGGTTTTAAACATGTTCACTCAACATTTCTTCCTTCCTTCTCTCCTTCCCAAAGGTTTTAGACTTGCACAGTGGTCTGACAGTTCTCCTGACTTCCTTAGTCTCTTATTTTCTTCCATGGGTATTTCCCTTGATAAATCTCCTATATATTTAGCTTTGTCTTGGCATTTTCTTTTCAAAGGATCTAGAATAATCTACCTCATCTGTAAAATAGATGTAATAACAGTGTCTATTTTATAGGATTACTATGAGGATCAAATATAATGTAGAGCACTTATAACAGTTTGCAGTATCCATCTGTGGTCTAAAATAGTTTGTTGTTATTGTCATCATTATTAATTTGGTACTCATTCAACATAACATACTCTCTCATGGATCAGTTTATGTATATATTCTCCTCAGAAAAGAAAAAAAGAAAGGAAAAAAAAAAAAAAACCTTTTCATTCCAACAATGCAAAGTAATACTTACCTGTCAGGAGTCAGCTCTCAGCTCTGAAATCTCATCTTTGTAATGCCTTCTTTAATCCATCTCCATTTTCCTCCCTACAGTCCCATGTACACCATCCTTCCACCCCCTTTATAAGTACTAATCTCATTTGGGGGCCACAGATGATTTATCTGTTGCTACTTCTAGAGCCTGAGGTCTTCAATGACTTCTATCTTGTCATGTCTATTTTGGGTAACCTGTAGTGCTTTGTACAATATCTGGACCATTTCAGAGGTTAACATAGGGGGTTTTTTAAATGTATTGAGTAAATGGATCTTTGTACATATGCATTAAGTTGATGTGATAGCGATACAAGAATAAAAGAAGCCACAATATTACTCATGCTGGGACATCTGAACTTCCTTTGCTTGACTGGAATCTATAACACCTGGAACTTCTTAAATTTTTCAGTCTCAACTAAGTTGAATAGCTGTCCTTGATTTTAGTGGGAAGGCACCCTTAATGAAAAATAGAAATAGATGCCATTCCTCCATAAATCACTTCGTCCTTCTACAGGATGTAATTCTAAGCCAAAGTTAATCAAAAGCTATGGAAAACTCAACATTTTAGATTCTAGTTTTATATATTTCTTTCATTTTTTAAAAATTAATATATAATGTATTATTTGTTTCAGGAGTACAGATCTGTGATTCATCAGCTTTATACAATTCACAGTCCTCACCATAGCACATGTCTTCCCTAATGTCCTTCATTTAGCCACCCCATCTTTCCCACCCCCTTCCACTCCAGTAACCCTCAGTTTCTTTTCTGAGATTAAGAGTCTTTCATGGTTTGTCACCCTCTCTGGTTTTGTCTTATTTCATTTTTTCCTCTCTTCCCCCATGATCCTCTGCCTTGTCTCAAATTCCACATATTAGTGAGATCAAATGATAATTGTCTTTCTCTGACTGACTTATTTCACTTAGCATAATACCCTCTAGTTCCATCCACATCATTGCAAATGACAATATTTCATTGGGTTTTTTAATGGTTGCATTATAGATAGATAGATAGATAGATGATATATAATATCTTCTTTATCCATTCGTCTTGTGATGGACATCAAGGCTCTTTCTGTAGTTGGGCTATTGTGGACATTGCTGCTATAAACATTAGGGTCCTCGTGTCCCTTCAGATCACTACATTTGTGTCTTTAGGGTAAATACCTAGTAGTGCAATTGCTGTGTCATAGGGTAGCTCTATTTTCAACTTTTTGAGGAACTGCCATACTGTTTTCCAGAGTGGCTACACCAACAGTGCAGCCCACCAACAGTGCAGAGGGTTCCCCTTTCTCCACATCCTTGCCAACACTTGTCATTTCCTGACTGGTTAATTTTAGCCATTCTGAATGGTGTGAGGTGATATCTCAATGTGGTTTTGATTTGTATTTCCCTGATCCTGAGTGATGCTGAACACTTTTCCATGTGTCTGTTGGCCATTCGGATATCCTCTTTGCAGAAATGTTTGTTCATGTCTTCTGCCCATTTCTTGATTGGATTATTTGCTCTTTGGGTGTTGAGTTTAAGTCCTTTATAGACTTTGGATACTAGCCCTTTATCTGAGAAGTCATTTGCAAATGTCTTCTCCCATTCTGTTGGTTGTCTTTTGGTTTTGTTGACTGTTTCCTTCACCGTGCAAAAGCTTTTGATCTTGATGAGGCCCCAGCATTTCATTTTTGCCCTTGCTTCCCTTGTCTTTGGCAAGGTTTCTAGGAAGAAGCTGCTGCACTTGAGTTTGAAGAGGTTGCTCCTGTGTTCTCCTAAAGGATTTTGATGGATTTCTGTCTCACATTGAATTCTTTCATCCATTTTGAGTCTATTTTTTGTGTGTGGTGTAAGGAAATAGTCCAGTTTTATTCTTCTGCATGTGGCTGACCAATTATCCCAATACCATTTTTTTGCAGAGACTGTCTTTTTTACATTGAACATCCTTTCCTGCTTTGTTAAAGATTAGTTGGCCATGGAATTGAGGGTCCATTTCTGGGCTCTATTCTCTTCCATTGATCTATGTGTCTGTTTTTGTGCCAGTACCATATTGTCTTGGTTATTATAATTTTGTAATAGAGCTTGAAGTCTTAAATTGTGATGTGGCCAACTTTGGTTTTCTTTGTCAACCTCCCTCTGGCTTTTGGGGGTCTTTTCTGGTTCCATATAAATTTTAGGATTATTTATTCCTTTTCTTTGAAAGTAGTTGATGGTATTTTGATAGGGGTTGTGTTAAATGTGTAGATTGTTCTAGGTAGCATAGACATTTTCACAATATTTGTCCTTTCAATCCATGAACATGGAACGTTTTTCGTTGTGTGTGTGTGTGTGTGTGTGTGTGTGTGTGTGTGTGTGTGTCTTCCTCAATTTCTTTCATGAGTACTTTATAGTTTTCTAAGTGCAGATTCTTTGCCTCTTTGGTTAAGTTTATTCCTAGGTATCTTATGGTTTTGGGTGCAATTGTAAATGGGATCGACTCCTTAATTTCTCTTTCTTCTGTGCAGTTGTTGGTGTTTAGAAATGCAACTGATTTCTGTGCATTTATTTTATAACCTGTCACTTTACTTCATTCCTCTATGAGTTCTAGCAATTTTGGAGTGGACTCTTTTGGGTTTTCCCCATAAAGTATCATATCATCTGCAAAGAGTGAGCATTAGACTTCTTCTTTGCCAATACAGATACATTTTATTTCTTTTTGCTGTCTAATTGCTGAAGCTAGGACTTCTAGTACTATGTTGAACAGCAGTGGTGATAGTAGACATCCCTGCCATGTTCCTGACATTAAGGGAAAAGCTCTCAGTTTTTACCCATTGAGAATAATATTTGCTGCGGATTTTCTTTTTTTTTTTTTGATTTTTTATTTATTTATTGGACAGACAGCGATCACAAGCAGGAAAAGAGGCAGACAGAGAGAGAGGAGGAAGCAGTCTCCCTGCTGAGCAGAGAGCCCGATGCGGGGCTCGATCCCAGCACCCTGGGATCACGACCTGAGCCGAAGGCAGAGGCTTTAACCCACTGAGCCACCCGGGTGCCCCTGCTGTGGATTTTCATAGATGGCTTTTATGATGTTGACTTTTTTATGATGTTATCCCTACACTGTGAAGAGTTTTAATCAAGAAAGGATGCTGTACTTAGTTGTCAAATGCTTTTTCTACATCTATTGAGAGTATCATATGGTTTTTGTTCTTTCTTTTATTAATGTATTTTATTATATTGGTTGATTTGTAAATGTTGAACCAAACTTGCAGCCCAGAAATAAATCCCATTTGGTCATGGAGAATAATTATTTTAATGTACTGTTGGATACTACTGGCTAGTATTTTGGTGAGAATTTTTGTATCCATGTTCATCCATAATTCTCCTTTTTTTTTTTTTTAAGATTTTATTTATTTATTTGAGAGAGAGAGAGCATGAGAAGGGGGTGGGTCAGAGGGAGAAGCAGACTCCCTGCCAAGCAGGGAGCCCAATGTAGGACCCAATCCCAGGACTCCAGGATCATGACCCAAGCCTAAGGCAGTCACCCAACCAACTGAGCCACCCGGGCACCCTGTAATTCTCCTTTTTGATGAGGTCTTTGTCTTGTTTTGGGGTGAAGGTAATGCTGGCCTCATAAAATGAGTGTGGAAATTTTCTTTCCATTTCTATTTTTTGGAATGGTTTCAGAAGAATAGTTATTAATTCATCTTTAAATGTTTGGTAGAATTATCCTGGGAAACCATCTGGCCCTGGGCTCTTGTTTTTTGGGGGATTTTGATTACTACTTCAATTTCCTTGATGGTGGGGGTCTGGTCAGATTTTCTATTTCTTTATGGCTCAGTTTTTGTAGTTAATACATCTCTAGGAATGCATCCATTTCTTACAGATTGTTTAATTTGTTGGCATACAGTTGCTCATAATATGTTCCTATAATTGTATTTCTTTGGTGTTGGTTGTGATCTCTCCTCTTCATTCATGGTTTTATTTGTTTGGGTCCCTTCTTTTTTCTTTTTGATAAGTCTGGCCAGGAGTTTATCAATCTTATTAATTCTTTCAAAGAACAAGATCCTAGTTTCATTGATCTGTTCTACTGTTCTTTTGGTTTCTATTCCATTGATTTCTGTTCTTATCTTTATTATTTCTCTTCTCCTGCTGGGTTCAGGCTTTATTAACTGTTCTTTATCTATCTCCTTTAGGTGTAGGGGTAAGTTGTGTATTTGAGATCTTTCTTGTTTCTTGAGAAAGGCTTGCATTGTTATATACTTTCGTTTTAGGATGATATTTGTTGTGTCCCAAAGATTTTGAACTGTTGTGTTTTTATTTTCATTTGTTTTCATGATTTTTTAAAATTATTCTTTAATTTCCTGGTTGATCCATTCATTCTTTAGTAGGATGCTCTTTAGCCTCCATGTATTTGAGTTCTTTCCAACTTTCCTCTTGTGATTGAGTTCTCATTTCAAAGTATTGTGGTCCAAAAATATGCAGGGAATGATCCCAATCTTTTGGTACTTTTTGAGACCTGATTTGTGACCCAGGATATGATCTACTTTGGAGGATATTCCATGTGCACTAGAGAAGAATGTGTATTCTGTTGTTTGGGCGTGGAATGTTCTGAATATGTCTGTGAAGTCCATCTGGTCCAGTGTGTCATTTAAAGCCCTTACTTCCTTGTTGATCTTTTGCTTAGACAATCTGTCCATTTCAGTGATGGGGATGTTAAAGTCCCCTATTACAATTGTGTTATTGTCAATGTATTTCTTTGATTTTGTTATTAATTGGCTTATACAATTGGCTGTTCCCATGTTAGGGGTATAAATATTGAAAATTGTTAGATCTTCTTGTTGGGTAGACCCTTTAAGTATGATATAGTGTCCTTTCTCATCTCTTATTATAGCTTTTGGTTTAAAATCTAGTTTGTCTGATATAAGGATTGCCACCCCAGTTTTCTTTTCATGTCCATTAGCATGGTAAATGGTTTTCCAACCCCCTCACTTTGAATCTGGAGGTGTCTTTGGGTCTAAAATGAATCTCTTCCAGACAGCATATTGATAGGTCCTGGTTTGTTTTTTTGTTTTTTTTTGTTTTTTGTTTTTCATTTTGTTTTTGTTCTTGTTTTTGTTTTTGTTTTCCCAATCTGATACACTGTGTCTTTTGATTGGGGCATTTAGCTCATTTACATTCGGGGTAACTATTGAAAGATATGAATTTAGTGCCATTGTGTTGTCTATTGGGTGACTGTTATTGTATATTGTCTCTGTTCCTTTCTGGTCTGTTCTCCTTTTAGGCTCTCTCTTCACTCAAGAGAACCCTGTTCAATATTTCTTGTAGGGCTGGTTTGGTGATCGCAGATTCTTTTAGTTTTTGTTTGGCCTGGAAGCATTTTTATCTCTCCTCCTATTTTCAATGACAGCCTGGCTGGATATAGTATTCTTGGCTGCGTATTTTTCTCATTTAGTGCCCTCAATGTATCATGCCAATCCTTTCTGGCCTGCTAGGTCTCTGTGGATAGGTCTGCTGCCAATCTAATTTCTACCCTTGTAGGTTACAGAACTCTTTCCAGAGCTTCCTTCAGCTCAGTTTTACATTTTTGTCTTATTCCCTCAACAGGGAATTTAATGAATAAAGTTTTGAGTAGATAAGCCCAAAACAGTGAGGTTCCTTTACATCTATTCACATCTTGTGCCCCATATCTGCATCCAACAGATCCCTTTTCAGTCTGTATATTTTCAGATGTGAATATTACCTTCTCATATCAGTACTAGTGAGCAATGACAAAAAAGAATATTTCCATTTTTGTTTATTCATTAAACAAATATTTATTGAATATTACTATGTGTTATGCACTGTCCTAAGGACTGAGAAAATAGTAATAACCAAACAGACTAAAACAAAACAATAAACATTCAAACAAAAACCCACCTGCCTTCATTGAGCTTATATAGTAGTGGGGGGAGGCATACAATAAATAAATGTAAGTGTAGGGTGCCAGATGGTGATTAGTACCATGGAAAATAGAATAAAAGTAAAGAAATAGGGGAATATGAACTCCTGAGGGTCTGGAGAATGTATTAATTTTAAAACAAGCTGACTAAAACAAGCTTCATTAGGAAGAGGACATTTGAACAAATACTTGAAATAGTGGAAGAAGTGAACCATAAAATATCATGGGAAGAACATATCAGACAGAACAAAAAGCAAGTGCTAAGTCTGAAATGGAAACATGTCTGGAATACTCCAGTAACATCAGAAAGGCAGAGTAGTTGGAACAGAAATATCAAAAAGGAGAAAGTGGTAGGAGATGAGGTCAAATAAGGACTCCTTGTCCTTAACAAGGTGTCAAACTGAGAATGTGGGAAGGATTATGGATTGTACCCTGAGTGAGATGAGGACACATTGGAGTCTTTAAAATATGTTTTCAAAGGTTTCCATATAATTACAGATTTCCATAGAATCAAAGATCTTTCTGTGGTACTGTGTCCTCAGTAGGAATAACATGTAGGTCCAAGAACCAAGGGGTGGGAGCAAGTATGGCACTCTGGCTCTTACTCCCAATGATCTACTTGGTGAATTTGATATTCTTGTTCCTGCAGCTCTAGGCTTTGAAATGTTACAGGTCTTAATCCCCCAAAGGGGAACATTTCCACAGGGGACAAAACAAGAATTGTATATGAACTATGGCTCTGTCTGGACACTTCAAGTATCCAGGGACCAGTGGGCAAAAAATGTCACTCTCTTCATAGAGATAATTGACCCTGGTCATGAGGAGGAGTAGTGGTCTTTTACACAATGGAGATAAGTAGGAATATGTTTCGTATCCATCACCCAGTGTTGGAGGTAAATGGACAAGAGCAGAACTTCTGGCCTAGGAAGTGCATAATAACCAGGGGGTCATATCCCCTAGAAAAGGGTCTAGATCTTATTATAACAGAAGTCTCCAAAACAAGTACAGGTGATAGCTGAAGGTGAAGATGATAGAGATTGAATAATAGAGGCTGGAGAATATGGGTATTTGTTGTGCTTCAGAGACTAACTTCTGTGGCAAGTGTGGCAGCTCATCTCACTAAATCCTTCTTTTATGTCACCTCTCAGGAATCCAGAGGAGCTATTGCTCAAATAAATATGAAAAAGTAAATGTGAGTCACACAAAGTATGTACTTTGGGAGACACAGTGATGCACCAACCAGATCTCCCTTCAAAGGACTTATTGCCTTAGCCTTTGGAAGTGCTGTACATAGACAGTTTTCAGTGTCAGAGTCTTCAGGTCTTACCTCAAGGGATCTAGCTTGCTGAAAGTTCCTCTCTTCAGAAAAGCTTATATTTAGTGGTTTACTAAGATAGCGGTACAAAGATCAACCTATTTCTGAACAGTGCAGGAAAACTTTAACAAGTCATTTTATGCCCAGAGTTCCCAGTGGGTTGGGCTGATTTGACATTATAGAACTTGTATCTTAGTTTTACTTACCCCTCTGTCTGCTCTTGCTTCTTTCCTCTCTTTTCTACAAGTGTTGAGTTGATCACAAGGGCACTCTGTAATAAATATTATGCTTGATGAACATTGTCTGAGTCTGTTTTCCAAGGAACCCAACCTGTGACAGGTAGGTATTAATGAATGGTTATTTTGCTGTGTAGACCACCCGGACTGGTTTCCATTCAAATCCTAGAGGTGAATGGGTGTGGAGATAGCTCAGTTGGCCCAACTTAAAATAGCTGGAAAAGGTGAGACTTCCCGGAATTAACTTTAGAAGGAAAAATTGATGAGAAGGAAAAACAGAAGACCCAAGAAGCAGAGAAGAATCAGAAAATGGTAGAGACAGGGATTACATAGAGTGGATCAGCCCACTGAAAATATTCTGGCCAAAGAATTTTTTTTTCGTAATAAGAATATTTGACATGCAATTTTACATTATTTTATCTTATGCAAATTTTCTTCATTTTTTAAAAAGATTTTATTTATTTATTTGACACACAGAGAGAGAAGTCACAAGTAGGCAGAGAGGCAGGCAGAGAGAGAGGGGGGAAGCAGGCTCCCTGCTGAGCAGACAGCCTGATGCAGGGCTCGATCCCAGGACTCTGGGATCATGACCTGAGCTAAAGGCAGAGGATTAACCCACTGAGCCACCCAGGTGCCCCAAATTTTCTTCATCTTTAATATCCATTAAAGTCTGCCATATTCAGAATCTTTACATGGTATTTCTTTTAAAGTTCATGTCTGGATTAATGAAGTGTAGAACAGCTAGCGAGTTGATCCATTAATGTATCAAATTCATTGAATAAAGGGCTCATAGGTGACCATGGTAATAGAAGATCCCATGCTGGGTTTTAACCCTCTCTAAATTAAAGCAGTATTTGGGTTATATCTGTCTACTTGTTTGTTTTATCTTCTAGATTGCATTTTTTATGGAAAGGGACAGTGACCATCATGCAACACAATACCATGTTCATAATTAACACTCCTTTCCATAATAAATATATATGGGCATAAATGAATTAGTTTATGTTGTTTAGTTGTACAGACATCTGTCTTCCTCACTGAACAATGTATCTCTGTGGAATAGAGTCATTTAAAATATTTTTTGGTATCATCCAAATTGCTTAGAACAGTACTTGACTCATAGTAAATCAGTTATTTGTTGAATATAATTTCTGAAAGCTGAATATCATGTCATGTCAAAACAAGACAAAAACACCGGTTTTCAATTTATTGCTTCTCAACTCTTAATCTCTCCTTCATTGACTGCTCTATGACAATAGAATGGGTTCTGTAAATAGTTCTTTGCTATGTGGCAAAGTGCTAGAATTTTTTATTTTTTAATTTTTTTAATTTTTAAATTTTTTATTTTTTAGTAGAGGGCACTGGAAAGACATTGCAAGTGGAATGGAGTTTCCTTCCTGGTTCTGGCTTGCTCACTTGACTGACTCCTACAGTGCACTTGACTTATCCAGTGCCTGGATTTTGTAGCACAGGGTGGTCCACAACTCCCTATATCCAGGTCTCTTGGGCAGGCTTATAGTGGCTTTCCTATGGTGAGACACCTACCCATATATTGTTTTCTCTAGGGCCTTAGAGGTCCAATTTCTATCATGTTTTAAGAGGGGCTTCCAGGAAGTTCCTCTGGCATGGCAGCACAGAGACTTCTCTGTCATCTATGAGTCATCAATTGGCATGCCCTTTCTTTCTTTCTTTTTTTTTTTTTTTTTAGTTTTCTTTTTTAATATTTTATTTCTTTATTTTAAAGAGAGGTAGAGAGAGAGAGAGAGAGAGAGAGAGAGAGAAAGTGCACACAAACAGTGGGGAGGAGCAGAGGAGAGAGGGAGAATCAGACACCCCACAGAGTCAGGTCTGAACAACAGGAGGCTTGAACCGGGGACCCTGAGATCATGACCTGA
The DNA here is from genome assembly GCF_963455335.1 of Martes martes. Classification (NCBI taxonomy): domain Eukaryota; kingdom Metazoa; phylum Chordata; class Mammalia; order Carnivora; family Mustelidae; genus Martes; species Martes martes. Next base: position 149,200,120 of record NC_137889.1, read on the forward strand.
ACCAAAACCAAGAGTCAGTTGCTTAACCTTCTATGCCATCAGGTGCTTTAGAATGCTCTTTCTGAGAACGTCTACATATCAGCCCTGGGGTGCGAGGTTCTGTTCTTTGTGCCCTCTATCTCAGCCCTGGGGATAGTAACTTCTTCTTCTTCTTTTTTTTTTTTTTTTATTTGACAGAAGAAATCAGAGCTAGGCAGAAAGGCAGACAGAGAGGGGGGAAGCAGGCTCCTGCCTAGCAGAGAGCCTGATTGCGGGGCTCGATCCCAAGACCCTGAGATCATGACCTGAGCTGAAGGCAGAGGCTTAAACCACTGAGCCACCCAGGTGCCCCAGTAACTTCTTAATATCTGTAACTTCTATATTCATCAGTGTCCTCTTTACTTCTTAATCATCCTTCATTGTTCCAATCCTCTTTCAGGGCGAATGATTCTTTACCTGAAACTTACCCTGTTTGAGTTGCTATGAGGTTTCTCTCTCTAGATTGGACCCTGACAACATATTAGCAATCTAAGGACTAGAGTTCAAGAACAACTCTGAGTTGAGAGTTCACCTTCCGACATATTGACTTTATAAAGTCCAGACATTTTCCAGAGTACACAGAACTCTACAAGCTTAAAACCTGGAGGAAGCTTAGATTTATTCACTGTTCTTTACAGTCATGATGATATTAATATATCAATTATTAGCAAATATGTAAAAAAGGTTAAAAATATGAATGTTATGTAAAATTAAGTCATTTTTTTCCTTTTTTTTTTTTGCTTTTGACTATGAGATATTCCTAAAACCTGTACCATGCCAATGTAAAATATGCATTTACAAGAGGTAAATGGAATATCAACAGTTTCTAAAATCTGTTTAAGCATGCTGTCTTTACTTGGAGAACGTCTCAACAAACATGTAGTTTTCAGATTAATGTTGAAGAACTGCCTTTAGGATTATTTGGCTTTGTGGTTCTCAATGTGTGGTTTATGGACCAGCATCAGCATCTTCTGGGAACTGGTTAGAAACACAAATTCTAGGCCTAGACTTACCTTCTGAATCAGAAACTCTGAGTGTGAGTCCTAACAATCTGTATTTTAACAAATCCCTCTAGGGATTCAGATACACACCAGAGTCTGATAAACATTGATTTTCCTTAGTACTACTCTTTTATAGGTGAGGAAAAATATCTCTAAAAAATTTCAGACTGTCAGTTTCAACTTGCAAATAACAAACAAATACCCTGTGTTCAAAAGAGCTTACACTCCTGGTTCTTTCTTCTGTGCCCACCTTTAGTTGTGATCGCCTCTGAAACCTGTCTTTATCAAACCTCTGCTTCTTGGGTATGTGTCAGGAAAACAGTAAATGGGTTAAAATAAACTGATGATAGTCTCTTCATATATATTAAAAGGAACAAGCAAGCTATATAAGTATAGAATAGTGTCTCAGATATGTGCTCAAACACAAGAGAAATAATAAACACTTAGTGGAATATGGAATAGAGGATTCAAACACTGAATAAAGTTTGGACGGGAATAGATGGTCTTTAAGGGCTATTCATTCATGAAAGTTTGCAATTTTATTATTCCATAATATGATGTTTTCTACTTTATCAAAGAACCTACAATTTTTCTTGTGGGAAGAGAAATATTTTGAATTGAGATAAAATCCTACTCAGCTCTGCCTCCTCCCTCTTCCTCTTTCCACAAAAATTTGTACTTGGCCAGATGCTTCTCCTTTTCATTTTCCATTTAGGTGGCATTTTCAAATATAGAAAACAATTTTGTAAACTCCCTGCCGTTTCTGTTTTGCTTGGGCTCCACAGAGGCCCAAATAATTTATGGAAAAACAGCACCTGTGTTTTCACCACGAATGGCTTTTGCAACATTGATGAATTTCAAATAAAGGGCATCTACCTCATCCAAGTTAAATGGAAGAAAGTTCTCTCTCCGTTTCCAGAAACTTATTGTAGAATGTGTTCCAAAACTTTTCTTGTCCCATAAAAACATTAAAACAGTTGTAAATACTTCATACCAGGCTCTACCTTTTGAAGGAAAGGAAGATGGTAGATTTAAACAATTTTATCAGAAGAAGAAATTCTAAGGTTGTTTCCTGAGGATTTATAGAACTGGATTGATTCATTATTTCATTCATACAACAAAATTTTGTGGTGTATTCATTCATTTATTAAACAAATATTAATTCATTCAATACCTGCTATATCAAGAGTAATCATAATAAATAGATACATTTCATTGGGGGAATCACAGTGTACTTTCAGTTCAACTTGGAAGATGGAATGCATCAATTTATCTCTGGTTTCATTAAAAATTGTGGTCAGTGAACTATGGTCTGTGGGCTGACCACTTATTTTTGTAAATAAAGTCTTATTGAAACATGGCCACAACCATTCATTTACATATTGCTTTATTTTTATGTTTGATTCTCTTTTTTCCTATGTGTTTCATTTTGAGGAGTTTCTAGAGCTTTGTCTTTGTTTTCACTAACATTTTCTTCTAAAATGTTTAATCTGTCAAGTGTCTTATTCATTAATTTGTTTCATTTCACACATAATTTTTTTTTCATCTCTAGAGGTTAGATTTGTTTTTCTTTTTTTTTAATCTCTCCCATGTCCTTACTTAACTGATTTAGTGTCCTTCTCTTTAGTGTTTTTTCTGCTACTTTTAATATTTATATAGTTTCTGGATCTCTTTAGATTGGTCTTTTTTCTTCATTATGAATCATGCTTTCTTGTTTCTTTGCATTCCTGGTAATTTTTAACTGGGTACTATACATTGTGAACTTTACCTTATTGAATAATGGATTATTTTTGTATTCCTTTCTTTTAGAGTCCTTTTTAAAAATTTTATCAAGTTATGTTAGTCACCGTACAGTACATCATTAGTTTTTGATGTAGTGTTCCATGATTCATTGTTTGCATATTTCTGTAAATATTCTTGAGATTTGTAATTAAACTGTCTAAGGCTAGGGAAAGAAGATTTCAGGGAAGAAGATGAGAGAGAATTATACGTGGCACTCACTCCACAGGGCTAGGATTCACCTTCTGCCTGACACAAACAAAATAAGTAAATAAAGCATAAAATATGCAAACTGATGGTTTTAAAGACACTGGACATGAGGCAAGAAAGAAAATAATCTTTGAAAGTTACACAACAAACAAGGTGAAGCAGAATCAGAAACAACACTGTTTTTGCAGATTCATTCATTTCAATTCCATTTAGATTGATTTCCATTATTACAGTTTCATGGGTTTCAAAGTATTTAATCTTTGGCATCTCTGTTTACCATTGTGTTCTAGAAAATATGAAAAAAAATGACTTTATTATGAATAGAAAACCATTAACTTTTAAAAAATCTATAAACGTGGAGAATAGAGAATAAATCCATCCATTCTGTGGACCTCATATGCAATTTGTAAAGAAGAGATTATGAATCTAGAACTGAAATTACTACTGAAAAAAGAAATATTTTGCCATATATATAATTCATATATATATTAATATACATATATTTTTTAAGAAGCTAGATGTGTACATTTCATAAATGATAGTTGGAAATATGGTTTCTAGGATCAACCATGTGAATGACTAGCCAATTTTTGTCAAATGTTTTAATGGTCAAAAAAAAAAAAGAAGTGAAATCTTAGAATGACTTTGGTTATAGGAAGAGAGCTTGGATGCCATGCTAAGGAATTAGAACATTCTTCAGTTCAAAGTTTCTTACCTTGTGCACTAAAATGTTGCCAGTCATCCCTGGCCACAAGCAGATTTGTATGTTTGTCCTGAGTGTCATACTGATATTGCCAGTTTCTATGAAAAAGTCATGGAAGAACTTTCTTAGACTTCGGGGTTCCAGAGATGGTTTTGAAGATAAGGGGCAAAAAACACAGTTGGTTTCATAAAGACCATTCTTTACACATATATTTGAAAGTTGCTAAGAGGGCAGATATTTAAAGTTCTCATCATAAGAAAAAAATATGTAAGTGAGGTGATGCATGTGAACTAGACCTATTGAGGTGATCATTTAACAATATATACGAGTATCAAATCATTGTGTTGTATACCTGAAACTAATATAATGTTGTGTGTCAATTATAAATACACACACACACACACATATACATACATACATACATACATACATGTAATGGGATGGAAAAGGGATTTGAGGGAAAAGAGAGTGGAATTAGGGAAAAAAGGTAAAAAGGATGACATAATGCCTAAAAGGTCATTTTTCAGACTCCTGGGTAGATAATCAGAAAACAAAATCCTTAGAAATTTTTCATTACTTTTATCCTTTTAAAGAAGATTCCAAGTTGTATAATGTTTTACTTTTAGACGTGTGTGGACAACATATCCAAAGGAATAGCTGATTTTATTTTGCACACAAAGGTAAACAGGTGAGAAGTGCTCATTGGACTAGATAAGACCCTCAGAATGATTATCCCTGAGGAATAATCTACTAGCACTCAGAGAACCAGATCCCTTCTTTCTAAAATCCTCAATAGTTTTGCAGAAATCTGGCAAATTAATTATCACCTCTAATAGCTTCTAATTAAACTGTTTTAGTAAAGCTGTGGAATTAAAAAAATAATGAATGCATAATAACACCTGTTAAGTATTTTTATATGTTGTACACAGATTCTTACAGAAGTTATACACACATGCTTTCTGGCATGTAGCCCCACTTCAAGTGGAGGCACCAGACAATCACTCTGGAAGGGACCTCTGTGAAAAGCGATTGCTTGGGGCATAGTGAGCATCTTGTTTCTGGCAATATGCCAACAGGATATAGAGAGGTTCTGGATGACTCTGCCAAAGTGTCTACAGAACAGAAAACCTCTAATAACCCTCACTGCAAGTTTCCTTGTTTCTGATAATCTGGGTAGATATTTAGAGACATCATAAAAAAAAACATAATGCCATGTTATGGCTGTCCAGTACCCTAGAGCTTTAAACATAAGTCTATGTGGATCATTTAATCAATCAGCAATAAATTATCACATTCTTATTCTACATCTGACATTGTGCTCCACTCGGAAAAAAAGGCAAGCTCATTGACCTTGAAGAGCTCAGACTCCAATGGAGAATAACGACCTACCTGAAGTACAATGGACTAAATGTGATCATTTCCTTTGGTCCCCCAGTAGCCTTTTCAGGAAGGCATAGTGAGTGATTTGCAGTTTTTTTTTTTTTTTAATTTACTTGACAGACAGAGATCACAAGCAGGCAGAGACAGGCAGAGAGAGAGAGGGAAGCAGGCTCCCCACTGAGCAGAGAGCCCAATGCAGGGCTCGATTCCAGGACCTTGAGATCATGACCTGAGCCAAAGGCAGAGGTTTTAACCCACTGAGCCACCCAGGCACCCCTGATTTTCAGTTTTTACTACAGCCACCCACGGTATTAATGCTTGACCAATGTCAGAAAGTTGGTAAGTAGTGAAATTTGAGCTAGAACAGGGTTATTTGGGACTTTTCCTTGGTTCTCTTTCCTCTACAGCTGCCTGCTTTCAACAGCCTGGTGCTCATCAGGATGTGGTCCTGCCTATCAACAGAAGGTCAAGAACACAGAAGATAGCAGCTGGAATTTTCCATCAAGGGAACTTGAAAGAGTGGCTAATAATCCCCATATCTTATTTACCTACTTTGAATTTATTGCAATCCAAACCAAGCACAGCTACAGTTCTCCGTCCTTAAAGAAACCCGTGATTTATTATGGCTAGGCATTAAGATAAGACTGTACCTTAATTCCTAGCACCTTGCAAGAGACAAAGGAAATGGAAACAGGCCTGGTGGGAGTCTGGGGAGGGTCTTTTGAAAGCCTCTCAAAACATAAGTAAAGAAGACCATTCTGATGTCTTTAGGGAAAGTCCCTGTTTCCAAAGAAAAGGAAGAAAAACAAGCATTACTGAATGCTATTTTTTGAGAAATGGATTAGCCCTTGGGTTTGACTAAGGTGTGCAGCTTTTCCTGGCAGTGTTTTCTTCTTCTTCTTTTTTTTTTTTTTCTGGATGAAATTCAGAGGAAAAAGAAGCAGATTTTCTTGGCCCTTGGTGGACTGGACTCAGCATGAATTCCTTCCCAACACTAAGCCAACTCAAAATAACATTTACTGAGTACTCTCATTATTCCTTGCTTATTGCCCAGTGCTTATGTGTGTTTGTATCTATATCTATATATCTATGTGTACATATTGTGTGTTCATATGCGTGTGTGTGTGTGTGTGTGTGTGTGTTCACACATATAGACACCCATGCATGTCAAGGAAGAGAAGAAGAGATATGGTTGCATATATATATATACGTATATATTATATTATATTATATTATATATACACATACTGCATAAGGGGCTCTGCAGACCAGACATTTTCTATGTATTTTTTTATACATTAACTAATTTTATTCTGAAAAGAAAAAGTTCAGAAACACAAACATAGCTCTGAGATAAATACTACTAAAATTATATCCAATGTAAAAATGGGCAACTCCGGCATGGAGATGTTAACGTGATCAAGCTCTCCCAATTAGTAAATGTCAGCACAGGGGCTCTGACCCAGCAAGCCCAGCTCCAGAATGCATACCTCATACTGTCTGGTGAGCAAAAGCCTTTGCCCAGTGTTTGAGTTTCCCATTGCTGCGATAAGAAAAATTGTCATAAATTTAGCAGTTTAACAACACAAATTGTTATCCTGCAGTTCAGGAGGTTAGATGTCTGAAATGGGTCTTACTAGGCTACAGTCAAGGCTGACTTTCCATGGAAGCTCTATGAGAGGATCCACTTTCTTGTCATTTCCAGCATCTAGAGGCTGCCTTCATTCCTTGGGCGGTGGCTTCTTTCCATTTTCAAAGCCATCAATAGCCAGGGAGTCTTTCTCACATTGTCTCACTCTGATACTGACACTGCTGCTTTTCTCTGTCACCTTGTGGTTATGTTGGACTTGTCCACATAAACCAGAATAAACTTTCCGCCTCCAGATTTTTAATATAATCACATCTGAAATGTCCCATTTGGTATGTAAGGCAGCATATTAGCAGATTCTGAGGTTTACATCATGGATATATTTGTGGAGTCGTGTTTTTACCTATCACACTAAGTATATGATCTCAACAGTTTTGGGAGAATGTCAATATGTCGACATTTTTCAAAATTTAAAATGTGTATGTATTTTCATGCAATAATTCCATCTCTGGAGGTTTATATTATAGAAATATTTAACACATGCCCATAAATATATTTATCAAGAAGTTAATTGCTGAATTAACTATATTATATAGTCACTTGTTTATATGTTATTATTTAATCTGTCTCCACTAAAATGTAAATTTCTTGAGGGAAGGAATTTTCCTACAATGATCATTGTTTTATCTGAAATTACTGGTATGATGCCTATATTTAGTAGGAGCACAGCAAATAAATTTGCAGAATAAGTGAATGAAAGAATGAATATAACCTTTAAAAAAATAAGGCATATTCAAATGCACTGAGTTGAAAAGATATCTAGGATGGATTGTTAAATAAACAAAAGGGCAAGATGAATGTGTAATTACATCATTTCTTGGAAATAATTCATTATGCAATATGTTCTCTGTCTCTATCTCTCTCTTTCTATATATATATATGTTTATGAATACCATTGCAATGATATGGAAAAACATCTAGAAAGATAAATCTAGCTGTATTTTATTTGTAACCTTTGTTATCTATATTATTATTTCTGAATTAAGCAATAGCTAAGTATTTTTCCACAGTCACAGAAATTTTGAAAAGATGTATAGATAAAATATCTGAATATAAATAACTATAAATATAAAAATAAATATATAAATATAAATATCTGAATCCAGATTTCTAAGCTAAGTCAAACACCTTTCCACTCTGTATTAATTGCCCAAGATAAAACATATCATTTCAACTTTTCTACCTCTCAGATGACTGAGCAAAAGAGAAATTTTAAAGAAGACATTTGTATCTGTCAGAGTCTAAGGAAAAAAATAAGAAACCACTCCTGGTATTTCATAGTGAAAGAATTTAATGCAAGGAATTGATTATAGTGTGATGGAAGAGCTGAAAATCCCAGCTCAGATCTGTGAGGCAATTCAGTGATTAGCCACACATGAAAGTGGTACTCAGCTTGGAAAGACAAAAGAATGACCTATTCTTACCAGAACCTGGAATTTGGGACCACTTAGCAGAAATTGGAATCATCATGGTTACATAGAGGGAAAGCTAGGCCAAAGGGATGTAGACCCACAAAAGAGAGGCAGCTACTGTTGGGAAGTGATGAAAGATGGGTAGAGATACCCTCGTTCCCAACCTCCAGGCATTGGCCAATTGGTGATGTTGTTGCTATTGGCTAGAGTTATCTAGAAGCCATAAAGCAAGGGATCCTGAGAAATGGAGTTTCTGGCACTACAAAACAGTGTGAGGTGAGGAGTTGGGTCTAGAAATCACCAGCCAATCGCCAGTGTGATGGGTAGCTGTGAGAAGCCATGAGGAAGGATTTAAGATAATGTGACCTTTTCAGGATGCTCTAAAGAAAGTATATTATTTACTATGTTAAGGCCCATTTTTGTGTGCATTTTGCTTCAGTAATAAAGTATATTCAATTTGGCTACCAAAAAACATCGTGGAACATCCATTATACATTTAATTACAGAATATTAGGGCAAGTCTTTTGTGTTTTTTTTTTCAAGACTTTAAATATTTATTTGTCAGAGAGAGAGAGAAAACACAAGCAGGGGGAGTGGCAGGCAGAGGAAGAAGCAGGCTCCCCGCTGAGCAAGGAGCCTGATATGGGTTTCGATCCCAGTACCCTGGGATCATGACCTGAGCCAAAGGCAGACACTTAACTAAGCCACCCATGTGTCCCAAGGCAAGTATTTATATCATGTATTTATATCATGTATATTCCCATTGTAAGTACTGTAAGTCTGCTCATTGAGATGAAAATCTATCATCAGGAGATATAGACTTATATATATATATTCACTATCTATCAACATAGATAGATAAGGCTACACATACACATAGTCACACATACAATCACATTCATACATATAGATAGTTTCCTAAGAGAATTTCAAAATTATTTCTTTGACATTTTCAACCAAACACCAAGTGTGTGTTTTGGAGTGTAAAAGACTGATATAATTAGACCTGAAGACTATGACACAAAGAAAATACTGATAGGAAAAGGTAACACAGTAGAAGCATAGGAAGACAGACATCTATAATTAATCTACCATAGAACTGCAAAAAGTGAAATTAGAGGTATCTGATATATATTGTTACTGACTAGCAGCTATTATGTTCTATACATTCTTATCTGTTGAATTAATCCATAAGTATCCATCAAAGACTGCTGACACTCACCGTCATCTATTCGTTTTCCATAAAACAAATTCAATATTATGAAATCCCAAACATCCAGGACTGGGGATAGCTTTGATGGGCAAAGAAGTTGGCTCTGTCAGGAGGACTGAGGTTCACATTGAAATCTAGCGGTGAGAATGAACTTAAAACATCCATGACAGAAGGTAGCTTCTAGTTTTCATTTGATTCCCATTTCCTTCAACAGGAAAGTTTCTTGGATTGTGAAGACTTTAGACCTTCTCTGTGTTCTGCCTCTGGCAAACTCATCCATGCTATGACTCTCATTCTGGAAGGAGAAAGCAACATCAATATACGCACCCCTGACTTTGACCTTCCATTTCCAACTTTGATAATCTCCAAAATAGCTCTAGAACCTATTCCTCCTCCTATAGTCTGCATTTTTACTGTCTGCATTTTGGTTAAGGATTTCAACATCTTCCTGTGGCTAGGGTCCAGTATTTGGACCTCAACTTCTCCCTCTATTGTTTTGTCGACACTATCTCACTATGCTTGCAAATTCTATCTCTAATCTCCATTTCTACCACCTGTTCCCAGTGCTACCACCCTCATTATCACCCATACCGTTGCAATAGCCTCACAAGTTCTCAGAGAACTGCCAGACTTATTTGAAAGTCCTTTCCTCATACTGATGTTTGGTTAATCTCCCTAAAGCATGCTTAGGTTGTTATTTTGCTTAGAAACATTCAATACTTTCTCATTTTGTATAGTTTACTTAGAATTGAAGTTGCAAAAAAATAAAATCTCGCCATTTGCAATGACGTGGGTGGAACTAGAGGGTATTATGCTAAGTGAAATAAGTCAAACAGAGATGGACAATTATCATATGATGTCTCTGATATGATGAATTTGAGAGGCAGGTGGCAGAAGTGGGGGGAAGGGAGGGAAAATGAAACAAGATGGGACCAGGGAAGGAGACAAACAGAGACTATTTTTTTTTTATTTTTTATTTCTTTTCAGCGTAACAGTATTCATTGTTTTTGCACCACACCCAGTGCTCCATGCAATCCGTGCCCTCCCTAATACCCACCACCTGGTTCCCCTGACCTCCCCCCACCCCCCGCCCCTTCAAAACTCTCAGGTTGTTTTTCAGAGTCCATAGTCTCTCATGGTTCACCTCCCCTTCCAATTTCCCTCAACTCCCTTCTCCTCTCCATCTTCCTTTGTCCTCCATGTTATGTGTTATGCTCCACAAATAAGTGAAACCATATGATAATTGACTCTCTCTGCTTGACTTATTTAACTCAACATAATCTCTTCCAGTCCCATCCATGTTGCTACAAAAGTTGAGTATTCATCCTTTCTGATGGAGGCAAATACTCCATAGTGTATATGGACCACATCTTTCTTATCCATTCGTGCATTGAAGGGCATCTTGGTTCTTGATCTCAGGAAACAAACTGAGGTATGCTGGGGGGTAGGGGGTAGGGATAGTGTGGTTGGGTGATGGACATTGGGGAGAGTATGTGTTATGGTGAGAGCTATGAATTGTGTAATACTGATAATTCACAGACCTATACCCCTGAAGCAAATAATACATTATATGTTAATAAAAAAGCAGTTAGAAAATGAAAGGAAAATCTCATTTAACCCATTCTTTTTAGAACAGCCATATTTATTATCAATCACCTATGATTCTATATTTGCTTCACATGTTTCTATGTAGAAAGACTCACAGCTGACGAAGAACCACTCACCTTATTTACAATGGCTTTTCTATATCCAAGCATCTATTGGATGTGCTCATTCTGCCAGACATGCTTCTCTTTTGCTCCCTATTTTTTTTAACCTGGCTCAAGTCTATCTATATATTTTAAAACTAATTTCAAATTAATTTCTTTAAAAAGATTCTCCCTGTTCTACACTCTGTCCATCCTGATTGGCTTAACTCTTCCCCTTGCTGATCTTCCTCTCACTCTTTTTTTAAATAATCACCCCTAACAAAATCCTGTCTTGTAATACTTCCCATCTGAAGTGGGATACGTTGCCATTGTTGCCCATATCTTAAGTGTCTCTGGTGCTGAGGCAATGCCATCTATGTGCTCTGTATCCCTTAGTAGGTCTAGCACAACTTGGGTTATAGCAGTTGAGACTCTTCCACATTTCTTCTGTAGTCATAAGCAGACATTTTATATTGCTTTTACCATCTTGTTGAAGAAGGGGAGAAATGCAGTGTCCTTAGGGCCAAAAGAGTTCAGGCCTCACTGTTTACCTCTTGGTCAGGACTGATTCATCCCACAGAGGCATCAACTTACATTAAAAACATTAACCACAATAATACACCTATTTACTTGTTTGAAGTCTCTCCAATAAAATCAATATTCTCTCACTATGGAGTTGAGAACTAAAAAGTAAGAAAAAAATATGAAGATGTTCTATTCTATAGTGTAGGCATTGAAAAGGTCAAGACCAATATTGTGCCTTTAGGGGTATTGCTTAAAAGGACACTGAATTTGGCCCTAAAGAAAATATTTATACCACAATAATCAGTAATACTGTAAATAAGGGCTTGACTTAATGTTGAGGTCAAAAGAGCTTTCAGTTTATTGAATATAATTTGTACAAGGGTGAGAAATAATTTAATAGAAGGTCATATGTTATACTTAAATGTACTGCAAAAACAGTTAATGGATTTAGCTGCAACTACAATTGTCAAATCATAGTGAATTGTAACCATAAACTATCTATGGATACAAAAGCTTGGCAATGTCAACAAATGAATTTTGTGAGAATCAATTGGTTAAAATGGTTAACGTGTACTACCATTAAAAAAGCCTTTACTCATTCCTTCTTTTTCTCTTTCCTTCCTTTCCTGAAGAATTCAGTCCTAAAGAGTAAAAGGAGTCAAGTTAGGTTGGTGGCCATGGCAAGTGGCTCTGTATGTGCATCATAGCCTGGAAAATGCTGGTGAAGCCTAAACTAGGTGAAGAAGTATCCTCCTGGAGGGGATGACTCAGACACTTCTGAGCCCAAGTAAGATGTGGAGGTTGCTCAACAGAAGAGGTGTTGAAGTATAGGATGTAAGATCCTGAGTATATTAAGGAGGGTAGTCCATCTTGCAGTATCAGGCCAGTCAGGGTAAGGAAGCTCCCATGGAAGGGCAGCCAACATAAGTGATTAAAGCATAGGTATGGTAAAAAGAATACCCAAACGTAGAAACAACAGAGGCAACCCAGTGTGGGTTGTTGGAGACTGAGTGGTCAAGAGAATATCTTTAAAGGGAAGGTAGTGGTAACCATGAGATATTCATTGCATATGTAAGAATTGGTCAAATAAGTAGATATTAAGAGTAATGGATTGCATGGGCCACTGGGTGTGTTGAAAAAACAATGAATACTGTTACGCTGAAAAGAAATAAAAAAAATAAAAACAAACAAAAAACAAAAACAAAAGTAAAAAAAAAAAGAGTAATGGAAGCCAGATTTATCATTGTCAGAGAAAGGACTTATAAATATTGAAATAAAGGAGACTAGAATTGAACCTGTAGTCAGAGGCATTGAAACAGCATATAAAAGTACCAATTGAAAAAGAATAAATGAAACAAGATGGGATTAGGAGGGAGACAAACCATAAGAGACTCTTAATGTCACAAAACAAACTGAGGGTGGCCGGGAGGAGGAGGGGAGGGAGAGGGTGGTGGGGTTATGGACATTGGGGAGGGTATGTGATATGGTGAGTGCTATGAAGTGTGTAAACCTGGTGATTCACAGACCTATACCCCTGGGGCTAATAATATATTATATGTTCATAAAAAATAAAAAAAATTTAAAAAGTATCCATTGAGAACAATATATAGATGCAAATGTGTGCACATATGTATGTGCGTGAACATACATATGAACTCATCTATCCCATTGAGAGGGTCTGGGAGCGGAAAAAGCACACCCAGGAATGAGATATTAGCTTCTAAATACCACACTCCACTAAAAGGAGCCAGGAAACTTTGGCAAATTGGCTGATTCCAGTGCCAAGACAGGGAAAGTGTAAGATGAGAGTGGACTATCTTGCTGTAACAGAAAGTAAGAAAAAGCTTAAAGAATGAGGGGCTTATCACACAAGCCAGCTGGAAACACTTCCACCATCCAAATTTGGGATAATTTCAGCATCAAAATAATGAATGAATTGAATTATAACTCATTAAATAAAATAGGAATCTATTACTCTATTTTTTATAAACATATAAATGGATAAGTTACAAGTTTAATGAAACTGTATTTGTGTAGATTTAGTCTTTCTCCATAAAATTCTCGTTCAATGGAAAGGAGAATAGAGTAGTGTTATGGTGGAGAAACTTGGAAGATACCACCTTTATCAGGTGATCAAAAGTGAATATCATCACTAATAGAACAAGTCAAAATCATGTGGACCCATTAAGAAGCATCACTTCAGTGATATTCTGCCAAAGACGCAGGAATGTAGATGTAGTGCAGATCTAATCAGAGGAGTTCTACAAAATAACTTGCTCATAATGTAGGTGTCAAGATTATGGAAGTCAAAGAGAAACCAATGAAAGGTCTTGTATAAAAGTTGGGGTAAAGATGCTAAAAACTAAATGCAATTCATGATTCTGGACTTTACTATTTTCCTATAAAATACATTTTTGAGATAATTGAAAATCTTGAATAAGGTCTGAATTTTAGATGGTAGTAAAATGTCAATATTATTTGCATTATTGCAACTTTATGTAAGAAAATACTCTTGTATATGGAAATACACACCAAAGAATTTGAGGGTAATAGGCATCATGGAAGCAATAGGCTAGGAAAAATTTTATTTGTATCGTCACTGAAACTGTTCTTTGATTTTAAGATAAAATAATAAGAACAAGAAAACACCATGTCATATGACCCGGTAATTCCATTCCTAATTATATAGCCAAGAGAAATAGATGAATATATCCACAAAAAGGATTGTACAATATTATCCAAGGAATGGTACTTATAATAGCTAAAAACTGGAAACAACCCAAATGCTTATCAATAGGGAAATGGATAAACATTATAACTATTTGTACAATGAAATACTAATAAAAAAGAACAAACCACTAATACATGCAACAACATGGGTAGTTCTCAAAAATATGTTGGAAGAAGACATAAACAAACTAATGCCTACTGTATGATGTCATTTATATAAAATTCAAGCAAAGTCAATAAAAGATGATGGGAATCAGAATATGGATTGCTTTTTAAAAAGGGAATTAAGTGAAAAGGGCAGACAGGAATTTCCTAGAGTACAATATTCTGTATCTTAACCAGGTGGTGGTTATATCAGTATATGCATTTGGCAAAATACATTAAGATGCACAATTATGATTATGTGTTTTATTGCAAGTAAATTTTGCCTCAATAAATTAGTGTGAGTATTAAAAAAAATTGCTGGCAGAAAAATTCAGCCTTCCTGATTTTCTCATTTCAGTACCCTATGAATAAAATAGTCAACCGATTTCGGCTGCTCTTTTGCTCTGCATTTCTCCTGCTGCATTCCAAAAGTAGTTCTTCCATACTCCTCCTCATGAAGAAAAAGAATAACTTGTTTGTAATGACCTCTAAGCAAATTCCTTCACATACATAAAACTTGTAGGAAGTCTCTGGAATTATAAAAGTTTGAACAAGAGAGTATTTTGGTCTAATGTATGCAATCCAATATGATACAATACCTTATGTCTAGGGAATATATTAGCAAAAATTACTTTTTATTACAAAGCACTAGGCTTTCAAGAAATTCTTTATGATTCACTAAAGTGTTAGCAAAGTATGGAATATTTTGTTGTTGCTGCGTTTTCCAGAAACCACACACCTTATATTGAATGAATCTATAATTGTTGGGCAATTTCTTTTTCCAGTTGAACAGCACTTTTGAGACTATGTTTTCCTGAGAGGTCGTGAAAAGAAAATTGAAAATATTACATATCTGCTGACATGACATAGAAAGCTCCCTTCATTTTGCATTTTCTTTTTACCTCTGAATGAAGACAAAAGACTCTTTAAAGACAAAAATGCTTCTTTTGGGTTCTCCCCTGAATAAAATCTGTTCATCCCATACTTTGAGGCAACGTCTTACAAATGAAGGTTGAGGTGAAAGGTACTTATTCTGTTATTTTGTGAACATGTGAAGTCTGTTCACTCCTTATGTAAATCAAATACATATTGTGAAAACACTAAATATTCTTATTTTTACATGCTCTTGATATGTGCTATAGTGAGTGCTGTGAATTGTGTTAGATTGATGAATCACAGACCTGTACTCCTGAAACAAATAATACATTATATGTTAATAAAAAATAAAAAAACAAAAATAAAATAAAAGTGCATATTAGGGACTCCTGTGTGGTGGCTCAGTTGGCTAAACACCTAGTTCATGATTTCAGCTCAGATCATGATCTCATGAGTCCTGAGACAAGCCCCATGTCAAGCCCAGGGCTCTGCTCAGTAGGATGTCTGCTTGAAGATTCTACCCTTCCTCCACTCCTTCTAAAATAAATAATCTTAAATATCTGTATCTATATCTATTATATATACTCTTGTTTTTTCAAAAGAAATATCTAGAGGAAATTGTTGCCTCCCCTTTTGTGTCTTTCATTTCAAATAGAAATATTAACTTTGAGAACTTTCATTGAGTTTAGTTTTTTGCCTGCAGGTCATTGATAAGTATAACCCTTCTTCAAGATCCTATGAACTCAAGCTGACTGCATCACATGATCACCATCCTTGTGGGTTTAGTGCTCAAGTTATTGTCAAAATCATGAGCTATATTTATGAACTTGCACTTCATAAGAATTTCTTATTTCTGCTGTTGAGAGCCTAGGTTTTTTTTTTTTTTTAATTATTAGATCCAGTGAACTAAGTGAAAGTTTAATGAAAGTCAGGGTCTGAACACAGAAACGATCCTTCAATTTTAATTAGTTGCAAGGGTGCCTTTCTTTACTCCTGAAAGAGCTCAAGTCTCTGTCACCCAAATGGTGATCCCATAATGAACTAACTAGAGACTTCTTTTGTGGAAGTACCTCCCAGCTCAGATGGTTTTAGGAATCTTGTTTCTTCTCTTTCCCCTTCCAACTGTTATACCTTGCCATTCATTACCAACTTCCTTGTATATTTCTTCTCTCATTGATCTTTTTCCTCTCCAAATAGCTATATGTAAAATTCATTGCAATGTTTGTTTTGGTTTCCTTATTTTATGAATAGATGACTTGATTTATATAGTACATTGTAATAAAATTTTAAGAGAGAAATAAACATTATTTTCAATAAATTAGAGGAAAATGTTATAAAATATCCCAGAAGAAGGTAAGAGAGAGGGGAAAAAAAAAAAACTGCTAAAGCACATAAATCTCTGGCAAGTAAGAATAAGTAAAATTGAGAAAACATCTTAAAAATTGATTACTGGAATGAGATAGTATGTATAAAAAGAGATGTGCAATTGCATGGACATGAATTTTAATTTGTAGAGTAAATTGATGATTTTTAGCAAATGATAAACTACTAAAATCAATTTAAAAAGAGGTTAAAAAATACGAACAGTTCAGAAGGGTAGATAAAAGTATTCCAGTTAAGAGAGAAGCCTGCTCTAATCCCTTCATAACTTTCTATCTAACCTTTAAATAGAAGATACTTCCAAGATTTATTCCAGTTTCTAAATGGTATAAGGTAGTTTCTCAACTAGTTTTAGGAATATAGTCTACCGCCATACCACCCTGAACGTGCCCCATCTCGTCTGATCTCGGAAGCTAAGCAGGGTTGGGCCTGGTTAGTACTTGGATGGGAGGAAAATAGCATAAATTTGATATCAGACTTTATAAATGTAGTATTAAGAAATTGAAATATATTTATTTTACCTATACATATGCATGTTAAAACTAGAAAAAAAATAGCAAATGAAGTCCAAAAAGTACCCCCCAAAATACACCTTTACTATTATTACAAATGGTTCAGTATGAGATAATCCATGCAAATAATTTATCATGGCAAAAAAAAGGTCAAAAGAGAAACATATGACTCTATCAATAAGGCAACTAAATCTTATTTTTTTATTTTTTTATTTTATTTTTTAAACATTTTATTTATTTGACAGACAGAGATCACAAGTAGGCAGAGAGGCAGGCAGAGAGAGAGGAGGAAGCAGGCTCCCTGCTGAGCAGAGAGCCCGATGCGGGGCTCAATCCCAGGACCCTGAGACCATGACCTGAGCCGAAGGCAGAGGCTTTAACCCACTGAGCCACCCAGGTGCCCCAAGGCAACTAAATCTTACTCTACAAATTGATACTAAAAACCCTACAAAACAGAGATAGAAGAAGGCTATTTAATATAAGAGAGACTATTTTCCAATAGCAAACATCAAATGAGACATGCTTACTTTCATTAAAATTAATCATAAGGCAGAAAGACCAGTTATTACATGATTTTGAAGATTTTCGCTAATGCAATAAAAGTAAAGAATATCAGTATAAATGTTAGAAAATAAAATAACTTTTATCTGAATGTTATATGATTGAAGACTTTAGAAAGGAAATGGAAGGCAGGCAGGCAGGCAGGTGGGCATGTTCTGGGGGTAGAGAAAAAAGTACTAGAATTAAGTAAGCTGATAAGGTGCCTGGATCCAACATAAGTATACAAAATTAATGTTTTACCTTTATGCTCGCAATATTGACCTAGAAAAGGAAATGAAAAAAGATTGCAGTACACATAACCTATGAACACCAAAGAATAAATTTAAAGAACTGCAAGATCTATATGAAAACAACCAAAAAAATATTTTTGGACATAAAGTAAGACCTGAACTAATGGAGAGAAAACATTTGCTCCTGAATAAGGATAACTGATATCATATAAATGTCAATCATTCTAAAATTAATGAACATATGCAATTTTAATTAGAATGTTATTTTAACTTGACTACTACAATTTTAAAAATTAATATAGCAATAAATATAATTGAATAATAACAACAAAAAGACAAAGATTAGATTAATGAGGAAGGAAATATCTTTTCCCATATATTAGAACTTCATATAAAGCCATGTAATTAAAACCATGTAGCTATTGGCCAAGAATAACCAAATCAATTACATAAAAGGAATACATAAGGCCCAGAAATCAGTGGAACTCTATATTAAATATGTGGTAAAATAGCATTTTAATACCATAAAAGATAATATTTTATTAATAAATAGTGCAAACATAATAATTACTCATCTGGGAGGGAGCACAATTATGAGTATATAAAACATTCCAAGTGGGTTAATGTTTAAATTTAAAAAATCTAAACCATTAGAAAAAGGTCCTAAGCAATTAAAGAAATTCAGAATACGTTAAAAACAAATTTGACTGTAGTGAACTTACATTTTTAAAAAGGATAAACCTACAATAGGATGGGAAGAATATTTGAAATTCATATGACAAAGATTTGTTATTCTTATTTTTTTTAAGATTTATTTATTTATTTTTACAGTGAGGAGGGGTAGAGGGAAGGAATCTCAAGAAAACTCGCCACTGAAGGTGGGGCCCAATGCAGGGCTCCATCTCAGGACTCTGAGATCATGACCTGAGTGGAAATCAAGAAGCAGACATTTAACCAACTGAGCCACTCAGGTGACTTTAAGATTTGTTATTCTGGGATGCCTGGGTGGCTCAGGTGGTTAAGCAACTGCCTTCAGCTCAGGTCATAATCCTGGAGTCCCACATCAAGCTCCCTGCTCAGCAGGGGATCTGCTTCTCCCTCTGACGTTCCCCCTCTCATGCTCACTCTCATTCTCTCTTTCTCAAATAAATTAAAAAAAAAATCTTAAAAAAACAAAAAGGATTTGTTATTCTTAATCTGCCAATATTGCCTTGAGACCAATAAAAAATACGAAAGTCATCTAATAGATACATGGGTAGGACATTTTAAAAGTTCTCACAAGATGAAAAGCAAATTACTAATAAACATAAGAGGCTAGTCAACCTCTTCTACGAGTCACAGTAAGAAACTACTTAGCCTATGGGGTTTGCAGTTTTTAAACGATATAACCGAAAACTGGTGAAATGCGAAGGAAAAGGCCATCCTCAACATTGGTAAGACTGAGAATTGATTATATCAGAGTGGAAGCTTCCCATGAACTTGAAACGAGGCTCCTTTTAAAATAAGTCCTTTCATACTAGATGAGTTTCTTAGTCTATTGAACTGTATAAAGCCCTAATCAGTAATACAAACACTTGTTTCTTACATATTTTTTAAAATAATCAAATAGATACAGGTTTCAAATAAGCCTGAGGACCTGGCTCTCAAACGCATCCAAAGCCTTGCAAGAATCATGTCAACCCTCACTGTCAGTGGCTGTCATGATTAAGACAAAAACTGATGGAAGACTCATCTTGCTGGGGGGCAAGTCAGACTTGTCACCTGAGATGCAGCTTTGAACCTGCAGTTGTGTCTAAGTAGCACATTATTGCAGACAGAAAGACCTAAACTGGAGACCCACACTGGCCTTCTCTGTGAGAAATAATAATGGTTTCTATTCTATAGCCATGTCTATAGTTTAAGAGATGAAAATGTACAGGAATAAGATATGCATCTGTTATATGCATTTAGATATAATCTTATAAATAATAATTAACACATTACATGGACACATAGTTCTGAGGGGTTCATATATATTAACTTGTTTAGTTCCTTACAAAAAGCTCTGTGAAGTAGTTGCTTTTGTCATCTCTATTCTGCAAATGAGGAAACTGAGGTAAACAGGTACTAAGTAGTTTCCCCAAGACCACAGAGGTCCCAAGGACCAAAGCTGGGATTTGGTGCCAGACTTAGTACCCTTCAACACTATGCTGTTGCTTCATTGTAGCTTTCTAACATGAATCTACATTTGTTATATTTGCAGAAACTAGAATCTGAAATTTTTTTTCTGATTTTTCTATTGAGGGAAATATTTTATTATCTCCTTCCTGTTAGTTGAAATTTTATTTTTGCTATAATCTATCCCACCTTTCATAATGAAAGCAACTTTTCCTTGTTTATGGAAATTCCATATATTTTATTTTTAAAATTTTTGCCTAATTTTTTTTATTATTTGTTATCATAAACTCTTTTTTCATTTTATTTTATTTCTTTTCAGTGTTACAGAATTCATTGTTTATGCACCACACTCAATGCTCCATGCAATATGTACCCTCCATAATACCCACCACCATATATTTTTGCATCTGTCTTTACTAGAACTCTGCAAACGTACCTTGTTGTACTGAGTTTTGCTTTATTGTACCTCACAGATATTTTTTTTTTCACAAATTAAAGGTTTGTGGGAACCCTGCATCAAACAAATCTATTGGTGCCATGTTTCCAAGAACATTTGCTCACTTTGTGTCTTTGTATCACATTTACGTAATTCTCATAATATTTCAAACTTTTTCATTATTATTATATTTGTTATAGTGATCTGTGATCAGTGATTATGACCCCCTGAAACCTCAGATGATGGTTAACATTTTTTGGCAATAAAGTATTTTTTAATTAAGGTATACATAAAGTTTTTAGATGTAGTGCTATTACACATTTAATAGACTACAGTATAGTGTAAATGTAACACTTACATGTACTGGGAAACCAGATCATCCATTTGATTTGCTTTGTTGTGATATTTGCTTTCTTGTGGTGGTCTGGAACAGAATCCACAGTATCTCTGCAGTGTACCTGCATAAATTGCAAACTCTACTATCAAAGTCAAAGACATCAAACTTTGAGCCATTCTGAGTGTTTCCACCTGAATATGCTTACTCTGTCTCTACTACTTTTCCCTTGAAAGAAGGACATCCAGTGGCTTCTAGTTGATGGAAAAGGGAATTGGTACTCATGTGATTTCGTAAAACTGTGGAAAGAGTGGAGAGTGGCAAGCAAAGTTTCAGCACAAGGTTATTTTGTCATTGTTTGTTATTTGTTTGTTTTGTTTGTTTGTTTTTTGGTTTTGTCTTGTTTGTTTTGCTTTCATTTACCTCATTGATTAACCACTGCATAAAATATATGATTTAATTTACATGAATTTGGTTTGCAAAGCGTCCTTTAAGAACACACTTTTTGTAGCATGAAGCAAAGCTGTGGAGACACTTTTGGTAACTGAAGAAGTAAATAATCAGCTTACAGATAGATCACTGATGCATTTGCTTTTGTGTATCCCTCCCTGATTTGGCAATTTTTCTGCTCATTAGTCCTTTCCTCTGAGGATGAATAAGATCAGAAGGGAGATCAATCCCAAATCAGTCAGTTGTATCTACTTGTCAGCAACAGAAGGAAAGGTTGGAAGCCTGATTCTCAAGGATTCAGAAACAACATGAAGGATTATCTGGTGATTTCCATTACCCAGTACTTCCTCTTTCCATGAGAAGGAATACTTGAGAATCCAGTTTTCCTGGGTTCTGGAGCTGGATGACACCCTCAGGCTAATCTTGCCCAGTTTTTTTTTTTTCTATTTATGGATGAAGAAAATCAGAACCAGAGAGAATCATTTGTCTGCCCAGTGATGCACAGTTTGCTAATGGCAGATGTGGCAACTCCCAGATATTCAGCTTCTACCTTGTAGTTACATGAAATAAAATTCTAATTCCATGTTAGTCACAGTACAATTTCATTTAAAAAAACCCATGGGTTACTTTATTATAATATTTTCAAAATAGGTAAAATCTCAAAAGAAGTAGGGTATGATGGGAAAATCCCTAGGAGCCAGAGGGCTTAGGTCTAATTATGGCTTAATGCTATGTAGAGTTGCTTATATGGGGAAGATGCCCTAACTTCTCTGGGGTTTTGTTTTCTCACAAAGGCATAATTTTACCTGCCTTGACTAACCTCACAGAGTTTTGGAGAAGGCTATTGGATATAAAAATAATAATAGTAATAGTGGGGGATCTGTCTATGTGCCAGGTAGAGTGCTAAGTGCTCCACATGCATCATTTCTTAACCCTTTGACAACTTTATGGTTCAGACAATGTTGAGGAATTGGAAACTAAAGCTCAGGGAGGTTAAATAATGTGCTCAAGGTCACATATATAATCATTTGGGAAATATTTTGTTAATTCTAAAGTAAATTACAATGTGAGTGTGTGTATGTGTGTATTGGAGTAGTGGGGGGCTCCCTCTATCAGTCCTGAGACAGGTGATGTTCATTGCTGTGAACCCCACACCTGCCCTGGATTCTAGATTCTGGTTCACCTGAAGTGGAGGCAGCACTTTGAGAAGAAGTTGAAGATATGACTTATAAAAAATAAATGAGTCAGCGAAAAGTGTGGAAGATCTGTGTGGCTAGAGGATCCTTTAAGACTGTAGCCTGGGGAAATAGCTAACCACAGACCAATTTGGAGAAGAGGTATATTATCCAAGGTACATTTAGGGAAGATCAATCAGTTGTCTGTATCTAAGACCAGTGGACATGTGTGTGTGTGAGGAGGGGATGGGTATGTAAGTAAGAGAATGTGTTTAAAAGCTTTAAGTAATGGTAGGACACTTTGCATGGTTCTTTGGCTACCTTGAGCACATTTTGGGTCACTAGAGAATAAAGGAAAGAAAACTGAGATGGTATTCTTCTTTTTGTCTAAATGAGTATTTATCAACAGCATCTTTCAAGGAGATGATTTATATGTCTTGGATTGTCAAAGTGGGAAAGACTTTAGAAAATAAATTTCTATCATCTATCTTAATTGTAAGATGGGTTTTTACAATGGCCTCCCTTGCCCAGTGTGTTTCTTAAACCCAGAGTCTTGAACATTTTTCTGATAAGAACCGAGGCTTCTATCACGATTTAGGCATTATTTATTTCCCCATCCTTACATTCATTCACTGAGGTGTTCCCTAACAAATACTCATTGAGTACCAGTGATGTCAGGCACTGTGCTAGGCATGGCAACTATTAAGCTGAGTAACAAAGATTCTCTGCCTTCAAGGAAATTACCACTAGCATATAGACATGTAGATAGATAATCATTGTCTAGTGTGGAAAACATCTACCTGAAAGCTAAATCTGGAATGCTGCCTGTTTTGACAAAGAAATTTCTACTGGAACACACCATCCCATTCATTTGCATATTGTCTATGGCTGCTTTCAAACTATGATATCAAAGTTGAGTATGACCTTCATATCCCCCTACAGAAAGAGGTTATAGACCTCTGCTCTGGACGACAGAATGCCTTTCACAGCACTGGGAAGGGAGGCAGTAAGTTTGTATGTATTAGTAGTTCTTAAACCCAACTACACGGTAGATCCTCTAAAGAGCTTTTAAAACACTGATGCTCATCTCTTCAAAAAGATTTGGATTCAATGATATGGCAAGGTTGGTTGGTGTGTTTTGTTTTTTAACATTCCTAAGGTGAAGCAACCTTAGGATGTCAATGTACAACCAGGATAGACAAAGACTCTTCTAGAGAAGGTGACATTCTGACCGATGGAGACCTGACCTAAGTATAGTTTGTACCAGGCCAAACAAAGGGGAGTGAGAGTTTTCTGGAGAGAGAGAAGAGCATGTACAGGGAGTGTTTAGCCCACCTGGGGAACCTCAATTATTTCTACAGAGGGGGAGCTGGCAGGGAGGAGGTGAGTTGGAAGAGACAACAAGGTCCTAATCATGAAAGTTTTTATATATATCCTGTTAAAAATGTTTGGAGTTCATCTTAAAGAAAAAACAAACAAACATGGAAAGTATGTGACTAAAGGATTTTAATCTGGGAGGGTAATGTGGTTGAATTTGCATGACAGTGATGTTAGCAGCTGTATGGGGTTGAGATGTTACTCTTCTGAGAAGGCCTCAGGGATAGTGATGTTGTAAGCAGGGTTGGGGGGGAGGTAGGGAAGAAGGTGGGAGGCCAATCTGAGATCCCATCAAGACCGTCTACCAGTTACCTGAGTTAGGACAGAGACTCAGTGCCCTGCAGGCAGATGTACTATTCAAAGCTGAAATGGGGACCTTGTGTCACTCAGCAACTTCCACCCTCAGCTCCCCTTTGTCCCTAATGCTATCTGACTGAGTCTTGTTCCCACACTCCACACCAGGCTGCTCAAGGGGGAGACCATGTTCTGCTACCTTGGACTTTACTTTCTCTCTTTGTGAGCCCGGCAGAGCATGTTTATACATAAGAAGTGCTGTTGAATAATCTATTACACAACAAACCCATCTTTTTTGAGTAAGGAAAGTGATGGCACAAGACCAGGCTCAGAGCCAGGACCAGCAGCTGTGTGACCTGACTTGGGCATGGGACAATGGTGTCCTGGGAAGCTGCCTACCTTAGTTAGCATGCAGCTCAGAATGCCTGACTTCTTCTTCCTTTT
Organism: Martes martes; assembly: GCF_963455335.1. Classification (NCBI taxonomy): domain Eukaryota; kingdom Metazoa; phylum Chordata; class Mammalia; order Carnivora; family Mustelidae; genus Martes; species Martes martes. The sequence continues at coordinate 149,224,797 of NC_137889.1, forward strand.
TTTTTTTTTTTAATTTTTTATTTCTTTTCGGCGTAATAGCATTCATTGTTTTTTCACCACACCCAGTGCTCCATGCAATCCATGCCCTCCCTAATACCCACCACCTGGTTCCCCTGACCTCCCACCCCCCACCCCTTCAAAACCCTCAGGTTGTTTTTCAGAGTCCATAGTCTCTCATGGTTCACCTCCCCTTCCAATTTCCCTCAACTCCCTTCTCCTCTCCATCTACCCTTGTCCTCCATGTTATTTGTTATGCTCCACAAATAAGTGAAACCATATGATACTTGACTCTCTCTGTTTGACTTATTTCACTCAGCATAATCTCTTCCGGTCCCGTCCATGTTGCTACAAAAGTTGGGTATTCGTCCTTTCTGATGGAGGCATAATACTCCATAGTGTATATGGACCACATCTTCTGACTTCTGCTGCTTATATACCACACGACCACCAGAGATACCACAATAAGGCTGTGAGGTCAAAGTGGATGGTGCCAATGCTGGCACAGTGTTGAGCAAACTGGTGCTCCATGACAATCAGCTTTCACTGGGAACAATTTAGCAATAGTCCCCAGCAAGTCCCTTTCATTCCTTCATTTTTTCTTCTCTCTCCGTTAGCTCTTATTTTCCAATATCATCATTTACTTTTATGTCTCAACCCAAGATCCAAGCTGTCCTGTTGAGAATGTCACATCCCTCCTCCTGCTGGAGATGATTTCACAGGGGAGTGTTTGAACAAATAATTTTACTTATCTCTTATGAGCTCAACTCTCCTGGTACTGAGGCCTGCATGAAGGAAATAGAATTATTTATGCTATTTTTAAAGAAGAGAGCTAGATTTATTCTCTCTCTCCCTCTCTCTCTCTTTCTGTTGGGGAGATCTTAAAACACTGTAAACTTTGGCTAGCTGGGGCTGGGGCAAAGCAATCTCTCCTCCCGCTGGTGCACACAGCCACTGCTTAATTTAGAGTGATTCCAAAGGCAGGGGGGATCATAATGCAGAGATCATGCTGTTAGGAGCCATCACTCTGCTTGGAGACATATTTAGCCACAGAAGGCTGAACAGATCACAATAGCTTAAGGGTCTGGAAGATGAAAGGGCCAGCATCACTGATAGGGACCCTAGAGACAGCTGGCCACCTGCACACACAACCAACAGCATTCAGTGCTCTTTCCTTCCTTCCTCCCTTCATCTCTCCCTCCCTTTTCCTTCCTTCCCCTTTCCCCTGCTTTCCCTTCCCCCTTTCATTTCCTTAGTGAAAGTTACATGAAACAGGAATAGGAGAAGTAGATGGTGGATGGGGGGATGAATTGATCAGACCTCACAGATGTAGTTATCATTTCGCATACATGAGGCACGAAGCTAACACATCTATTCGTCTCCTTTCTTTTAACATGGAAAGTCATAAAAACAAAATGCCTGTAGGAATGCCAGATGCCACATGGTTTAGGGTAAAGAATAAACACCCTGAATCTTCAGGTGAACCTCAGCACGAAGGCTGATTCTGACCCCACTATAGATGTGGATGTTGGATTAAGCTCTCTGCAGCAGTCAGATAATAATCTCTAACTTTTGGGATCCTTGAAAGATTAAATTGCATCATAAAAATGAAATACCAAGTGCAGTTATTGGTACAAATAGGGGCTCACAAATCCTGCCTGGCTTCTGGTTTTCATTTATAGTGGCATAGCCTAGGGAAAGTTACTTGAGCATGTTGAGTCTCACCTTTACAAGGAGGCTAATGATGTGCACCTGACAAGGCTTTGAAAGGATTAAATAAGGTATCATGCTCACGTCTCTGTAATTCATAGTGTGCTATATGAATGTGAGGCATATAATTATGACGCCTTGTGTTAGTTTATATATAATTTATGTCAACAGGTGGCAAAAAAGCACCTTGTGGGCAGAGGAAGCCACTGTACTAAGATCTTTGGAAATACAACATCCTCTAATTATTATAACCACCCTGTGCAGAATGTAAGATCATTTTTACTGGCTGGATAGTGAAATTAGTTGATCAGCAAATGATGACTAGCATTTATTCCATACTCATTATATGCTAGTTCCTGATCTAAATGCTTTAGCTGTATTACTTCATTAATAGCAATGGTTTCATCAACCGTACAGTGTAAGAAAGATAATCCTCATATTATAGATGAAGAAACCAAGGAACAAGGAAACTGAGTCACTTGTTCAAGGCATACAGCTGGTAGGTGATAAAATAAATTTGAAGGCAAGCGGTCCGACTTTACAGTCTGAACTCTTACCTATACCATTATATGGCAATGTGATGACTTGGTTATAAGAATGTATTTCTTTAGCTTCTAGTTGCTGTGTTCACTTCAAATTGACTCATGGGAATATTTCATGAGATACAACATCATTTGTATGTGCTGCATCATTTCCAAAGACAAGGGATATATTATTTATTCAAATAAATTTTGTTGAGGAAATAGTACCATTAGCACAGAGATCACTTATTTGCCACCATTAATAAACATAGCTCTTAAATTGGGTCTGTAACCAGGGTTTGCATATTAATACATCTATTTATTAATATATATGTGTACTCCCATAAAGCCTGGCTGCTACTTCATGATCCTTCTGTGCAGGGTGCAACAATCAGAAGACCTACCAGTCAAGTATCTAGAAATAATTAAACGGTGGTGTGAAATCATTCCTGCTGTAGACCCACGTTCACAATCTCTAAAAGTCTTTAGAGCTTTGAGAACCCAGATGGCTAGAGCTTTCCTTTTTCTAACTCCCCACTCCTTTTCATTTTCCAAGATATATTCTCCCTTTTAGAGAGTATCCTCTAGACCTTAATAGAACAAATTACTCTTAGATCCTTGTATCTCTAGCCAGCATCCTGATCAGCTGCTAAAGAATCACCATGGTAGAGATAAAGCAAGGGCGAGAGATGGTAAAAACTTGTGAAAACACAAGGAGATATTTAGCCCTGATGTGTGTGTTTGTGTATATACCTGTCTACCTACACTTTATATATGTGTGCAATTTATATGCATATATATGAACACTTTGATTTAGAATTGGTGTCACTTGTAACAGTAAAAGGGTATACCTCCTTTCTAAGATATAGCTAAGATGTATGATTTATTTTCACAAACAATTTTTTTAAAAAGATTAGTTTTTTTTTTAAGATTTTATTCATTTATTTGACAGACAGAGATCACAAGTAGGCATAGTGGCAGGCAGAGGGAGAGGAGAAAGTAGGCTCTCCACAGAGCGGAGAGCCCAATGCAGGGCTCGATCCCAGGACCCTGGGATGATGACCCGAGCCGAAGGCAGAGGCTTTAACCCACTGAGCCACCCAGGCACCCCTAAAAAAACTAGTTTTTAAATGATATTTCATATTATATAACCACAGTGACCTGCCAGTTCACTAAAACCACATTCGGTTTTACCTATTTTCTCCATCATGTCTGGGTTGGAAGTCTCGTGGATCATTTCTGTGAGTTTGCTGACAGACAGAGCCAACAAAAGGAAACAAGTCTTCTCCCTACTTTGACGGAAGCCTCTGTCCTTCACCAGCCCTAAATAGGCAGGCCAGGGGCGTAAAATTGAGAAATTGTGTGCCAGTAAAGGATTATATAAAGTCACTGGGATATATTTCCTTCTGCTTTTCACTTTTAGCTACCTCTCTCCCTTTTTCTAGAACAGATTTTCCTGTGGCTTTGAAAGATGCTAATGGAGCGTTATTAGTCCAGGAAGAAAATTGCCCTGGAGAATCATAATGACTTCACTGCTGTGGCAACATCAAACCAGACCATTTAAGAATAATGGGGTTTTAGTTCCTGTAGAGGGAGTTGGATTGGGGAGATAAATAGCAAGTGTAAGTCCCATGACATGTAAGACAGAGAAGCAGGACAGCTTTGGAACTCCTTTAGTTGCTGAACTTGGGTATGTGGCCACCCGAAAGCTCTCCTGACATCTAAGATTTGAAGAAAGAAATTAAATATTTAGGGCTGACTTCAGCTCTTTCCTACCCTTTCCCTGGCTTTAGGAGGTAAAAGACTCCACAGAGAAAACAAAACAAAACAAAAAGAAACCCCGACACACTCCTCTGTAAATCTAATGCATTTAATGTCATATTTATAAACAGTTTTTCTAGAGGCCTTTGAGAACTAAGACATACATAGATGTCTGGACTTTATAATTTGATAGAACACAAACAAAAATGGGAAGGTTGCAGATGGGGTGCTTGATGTCCAAAATGTGATTATTTGCATACTGTTAGGAGATCCATATTTGGGATTCTGAGTACTTTCTTATGTATGCATGTATTTATTTACTTACTTGCTTATTTTGAATTCTTAGTACTTTCTTAACCTGACCTATCAGACCACCAGAGAGCCAGTGTGTGGAGCTTTCAGGGCACAATAACAGTGAGCACTGACACTTATTTAAGGATCTTTGTACTCCTGAATTCTAAGATGCAAAGGACTCTGAACCTGTCTTTGTTCAGGCCAGGAACAGGGTAAAGATTTTCAGATCAGTTGTCCAGGTCCTATAGAAAAAGACAGAGTCATAGTGAGGGACCCAGAGGGAGGGACAGAGAAACAGAGAGAGACAGAAAGAGAGAGAAGAGAAACAAATGGGTTTGGAGTGAGACGGCTCACACTTGTACCTAAACTACCTCTTCTCCAAATTTGGCTGTGGGTGAAAGATTGGTTATCGACATCATGGGCTTTGGAGTTCCATGGACCACCATACTTTGAGTACTTGGCTGATGATGTATAGGCTGTGTGATCTTGGTCAAGTTACAGAACATTGCTGAGGTATCAGTTTTTAATCTGTTAATCTCAGAGATTCATGAGAGGATTAAAAAGGATGATGTTTAATATAGCTTTGGGTGCACAAGAACTAGTGATATCTGGTGTAGGCACTCATTTTTTAATTGGAAAAAAAACTATGAAACCCTTTGATCTCCTTCCATACTTCCCATGTCCACACATATCAAGGCATGTGAGGTCAAAATTCAACCTTAGATCTGTTTGAATCCAACGTTCAAGTTTTTACCACCTGCGGATGCTCAGCTTGAGGTCCAGACTCACAGTTTTCACTGTCTGACATTTACAAGTATCTCAATTTTTTTGAATTGATTTACCTATAAATAAGAATAGTAAGAGGAAAATGTCTGTCTTCATCAGGGATTGATCAATAAATCCATCAGACTTTATCTTCTAACATGCCTCCACCTTGCTAAGTTTCCATGTTGACCATCTCCTTTCTGATAATAGATTTCATCTTAACAACAAAACTAATAAAATATACAAAGCATAGAAAAGGAAAAGAAAATACTACAGACCCCTATGTTCTCAGCATCCAGATTTCACATATTAATGGACTCAACAAGTATTGGTATGAACAAGCTAGGGCCCTGGGATATGGCAATTAACAAATATCCTGCTCTTAGAGAGTGCGCATTTGACTGACAAATATTAGTGAGGCCATAACTGCATCAAGGATTTCTTTTTAAAGATTTTATTTATTTAATTGAGAAATAGAGAGGGAGAGTGCATGAGTACAAGAGCACATGTGTGTGGTAAGGGGCAGAGGGAGAAGCAGGATCCCTGCTGAGCACGGAACCTGATGTAGTACTAGATTCCAGGACTTTGAGATCATGACTTGAACTAAACCCACTGTGTCACCCAGGCACCCCCGCATCGGGAATTTTTAAAGAAGTGATCTGTTACAGATAAAGCTGGAGTCATCTGCCCATCCCACATTCTCCCCCGTAGCCTCCAGAAGAAGGTGTGCATCCCCAACTGAATAATTCTGAGTGATAGTGTGGGTCAAGCAAATCCTCTCTCATTAGACTTGGTAACATTTTTCTATTCATGTTGACTTTCAGAGACACATAGCAATCAGGGGCATTTCAGATGAAGCCCAAGGAGTTCAGGAAGTGCTTAGAAGGCATCCTGAGGTGCCCCTCTAGGTTATTCCACTGGAAGTTGTAAAGATCAAAGAAGAAGTGTGTATAAAGGATTTTTCCATTGTAAAATATCCCACAGATACTATATATTTTTCTTGTGTCGGTCATCTGGGGGCACCACCACATGTTATCTGTGTCATACCTGTCTGCAGAACCTCATTACTTTCTCTACCACAAGGGGCATCTTGGCCAACCCTGGGAAGGCTCATAGAGAGTTACTCCCACTGGAGACCATGACCAGCAGTCTTTTGCTCCTCAAACTCTATCCAGCCTCAAGTGAATCATGGGTACCAGGGCAGGGCAGAGGATCTGGCTTTTCAGAAGCTGCACAAAGGTAGGTGTCAGATGATGTAAGTCAGAAGTACTAATGTGAGTCAGGGCTGAATTCTCTGAGAGGCAGGCTTTACCACCTGGAGCAGAAAATGGACAGGAACTGGCAGGTCAGTTCCTGATGTATCCCCACACCCAGCATGTCTGTGCAGAAGCTCCTGCGTGCCTGTCGTGAAAGTGCCCCTTCCTGCTCAGCACTGGCTGGGCTTACTGGAGGTGGGCTAGTTGGCACTCTCTTCCCCTTCCACCTTGGCCGCTCTCCTTTCCCTCTCACTCTGGGCGCCCTGCCCTTATAGCTCCTACTGAAATATCCGAATGCTGGCCTCACCTCACGCTGAGCCTAGGAAATCTGGGCTCATCTTGCTACCTCCTCCACCTCCTCGTCTTCATCTCCTGATCACAAATTCTGCCACAGTGGAAGAGAGTCGAGAAAGATCACAAAGCTGCCCTAACAGGAGCACCCAGAACACCCTCCAGTGTCTGGTGGTCTCAATGGGTCAGTGTGTTAAGTGCCATCACTGCATCCCAATCTGAAAGATGAGCAAACTGAGGCATCAAAAGGGAGCAAAAAGGAAGAGATAACAAAGAGGAACTAAAATAGTTTCACCCTTTCTTGCTCAGATTTTATTCAGAGGAAAGACAGTGTGACATGGGTTTAATATAGTGAAGGGCAGAAAGCCTTTTGGTTTTGGTCAGTAATAACATTTATCTTCCTCATTAACCCATTGGTTCCTGTTTATAACTGTCCCTAGTGAACACCACTAAGTATTGTCTCTCTCGCATTATTCCTTGTCTCCAACTGCAGTTGCCTTCGTTTTGTCCATCAGTGCAGCAATTTCCCCACTTCTCGTTCTCCATCTCTTAGTCCTTCACCACTTTGCAGCCAGATCATGTCAGACAGCTCAGGCTGCTATACCCAAACACCACACACTAGGGGCTCAAAGAGCAAGGATTCATTTCTCACAGTTCTGGAGGCTGGAAAGTTCACCTTTAATGGGATGGCAATTAGGTTCCTGGTGAGAGCTCTCTTCCTGGCTTGTAGATGGCCACCTTCTTGCTCTGTGCTCACGTGGCCTCTCTGTGCACAGCGAAAGTGGGAGTTTGGTAGTCACTCTCTTTATGAGGATACAAATCCTACTGGATCAGAGCCTTGCTCATGACCTAATTTAATCTTCTCAACTACTTCAGATGCTTATTCCAAAATACAGTCATAATGGGAGTGGAGGCTTGAATATATGAATTTCAGGGGGACACAGACATTCAGTCCATAACACTCTACCCTTTGCCCCCCAGAATTCATGTTCTTCTGATGTGTAAAATGCATGCATTCTATCCTAGCAGCCCTCAAAATTTTAATCTTACCAGTTCTAAAGTCTAAAGTCCACTACATCAAAAACTAATGATGTACTATATGGTGACTAACATAATCAAATAAAATTTAAAAAAAATAAATTCTGAAGTCCAAAGTTACATCTAAATATCATGTAAATCAAATGTGGATGAAATGTGATATGATTCGTTCTGGGGCAAAATTCCCCTCCAGATGTGAACCTGTGAAACCAGACAAGTTATGTGCTTCCAAAATATAATGGTGACACAGGCATGGGCTAGATATTATTTTTCCAAAAGGGAAAAATCATAAGGAGGAAAGGAAGGGGTGACAGGTCTCAGGCAAGCAAAACTCAAGGTAGGCAAATTCCATTAGACCTTAAGGCTGGAGCATCATCTTCTTTGGTTCAATGCTCTTCCCTCCAGGCACAATGGGGTGGCAATGTCATTTCCCCTCCCTAGCTCAGTGGGATGGTCCCTACAACATTTGGCTTGGCAACGCTGTCCAACCCATGTGGCACTGGGCCATGGCCTTGCCCTTGAGGCACTGGGTGGTGACATTCTAACTCCTGAAACCAAAGGGATCCTATGCTTGTAAACTAAGGAACAACCAGCCCTACCCACTTGGCCTCTGGTTGATTAGCAGCCTGAAGGTCTCTGGATCACCTTCAAGGTCCTTCTTTCCTTTTCTGGAAGGATTATTCATATTCCCAGCTGGATAGCTATGTTGTCTGGTCCTGTACAATCCCAGAAGTCAGACAGCTTTCTTTCATTCCATCTCCATATGTTCTGTTCCCTTTAGTTTTCTCTGGCAGTGTGTCTACTAGTATAATCCCATGTCTATTCCTGACTTCTGCTGAGGTGGTTGATTAAATGTGTGTCTCATACCCACATCCTTATCAAAAGGTTGGTCAACCAAACCATTATTGTTCTCTTCAGAATATGCTTACTCTTTTCTTGCAGTATGGATAGGTTGAGAATTTCCCAAATCTTCAAGTTGTAGCTCATTTTGCTTGACTTTTTTTTTTTTCAATTTATTTCTCTCACCTCAGATTTTACTATAATAATCAAAAGGAACCACACTGATCCTTCAACTCTGCTTAGAAATTTCCTTAGCTAGGGGAACCTGGCTGGTTCCATCAGCTGGGCATCCAACTCTTGATTTCGACTTGGGTCATGATCTTGGGCTCATGGGATCGGGCCCTGCATTGAGTTCCATGCTCAGTGGAGAATTTTCTTAAGGGTTCTCTCCTTCTCTCTCTGTCCCTCTCCCTGGTCTCTGTCTCTCTCTCTCTAAGTTAAATAAATAAATATTTTTAAAAATTCTCCTTAACTAAATATCTAATTGAATTGTTCATGGGTTCTACCTTCCACAAAATGCTGGAGCACACCTCAGCCAAGTTTTTGCCACTTTGTGATAGGGATTGCCTTTTCTTTATTTTCCAATAACCTATTCCTCATTTCCACCTGAAATCTCATCAGAATGGCTTTAAGTATTCATATTCTACCAATAGTCTCTTTGTAGAATTCTAGACTCTTTCTAGCATGCACCTCAAAACTCCTCCAGCCTCTGCTCCTCACCCAGATCCAAAGCCACTTCCACATTTTTAGGTATTTGTTACAGCAAGACTCCACTTCACTGTACCAAAGTCAGTATTAGTTGGGGGTCTCAGGAGAAAAAAAAAGCCACAGAACTGATAGGCGATATGTATACATATATATGTACACAAACATATATAGTTGACCCTTGAACAATGAGGGGTTTAGAGGTATCAATCCTCCACAAAGTCAAAAATTCATGTATAACTTTTGAGTCTCCAAACTATTGATAACCTGCTATTGACCAGAACTCTTACTCATAGCATAAATAGTATAATAATACATACTCTGCATGTTATGTGTGTTATATTCCATATTCTTACAATATGGTATAGTTAAAATGTTATTTAAAAAATCATTAAGAAGAGAAAATACATTTATGGTACTATACTTTATACATTTAAAAAATCTGCATAGAAGTGGACCGGTGCAGTTTAAACCTGTGTTGTTCAAGGGTGGACTGGCAAGGGTCATTTTTTATATAAATAAAATAAAGAATTGGAGAATTGGTTCAAGGAATATTACATATTATATTATTATAATATGTTATATTTGTTATGTCATTATAATATATTATAGTTATTACTATGTTATAATATATTGATATTACATTATAAATATATATGAATTATATAAATATACACATTATGTTATTGTAGTATATTAATATTATAAGTATAAATATATTGTACAAATTATATATAAATATAAATTTAAATATGTATAACAATTTATTATGTTATATATCTTATATTATAATAAAGAATTAGAGAATTGGCTCATGTGATTATGGAGGCTAATAAGTGACAATCCCTGACATCTTTCAATTGGCAATCTGAAGAAATAATAGTGTAGTTCAGGCCTGAAGGCTGTCAGGCTTGAGACCCAAGAAGAGCTGGTGTTTCAGTTCAAGGGCAAAAGCAAACAAAACAAAATGGAAACAAAAAAAAAAAAAGCAAAACAATGTCCCAGTTGAAAGGCATTCATTTACCACCAGGCTGAGTGACTTCTCAAACACAGGTCCCTGGTGATCTGGGTGAAGTTGTGTTCCTCACAGAAGACATGTTGAAGCCTTGACCCCCAGTATGTCCAAATAGGACCTGATTTGGAACAGAGTAACTGCAGATTAAATTAGTTAACTTGAGGTCATCCTGCCAAGGAGGGGCCCCTGAGCCAGGATGACTGATTTCCTTAAGAAAAAAAGTAATAATACAATGCTATGCAAAGAGACAAAGGCACAGGGAAAGGCCACGTGAAGATGGGAGATTGGAAGGAGGCATCTGGAAGCCAAAGAACACTAAATATTGCCAGCATGCCACCAGGAGCTAGGACGAGGCAGGAAAGGATTCCCCTCCTCCCCACCGCTTCATTTCAGACTTCCAGGCCCTGAAAACTGCACAGAAATACATTTCTGTTGTTTCAAGCCACCCAGTATGTGACACTTTATTACAGCAGCTCTAGGAAACTAATTCATTGGCTTATAAACATTTACTGACTTTCCATGTTGCATAGGCTTCAGTCCACTTAATAGTGTAATCTTCAAGGTCTCTTAACTGTGGGACACTGTGTTCCATGAACAGATTTTTCCCCTCACAGCCAGTCAAGGTTCAGCTACAGAGGGCCCTTCACGGTTGCTGAAATGGGCCCCGAGTTGTCCTGGTTTCTGTCCTGATCACACCCTTCAACTGGCAAGGAGTCTATTCCATCTTCTTCCTTCTCACTGTCATGGCAGCTCACCAGTCAGGATCTTATTCGTTCTCCACAGCTGAGATCAAATAAAATCTCCTCTAGGAAAAGTTCCTGTCTGCCTCTGACTTCTTTTTTTTTTTTTTTTAAGATTTTATTTATTTATTTGGCAGACAGAGATCACAAGTAGGCAGAGAGGCAGGCAGAGAGAGCGGAGGAAGCAGGCTCCCTGCCGAGCAGAGAGCCCGACGCGGGACTGGATCCCAGGACCCCGGGATCATGACCCGAGCCGAAAGCAGAGGCCCCAACCCACTGAGCCACCCAGGTTCCCCTGCCTCTGACTTCTTAAGAAGTAACCACTCCTTCCACTCGTAGTTCTATAGAAAATTGCCATTTTCTTTGATTAGTACTCATTCCTTCTACTTTATTTTATTCAGGTATGTAGTTACTACAACATCAAGCAGAATATGTAGTGCTTGGTAAGTGCCCACGCATTTATTCGACAAATAGTACCGAACACGATGTTCTAGGCATTGTTCCAAGACAGCAGAGTCTAGGTTCATGCAGAATTTACACAGACTAGTGGAGGGCGGGGTACAGACAGTAAATAAGTGAATACATGAATTTTTGGTATGGGGAAGAGGCACAGAAATATGAAAGAGGGCTTTGTGGCAGAAAGTGGACTATGTGAGGCTTGGGGGCAGCAGGTGGGGGGAAGAAGGTTAAGGACTTCCTCACTCCAGAGGTATTTCTGAGTGGAGACCCACATGACAAAGGGAAGGCAACATTTGCAGACCCATTGGAGGGGCCCCCAGAAGACCATGATGGGGGCGGGCAGAGGATGAAGAGAAGAGTGGTGCAGAACTAACTTTGAGTGGGTAATGGTCACTCAGGGATCTAGGAGGGTTTCTTTGCGAAATGAAATAAGAATGGAGAAACTTCAACTCATTTCTGGAGAAAATACGGAATTGGGAGGTAATCAGAAATCTCTTACTAGTGTTTTATCTGTGTTTCTTTTGCAAATCACTGCAACATGTTTGCAGTATAACTGACTTCCTCTTCGTTAATCCCTGTCATTTAGACCCAAGCAAGTGTCATCTGAGCTTCTGTAATAGGCCTCAAGTGGTCTTGGATAACCCTCACACTGCCCCAGATGTGTCTTCTCACACTGTGTGGGCCAGGTAGATCTGGTTCCTGTACAGCAACTGAAACACCATGTGTCCTCATACAACCGAGGTGGCTTGTGTGTGTTTGCTCCTGCTCACGCTTCTTGCCCATCAGAGAGTGGGAAGGGCTCTATTCTACTCCTGCACCCAGCAGGTGAGGTTCCTGCCTCAGCACAGGCCCGTCCTCCACTTTGGGAAGGAGAGACACCAGGGAGTCACACTTGCTTGTCACACTGTCAGTGTGGAGCTTATCATGCAGGTGAGACTCACCTGCCTCAGGAAACGTCGGGAGCAAAAAACTAGTGGGTGAGCATTACCATCTCTGCCCCGCATACTCATGTTCAAAACAAGTTGGTGGGAGTCCCTGGTGGTTCAATGCCTCATTCAAAGTCACAACCCACAAATGTATCCTACCCTGTCCTGACTCTCTCCCTCTCTTTCTGTATACACACATGCATACATTTCTCTCTCATGGATGCTGTATGTGTACATTTGCATGTGTGTAAGTGTGTGTGTGTGTGTGTGTGTATATATATATATATATATATGATGTACATATTATTATGTGTATTATATATATTTACACGTATTTAAGAATTCTGGCAAGTGCCAATATTTGTCTTGTGAATAAGGGAACTAATTTACTTTAAAGGTCATCTTTAAGAAAGTTCACTAAGACAAACAAATGAAACCCCAACCTAAAAAAAAGTGAACAATTACTGTATTTGAATGCCGATTTTTATTTTTTCTTTATTTTTTTCTTTTTCCTAATTTACCGTATTAAGTTTTCTTCCTATATAAAACTTAGAATAAGAACAAAAATAGTAAAGCTATTTTCATTAAAAATTAAAAATTAAGATCTCTTTTTAATAAAGTTTATTTATTTTTTTTATTTTTATTTTTATTTTTAAAAGATTTTTTTATTTGACACAGAGAGAGATCACAAGTAGGCAGAGAGGGAGGTAGAGAGGAGGAAGCAGGCTCCCTGCTGAGCAGAGAGCCCGATGCGGGGCTCGATCCCAGGACCCTGAGATCATGACCTGAGCTGAAGGCAGAGGCTTAACCCACTGAGCCACCCAGGTGCCCCAAAAATTAAGATCTCTTTGAAGTTTACTGGCCATGAGTCATTCCTGCTTTGGGCTGCAGACAGCTGAGGACTCATCGGTAATTATACCACGTCTACAGGGCCACGTTGCTATCTTCTTCCTGGTTAGAATGAAAACAGAGCATGTACATGAATGCCTCACTTAACACCCACCTTTTCTTTATGCAATCATGAAAGTCTTTCATTTCCTCCCTTTACTTTGTTTCATCACACATATTGTTACTCTTACATTATATTCTTGTTTTACCTTGTTCACCTCTCAATGGAAGGTAAGTTTCATGACAGTAGGATGCTACTTTTTTTTTTTTTTTTTTTTGGTCTGTGGTCTCTCCTACAGCTGGAAGTGTTCTTGGAACAGAGTGGGTACTCGGTAAATATTGTGGAATGAATGGATGACAGAAAGAAGAAACTCATTGTCCAATAAATAATAACTAAGGTGTGTTAGATGGTCTGAATGTGTCATACATTTAGTCCTTTCAGTTACTCGGGGACAGAGGTATGACTGTCTGCAGTTTACAGATGAGGAAAAAGATGATCAGGAGGGTAGTTTTCATGGCAGGGATGCTGTCTATCTGCTCTGCTGGACTAGGAGGTCCACAGTATTTCTGTATTTGCACAAGACCTTAGCTTACTCTGTCCCTGAGCCTCACTGCCATTCTCCACCCCATCTCCCCAGATCCTTAGAGCTGAACCATGGCTTTCCATAACAGTCTCCCACCTCGCACAGGCTGAAGTCTTAGCCCCAAAACCACTTGAGAGACTTTAATACTGCTTCTTTGTAATAGCTTTCCCTGCTGCAGACTATCCCCCATGTCCCTCACCTCCATTCCCCCTCCTTTGCCATGTGATCCCTGCTTGGTCCTCCAACATCCACTAATCCATCCAGAATGATTTCACACACTCCCAGCAATGCTAAAGACATCTGATCCCTTCTAGTCCAGACCTGAGACTGGCAAGCTAATAAAAAATATGGCTAAGGAGGGAAGTCATAAAAATGACACACACATGCAAATACATATGCTATAAGCATTTTAATTATACATTTTTTGGCCAATTTTTTTTATTTAATACCATGGTCTGTTATTTGAACTTGAATATTATGATTGATATTCTGTTTATTCTATCTTGAAAAAAACACACTCATGATGAATTTTTTCCAACTTGTAACTCCCATTTCTTTCAAGTATCTTGTACATACTTGCAAATCGATCGTGAGCAGAGCTTAATGTTTGTAATTTCCTTCCAATAGTTAGCTTCCTCGCACTACATTCAATATGAATATTTTTAGTGAGTCACCTTTGATAAGTTCTTCAACTGAATTTTCAAAGAAAAAAACATTTTTTATATTTATTTATACCTGCTTAAATAACATTTTATTAAATTTTGAAATTAACACAGAAGTACAATTATGATAGATAGTTTAGGGAACAAGCACTTAGAACTCCTAGGAAGCATATAATTCAAGGAGTTAAAGCGAAATAATATGATGTACTAGACAGTTGTCTCATTGTTTAACATTAGTGTGCGATGGCTATCAGATATCATGTTTTTCAAAAGGTATCAGGACCTAGGTTTGTAAAAGTGTCTACTGGAGTGGATTTTGCCTGCCTGACTGTATTTCTTCCCAAGCCCTGTTGCTGACCATTATCCCTAGCTCTCCATACACCAGCTCCTCTACTAACATGTCAACTGTCTTGAGGCATTTCTCTGAGGACTTCTAAATCTTTGCAGATACCATATCACCAAAGTCTTGTTCGACTCCAGGCTCACTCTGATTTTCCAGAAATCTCAGGCCATATTTTTCCAGAATCCTATCTGAAATGCACAAAGAGTATCGCACACTAATTCCCATCCTAGTTGAGCATGCTGAACCTTGAAGAGTGAAAGC
Source organism: Martes martes (assembly GCF_963455335.1). Lineage (NCBI taxonomy): Eukaryota > Metazoa > Chordata > Mammalia > Carnivora > Mustelidae > Martes > Martes martes. The sequence continues at coordinate 149,239,853 of NC_137889.1, forward strand.
ACATTTAATTCAGATAAATGCATAGCTCACTCTCCCGCCCCCACCCAATCAGGCAATTACAGCACCGGGCCAGAATTTTCTTCCACATTTTGTACATAAAACATAATTCTGCCACCAGCTGCTCACCAACATTTTGTTGTCTCCTCAACAGACAACAAAATGACAAAACAGATCAGCAGAGGGTGATCTGCCAGCATAACCAATGAGATGCAACCCCCCTCCAGTCAGCCTGTCATTAGGAAGCCGTTTTCTGTTTCTAAAATAAACCCTCTGAAATCATTGCCTTCCTGCATCTGTGTTTCCACCTAGGAAAGAGAGATGTTCTCCTAACTCACAGGTGCTGGAATGTGTGGAGGGAGGTCGAGGGAGGGCTCCATATCAACAGGAAGGGCATGGGGCCGTGATCCAGGTAGAGAGTTCAGGGCTTACGTTTCCATACACACAGAATGAAGATCATTTTGATATTAGGTATCAGAAGTGTTTAGTAATATGACCACCTGATCTGGGAACTTATCTTCTGTCACATCAGCTCTGTGGTTTTTTTTTTTTCCATGTTATTGGTTTTCCTTCCGATGTGACCATACCTCCATCCACATGTTCTTATCTTCCCCCTCAGCCCTCTCGTCTAATATTCATCCAGGACCTACCCAGTGTAAGATGATCTACATGTGTAAAAGAAGGGCTAGGAAGGAGGCAATATTCCAAACTCAAAGCAGAAGTGGTTGCTACCGTCCTGCAAGGAGGTGGTGTAATAGTGGGGATGAAAGTATTAGTGTCCCCTTCCTTGGCAGGGACAAAAGGTCAGAGAAAAGGGAAGGGTATGTGGAGTCCTTGCCAGATCTACTGTGCTTCTGAGGTGCAAGCCTAGGGCAAGGTGGTCCACCACTTCCTGGAGCTTATTAAAGAGAAGAAGAAATTAGGTTTTTGGGGACCATGGGCAGTGGGGGCCAAATGCCTTTAGCAGGGCGTATATAGTAGCTGAAGTTCTGGGTAATCCTTCTGGTTCTGTTCCAAAATTCAATAAAGTCAACAGGCATCCACAAACCTTGCTGAGCCAAAATTTGTTGGGGGCTCAAAAGAAAAGGGCTGGATTTTACTGTGTGGCATGTGTCAACTTGAAAGAGACTGTAAGGTTATGGGTGAACATAACTCACTTAATGTGGTTTTAGGAACAAAGGTGACCCAGAAATTGTTTGTCTACTTACCCTCACTGCATCCCAAGTAAGTCACAGGAAGTCTGAATCATGCATGCATGGGTGTGTTATAGTGCCTGGCATGGGGTCAAGCAAATCTCATCTGAATATTTAAGGACTGGACACCACACCTGACATCTGTGCATACTCAAGAATGCCTATAGCAGTTTTCTGATCCTTATTTGGCAGGTGGCAAAGCTAAGACTTAAGGAAAATGTTGTGATTAGCTCAAGGTCACAAAATTAAAAACAAAGCTGTAGGGAAGCCAGGCATTCCTATTTCTACAGTGCCAAGATTTGTTAAGAAGATCTGAATATCAAAAATATTGTGGGCTCGTTAATTTATATAATTATTACACCATACCTCTACCTTCATTTTGCCAATTTAAAAATATATATATATGTGTATATATATATGTATATGTGTGTGTGTGTGTGTGTGTGTGTGTGTATATATATATATATATAATTAAGTGTGGTTAAACACTTTACTACATGCTATTTTATTCTATGATTTTAGTCCATTTCTTCCTCATTACTAAGCCCTGCATCCTTCAAGATGAGGGATAGCTCTGGCTGTGCTCTGCTTGTCTGGGGTCCATGTTCTAGAAAGAGGGCCCTTTTAAGGGAGGTTATAAGGTTTAAAAATGAAGAAGACAGGTAAAATGAACTGTACTCTGAGATATAGAAAAAGAAAACTAGAAATCCAAAAGGTATCACCGTTCATCTCCAAAAGAAATCAGGGACTTCAGAGAGGGAAACTTGAAAGAGAGGACTTTGTGATTTTTTTGAACCATTTTCCTCTCTTTCTCTTGTGATTATAAAGTCTATATGTTTATTTGCATGATTACAAATATTTATGAGAAATTGACAATGGTCCATGTTGTTCTATTACAGAGCAGTGAAGAGTGTTAAAGTCTTTATGACCTTATTCCATTATCCATCAAGACACAGAAAGGAAAGAACTCACACAGATAGCATAGGTGGTATCAGCTTCAAAGAGCAAAGAAAAACAAGGCAAGAACTGGGAATTGCAGCATAGAGGAAGGATGGTACAGGCCTGGAGAGTGGTCCTTGGGGTGAAGGAAGGGATGTACACGGTTCCCTGGTATGAATATCTATCCCTTTCCCCCTGTTTTCTGTAAGTCAATGCATATAAACAAAATTTATAACTCTAAGTCCTCTTAATAAATGGCATTGGAGTTCCTCTTGGAAGGAAATACCATTATTTAGCAAATGAGTAGATAGTTGACCACTTAGATGTGAAAACACAAGATTCAGAGTAGAATCTTTTTTTTTTTTTTTTTTTTTTTTTTTTTTTTTTAGATTTTTTATTTATTTATTTGTCAGAGAGAGAGAGAGAGTGAGCACAGGCAGACAGAGTGGCAGAGGGAGAAGCAGGCTCCCTGCAGAGCAAGGAGCCCGATGTGGGACTCGATCCCAGGACGCTGGGACCATGACCTGAGCCGAAGGCAGCCGCTTAACCAACTGAGCCACCCAGGCGTCCCTCAGAGTAGAATCTTAAGGAGCCTTCAGAACGAAGGCAGGCCAAATTGTTATGCCCAAGAAAATGTACAGGATTTGAAATGTTGTTGGATTCCCACAGGACAGTTGGCATTAGGGGAGGGGATGCAGCATTGGGTGGCACAGCTTGGCTATGGGGATTCCTTGGTCAGGGAAACCCAGAGATCTCCCCTGGGATGGCTAGGAAGAGGTGGTCCTACTACTCAATGTCCACTGTGACACTGGCTTTTGAATCCCTCTCTCGCCAAATTCTCAGTAGACCTGGCTTTCTACACAGAGGCCTTAAGAAAGTCATTTGAGTTGCTTCATAGTTACCAAAATCCAGAGTCAGATTAGCACTGCCTACCTAGAAACTTTAATATAGACAAGATAAGAACATTCACCATGGTAAAAGGCACACATGAAGGCTGTCAGGGAGTGTATGAACACAGAGGTGTGTATGAACTTGAGTAGTTCAGCACCCTGGAAATTTGCAGACAATCATTTGAAGGGAGGGCACTGGACTTTCCACATGTCATGAAATCAAGTGTCCGAAGCCGATTTTTTTTTAAAGATTTTATTTATTTATTTGGAAGAGAGAGGAGAGAGAGAAAAAAAGAGTGTAAGTACGAGTCGGGGGGAGGGACAGAGGGACAAGCAGACTCTCCTCTGAGCACAGAGCCCAACATAAGGGCTCAATCTCCGGACCCTAAGACCATGACCTGAGCCAGAGTCAGAGGTTTAGCCATCTGAGTCACCCAAGGGTTCTGAGGCCAATCATTACTTAGCTCCTAAGAGACTGGATCATTTTAGTTGATATTAGGATTATATATATTTGAAATACCCCAATTCATTTCACAGACTTTTTTTTAATATAAGGTGTATGTGTTATTAAAACAAATATGTAAGATGAACAAAAAGTGTATTATTAAAATAAATTATGGCATGTTTATAGAATGGCGTGCCATTAAAATTTAGGAAGGATGTTACTGGGATCTTCCTCTAAGTTGCCTTAGCTCGTGGCCAAGCAGAAGCAATACCCAGTAGTGTCAGGGGATTGTGCTCAGTTCTGGTTTGACTCCCTGCCTCACTGCATCAGAAATTCTATCAGTTCACCTAGAGCCCTGTACTTGGAGGTGGTGAACAAACTCCCATGGTCATCCTTGAGCATTCCACCCAGGTGGAGAGGACCCTGAATTGAGCTAACTCACGGACACAGAGCCAGAGCACATTCTGTGAACCTTCTACTATATACATAGACCAATCTATTTATCATCTTAATGAAAACAATTCATTTGATAGTGGACTTTGAAAGGATATTTATTTTATTGTTTGGTTACTCTATATCATATTGTCTCTCTACAATTATTTACTTTTGCATTTTGAGATGCATCAACATATGTTATTTTTAGTGTAGTTTTGGGGTTCTGTGTTACTGAGTGGTCGTTGGAGTCTGGAGGAAAAAAAGAACATGGTGAGTGTGGTGGAGTGACATCAGTGTATGTGTCCCTATGGCCTGCCTGTCACTATTGCCATTTGTTAAACAGAGCAATGTATCCAAACCTTTCCTAAAACAGTTATTACAAAACATAAATCTGCCATCAGAAAATCACAGTTGCATTTCCATTTCTGAAAGAGAAAAGGAATTTTATACCTAAATGTTCAGGCTGGGCATACCAAAGGAAGCCCAGCACATGAATTATGAGCCATTCCCCATGATACAATACAGCATGAATCTCCTGGAATATACAGACTTCAGAATTAGTTGTGAGTTATATGGTCACTTGCAACTCACTGAAATGAATAGTTTCATTCTAATATCTATATTGTCACCCTGTCTCCTTCATAAAGCTGGCCAGTCTAGCTATAAATTTGACAGTCAATACATTTATAAAGATTATATGGACTTCCAAGATTTGTTTTGAACAAATCTTTAACATTTTTTCCCCTCTTCAGGTGGAGTCAAAGTAAGTGTCATTTGCACTGCAGGAAACAGAGACCCAAATTAAAGCAAATGAGTTGAGAACTCATCAACCCAACATAGATCATTCATTCACCCATCTACCTACTGAAGACTATTTCTGAAAATGAATACCACCTCTTCAATTTACTTGTAATATGCCAAAGACACTTTAGGTGGACCATCTGAAAATGTGGCTTATATATCCATATAAGGGATAACTCCTTTGTCACATGTTATTCTGGGCTTTGAACTTTACAGTGTCTCAGTTGTTCCTAATTCCAGTTGCAAACCCTGCAGACAGCATTCTGCATACCTGGATCACCTGTGGTGCCAACTGCAGGGAGGACTTGTCCCCTCCGGTTCTGAGCCTGTTGGGACCAGTTACTGCCCTGTTGTCTTGGCAACCTCTCTGATTCCCAAAGGAGAGAGATGGGACCCTCCTGCTGCCTTCATCCACACCTGCCACCAGTTTTTGTTTTTGTTTTTAACAAAGAGCACAATGTCTCTTAAGGTTATAAATGGTTTTATATGTGCACCAACGTATGATTTTCCATGCTGTTACTTTTCCCGTTGAATATAGTCTTTTTCCTTTTTTTTTTTTTTTCGGTATTCAGTGCAGTGACATTAAAAAACAGATGTGACTAAAATTTAAATCAATAGGCTTTGAGAAGATTGCCTTCTATAATGTGGGTGGGCCTATCCAATCAGTCAAAGGCCTGATAGAACAAAAAAAAAAAAAAAAAAAAAAGACTTCCTGTGAGCAAGAGAGAATTCTGTCAGCCGATGGCCTTCAAACTTAAACTACCCTTCTGGTTCACCCTCCAGATTTTGGACTTGTCAGCCTCCGTAATTGCATAAGCCAATTCTTAAGATAAATCTCTTTCTCTCTATATATACTTTCTATGTTTTGCTGCAGAGCCCTGACTAATACAGTGGGTTGGTCCCATCAAAAGAAGAATGCCAGATAGATTTACAGCATCACCACACTGAAATAATAGTGCATCCAACCCATTTCAAAGGATCCTGGGCGTAAGTAAATGCATTTGGAAATGGAGGCAGTCTTAGAATTTTGATCCTATGACTCAGCCACATAGCTCTGCCACAGACTGTGATCATGAGTAGGCTAGTCTCTTTGAGTCTCAGTCTTAACATCTATAAAGTGGAGATGACAACAGAGTTCACCACATAGGTTTTGATGAAGATTAATGACATAGTAAATGTAACACCCTTGTAACAGAGCCTAGCATTTAATAAGCACTCAGTAAATGTGAGCTTTACAAAATAAGATTTTTTTTAAAGATTTTATTTATTATTTTGACAGACAGAGATCAGAAGCAGGCAGAGAGGCAGGTAGAGAGAGAGGGAGGAAGCAGGCTCCCTGCTGAGCAGAGAACCCGATGCGGGGCTTGATCCCAGGACCCTGAGATCATGACCTGAGCCGAAGGCAGAGGCTTAACCCACTGAGTCATCCAGGCACCCCCAAAATAAGATCTTTATAAGGAATAGAATATCTCATTCCCAGGATGTTTGCCGGATGTTCAGTCTCATGCTTAGTGCTATATGTATATTTATTCATATAGTCAACCTTCATAACCATTTCCTCTTTTACAGCTAACAACAAGGTGATGTTACCTGCCCTTGATTATATAGTTAATAAAGGACAGAGCCCAATGACAAACAAGTTTTATCTTCCTCCAGAGACTATATCCATTTTTTTTTAATATTTTATTTTTTAGTTTGAGAGAGAGAGAGAAAGAGAGAGATCATGAGGCGGGGGAGGGTCAGAGGGAGAAGCCGACTCCCCCCGAGCAGGGAGCCTGATGTGGGACTCGATCCTGAGACTCCAAGATCATGACCTGAGCAGAAGGCTGTTGCTTAACCAACTGAACCACCCAGGGACCCAGAGACTGTATCCATTTATGCCACACTACCCAAGCTAGTATGTGTAAAACCCTTAGCTCAATGTTTAGGACACAGTTGGTATTCATTAAATGCTTACTAGAATTGCCATTATAATTTACTGGCTTGAGATTTATTTTCATGTTTCTTGAGAAAAAAGAGTCATTAAATTATGGAAAACTATTTATTTGTGAATCTAACTGGGGCCATGTTTTCCTAAGACCAAATAAGGACATACTGTTTGATCAAGATGTATTATTATTATCATTATTGTTGTTGCTGTGGTTAAATATGGATGTTTATATAGGGAAAAATTACCAAGTTGTAAAAGTAATATTGCATGGTATTTATGGGACAACAACAAAGACATGTGTTAAATTCAGTACAAATGGATCATTTTAATATAATATGTGTAGTTGACATTATAGTAATGAAAACCTGAAATACAGTTAGGAAATAATAACGAGAGCCGTACTCAGTGTAAATCAGAAAACATTCTGTTTATTATCAAGGACCCTGGCCAGAGTAGAGTAGGGAATGCAGATGTGATGAAGCCAAAGCCAAGGTCCTTCACCTTCAGAAATTGTTTTTATAAACAAGTGAAACTTTAGGCAAGAGAAGACCTCTAATTTCATTGGTTCAACAAACAGTTCCCTGAAATACTCAGAGCTGAAGTTTCTGTGGCAGTTTTAAACATGCTGTCGATATGCCTCCTGTTGAGAGAGGACTACGTATTCTTCCCTTTTCATCTGGGACAACTTTAATGACTAACTTGATGCCAACCGAATGCAGCAGACGTGGTGTTGTGTAACTTCCGTAGTTGAGTCATAAAATGTAATCCAGCTTTGGTCTGGTTTCCAGCTTATTTGCTTCTGGCTCCCAAAGCCCCGTGTCAGGGGTCTCACTACTCTGAGTACCCCATGCTGTGAGCCACACAGAGAGACTGAGGGCACACTGCAAGTCTCAGCCAGTGCTGAGTGGGTAAAATCACCACCCTATGACTCCAGCCCCACCCACTGAGTCACCTCTGAAGCAGAATTTCCGAGCCGCAGCTCAAGATGTCACTGAAGCCAGCCATTCCTGTTATGCTCTTCCCATATTCCCAATGCATAGAATCAAAGGACATTTGGGGATGGTGGCTGATGCGGCTAGGTTGTTGGGTAACTTGTAAAAAACCTGAACAGCACCCTTCTCATCACATGGTCCAAAATACTTCTCTGGAGAAATTGTGTAGAGAAGTAGAACAATGCCGTGGGCCAAAGTGATCTAAGATCATTAGTTTGATCTTTAGTTTCTGATGTGAAATATCTGTTATCTGGAACATTTCTAAGGCATTTTCAAATAAATGTCTCAGTTTGAATAGTTTTCAAGTATTATTATTTTTTTAAGATTTTTTTGTTCTTCATAATTCCAAACCTGCTTTCTACCAGGCACTGAACTTGGCTCTCAGACATTTGGCTTCTGTCCTTACAAAAAGCTTGTGAGGCAGGTACAATTGTTCAGGTTAGCAGATGGAGAAACTGGACACTTACAGTTAACATTTATGGAATCCTTACTATGTGTCAAGCAGTCTCTAAGTACTTTGTGTGGAATTTCTCATTGTATCTTCACATCAGCTCTGTAAGATAGCTGCTGTCTACCCTCCCCATTTTATCATTGAGGAAGTCAAAACACACAACAGTTACGTACCCGAGTTTACCTAGTCAAGAGGTGGTCGTTCGGGGCAGCTTGGGTGTTAGCCAGCTCAGACGGCTAGAACAAAACACCACAGACTGCATGATGTAAACAGACATTTATTTCTCACAGTTCTGGAGGCTGGAAGTCCAAGGTCAAGGAGCCAGCCAGTTCTGCTCCTGGTGTGAGCCTCTTCCTGACTTGTACATGGCCGTTTTCTTGTGGTATGCTCATAGGCCGGACAGAGGGAGACAGCTTTGGTCTCTTCCTCTTCGGGGGGCTTGACCCTCATGACCTCATTCAGAGCTACCTTTCATAGTCTTTGTTACATGAGGGGTTAGGTCTTCAGTGTATGAATTTGGGGGAAATAAACCTTCAGTCTGTAATAGTCTGCCTTCAGAAAGTACACTCCTGGGACGCCTGGGTGGCTCAGTTGGTTAAGCGGCTGCCTTCGGCTCAGGTCATGATCCCAGCGTCCTGGGATCGAGTCCCACATCGGGCTCCTTGCTCAGCAGGGAGCCTGCTTCTCCCTCTGCCTCTGCCTGCCTCTCTGTCTGCCTGTGCTCACTCTCTCTGACAAATAAATAAATAAAATCTTAAAAAAAAAAAAAAAAAAAGAAAGTACACTCCTAACAACTGTGTTGCATTCATTGAAAATACACCACAGAACACGTGGAAAATACTTTTTAAAAATGTGTTAAAAAATCACAACATTATATATCCTCTCTGATTAAAAAGTAATGTTTGAAAGTATGCATAGGAAAAAGCAGAAAGGAGATATCAAAAAGAAACAAGTGAGATTATTCGTATATTCTAATCTCACTTCCTTTTTTTAATCTTTATTTAAGGTTTTCTGTCCTTCTGTTATCTCTACAACACATAAATAAATCTCATTATAGTAATTTTATAGGCCTTACCTCAAGAGTTTACACATAAAAGACAAATCACTGTTTTTTGAGAGAAGATGATATGCCATACTTCCATGGCACCGTTCGTGTTTGATCACTTGTTGTATACATGCTGCTTTCTTGAAAGGTCAGGAGGGTACATTCCACCTGCATGCAGTAAAGCAGATGACTGCCACGGCCACTAGTGTTTTGACATAGGCAAGGTCACATTCTGGACAGTGACAAGGACCAAGCATGGACCCTGGGCTCCTTATGGATCAACGTGTCCATGCTTTTCTCTGATTCTTTCCACTTTCAGGACCCAAGGAAAGAGAACAAAGGAGAAGGAAGATGAAACATCTCTCCAGACTCCTGGCAGAATTTGGTGCTCAGGCACTTGTCAGAAACTTCACAGACCAGGGAGGCAGGGCAGTGTTAAGAGAGAGGGGAGGTGGGAATGAGCCACGGTACCTAAAAGCAAGCCCCACCCACAGAGCCTCGCTTTACCCCCATCTCCCAGTTTGAGTATCTGTGAGTTTTTGAGATGTGGGAGCTGGGGGTGGAAACCAGACTCTGTGGCTCGAGGTCATCTGGGAGGGAAGAGGAAGGTCCTGTATTCAAATTCAAGTCTATGTGGCACTTTAGGCTTTGTCCAGAGCAGCACAGAAATGTTCTGTAGAACAGTCACAACATCTGAATTCCAGGCCTCCTCCTAATGTAAATTAGAGATATGAGGTGGTGAGTAAGGGATTTTACCTTTTGATATCAAAGGACATCAGGAAGTCAGTAGAAAGAATGATTTCTTCTCCTCTAGAGAATGTTTTTGAGAACCAAACAAGATGATGTCTTGGGGTAAGAATAGAAGGTTTGAAATAAAAGCATACTTCTCTTAATTTAATTTTTAGCTTTCCTGACCTGACCTGACCCTAAAAGGGAGTTATTGTATCGCCTTCAGGTATCACATGAAGTGTGAATTTCCATGGGTTTTTTACAGCAGAAATATTAATGTGTTTATGTGTTATGGCACCAGCCCCTGCTGGTGGAGCTGCACGATGTTGGAAGTCACAAAATCCAGGAATCCTAATGCATATTTAGCTCCTGTGTTTTCAGAGAAGGTATTGTGGACATCTATTTATTTACTTTTTAGAGTGGGGTGGGGGGAGGGGGAGAGAGAGAAAAACGCAAGCAGACTTCACACTCAGCATGAAGCCGATATGGGGCTCGATCTCATAACCCTGAGATCACAGACCTGAGCCAAATTCAAAGGTCAGATGCTCAACTGATGAGCCATTCAGGCTCCCGGACTGTGATCATCTATTGCGTTCATTCATATACCATTTCTTTCTCTCTCCTGGCCATATGGCAAATGTGGTAAGGTTTTTATTTACTGAAACTGTTTTTTGACTGTGGCATTTAACAAGGATTTTTCAGGGAATGCTGTGTGCTCAGTATCCAAAGAGCATCTTTCTCCCCTAAAGGAAAAGATGGAAGAGAAGGATTCTTAACCTTCCCCTCAGAGAGGTGGTTTGGACAGTGGTTCTCAGGAGCTACATGTGATTACAACTATCTTCAGGACAACAGAACATGAGAAGATACGAAATAAAAGATTTAGGAACTAAAAGCAAACAAAAGAACAAAAACAAACCCCTTGTTTGGGGATTAAAGAAGAACAAGTAATAGTGTGTGAAGAATCCAGATGCTGTCATCAGACAGACTTGGGTTCAAAACCTCCCTCTGCTCTTTTTTCCTGGGCAATAGAGTTCAGCACCTCTAAATTTGTTTCCCTAGCCATTAAATGGGAATAGCAATATGTCTCCCTAAGGATTAAATAGAATAAATGAGTCTTAGCATAGTGCCTGGCATTTTAACTACCTGCAAAAATAGACATCATTTTAATTAAATGCACGTGTTGATGTTATGTTTACTGTGAAGTCTTGCCGCCACAAGCTGTTTGTGGCAATTACGACCCTTACCAATGAGTCAATTTCCATGTTTTGCTCATTAACTTACTCAAAGTGGCTGGAAGTCTGACAGCCATGATTTTTAAACTTCTCAGACCATAGGTTCAGAGCTGCAAGTTTATTTTCCAATATTTTGTCAAACATCAAGCATTACTGAAGACTCTTCCACCAAAGATCTGTGATGAGAGGGGAGTGGTCTGCTGCTGATACCATGATTTATAGCGGCAGTATCTGGGCCAGATGACAGGAAGGTGAGATTATGGCTGCTCTTCAAGGAAATATCATCTGTAATGTGACTCCTGAGCCAGGAATGTATTTAATAGCTCAGAGCCCACAGCAGCTGAGCTGGAGCATCTGGCTGTGTTTAGAAGTTCTTCTCCCTCCTTTTTCTAATGGATGCTTATCACAGAGGCAGAAGGCCTATTAACCCAGGACTCAGAGCCTGCTACTGTAAATTCACCATAAAATCCTGTTGACAGTGGTTGACTGTCATCGACATAAAACTGTCAGTGGCCACATTTTCAATTATAAAGGACAATTACTTTGTGCATGTCAGTGCATGCACACCATAGCTCATGTGTGGGAATCATCCCATTTTCAGGCATGAAGAAACTGGTGGTTGTCTTCACATGGTGAGCTGGGGGTTTGAATCGGTCCAAGCAACCATCCAACCCCACCTATTTGTTAGTACCAGGGAAGGAGAAAATGTATTGTGGTCTGTTTCAGTAGTGTTCTGGGCTTTCCTCTGCTGTAGCATATCTGAGTGTATTGGAACTGTCTTTTTATTTATTAGTCTCCCATCCTAGTCATTTGAAGGTCATAATTGTGTCTCTTACTTGTTTTAATTTTCAGAATCTAAAATAGCACCTTCTATATAGATGGTGTTCTATAAATACCTTAACATCAGTCCATGACCTCAGTACTTAAGAAAATGAAGCTGAGTGTGCTTCTATGCCTACACCATGTTCTGTCCTTGAGAACCTTAATCTGCCGGGCAGATACTTTAGAATGGGTATGCTGAGCCTCATTCTCCCTGAGCCACAGTCAAATGATCTAATTCTGATTGAAGCCAAGGCCAACATTCAAGATGCGTTCTTACCAGCTTGCTTGGGTCCCTTGCCAAAGATGTCAGACTACTCTCTGCCATTCTAAATCCTGCCCCTGCAGGCTGACAGACGTATCTCCAGCAGCTTATACTCCTGACACAGACAGATGTGTCCTGCTAAGAACCTTACACAAAATGTTGATTTTCCAAACTTCAGGTGAACATCATTTATCCTAAGATAATTTGAGACCTATTATCTTATCCCTCCCAACCAATTCTGATGTGTTTTCTGGTGCAGGTGCACTCAGTGAGACAGGCTTGTAACTTCACTGAGGCTGTACAACCTATCAGATCTAAGGAGGTAGACAGAACTTCACCGTAGTCTCTGCCAATCCTAACCATGACTTGGAGAGATTAGATTCTCTAATCTAATCTCAGTGAGCCTCACTTCCTTTATCTGTAAAATAGCAAATAAACGAGGTTACCTGTGGAGTCCCAGGAAGGGTTAAATGAGACATGGAATGCAAAGTGTCTGATGAGTTGCAGTATAAAACAAATGCTAGTTCTCTTCCTATAAACACAATTTTTCTCACATATTAATTCTTTAGTGCGACCTGAAATAATTTTCCCATAATCTCTTACTATCCAAATCCTACCAGAAACATCGGAATCACAGTGCATTACAATGCATGTTGCCAAGATTGTTCACTGCACCCCCAATACCTGTGCTCACCTATAAAACATAGAAGTTTTAACTAGCTGGGAAGATTACATATCTTGGTCTCCCTTGCAGCTCATCTGATTCTTTGAGTAGGTTCTGGCTAATGGTTGTATAAACAAATTGAAGATTGCAACCTAAAGAGAAAAACAGTCTGCACTTTTGACTTTGAAAAGTCTGTCTTTTTCTCCACTTTGTGCAAAAGCTGAAGCTTGCTCTTTTTTCACAATAGGGAAGCCTCGGGTAAGTTCATTGTACCACAGAGCCAATATTTCAGCCTGGACAGCTGATGCCCATGTCATTGGGACAGTTAGAAATACTTTAAAGTCATTGAAACTGACATCCTAACTAATAAAATATGATAAAAGTAAATAAATCAGTGTAGGTGACAGTCAGTCCCATGTTATGTTCTAGTTAAGTTCTAGTTCTAAGTTTTGTGTTAAGTTCTAATACCTCCACACCCAACAGGACACCTTGTTGACCATATCAGTACTATACAGTATAATTTCTGTCTTATCTTTTAGATGAAAAATATAACAGGGATTCAATACACTACTTTATTAGGGTATAGATATCCAAGTAGATCTCAGATTATTTGCCCTGATAATCAGACAGCCGTGTTTTTATTTTTTCTTTTACTTTTTCTTATTATATGTATTGGTCTTATCAACTAGGAAAACTGAAATCCTCTTGAAGATAAACCTATTCTGTATATGTAAGTGTTTCTATAGTGCAGTGATTCTCAAAATATGGTCTCTAGAATAAGCATCACATGGGAATTGCTAGAAATGCAAATTTTTGGCCTCCACTGCAGACTTGTTGAATTGGAAACTCCAGGGCGTACTCCAGGAATTGGTGTTTTAACAAGCCTTCAAGAGGATTCTGAAGACAGTTTACACATGAGAATCAGCAAGACTGTGCCGGTAACTCTTGAACTTCAGGAGTTTCAGAAGAAGTAGTTTTCTGAGGAACAGCTGGAGGTAGGAGATGTAGGGACAGGAGGATTTAAAATCACATTAGGCAGGAAGTGCCACAGGGGTTCCCAAAAGAAGGGGCTTCAAGATGCCCCTGTCTGTAGTGAAGGACAAAATGTTTCCTTGAAAAGATTTAAGAGCACTACATTGCCATAGAGAGATAGTAGATCATGGCAAGTTAATAAAGAAAAGTTCTTCTGAAAGGGAGTGTGAGGATGTTATTGGGATGGTAGAGGTGACAGAGATAGACTTCCTATATGGTCTGGGTTACTGGTAGACTCTACAAGGAAGAAGTCAGGCTCCCAACAGAGAACAAAAAGATGAAAACATGATCAGAACTGACAATAAAATATTGACATGGGAGAGTACAAATAGGTTTCATGGAGAAAGGAGATCATATGAGCAAATAAATTTGGAAATTTGGGGGTTTAACATAGTTAAACACCTTCTCTACTGCAATAGCGCTAACCAGCTGTTTGAAATTCCAACAAGGGGTTAATTTAACAGGAGCATTTCCCAAAATTATTTGACTACCTCACCCCAGGTAAATTGATGAATTGAATGTTCTTTGAAACACATTTTGGGAACAGTGTGTTAGGAACAAAATTTGTACAAATTCCAATTCATGAGTTTTGAATAGAAGGAAGGAATTGGAAGGAGTGAAGACTCAGATCAAAGAAGGGGATTCTTGAGTAATTTCTGTGTTTATAACTCACATTTGTGACTTGGTAAGCTTATGGTAAGCTCATTCTTGAACTCTACAAGGTGATTGATAATGATTGTATTTTCATGTGTGTCTTGTCTTATGAGATAAATTCTACCTCATAGTCAAAAAACTGTTGACTTTTCTGATGTAGTTCTATTGGTTACGTTAGCACCAAAAGGTCCATGAAGTAGGTGAAATGTGGCATCAAGTTCTTTTCATCATCAAGATGCAGTCCATTGCTGAGGATAGTGAAAGAGTCTTGATCAAACTTAGCCATCAAATCAGGGGAATATCAAAAGTGAACTTGGTCCAAGATGGAACTCAGCCAGGTAATGATATTTGGATATAGATGGGAGCCAAAGCAGACACCTAGGAGGGAAATGGCAAAGATCTAGGTCTCATGGGAAAATGGCTGTGGCCTGCTGGGAATATATGTTCAACCAAGGGACCTTGAGACTAGCTCTAAAGAGGCAGCTTAAACAAAAGCCCTAAGGCCCGATGAGTTCACTCTGTGTGGTAACTGAAAGTAGTCAGTATAACTGGATAGGGCCAAAAAGGGGGCTGGGAGATGAGGCTGGAGAGATTTGCAGGGTCAAGATCAGCAGCATATAATTTCATATAGCAAAGAGAAAAAAATCAGATTTGCATTTTAGAAGCAGTGGCTGGGGAAGAAGTGCTTGAGAGAGACAAACCTCTAAGCAGAGACAGGAGACACTGAAACAACATGGACTCATTGAGCATTACCATTGGATGAACCCAGTTGAACTCCAGTTCAGTCCCTTACCAATAGGGTGATCCCGGATATCTTGCCTGCCCTCACTAACTGGCAATTTCACATCTGAAAATAGGAATCACAGTAGTACATGCTTTGTGGGGTTATTTTGAGAAAAGAGTAACACAAGGTTTATGTGGCAAGTTCACAAAACTGGTTCCTATTACAGCTCAGATATGCAGAGCAAATGGAAATGAGAAAAACGTAGTCTGGGCTTCTTCCCCAGCCTTCAAACATCAGGTAGCAGGGAAAATGACAACAACAACAAAACACTCTTTGTTCACATTGATCTAGAGCGCTCATAGTAGTTTTCTGTTGCTACCATAACAAATTACCGTAGACTTAGTGGCTTGTAACAAGCTTGATTCGTTATTTGCAATCCCTAGGGTTAAGACATCCAGTGCGGGTCTCACTGGACTAAAGTCAAGGATATGGCAGGGCTGCATTCATTTCTCGTGGCTCTAGGGGAACATCTGTTTTCTGCTCACTCAGGTGGTTCGCAGAATTCACTTTCTTGCTGTTGTTGTTTAGGCTAAGATCCCCATTTTCTTGCTAGCCATCCACTGAGGGGCATTTCTACCTTCTAGAGGGCTCTGCATGGCTTGGTGTGAGGCCTCTTCCCACGAGTTTCAGATCATACCGTCTATTTCACACCATGCCTCTCTGACTCCATCATCAATCTCTCTTTCTGACCAGTCTAAGGTTCTCTCCCTTTAAGGAATCATGATTAGATTGGGTCCACTCAGACAATCCAGGTTAATCTCCCAATCTTAAAGTCTGTGTCCTTAATCACATATGTTGAAGTCTTCCTTACCATGTAAGGTAATATATTCATGAGTTCTGGGTATTAGGAGATGGGCATCTTTGTGGGAGCCATTATTCTGCCTACCACATGATTCTTCCTAGTAATGCCTAGTCTTATTTGGGTAAAAACAATGACTGTTATGGATCATCTAACTAATCTATTTCTTGTTTTGTTTTGTTTTATTTTCTTGGCAAAAGCACCCTTGTGTATGTGGAGTAGGTGGGGACATCTGGTTGGGAGGGCCCTGAGGTCGACTGCTGTCAAACATGTAGTCTTCTCTACCCGACCACAGTGGGTCTCATTTATGCTCTATGACTCCTTGGCACTCAAATTGATTTCAATGAAAGTTGGAGTCCTAAGACATTGTTGTGACTCCCATCTATCCTCTGGTCCAGGGATGTCCTTTCTGTAGGCTTTGTTTAGAGGATTACTCTGTTCCTGTTGAGGAGTCTCTCTGGAAATTTCACTAGCCAGAACTCTCAGAGACTATCATCCCTCTTATTCTGGGCCTTTAGGAACTTCTTGATCCTCTCATACCACATAAGAATCTGGAAAGCTAAACTCAGGCCCTCCTTTGCCCAGCTACCTCTCACCAGCACAGGTACCCTGTGTGACTGCCCCTCTTCCCACCCAATGTGGGGAGGGAAGACAGAGAAGACAGTTTGCCAGGCAACCTCCTTCAGAGGGCTCAAAGGAGCAAAGAGGCGGGAACATTTTCTTTTCCCAAAGTATTTACCTAAAAATAGTACAACACAGCAAGTCTCCTTTCAGGGATTTGGGCCCTGAGGGTAGAGCAATCAAAGCACCTTGCAGCTCCTGCCTTTCACCTAGTGCTTTCCCATATGTAATCAAATTCTCCTCTCTAGGCCTATGAGAGACTATTATTCTGAACCCCTTTTTATTTAGATAGGGACTTGTTACTATTTTTGGACAATGAAACAGGAGCAAAGTGACCTGAGCCACTTCTACACTATGGAAGGGAAACATCCCTGCAGGATTCTTCAATTTATTTCTCCTCTACCATGAGTGGTCATGGAAAACTCATGAGGATGGTGGAGTCATGAGAAAGAAGCATCCCGGTTCACTGTGTTACGTAAAGGCAGCTGCCTGGTGAGCCACCAAACTGTAGGGGACTCTCTGTGATTCAGAATTAAATGGAGACATTTGAGACTTACTGTTAGTGTAGCATATGATGACACAGCCTGACTATTACCCTCTTTCTCTTTGCACTGGTCCTGGAGCCAGAATGGGCTTGTTTCTTCCTTC
This sequence comes from Martes martes, assembly GCF_963455335.1. NCBI lineage: Eukaryota > Metazoa > Chordata > Mammalia > Carnivora > Mustelidae > Martes > Martes martes. The sequence goes on from NC_137889.1 coordinate 149,257,218, forward strand.
TTGGTATTTGTATCTGTATCAAAGAGGCTCAGTAATATAGGGATTAAATGGGTAGACTGTTAAACAAACATTTGACTTTGGGGAGGTCACTAACCTCTTACACCTCAGTTTCCTATGTGAAAACAGAAATATTAAATTCTTTATCTCATAAGATTCTTAAAGGTATATGTAAGTTTTATACACAGAGTGCCTAGAATAGTAGTTGGTATGTGGGATGTGTTAACTGTAACTATTCCTACATTCTTAATATGGAAACCTTTATTCTGGTCTTCTACTCCTGGCTTTCAAGATTATTGCTTTGCTAAGGGGGCCAAGTCTCTGACACCCCATGTCTGGGAAAATAAAACTTTAGGATTGGAGAAAACAAGGAAGTTATAATGCATCAGTTTGATTTTTTTTTTCCCAAATACTGTCATTATTATCCATGTAAAAGTATCTGCCATAAAAGCATGATAGGCAAATTCCAGCTATTACTGATGCTATTTTAGATCTGTCCTTCTGCTGGTATCACCCTATGGCTCCCCAGAATGATGACAGTTGACCCAGACACTGGCTAAGGGTGCATCTGTAGGTGCAAAACATCTGTGTATGCTGCTGAGAGGAAATTAAGGTAACTCAGAGATTCTGTGATATTCCCAAAGTCCCCTACTTGCATGGATGGTTCTGGGACCATTCTGTCTCTTAACTTGCGTTTCTACTAAGTAGAGCCAGGTCTAAGCAAAAATGAGGCTAATAAGGCAGTTACCTTAAGGACACAAATTAAGGGAAATCCAAATAATGCCATAACCAAGATAAATAATATGATACATAATATTTTAAAAAGCAAAAAATTCCACAATGAACAAAATATCAAAAATTTAAATAAAGGCTTGACAGCATACTTGGGTGACTCAGTTGTTAAGTGGCTGCCTTTGGCTCAGGTCATGATTCCCGGGTCCCAGAATAGAGCCCCACGTCAGGCTCTCTGCTCTGCTGGGAAGCCTGCTTCTCCCTCTCGCACTCCCCTTGCTTGTGTTCCCTCTCTCACTGTCTCTCTCTCTTTGTCAAATAAATAAATAAAATCCAAATAAATAAATAAATAAATAAAGGCTTGATATACTGAGGAACACTGTAGCCTGAGGTAAAAGGAAAAATGCTGGGATGCCTGGGTGGCTCAGTCATTCAGCGTCTGCTTTAGGCTCAGGTCATGATCCAAGGGTCCTGGGATGGAGCCCAACATTAGGCTCCTGCTCAGCAGGAAGTCTACTTCTCCCTCTCCCATTCCCCCTGCTTGTGTCCTCTCTCCCTGTCTCTCTTCTCTGGCAAATAGATAAATAAAATCTTTAAAAAAAAAAAAAAGGACAAATGGTGTTGACATTTTGTTCATCATAGATTCTTGGGCTTAATTTTGACTTTTTTCCCAAATATTACTTTAAAATATTATTTATTTTGATTACTAAGGTTTTAGGCATTTCCTTTCATTTTATATCCAGACTTGTGCCTTACCTCTCCCTAATCTCTGTCCTTCCACTAAATCCTCTTTCACTATGAATATATAGATCCTTGCCTCTTAGAAATCATGTTTGGTTTAAACCAAGTCGCATAAAGAAATCTGTTACTGTCCTCAAGTCATACAGTTGGAGAGAAAAGTAGAAAAGAAAGAAAAGAATGAGTCCTCTCTCATGTTGTTATTTTAGAACATGCTGTGGAGGCAGAGAAAATTAAGGCCATTCCACCTCGAGTTTAGCATTAGCACAAGTACAGCCATCTTAGCTTTGGCAGCCCTCTCAGGCCCCTGTGACCAAGGGCTGAACTTTCCCCTACTTTACTTTAGTTCCAGGGACCCCCACCCTGCTTTAGTTCCAAGAAAGTACCCCACCCTGCAACACCCCAGCAACAGCTAATCAGCTTACTGCAGGAAAGTCAAAGCCTCTTGTAATGACCCATAAAAACCCCTGCCTTAACTAGCCTCGGAGTCCAAGTCCCTACTCCGCTGTGTTGGGTATACTTGGGCCCAATCTTAAGCATGTCACCTCGGGGTCCAAGTCCCTACTCCTCTGTATCAGGTATACTTGGGCCCAAACTTAAGCTTGTAAAATAAACCCTCATGCGATTGCATCAGTGTTGGATCTTTGGTGGTCTCTCGGACATGAAAACTTGGGCATTACACATGCCAAGTAAGTTTTCAGGACAAAAGATTATATTATTTCTTGAACTTCCAAACAAATTGGATAGCGGATGCCCATTCCCCATCAAAAGAAAAAAGAAAATACAGCTCTCCTTGCATTTGGAGACACACACTGAAAACATAACAGTCATGATTGATCTCTCCCTACATTCACTATTGTGAACAGACTGATGCAGCCTCATAAGCTGTAACCAAGCTATAAATTAACTCATGGAGCCACAGGGAGAGTCATTTAAGGTCTATAATCTTTGGGTTTTGCTGTAGGAAGTGTCTGGGGCTGGAGTGCAGGGTTCTGCCTTTCATCTCTAATGTGGGGGCCTGGAAAATGGGGAGAACATGTGAAGAAGGTAATTTCAGGCCCTCTTGTAATTGAAATTACAATGATTCTTAGCTCTTAAACATCACCTAAGGCTGGGGTTCCCACATGCTAGCCATGTTGATTATCTCTGTCCAGGTAGTGACTTGGAGTGGGTATGGAGATACTAAAACCTGGTTCACTGTGAGCATGAGGCAGCACAGATTTGAATCAGTTACCTCCTAGGTCCGGGAAAAAACACAGAGAACAAAGGAACTTCAAAGAGTCCACAGAGGAATGACCTCTAAGTTGCTAATACAATCCCCGTTTCATAATTTCACATGTGTATATGTGTTCATTCAACACACAATTGCTCAGAGCTTGCTCTCATCAAGGCACTGTGCTCAATACTGAGGATACAGCACTCAGCAGAACCCCAAAGCCCTACCATCACGAAGACTAGAATCTACCAGGGAGAAAGATGATAATAAAATAATCACAGGAGGTAGAAGAAAAATTACAAAAAGAATGGCCTCCAATACCATGAGAGTAGGTAATGCACCCCGTCCTAGGCCAAGAGGTGGCATCTGATCAATATAAAGGATAAAGAAGGGAGATAATGGGGTCCTTTCAGGGCAAAAGGAGAAGCCTGCAACTATCATGGTGATTAAGATCAGAGACTCTCAAAACAAGCTACTTGGGTACCAGCCTATCATCCAGAAAGAAGGGAAATAGAATCAGCAAGATGAAATACTCCTGTTTGGTTAGTAAATGGTACAGATCTGTTTCAACCCTTTGTTTGCTTCATTTGAAAGCCAGTGATCATTCTGCGCTTTCTTACTTTGAACAATGGGTCATTAGGAAAACATTCTGAGTGCAGAAGCTGGCAACAGTATCAGCGTTAAGGATGAGGAAATCCACCTCGAATTCTTACAGTTTCTTATTGCTGTTATTTTATTACTGTTATTTATTTTATAGTGCTTCAGGAGATCTGTTGTTACCACTGAGCTTCTGATCTGGAAACTGCCTTTCCAGAGGTTGTTGAGGAAGATAGCCCAGGATTTCAAAACTGATTTGAGGTTTTAGAGCACCGCCATTGGCATGCTTCAGGAGGCTAGTGAACCGTACCTGGTGAGTATATTTGAAGATACTAATCTGTGTGCCACCCATGCTAAGAGAGTCACCATCATGCCCAAAGACATCCAGTTGGCTCACCAGATACGGGGAGAGAGAGCTTAAGTGAAGGCAGTTTTTGTGGTGTTTTGTAGTAAATTCTGTAAAATACTTCGATTTAATTTGTGACTTTTTTGGTAAGAAATTGTTTATAATATGTTGCATTTGTACTTAAGTCATTCCATCTTTCACTCAGGATAAATACGAAAAGTGACTGTTCACAGACCTCAGTGATGTAAGCATTGCTGCTCAGGAGAGACAAGTTGCTAATATGCAGAAGAGATGGGTGTATTTCTTCTCATGATGTATGATGTATGTTTTTGTATATTAATGACTAGTTGGGTAGTTATTAAGGTCCCAGAATTGATAAATGTGTACAGGACCTTTTGCAATAAAACTGGTTATGACTTGAAAAAAAAAAAATCCACTCTGAAAATCCACACTGAAAGCACCACCTCCCTAGCTGATTGTGTAAAAATCCCAATATTCAAAAAGGTTGACATGCTGAACCTCTCCCTTCTACCCAACCTTACAATGTGAAATAAGATAATGTTCTTCCATGTTGATGTCAAGAATTCTTGGCATCAAAATTAGAAATGTGGTTTGTAACTCAAAATAAATTCTACCCATATTACAACCTGTCTTCTCAGGCATGGCTGGATCTGTGTCTCTGCTTTTACCACTGCTCTAGGTTTTTCTGGACTCATCTCCTGGGATACATTTCTGGATAGAATGTATATTTCTGTGTCTGGATCACAGGTATCATCTTAAATCTATTTTTTAAGATCTTTGTTGAGGAACTTCCGACTTCTTATATAATGAGTAATGAACACTTTCACACTAAAATATTTGTTAATAGGGTTCACATCAGATATTAAAGCAAGTGCTGGAGCAAATGGCTCTTATCATAATAGAAAAGAGACAGGTTAGCATAAAATGGTGCAATAGAACATTTAGTTTTGGAGTCAGACCTATTTGACCTAAAATTCTAAATTTTACCTTCTTTATTTATGTATGTATTTATTCATTCAATGACAATTTGTCAAATCCCTATCACATGCCAGGTGCTGTCAATATCACTGAAAATATAGCAGGAAACAAAAGAAATGAAAATCCCTGATTTCATGAAGCTGGTGTTATTATACAGAGACAGAAAGCAAACAAACAAATGAATGTGTTTTGTGTGTATAATATGTGTCAATTAGATGGTGATAACAGACATGCATCACTATCATGATACAATCTTACAACTCTGTAACATTTGTACATTATTGTCCTCAAGGTACAGATGAGGGAAAATTAAGTCCCCAAAGATTATGACATGGATGAGGCAGTTTTTTCCCTAAGAATGCTAAGGTGGTAGGAGAGCATCTCACCGAGAACGTGACATTTCAACACACTTCTGAAGGATGGTAGGGAGATATCCATGTAGTTCTTAAGGAGAGAGGCTTAAAAGCATTTTTGAGGAAGAGGAAATGGCAGAAGGAAATCAGCTGACAGGATTGCAGAAAAAGCAAAATGGTCACTGTGGTTAATAGGAAAAGCATTGTAGGGCGCAGTTTGAGCATTCATGGGGTGGGTAGTCTGTTTAAAAAGTGCTCAGTAAGTGTAATTTCACTCTCTCTTGTTTTGAAAGAAATAATAATAAAATAACAAAGAAACCTAACCAACCATACCAAAAACAACAACAGTTTTAGTGTACTAGTCTCTGGTTCCAATTTTTTTTTTTTTAAGATTATTTATTTATTTATTTATTTATTTGACGGACAGATCACAAGCAGGCAGAGAGACAGACAGAGAGAGAGAGGAGGAAGCAGGCTCCCCACTGAGCAGAGAACCTGATGTGGTGCTCGATCCCAGGACCCTGGGATCATGACCCGAGCCAAAGGCAGAGGCTTAACCCGCTGAGCCATCCAGGCATCTCTCTGGTTCCAAATTTAATGTTCTTTCCTTTATACTAAATTGTCCCCCTACTCCTATCCACATGATATCACTCTACTGAAGCAGCCAAGGCCCTAAGGTGAGCAAATGGATTTAGGCAATTCATGTTTCTTTGGGGGGGGGGGTGTTTCCATCCACATTGCTCTGTCCTACATTCTTGGACATGGTCAACCCAATGCATGATGTGAACAGTGTTAAAAAAAAATAAAGGGGCTAGGGGCACCTGGGTGGCTCAGTGGGTTAAAGCCTCTGCCTTCGGCTCAGGTCATGATCTCAGGGTCCTGGGATCGAGCCCCGCATTGGGCTCTCTGCTCGGCGGGGAGCCTGCTTCCCCCTCTCTGCCTGTCTCTCTGCTTACTTGTGATCTCTGTCTGTCAAATAAATAAATAAAAATCTTTAAAAAAATAAATAAATAAAATAAAAATAAATAAAAATAAATAAAAAAAATAAAGGGGCTAAACCCCTGAGAATAATGCAGGAGTGGAGAAGTCTCTTTGATCTGTCCTGAGTACCTACTCTTTCCATAATCACCAAGCAAAATACTGTAGGCTTAAGAATTATAGAAACATAAAACCATTTGTAATATGTATTATACATATACATTTCAGCTTCATCAAGGTAATAATTGATATTTAAAATTGTGAGCTATCTAAAGTGTGCATCATGGTGATTTGATATGCAAATGTACTGTGAAAGGATCCCTCACCTTGCCATTCAATTAATTAGCACATCCATCACTTCAGGTATTTATCTTTTTTTGGGTGGAGGTGAGTACATTTAGTTCTCTTGTCTTAGCAAATTTCAATATACAACATAGTATCATAACTATAGTCACCCTGTTTTACATGAGATCCTCAGATCTTATTTATCTGATAGCTGAGTGTGCATCCTTTTACCAAATATTCTCTACCTCCTTCAGTCCCCCAGCCTCACCAACCACTTTTCTGCCCTGTTTCTGAGTTTGATTTCTTCTTCTTCTTTTTAAGATTCCACCTATAAGTGCACTACATGAATTTCATATGTGTTTCTTTTTTTAAGATTTTATTTATTTATTTGACAGACAGAGATCACAAGTAGGCAGAGAGGCAGGCAGAGAGAGAGGGGAGGAAGCAGGCTCCCCGCTGAGCAGAGAGCCCGATGTGGGGCTCCAACCAAGCACCCTGGGATCATGACCTGAGCAGAAGGCAAAGCCTTTAACCCGGTGGGCCACCCAGGTGCCCCACCATATGTACTTCTTATCTTTGTAATTTATGTTCATTCAGAGTGTTAAAAAACAAAATTCACAGAGATAACAGGTACAGCACAGGGAATGTAGTCAATGGTATTCTAATAGTGTTATGTGGTAGGTAACAGATGGCAGCTACACTTGTGGTGAGGAGAGCATAACATATAGTCATATCACAATGTTGTACACAGGAAACTAATGGAACATTGTTTGTCAACTGTGCTTCAATTTAAAAAAAAAAAGGAAAAAATCAACTGAATCTTACTGGCTTTATTCAATGATTTATGCATCAGGCAACGTCTAGTTTAGTAGATGGAAAGGAGTTCCAAGGAGCTGTACAAACTGAAAGACTTACAGGCAGAAGGGAGTGGGAACAAGGAAATTATAATAAGCAAAACAGCAGATTGGTTATTGCAAGGTTACTTTCCTTTAAGGGATGGCAGGGGTATATGAGACAGATTACCTAACTAGTGCTAGTCAGGTGATTTCTGATTGATTGGTTTAAGATTCCATTTCTGGGAAAGACAAAATTGTAATTAACTCTTGGCTTGATGATGTGGAACTTAGCATAATCAACTTGATTTAGGACCTGTTGCATTAATTTTAACAAGAAATATGAAAGTGAGTGAAAAACTAAAAAAAAAAAAAAACTCTCATATTTTGATGGTACCTGTCCTAAACTATTATTTGTTGATGAAGTTAAAATTATGAATCCATTGGGAAATAATCATAGAAAAATTACGATCAGAATATCATCATTTCTAGGATGCTTGTGTTGGATGTGACTTAATTGGTGGACAGAATGATAGAATGACATTTTCTAATCCTTTGCCTAAAATTTATTTGGCATGTCCTACCTAAGTGTGGTCAGCTGTTATGAATTGTAGCATCACACCAACTGATCCTACAGACTAGGAAAAGAAATGGTTCTCATTCTGGCACAAGGCTACCTTGGTGCAGAACCAGAGGTATATTCATCAAGTCCAAGGGCATTCCATTTTCTCAATTTCACCAAACAGATAACTTATCTGGGGGTGGAAAGATGAGTAGGGTTTTTTTGTTGTTGTTGTTTGTTTTTGTTTTTCTTTTTTTACCAGTACTTCCCAGAGAGTAAGTATTTCCATTTTATGACCAAGTAATAGTAAGAGGAAAGGTAAAAAATGATTTCTTGTGAAGTGATATTTGGGGATCTAATTTTCAGAAGTGTGTGCATAGATAATGTGTGCATGTCTGTGTGTATACTCATTTTGTGGCAGCTTAGTATTTTAAGTTATTAAAAGCCTTAAAAGTCAACCAGTCCAATATTATTTGAGCAATACTGGGATTCTCCTAGAAATGTCTCTGCCCTGGGGTGCATAGGACTCTGTTTCTCATTTTCATCCTCTTTAAAAATTGTTGAAACATTTTGCTTTGTCATTTAAATATATGGCTCTTGATTTTACTTCTTTAGCCCCCACGGAACAACTGACTTTCCATATGACAATCCATTAGACCTTAAAAAAAAAAAAAAAATCTGCAATCTTCTCTTATCTAGGCTCTAAAAATTCCTAGATTCTTCAACATAATTCTTGCCAAGAATAATCAATTAATACCCACCCTTTTGATCTCTAATAGGTGAAAGGGTGAATATAATAGAGAGCTCTTCAATTAACCACATGCTCTCTGTCTCTCAGAGAAAAGGTTTAAGTTATCTTAGAAAGTGACTTCTTATTGTCCCTTCACAAGCCAATCTCCTTACTAATGAGGTCTCATTAACGATATAAAAATATCTTTTTTGCACAATTTCTTTCATTAAGTATAGAAATTAAATTAAATGCACTCATTAATGTCACTGGGAGCATGAGGATATTTCTCATACTAAATTTGTATGGGCCTGGGACATAATGTGCACGAGTTTAGGATAAATGGGTGTAAGGGGAAACAGCAATCCCAAACCCCCAAACTGAATGATAATTTATCTTATAAATGATGTGATATCCAATTAATAAGGCAAATTAATTTAGATCAAGCCTGGGATCCAGTCTTCAGTAGTATAACTTTATGTGGGACACAGGAAAACTAGAGCCTACTACTGAGAAAAAAAATCAAGTGGGATTTCAAAGAGATTTGAATTCAGGGTCTTGGTCTGGTTCAGTGTCATGTCCTTACTGTCTAGCACATTGCCCAAGACATAGCAGATACTCAATAGATAGAAACCACTGAATGAAGAGCACTTGAAATCCTTTAACGTGAGATGAATCAAATGAATTGAGAAAATTGTCTTTGGTCAGAGAAGATTTAGAGAGAACATGATAAGGGTCTTTATGTAACTAAAGTGTTGTCCTTTGGGAAGGAGATTATTTATCTCAGTCAAAATACACTCAGGAAATGTTTTAACAAGGACTCTTACATGATAAACACCACTTTTGTATATACACATATGTAAAATACATATTTATGTACCACACATATATTTATATGCATTTGAATGAAATATAAATATATGTGTGTATATATGCTTCATATGTATACATGTATATTTATAATGTCATACATATCTCACCAGCTGCAGTGTTTGTGATGCAAAATCCAAATTTCATTCCAATATATATATTTACACACACACATTTATATATATTTGGATGAAAGTGTTCTTTGTCCTCCAAAGGTATTAGAGAAGACATTGGATTTTGTCTGGTTGATTTCAACTACTGAAACCAACACTAAAGAGTAGAAGCTACAGAGAATGAGGTGAAAACTTCATGAAAAGATAAACTTTGTCATCTCTCCATAACTTTTCTTCTGTTTGCCTAGAAGGCTGTTCATGGTCATCTTTTTTCCTCAGACCAATCCCTATTTCATCCATCTGTCTGGAAAAATACTACTTTTTCGTGACTCCAAGTGATGGTCACCTCTTCTGAAAAGCCTTCTCTGACTTTCTAGGAAGATCACCAAGATCCCAGTTACCTTACACACTTCCTTCCTTACATACCATCTTGGGTCTTCATTGTTTGTATGTCTGTTTCTCTAACCAGCCAGAGCTTCTGGGACCTGATAATACAGCCGGAGCCTGTCAAGGCACTGGTTGAAAACGATGCTAATAGTATATCTGTTGTCTGAATGAAGAACTGAATGGACAGCTGCTTGAAAGAGATGGTGGTGGACAATTGAAAAGAGGGTATGTGTGGGAGAATGGTGATGGGGCACTGGCTGCAAGGCTTCTTACAACCTGTCCTCGGCAGTCACACATCGCCACATTGACCTGTGGCCTGGATTCTATTGCTCACATGATAGTCAGCAGACTAACTGGATTCTAGGTGTGAGGACCACAAAAAGGTATGACTGACTGCTAAAGACATGAGCCACTGGAGGGCCTGGTTCAGAGGCAAGTTATCCTCTGTAATTGAAAGAATTGTAGCAGATGGTCTGATAGCCTTTTTTTCTTGCTTCTAAAATTGTCTTAAATCATCTAGAGGATTATGAGAATTTTTCCCCTTTTATCTACATCTTTTCCTTGATCTTTCGTTGATGATCTGCATTTTCCCTATCTTAGTCAAAGAAAATATTTAGTTCAGCGGTCAGCAAACCTTTTTTTTTTTTTTTTTTTTACCCCCATGAAGGGTCAAACAGAAAGTAAATATTTTAGGTTCTGTGGGCCACCAGGTCACTGTTGCAGTTTTTAAGTGCACAACCTGTAGAACAAAACCAGTGTAGACAATGTATAAATGAACAGGCATGGTCGTCTTCCAGTAAAGTTTTATATATAAAACATGTGCGGGACTGCATTTAGTCCACAGGCTGCAGTTTTCCAATCTCTGAAATAGTCTTCCATGTAGTAGCTTCCACTCGGATGCCAAGAGACATATTTTTCTACCTGTCGCAATGACAAAATCCTCACAGGAGAAAACAAAAACAACAAAACTTCTCCCAATGCCAATTGATGACAATTCACTCTTGTAAAATATGACTTTTATATACAAAATCTTAACTGTTATAAGCACAAAGTCAAAGGCACTGTTGATAATGGATATTTTGTGCTGAGCTGCACTATAAATAATAGGATAATGATGACATTATTTCATATCCACTATTCCTCCAGTATTTTCTGTTCCTAATTTATCTTCCATAAGATTTGAAGATAGAGTCAAAGTGCTATCTGAAAGTGACATGATGGTAGGAGTGTTGCCAGCTGCCATGCCAGCTCACAGTGCCTTCAGCAACTTGGAGCCCCAGATTTTTAGGGGATATATAAAAGCAATTTTTTATGAGATAGAAGCTCTACACCCTATAAATCAATTTTAATGAAATATACATTTGTTTTCTTCAGGTTCTAATCTTGAAATAGGTTCAGATACTGGGCTAGGAGGAAGACAGATTGGATGCACTAACAACACAAGGTCAGTATGAAATCTTTTCCACTTGAGCTCCTTCTGGGGCTTGATGGCTTGAAGGATTTTGGTATTTCTTCTCTCTATCATGTTGTCTGACTAGACCTGCAGTGCAGACCTGTGATTTTCTGAGGACATTTGAAGGGTAATAAGCATTTTGTGACATAGGGTATCTATGGGCACATAGAGAAATTGATAATATTTCCTGAAAAATGGTTCTATAACCTGATATACCTAACTCTTAGGATAATATGTTGAGTGTCCTAAATCTTGCCAATGCAGAGTTAAAGAAGGAACAAATTGTTGGATTTTGGAAAAGCTACATTTTTTTTTTTCCTGGATGATCTTGTCGGCCTACTTCACTAGATCTTATATGCAGGGAGTCTTAGATGTCTACAGATAACCACACAGACAAAAAACAAAACAAAACAAAATGATAATATAATTATATAAAAAAATAAATAATATTCATCTTCACATTCATGGAGAACATGGACAATGATGGGAACAGTGTATCTGGAGAGGCCATACCCCATCCTAGGAGGGCAGGAACAACCATTACTTAATTCAGCCAATCCTACCTTATGCCAAATGTAGACCCAGTGATTACATTTCCTCTGAGGCTGAAAAAGAAACTGCAGATTCCAATTTTAATGTAAAAGCTTCCAATTGGGGGCGCCTGGGTGGCTCAGCGGGTTAAAGCCTCTGCCTTCGGCTCAGGTCATGATCCCGGGGTCCTGGGATCGAGCCCCGCATCGGGCTCTCTGCTCAGCGGGGAGCCTGCTTCCTCCTCTCTCTCTGCCTGCCTCTCTGCCTACTTGTGATTTCTGTCTGTCAAATAAATTAAAAAAAAAATAAAATCTTTAAAAGCTTCCAATTGTTAAATGAATATTTTAAAAAGTAACTTGTGGGCCAAATGTTACATTTTTGTGGGCCAGACTTACACCCTGGGCCATCAATTTGGGACAGCAGTTGAAGCTCTACGAGGAGAAGTGTCTTATTTTGTATTTTGATTGTTTGTTTTTGTTTGTTTTATTGCTGCATCATTGCAATGATCATAATGAGTAGAACATGGAAGATTTTCAATAAATACTTACTGAATGAATAATCAGGCAAGTAAATTGTGATTGTGATGGGACACCTATATAAAGTTTGATCGAAGTGGAGTCAAAATATTGATTTCCATATCAGTTAGTATTTGCTGCATAACAAAATATTCCAAAGCTTGGTGGTTTAAACAAGTAAGTATTTGTTCATAATTCTGTGAGATAACAGATTAGTCATGGTTCAGCTGGAACAGTTTATTTCAGCTCCATGAATATTGGATGGGATCATTCATGCCTTTGTCATCAGATGGCAGGTTGCCTGAGAGCTAGATGCTCCTGGGTGCCCTCACTTACATGGTTGGGACTATTAGCTGCTGGACATCCATGTGGACTCCCCAACATATTACAACTTCTTTATGGTGTCTGGTTCCAAAACTGCAAATTCTAATGTAAAAGCATTTATCTACCTTCTATTGGTATCACATGTGTTGCTCTCCACATGGGCCAAAGCAAATCATGTGATTAGGCACTGAATCAATGTGGGAGGGGATTATATAAGATGTGAATAACAGGAAATGTGATTAGTTGGGGATAATTAATGTATTAATATACTATAGCATGTAAGTGTTTTTTTAAAAAATATTTTTTTTTAATGCAGCCATCAGAAAGGATGAATACCCAACTTTTGTATCAACATGGATAGGACTGGAGGATATTACGCTGAGTGAAATAAGTCAAGCAGAGAAAGTCAATTATCACATGGTTTCACTTACTTGTGCAGCATAAGGAATAACATGGAGGACATTAGGAGAAGGACAGGAAAAGTGAAGTGGGGTAAATTGGAGGGGGAGATGAATCATGAGAGACTGTGGACTCTGAGAAACAAACTGAGGGTTTTGGAGAGGAAGGAGGTAGGGTGGTGGATAAGCCTGGTGGTTGGTATTAAGGAGGGCACATATTGCATGGAGCACTGGATGTGGTGCATAAACAATGAATCTTGGAACATTGAAAAAATAAAATTAAATTAGAAAAAAGAAAAGCCATCTCATATTAAAAAAAAAAAAACTTATTACTATGTATACAATAAATAGATTGTTTAAGGAATAAACAGCACAATTTCTCCCTAGGCTAAAAAGAAACAAAACTTAAATGTCAGCTTTGCCACTCCCAGCTCTGAGATGACTCAAATCTGATGGTCAGGAAGGAGTATTTGGTCTATCTGCTTTTCTCCTCCAAACAGAGCATCAACACTGTCTCCATTTTGGTTGTCCTATGTGATTTTGGTATCAATGTAGTTTTTCATTTAATCTAAGACATGGTGCTCTATATACAGAAATAAGACCTCCAACTTATTTTACATAGGTCACTGAACAACCATACAGTAATAATGACTTATTGCTGACCTCATGAGAGAGGATTTGAACCAATGAACTACAGGTGAAGTGTTCTCTATCCCATTAGCCTAGGGATAGTTCATTCTTCTTGGAGAAGACTTCAGTTCTAAGGAGTATCTGTCACCTGACATCAGCCACACTAAATACGTGAAGAAGAAGACTGTAAGTATTCCCTTTTCCCAGCACATTGAAGAACCCAGTGTTGAGCTGATGACAGGACAAATTAACCCTGAAACAGAAGGGTTATGAGAAGTAAAGACAATGACTATCACATATTTATGTGTGCCAGTTATTCAGCATACACTTATTGACTGTGTCGGATGCTAGCAATACTGTGTTGGATGCTAGCAATACATGAACAAGAATGCATGGTTCACATCTTCAGTTGTATTGAATCTGTAGTTACATGAAGAAGCAGATTATAGAAAACAGGATAGCCATTCTTGGGTTTGGAATAAGGGAATCTGGGTTCTATGACTGGCTTCGTCAGTAAATCACTCTTTGACTCTGATTCATTAATTTTGCTTTTTGAGAACATTGGCTTCTTTACCTGCAAAAGGGCATTTATTAAACACCTACCATATTTTACATATGTTCTAAGTCAATTTCACAATATTCTTATGACAGTTTTATTTTTGCCTCATAGATAATAAATGGAGGCTCAGAAATATTTAAAATTTGATAGGATAGCTCTCAACCAATAAGTAGCAAAAGCTAATGTTTGAAATTAGATTTGGTCTGGCTCTGATGTCTATTATTCATTACACCACCATGTCTCTTCTCCATTGGTTAAAGATTTTCCTAGGATACCACTATGTTTGACTTGGTCCCATCAGTCCTCTAACTTGCTTCATGGTCAACACAAATGGTCATGTCTGATCTAGCTCCTCCTTGGAACCATTGATCTTCCACAAAGGTAACAGAATGAGAAATTTCTCATTTCAAACTAATACCACAATGTTAGCCAGTATAGGGTAGGTGATGTGTCATTAAAATTAAACTCTCCCCTATAATCTCAGTGCCTTAATACTACAAAGGTTGATTTTTTGCTCATATCACATGATCCACATGGGTTGATGATGGCATCCATTATCTTATAATTGCTCCATATAGAATCCATGGCTTTTTCAGTTAGAGAAAGAGAATAGAGAATTATGCAAATGCTCTGCCTGGGCTCTGCTTAAAAGTGACACATTCATTTATGATCATATTTTATTGACTAGAATTGTTCTCATGTTCTAACCAGCTGCAAGGTAGCTGAGAAATACTATCCTTTTTGTACCTAGAAGGAGAAACAAAATAAATGTTGGTGAATAATCCTATTAGAATTCTAGTCCATCAGTTCCTTTGACTCTAAGACTTTAACAGCACTTAGTGCTCGATGTGGGGACATTCATCTGTCTGCTGGCTTCCTTTCTAATCATGGTTTCTCTTTCTTCCCAGGGCAGGAGCCCTGTAAACAGAACCTTGCTCTGTGTACCAATCCAACTATCCACCTTTCTTACAAATTAGATCCGTTTCTATTTACCATGTCTTATTTTTGAGATTAAATTATTGGAAGTAATTATGCTATCCCTGGCCTTAACACTATCTTTACTCTATTATAATTGGTTATCTGAAAAACTGAGGTCTCTTTACCTCAGTACATAGTATACCAATGAAGATTTTTTTGGTTGAGGGTGACGGGTAACAAGACTGTCTTTTTTTTTTTTTTTTGAATTTTTATTTATTTTTTCAATTTCTGTTCAGTGTCCCATAATGCATTGTTTATGCACCACACCCAGTGCTCCATGCAATATGTGCCCTCCATAATACCCACCACCAGGCTCACCCAACCTCTCACCCCCTGCCCCTCTAAAACCCTCAGATTCTTTAGGCTGTCTTTTTTTTTTTTTTAATGACATTTCTTAACTTAACAAATTGTAGAAGAGTAGATGTGGCCCCAAGTGTGGTGGGATAAAGGGACTTGAATAATGCAATTCTGGATTTGTTACTTTCTCTCCATTTCTTAGCTTTTCTTCCTTTTGAGGTTGCAATATGGCTGCCAGAAAGAAGCATTTAGGGCAATGTGCATCTAAGTTGAACCTCAGTGAGAAAAGGTAAAACTTTTCTCAGTTTGCTTCTGTGAAGATCTTTAAATTAATTCTCTTTGGATGACATATATCATTTTATAAGAGAGACACTATACTTGGCATATCAGCCCACATTCTCATTCTTGAATCTCTTCCCTCTTCCACAATAGAGGCTGTAAAGCAGAAGCTGGCATGGGTTGGATATATAAAACTAGCATTCAGCATCTATTCTCACCTCCTTTTATTGTGTCTTTTTTTAAATCCTATAGTCTGAAAAAGTAGAAACTACATTTCCAAGATTCTCTCACAGCTGGGATTCTCAATGCAAGTTAGAGCTTTACCAATCACCTGTACATATCCAACTCTTGAAAGGCAAAAGTCAACTAGAGGCTATTTTTTTCTACTGCTCTAGGCTGTTTTCTGGAAGTATGTTCCCCCTACCCCCCACCGCCCCTGCAGTATCCTTGTTTTCAATATCCTACTTTGCAGCTATCAAGAAAACTTTGCCAAGAGCCAGTGGCCAGATTTCACAATCTGATGCCCCACGACCAGCTTTCTATCTGTGATAAGACAATTGTAATGATGGTCATAGTTGTGACTGATTCTGGATTTCTGACTAGTTTTTGTGACTTGGATGGTTTGTGTTTTAATGTATGGTTCCAGTGGACACATGCAAATTCTATATGGGCCAATATATAATCCCTATAGTCACAGGTAACAGCAAACAAATTTTACAAATGACTGTATCAAGGAAGGGCAGCATTTCCTCATGTAACACAGTGACTAAGTACATAGGTTTAATAATACAGATTCAAGTTCAAATCCCAGGTCCACCATTAAACTGTATACATGTGTCAAGTTACTGAAAATTTATCAATTTTAGTTTCCTTCTCTGGAAAAAAAAATAAACATAGTGCTATAAATGTTGGAAAGATGTTGAAAAAATGAAATTTAAAAAATGCATGTGATATACTGTCCTCTCTGTCAACTGAAAAAACAAAACAGAACAAAACAAAACAAAAGTTACTTGTATACTCTTCCCCAGATGTCTCACCTGTGGCCAAGTAACACAAGGTACTATCTCAACTGCAAGGGAGGGCTTTCCCTTGCTATCCTGGATCCCTTCCCCACTCAGGGGTTTTTCCCTTTCCCCTTAGTGCCATATTGCTGCTTTCCTAGTTCTAGAGTCTCATTTGGACAGTGTTTTCCTGCAAACACTTCATGGAATCAGAAATATCTTTCTTTTAAGTGACATTTTCAGGAACAGAATTACTGGGAGGGGTAATTCAGGAGAATTTGGACACTTCTATAATTTGGAGCTATTGCCCACCCTTCATGAAATGGTGGGCTATTTTCAGAGCAGGTTATTTTCAGAGGGGGAAACCTGTTTATCCCATGATTTCAGAGCACTCTGGCTTGCTGGTTCTGAGGATAATTCTTTCCTGGTCAGCTCATCCCCAGCCCTTAGCTCTGGGCTAGGCAATCACATTTTGCTACCTTTATTCATTTGGAAGTTTCTTGCTATTTCAATTTATTTGAGCCTATTTAAACAACAGTAAAAATGGAAAGTTCGTCCATATAAATTTAATTCCAATTACTCTGACTCCTTTGCCATCTTATGGCTATAATTTAAAGCCTTTTCCAAATGGCAAGTTTAAAAGGTGATAATTCACTTGACAGCTGGAGAAACTGGGATCATTAAAGGCAGACATAATTAACATTATTTTTAATGCACCCTGGCTATTCTCTGTGTTTCCAGAATGCTAGCAGTGCTCTTTTGACGTCTTTCAGTGTCCCTTCCTTGCTGCATGGCTGAAGATTTTATTTAGTTATTCATTTATTCAATAAATACTCACTGAGCATCTGCTATTTTCCAGACCGATCCTGTGCTAAGTACTGGGAACAAAAATATGAATAAGATACAGTGTGACCTCTCTTTTCTCTTCTTATATCCAGGTTAGATGCAAGAACACAGAAGGAAAGGAAGGAAAGGATGAAAAAGAGAGATTGTGCAATTAGAAAGAGAGGGAATAACAAGGGGAAATGGTGAAAAAGTAAGATAAGAAGTAAAGGGGTTTTGGAGAAGCAGGAGAGAGAAATATAGAGGAGAGAAGAGGAGAATAAAAAAAGCAAGTAAAAGAAGTGGCAGCAGAAAAAAGAAAATTTTTAAAAATGTGGTAGCATGGAAATTTATAGACTGCTATTCTCATATGCATACCTGTAATTTTCTGTATTTTCTGTAACTCAAGCAAGTTGGTAATAAGCCCTCTGGTTCCACTTATGTCAGCAAAAAATTGCAATCTTATCATTTAAGGTTATCTGTCTCTTCCAGTTTAAATCATAGACTCTCTTCAGGTTAATTCTGTCTATTCATGACTTTTTCTACCTCCCTCCTCTTTTGCCTTCTCCCAGAGTAGGAAGTTTATATGACATCATGGATGCGTATCTCTTATCTGAATCCCTGTTTCTGGGCATCTTCTGGCTCTGCTGGTGATATAAGTTGGATCTTGTGTCCTAGTAATGGCTTCTAGCTTTACAGTCCCCTGTGGTAGACAAAGCAATGGCCCCCCAAAGATGTCTACCTCTTAATCCTCAGAAACTCTATGTTGCCTGATATGGCAACAGGACTTCAGATCACACATGGAATCAAGACTGCTAATTAGCTGACCTTGAAATGCTGGAGAGGATTCTCCTGAATTACTTGGGTAGGCTTGATATAATCAGGAGGGTCTTTAAAATGGAAGAAGGTGGCAGAAGAGGGGAGTCTGCGGGAGGTGTGATCATGGAAGACAGGTAAAAGTAAGGCAGTGGAGTTACCTTTGAAGATGGAAGAAGGAAGCCACTAAGTAAGGGACATGGGAGGACTCCAGAAGCTGAAAATATCAAGAAAACAGATTTGACCTTAAAGAAAGAAGTGCAGTCATGTTGACACCTTGATAGTAGCCTACTGAGACCACTATCATCTCTATATCCCTTCCTTGGGGTGGGCAAGAAATCTTGGATCTTTGAGTGCATATTAGACAAGCCATGGGAAACTGGAAGAAGTACCTTAGTCTTCTTTTTGTCCAAACATAGTACTGCACCATTCCAACTTTCCCAAATCTATTCCATGTAAGCACAGGACATCGACTAATTGTTCCCTGAGCATTTCAAAAGAGAAGAGGGTATAATCCCACTCTCCTTCCAGGGTATTTCTCAAAGCAAGGTTTCTGAACATCTTAGGTAAGGCTCAAGATTTATTGGTAGTGGGCCCATCTCAGGGAGCAGCATCTTCCCTCTAGCTGTGGACCCTTCAACTCTGCAAACATGCCCAACAAGCCCAAAAGGGGTGTTACTCTTCTGTGTAAAGGGAATTTGCCTTGTAGGGAAACTTCCATCTGTCCTATTCTATGGTAAGACATGCTTTTCATTAGCCAGGCTGTGGTCCCTGAAATTTAAAAGAAAGCTTTTGAGTTTTAGAAAACTCTATTGTCTTTCACAAGAGTCTGATTCTTTCAAGCAAAGAACTTATTTTTAAAAGCAAAACACTAAATAATTCCCCCTTTCTTGTCTTAGTTTGTTGCTTTCCCTGAAATAATGATCACCTCTGTTTCAATAGGAGGGGGCTGAGGAATAGTAAGACTTTCTAAGACTTAAAATCACACTCAATCATATTTTAAAATATGACCATGCTGTAAGAAAAAAAAATAATAAGAGAAGAAACTAAAGGAAGAACAATGAGGTGAAGCACAAGGAAGCACAAAAGTAAAGGAAATGAAGGATAAAAGGGAAGGAAAGGGAAAATAAGACAGTGTGGGAAAAAATAACAGACAAAATTAATTTTCCTGAAATTTCTTTGCAAAAAGGCTCAACCCTACTCTGAAAGTGACAGACCCTCACTTCCACCTCAGACAGTCCCTAAAAGGGACTCTCCTGAACATTTAGAATTTTGTACTCTTTGCCCCCTTTCCTTTTTCACAGAGCTTTCTGTCTCTGGAGACTCAGGTCTGTCCCCCCAGTTCAGGGAAGCTTTACTGTCTCTGTCCTTCTGATGAGCTGATCCCAGGCAGTCCATCTGTGCATCCAGAAATGGCAGCACTCACCCCATGGTTCTGTAATATTCTGCTAGCAGCTCATTTACTAACTTTCTTTGAGACTTGGGTTTTCCATCTGCAAAGTGGGGTTATGTTAGAAAGAAAATTCAGTTTATAAACAGGTCCGCAGTAGTTGATGATATCCTGTTTACTTTCTGTATTCCTTTTGGAAGGGAGCTTGCATAAGCATTACCTCTGTAATAGCAAGCTTCACAACACCTTCCCTCCTGGCCTCACGACTTAGGCTCCACACTTCTGACTCTGCTCTTGTCCTCGCATTACAATCTTTCTGGGGACAAATTTTTACCCATTAAAAAAGAAAATAATAAATACATGAAATGAACAGTCTCCAAGCTGCCCCAGGTTAATGATGCTCCAGAGTTAATAAGCCAGAGTGATGGAACCTTCCAGTCTCTTCTGCCAGAGAGAACCGCACCATATTTTCTCGTCGCTTTTGTCATTCTGCAGCTCAACGGAAGTGATCTCAAATTACTTTTCACCAAGTATGCCCAACTGCGCACACGTATTTTCTCTCTCCCTCTCTCCACTGTTCCTTTCTGCACCTGCAGGAACACACTCGCCCATAGCGTCAAGCCCGTAAGCTAAGTCTCAAGCACTCCGTTCCCTGCCACCCCTTTCCTTTCTCTTGGTGAAACATGTAAAGATTTTTGCACGTTTCTTCTCACCTGCTTTCTAAAACCCCACCCATACCTCTTCTCCCTTTCTCTGTGTCCTCTTTCTGCGCTCCCTTCTCTTCTGCCCTTGCCTCTCGGGCGATGCCCTCTGTGAACTGCATGCACAGTTAGGAGTGCTGCACAGGCACGGGATGGGAGGCAGACATTTTGAGACTTCAGCTAGGAAGTCCGCATTTTATCCTGGGTATTGAGGAGATTCTGTAAATGGAATGTAAACAGAGGGGTAAGCTGATTAGGTTTGCATTTCATAAGATCATTTTGTCCGCTGGCAGGTTCATGGACCAAAATGGGATGTTATCGGAGTTAGGGAGACCAAGATTGATTTAACAGTGATGAAGACCCATCTCAAATCTGGATGGCGGAGAAGCTAGTTTGGGGACTGACTTAAGGGATACAAGAGAGATAACAATCTCTGTTCCATCATGGTGACAAAGCAGATAAGATAGGTGTGTGAACACAAACAGTACATAATTGTAAGTATGAGAAACTTGCTGTGTTAAGTGTTCCTGGGACTTAAGAAGGTTGACTTCCCAGGATAATTGCTGCAATGCTGAAAATTAGGTGTGTGTAGCTGATAAAGCTGCAAATAGAAAACAACAATGATGGATTGTGAGCTCAGATTTTCAATCTGGCTGTGAAGAGTTTTACTTTTTTTTCTTATATCTGACCAAAACTATTATTCTGAAGATGAAAATCACCCATCAGTATATTGAGAAGGATCTCCCTGAGAATTCTGGAACATTCTTAGATGAAGTTTCTCCAGATCAACTAAATATGCATGGTAACTTCATGACATGGAAAAGAATGGATATAGGAAAAGTGAAGGTTATGTTATAAAAACAATAGAAATAATGGCTAACATAAAAATTCTCATTAAGCTGATAGGCAAATACCTTATAACCTCAGGTGCTGGGCTGTCAAGGTGTTTCAAAAAACAGAAAACAGGTAGAAATTTAGCAGTAGCTTTCTGCCTGAAAGATCACATTGGTCTGAACATCACAAGAAAGTACTTCAATGTCACCATTGTTATCAGAATAGCAAATTTTCAGGGGCACTTGGGTGGCTCAGTGGGTTAAAGCCTCTGCCTTCGGCTCAGGTCATGATCCCAAGGTCTTGGGATCAAGGCCTCCATTGGGCTCTCTGCTCGGCCTGTTTCCAGGGGGCCTGTTTCCCCCTCTCTCTCTTTGCCTGCCTCTCTGCCTACTTGTGATCTCTGTCAAATTAAAAAAAAAAAAAAAAAAAGAATAACAAACTTTCAGAGATTAGACTAGAAACTCCCTATGGTTTAAACCTCCCTATTTAGTACCAGTTTATATAACAATGAGGGTGAACAAATAGAACAGTAGATATTCAGTTATGTTTGTGTACAGAAATTAATCTCTGCATTCTTCAAAGAGAGAAATCTGTGAGTGGTATACAGGGACATCAAGAACTCTGATCACAACATGGCCTGGACCCTGTCTAAAGAAGGAAGAGAAGGTCTCAGACAAGGTGGTCACTCCCTGAGACTCTTGGTTAATGTCTCCAGTGCCCAGATGAGGAGGGACTGGGAGTTAACCAGACTCCTGAGTTGTAGTTACACATGTGAAGAAGTTATATGCTATCTGAGGCATGTGGATCTAAGGGGACTATGATTTTCATAACTATACATCATCAGTATTGTGTTAAATATATTTGGGTTTAAGAGCAATAATAGAACATGCGGATTAGCAGTGACAGTCTGTAGCATGCTTGTTCTGACAACAGCCCATTGTGCATTATTCTTCCCGACTTCACAGTCAAATTGGTAGCTTGAAATTGGCCATGGTGAAAGAATTTTACCACTGAGATCTTCAAGTTGTATGAATCAGGGCTTTGTCTGTTTTGTTTTGTTTTAAGTGCAGGTTGTTAAACATTTATCAGCACACCAATGCATATTGATGTTTCTCAACAAAACAATCTCTCTGAATCCCTGACACCTAGAACAAAGCCTAGTTTTCTGCATGTGTATTGAATAAATGGACAGGGAAGAGGAGGAGAGGAGATTTATAAGAACAGAGAGAGACTCTTCAAGACAGCATTTTAGGGAGGGAAACCTGAGTTTTGTGGAATGCACAGGAAAAGGTACAGTTGGGAATGGAAGGTGAGAGATGTCTTCCAGGAAGAAAGAAGCCTTGTTTAGACAAATGAAGAACATATGGAATTAGAAGTACCATAAAAGAGTAGAAAATAGCTTGAAAACAGAATGTACACGTACCCATGAACAACACCACAATCAAGGTTCTAAATCCCAATGTTCATAGCAGCAAGGTTCACAATAGCCAATCTGTGGAAAGAGCCAAGATGCCCTTCAACAGAAAAATGGATAAGGAAGATGTGGTCCATATATACAACAGAATATTACTTAGCCATCACAAAGAATGAATACCCAACTTCCGCATCAACGTGGATGGGACTGGAGGAGATTATGCTAAGTGAAATAAGTCAAGCAGAGAAAGCCAATTATCATATGGTTTCACTTATTTGTGGAACATAAAGAATAGCATGGAAGACATTAGGAGAAGGAAGGGGAAAATGGGGTGGGCGGTATCGGAGGCAGAGACCAACCATGAGAGTCTGTGGACTTCCAGAAACAAACTGAAGGTTTTAGAGAGGAGGGGGTAAGGGAATGGGATAGCCTGGTGATGGGTATTGAGGAGGGCATGTATTTCATGGAGCATTGGGTATTATATACAAACAATGAATCGTGGAACACTACATCAAAAACTAATGATGTACTGTATAGTGGCTAACGTAACAATAAAAAAATAGCAAGCCAAAAATAAATAAATAAATAATAAACAAACATATACATCACCTCCAGAAATGTCCCTGTTTCCTCTTGTGTTTTTTGTAATTATGTGTGTGTTAAGAACACTTACCATGAGATGTATTCTCTTAACATATTTTAAAGTATATAATATTGTATTGTTAACTATAAGTACCATGTTAAATAGTAGATTTCTATAACTTATTCACCTTGCATATCTCAAACTTTATACACAGTAAGCATTAATTCCTCATTTCCTCTTCTCCACAGCCCCTGGCAATTATTATTCTATTCTCTGCTTCTAAAAGTTTGAGTACTTGAGATATTTCATATAAATGGAATCATGAGGCACTTGTCCTTTTGTGACTGGCTTAGTCACTTAGCCTAATGTCCTCTAGGTTTACTGATATTGTCTACTATTAATGTGTTTTAGTGAGGGGCGTCTGGGTAGCTCAGTCAGTTAAGCATCTGACTTCAGCTCAGGTCATGATTCTGGAGTACTAGGATCAAGCCCTGTGTCAGGCTCCCTGCTCAGCGGGGAGTCTTCCTTTCTCTCTCTCCCTCTTGCACTTTCTCTCTCTTTCTCAAATAAATAAATAAAATCTTTTAAAAAGTACATTGCAGTGAACATGGGGTCCAGATATCTCTACTAGATTCTGATTTCAATTCTTTCAAAGAAACCTTTTTGTGTGTGTGTGAAAAGAAATGTAAAAACAATTGTAGAAGTCTTCTGTTCCAGATTTAGTAGTCACAAAATAACTTGATGCTGTTCAGAGTATTGTGAGCTATATACCTGGGAAAGAACTTTTCTTCTTTTCCAGATTTTCAAGTAAGCTGCTCAGGAGACCCACCCAGAGACCATTATCTGACATGCAACGACCACAGACATGTGGGTAGATGGAAACATGTCCTTGATATTCTGGTGTTTCAGTCAAAAACTATGGATGTCATACTGGCTTCTGTTAAACTGTTAAAGAAAATGAGCATTTCCCCAAAGTGCTATGGATGATGGAATCTCGAGGGGTGAGGTGAAAATGAAGAAAAAAATCAGTCCAACTAAGACTCAGAACACTAGAGATCTTCTCATTCAACCCCCTGTTTAATACAATGGAGGAAAATGGAGATCAAAAAGGCAATTTCATTGGAGACATTTCCTAAATTGAGATTACACCACACACTGGCCCCATTTTGATTGTCTTATACACCTGGAATGAAGTGCAGTGAAATCAATTGGATAGTGGGTAATGATAGCCTTTGGCGTCATAACTACCTGAATTTGAGCATCCACTCCATATCCTAGCTAGACAACACTGGAAATTTTATGACTTTGCTGAACCTTACTCTCCTCACTTACAAAATAAAATGAGGGATAACAGGGTCTACTTAACAGCATTGCTATAAGAATTAAATGAGATCAATAGGAAGAAAGCTTAATATAGTCTAGAGCACATGAAAGAAACTCAGTGTATGTTAACTTATTTCTGTTGCTATAAGATGATGATGATGACAATGACTTTATCTTTTTTTTTTAAGATTTAATTTATTTATTTGACAGATAGAGACACAACAAGAGAGAGAACACAAGCAAGGGGAGTGGGAGTGGGAAAAGCAGGCTTCCTGCTGAGCAGGGAGCCCAATGCAGGGCTCAATCCCAGGACCCTGGGATCATGACCTGAGCCAAAGGCAGACACTTAATGACTGAGCCACCCAGGTGTCTCAACAATGATTTCATCTTAACATAATCTTTGGATAATGATGTCTTAACAATTGAAATGTTTTGGCAGTTGACAACCATTTTTAAAAATACTTTGCAATATATATAACTTATAAGATCACAGGAGATAATGTGCTTTCAATTTATTTCAACTGATTTTGAGAGTCTTGACACTAAGCCATTAGCTTCTCTTTGAAGAAGCACTACAATTTGATGAATAGCTTCAGGTTTTTAACCAGGTCCTCTCTGTCATTGGACTCAGGTGAAGCTTTACGGGAGGGGATGACACAAAGGGTTGCAATAAAATCTAACAAGAGTCACCTGATAATTAAAAAGATTAATCACTTTGACCACTAAAGCAATTCACACCATGACTACAGAGCATTAAGACTTAGCAACTCATGATTAAAAGTCAAGAAGGGCATAAAAATCAGTGTCTGTGAATGTCCCAAAGAAGACTCACTTAGGTCTGTAGTATGGACCTCCCCAAGGGTTCTGGAGTATAGTCATCCAACACATGCTCCTCACGTGCCTACAGGAAGGAGCCACAGGAAATATTCCAAAGAAATCATGTGGATGACAAATGTCTTGAGATGTCAAACTCCAGATCTGAGGCTGCTATTCATGCCCATTAATGGGCCTCCCTCTTTACACTTTTGGCCATCTCTTAATCCATTCTCCACACAGGGACCAGAGGAGTATTTTAAAAATGTGACTAGGTCTCGTTAATCACCTGCTTACAGCCATCTAATGAACTTCCATTATGATTTAAAGTGAATCCAAACCCTTTACATTTATCCTTCCAGGCCCAGCAGGATCTGTCTCTGCTCACCTCTCCAACCTAATCTCGGACCTCCCCACTGTGATCTCTGGCCTTCCGGGCACTGATCATTCTTTCAGAGCCTCAGACCCAGCTCTTCCTCTCCCACTTCAAAACTCACAGTCTGTCCTGGACTGTTCTGCCCTGCCTCTTTGTGTGACTGGCTCCTGCTCATTCTTCAGATCTCAGCTTAAATGTCATACTCTTGGTAAGACTTAGGTGACCGTTCTCCTGGGTATTCCTCATCCTTGTTTCTTTGCTTCATGGCAACTCACATTTTTAAAGGACTTTTAAATGATCTGTTTCCTTGTTTATTATCTGCCTGTGACAACTCTATGAGGAAGGGACTTGGTTGGTTTTGCTCATCAAAATACACCCAAGGTATTTCAGTGCTTGATAATTATTAGAAAATCAAAAAAATAATATTCATTAGTCATAATGCTTTCATTAACATGCACTGAACATTTACAAATGGGACAGGAATTGAACTAAGCTGTGTGCATGGATGTTCTCATTTATTCTTCAGTTTAAGGCTAGGAAGACTGATAATATCATGCTGATTCTTTGATGAGGAGACTGAGGCAAAGAATATGTATTTAATCTGGAGTCACAGAGCTAGTGATAGAAGAGCAGGATTCAAGCTCAGGCAGAGTTTAGAATCTTAATCTTTACCCTGGTTTTGAAGGAGTGACTGCGAGATCTTTGGCCACAGCTGATCAGCTGACACTCTCTGGGTGTCATGCAGTCGGACCTCTCCACTCAGTCTGAAATGGTGCCACCACTGTGATCTTTGTCACCTTAAATTCATTTCAAACCAAGTCTTTCTTACAGTATTTTGATATTGGATGATTACCTGTCTCCCCCCTACAACATCTAGATTTCATTCTCAGTGGAGACTGTCACTTTTATTCCCTTTTTCCTCCATTTATCCTTCATACAATTAATAAATATTGAGCTAAGTCTATCTAAATTTTATTTTATCTGGAATATGACAGTGGACACGATAGATAAATTATCTACCTTATGGAACTTACAATTGCAGGGGTAGGGGGACAAATACTAATTATGTAAACTAACAAATAAAATAGTTTTAGATAGTGATAACTTTTATGAAAATGAAGCAAAATAAAAAACAATAGAATGAGATACAGAGAGACCTGGAAAGAGGGTGCTAATGTAGACACAGTGGTCAGGGAGTACCTCTCTAAGGAAGTGACATTTTGGGGATCTGGGAGAATAATCTTCCCACAGTAGGACACAACTAATGTCCTATGTGTAGGATACAGTGTAGAAGTTCTGAGGAGAGAATGGGTCAGTGCCAAGAGCAGAAAGCAGATATACTAGACTCAGGCTGTAAGTTTCCCCAGATCTGTTCAGCCTCCCTTTTCCTTGAGTGCAATGGTTAATTTTAAGTGTCCACTTGACTGGGCCACAAGATGCTGAGATATCTGGTTCAATGTTAGCTCTGGGTTTCCCCAAGAGTTTAGTCTTTGAATCAGTGGACTCAAGAAAGCAGATTGCCCTCCCCATGTGGGTGGATATCATCTAATCTGCTGACTTTGAATCTTTTCTCTGCTTGTCTGCTTAGGCCAGGATATCTATCTTCTCTTGCCCTGAGCACTCCTGTTTTCCAGGTCCTCAGACTGGGACTGGGATCTATCCCATCAGCTCTCTGGCTCTCAGGTCTACCCCACTTGCCTTCCAGGGCCTTCAGTTTGCAGATGGCAGCTGGTGGGACCTCTTATCCTCCAAGTGCTATGAACCAACGTCTTATAAAAATCTCCTCCTGGACCTGTTGGTTCTGTTTCTCCGGAGAACCCCAATAATATCAGGCCTTAGCATGATGTGGCTTTGTGGTCAGCTTGGTCATATGCCCTTTTAAGTTGTTCTTTCTTTCCCACTTCATGGCCCATGTTTTTTTCACTCTTGCTTCCCTGGGAGATCACACTCAAATGAATCTTTCCTGCCTAAGATTTTATCTGACTTTCTTGTCTGTGGAGCTAGAACTGAGTCCAAAAGCCAGCCTAGCAAGAACGTAGTGAAAGAGGGAAACTGAAGTAAGAGATAAAGTTAAATAGATGGCTAGGTTGGATCCTATGAAGATCACATTGGCTACTCTATGGATAATAGTCTTTCAATAGCAGAGCTCATGTGCATTAGGCACTCAATATATTTTTGTTGATTAATTGCACACATGCATGTTCTCAATAATGGGTTTTATTTTTCTAGTTATTCTGGGTCAAACCATTTGTCTCATGCAATGACCCATCCGTTAATAAGTGTTTGTGGTGAAGACTGAAACAGAGTATACAGATTTTTATTTTATGTAGCTGCTTTTCTTTCATCCCATAAATCCTTCTCTCCTATAGCTCCCCATTCTGTCTCCTTAGGCACCATTTTTTATTGAATGTGGGCTGAGTCTGCACTCTAAAGTTAAATTTAAGTTATTTAAGAAGTGACTTAGTAAGACACCATTTCTTAAATTGCTCTGTAGCTGAATTGAAAAAAAAGGAATGTTCTCTTTGTCAAGTAATTAAACTTTGAATATTTTTGTGAGGTAGTCTTTTACATTATCTCTGTTCACATGCAATGTGAAGTAGAAATGTGGCCACTTTTAATGGGAGAGCTAAGAACTTAAGGCTTTCCATATAAGCCTCTAGGCCTTTTCTTTCTATTGAAGATAATTGTGCATGCTGGAAGTTGTCAGTCTCAGAGAAGGGCATTATTAATCTATGAGAGCCAGAGTTCAGCCATGGGTTGGCTGGGGGTGGTGAGGAGTGGCCAGCCAGTAGAAGGCAAGAGACCAATTGCTCCTTCCCCACAAAGGTTGTATCATTCCCTCAAATTCTTGGTAAAGTCTTTTATAAATATTTAGAGCCAAAGCAGAAAGAATGAATAATTTCATATATTTTATGCTGTTATGTTCTTTAGCTGATTATTCATATGATCCTGCATAATTATGATACATTGCACAATATCTTTCCTTCCAGCTATCGAAACCCCTGCCTACTACTCTTCCCTCAATATTGTGAGATGAGGCAGGCCAGACAAGAATGGATCACCATTAGAAACTGCAGTGCCTGCTACCAAGGTCCTTAAACCTTAAAAGTTTAGTAGAATTAAGGAAAATATAAAACTTAATAAAAAGATTAATATTTGCATGAATATGACTGCAATTCAACTCAATAAGTACAGGCAAATGTAAATATTTGCATAGTCAACTCCATGTCTACATCTGGGACTTCCTTTGTAGGGCTTCTCCAAACTATCTGTCATTCATTTTGATGCCCAAAATAGAGTTTCCAAGAGACTTGGCAGAGTCTCATTAATGCTCCGCATTTGAAAATTAGTGTGAAGTATTTGAAAGAGTGAAAGATCTATACAAGACCTGAGTTCAAGTCTTAACTAGTTTCTTCACTATGTCTGGAGCATTCCTTCTTTGCTATATTGATTTTTAAATTCCAAATTGAACATCATTTTATGCCTAAGATCCCAGGGACCCAGCATTAAATGATTGCATGAGTCAGACTTTGAGAAAAAAGAAATGACTGTAGGTATTTCAAGGAAGAGAAACTTAATATGATTACATTTTTGGAAGGTCTGGACGATTGAAAAAATGGCGGGGTTGGTGATGGTGGTGATATTCTTCCCCAGAACTCATAAACTTCAGGAAACTGTTCTCATTGTAGCAGGGTACAGACCCTAATTTGCTGCTGCTGCAAGAAACCACACAGCCGCATACCTGCTGCAAATGCCCACCCGTCTTCTGATGCTTCTCGCACACAACCACTACTGTTGTTACAGAATACAGCACTTACAAGACCTCAGTGTCTGCTGTGACTGCTCTTCCACACACAGAGCAACTTGTGCCTCTCTCTTAGTTTTGAATAACAGAGCCTCATCTTTTAGCAGTACTAAAACCCCAGGCTGGCAAGAAAATGGAGGAATTGCATTTTTCAGTCTTCCAGTCCTAATGATATGAGAGAGTACAGAAAGCACCACATGTGGTTCCAAATTTTTAGTAGAATAGATGGCACCGCTAAGGAACCAAAGTCTTAAACTTCGTAGAGAACAAGGTAGAACCCAATGGAATAGACAGGTAATTAAACAGATAATGAAATGTAATGTTATCCCTGACTAAATTCTTATACTCTGACTATCCAAATATTGGCTAGAAGACCTTGTGAGTTTAAATGTGAATTTCACCATTCAACCTAAAAAGCAAGCAAAATCTGTATGTGTGTGCCAGTGAAAATATTTAATTCATATGTAAATCCTGGCAATAGAATGTGAATCACACTGCAGTAATATCTCAAGTGTCCTTTTAAGAGGATATAATTTAGGGGCGCCTGGGTGGCTCAGTTGGTTAAGCGTCTAACTCTTGATTTCAGCTCAGGTCATGATCTTAGGGTCATGAGATCAAGCCCTAAGTCAGGCTTTGCACAGAGTATAGAGCCTGCATAAGAATCTCTTTCTTCCTCTCCCTCTGACCCTCCCCCTTCTACTTGCTCTCGTGTTGGCTCCCTCTAAAAGAAAAAAAAAATAATAATAAATAAAAGGATATAATTTAATGTTCATGGTATTTAAACATAAGGTGAATTATTACTATTATTTTCCCAATATTATTAAATGAAAATATTTTCCAAGAAGGTGGAAGAGGAAAAACATAATGAAATACTCAAGACCAGCGCTTCTAAAAGAAATTATAGAATATTTGGACACAGTGATTGTTCTAAATAGCATCATTAGCACATAGACAGCAATACCATGGTAAAAATCGCAAGTATTAAGTCCAATATCTTGCTATTATTAGCTGCATAACTATAAGCAAAAGGAACACAATAAAAGCTTACCTATAGATTTCCTTATTATTCTCCTTGCTGGCTCTATGACTTTGGACGTTAATTTATAGATGTCTATCTACTTCATGATTACAAACTCCAAGAAAAAATACAAGGCTTTCCATCAGTTCTTCAAATTTGGATATGGGCAAATCTGAGGCATTTGCTGTTCTACTCAATCTTTCACCAGCTCTATCCCCTCCTTTTTAGTATTATCTAACAGCAAAAGTGACCACAGCCTCCATCTACCTTTACTCATCACCAAACCTCACTTGGATAATACTTCAATGGATAGGTAATGGTCTTTTTGCATGTTTTTTTGCTTTTATTTTGCTAAGTGCTGTTTTATTGATCATGCATTTAACATTGTGTGGCTTGTTTTTCATTAGAGTATGCATTGGTTGCAGTGAAGGAGGAAAATGTAATTTTATTTAATACATGCAGTATCAATGCACACTATACCTATAATAGTAAGTGATGGGCTAGACACTAACAACATCTGCCACAAGATAGGAAGACACGATTCTTCTCCCAGTTTAAAAAAAAAGTTAAATGTGGACTAGAGCTATCTCAAAATTTCTCATCTAACAATTTTAGGAACAGATTAAATTTCAATAATGAGGGATGATTTTTTTTAATTTTTTAAATGTTTTTATTAACATATAATCTGTTACCTGCCCGGGGGTACAGGTCTGTGAATCGCTAAGTTTACACACTTGAGCGATGTTTTTAATATCAAAAATGCTTACTGACTATTTAGATAGGGAGACACAAAGTTTTGAAGAAGGGAGTCAAACTATTTGAATTAAGACCTGAAAGATAATCATAGCATATAGGTAAAAGATGGAAGGGAGCTTGGCATAGGGAACAGTTAAGAAAGAGACACATTCTTCCAGGCAGAAGAAACATCAGGTAATAAGACCATAAGCAAGAAAATGTTTTCTGTTCCAAGTTATGAAGAAGGGTAGATACAACTAGGATGTGGAATAGGAGAGGAAGGGTAGCAAGGAGAAAGGCTGTGCAGAGGTAGACAGATTGAAAGTATTTTATTTGTTATGTTGAAGAACTTGAACTTTATACTAGGGGAAAGGGAATGAGCTGAAGGATTTAAATAGAAGAATAATGTGTCAGTTTGAATTCTGGTAAGATTGTTTTATGTGCTCTGTGGAATGTATATTAGAGGATATAATTCTTCAGTGAGGAGAACTCTTAACAAGTCATTGCAATAACTTTCCCAAAACTTGATTTTCCCTTAAGTGAGAATCATACTTCTTCCCCAAGTTTCATTTATAGTCAACATCTTTCCCTCTTTAGTCTTTGGTAAGTTCAGTGTTATTTATTTTCATTTATATTTGATCAGCAAATTAAATTGTTGATATTTCAACCTTACAAATATTTACTCTTTTGCATAAATATAGATGTATGATTTCCTGGAGTTCTTAGTTTTCCTGGCCTAAAATTATGCATGCTAATAATAATACCAAACATATATTGAGCACCTGCTAGTACAAAGCCTTGCGCTAAGTGCTTGGAATATAATTTCTCATTTAATCCTCATATAATCCTCATGCTCTTTTTATAGATGATAGGTTTGAGGCTTAGTGGTTGCAGCATTTGGTCAAGTTCATAGGATTAGTTTCTCATGGAGCCAGACTCCAACCCAAGTCTGCTAGATACTAGGGCCAAATCTTTTACCCACCAACTGGTATGTTGACCTAGCACTGTTCTTTTTTCTGTGAGTCATCCAACATGTGGACATCAGAAGAACATGGGTCAGTTAGGTCGCAGAAAGAGCACAGACTAGGGAAATGAGTAACAATTCTATGAAAATATGTTCCAGTTCCTCTAACAATGATCTGAGTAGCCAGAAACATTCTACTGAGTGTAGATCTTCATTTTTTCTTTCTAACTCATCATTTTCAGATAAAGAAAATAAGATCTAAAGAACTAACTAAATTTGCTTAAGCTTATTCATCTAGTCTGTAGTGGAAGTGACATTCGGGTTATCAGATATCCAACTCTTTCCACTTTGTTCATTTGGGGATGGAGAGGTTCAAGTAAGTTTAGAGCCTTAGTACTTTTTTTTTTTTTTTTGCAAAGGGCCTTTTATTTTATTTTTTTAAAATTTAATTTAATTTAATTTTTCAGTATTCCAAGATTCATTGTTTCTAAAACTACTTGGGGTGGTCCCCCAGTACAGAGATACATAGGGGAGGCTCCAACTTGATGAACTCATAGTCCTACCATGTTCATGTGTACACTTTCCTTCTGCTCATCTTTTGTTTATTCATTCTCCTTTTCTCTTCTCTCTCTGCAGCAATTACTACTCTTGGTGATATAGGTTTTTAGGCTTTCAGGAATTTGAAGGAGTTCAAAGCCTTTGAAAATTATTCACATCATTCTGTCTGAAAGCTGAGTCATTCCTTATGGAAGTATATTGAAATGGATGGAAAGTGCATTATTTTAGTCATCTAACCAAACAAATTCAAGCAATCAGAACTGCCAATATCTCCTGGAGAATACAAGACTAAATATGAATTTATTTTTCACAGTAACCCAAGATGAGAAGATAATCCCCTAAATTCCCTGGTAATCTTTTGGGAAGGGTAGGGGTTTGTGAAGGGCTCAGAGGGCCTTTGCACAGATTGCCATGTTCCTTTCCCCCATGAATTTGACCCCAATTCACAGCAGGAGAAATAAAGATTTTAAATTACAAGCAAAAAGATTATAACCAATACTCTCTAACTCTGCATTCTTTCACTGTCTAACTTGTGGCATTACCTTTCAACATTTAATGACTAGTGTGTCATTAGGTGAAGCTACAGGTGATAACAACCATTTCTTCAGCCTTAGGTGAGCTTGATGTGACTCCTAAATGGCCTCTGACCCAGATGGCATGCTTCTTTTATTGGGTATTTCAAGGAATTTAAAACAACTAGGATTCTTCTTAGACTTATTAATCCTGTTTTTATATGCAGGCATTTAGGGAAAAAAGTTAACTAAATGAAATAGAATGAAAGGGTTATTACCAATAATCTAGTCTAATTTTTTTTTTTAGTGTGTTCAAAGGACATTGATATTCATGCCTTTATTAGTTAGAATGGCAAGTGTAGACTTCTGGATATCATCCATTGAAATACAGAAAAGAAAATGAATACTTACACCTAAATTCTTCTTACATAGATGATATAAGGATAAATTTTACCTTTATGTTATAAACAGATGTCAAGTGGGTTAATCTATTGATTAATGATCAAACTTGTCAAAACAGTTAGATAAGAAAGTCAGCTATTTGGACATAATTCACATAAAATATCATAAGCAACCATAACAACAGCAGTCATCTGTGAATGTGGTTTATGAACAAAGCAGTGACATAGTAACTGCACACATATTTTCTCTAATCTCTTAAGTCATGCTTCAAGGTAAATATTAGACTCTCTCAAGATAGAAATAAATCAAATCTCAGAAAAGCCAGATCACATGCCCAAGATCACACTACCCTGGTGAAACCAAAATGGCATCATTTCCCTCTGACTTCAAAGCCAATAATCTTTCAACAGACTAGTGCTGCCATATTAAATAGTAGGTTTGCTGTCCAATTGATAGCATCATTTAAAAATCAAACAAACAAACAAACCAAAAAAGATGCCTGGGTCCCTAAGTATCTGCCTTGGGCTCAGGTCATGATCCCAGGGTCTTGGGATCGAGCCCCATGTCAGGTTTCTTGCTCGGTGGGGAGCCTGCTTCTCCCTCTCCCTCTGCTCCTCCCCCTGCTCCTGCTCTCTCTCTCTCTCTCTCAAATAAATTAA
This sequence comes from Martes martes, assembly GCF_963455335.1. NCBI lineage: Eukaryota > Metazoa > Chordata > Mammalia > Carnivora > Mustelidae > Martes > Martes martes. The sequence continues at coordinate 149,291,641 of NC_137889.1, forward strand.
TATATATATATTTTTAAAGCAGGGCAACATATATACTATTCCCTGTCCAGGGTTTTTGTTTATCCATCTGTGACACATACAAATTCTAGCTGATTTCCTATGAATCTAAGCTGGGACTATTTAATTCTCTGTTTTCTTCAGTGGTTCATTTTTCGCATTCCAAGAATCCGAAGGCTGAGGAGAAGAGACAAAAAGACTCCAGTGTTGGTGAAGTGGAAGAAGAACTGGATGGAGAGCTGATATTGGAGATCTGGTGCAGCTCATCACCCACCTAGTGAGCCTGAGCAAGTACCTAGATCCTCTGAGGAGCACATCTTCTCTGGGAGTCAGAAGGAGATCTTGCCCTAACCTAATGGCTAAGGTTGTCAAGGAGATCAAGTGAGGCAATGGATGAGAAAGTACTTTGCATATTGTGAAGCACTGTATCAGCTATAATGGTTCACGAGTCCAGAACACTGAAAAATGAGATGGAAAGTGCACCAGACACATTCTGAGCCCCCAACCATCCTGTTGGGCCACATAATTTAAGTAAAGCTCTCATGGGCTTCCTAAGTGTCCCTCCTGCACCGATCTCTGTCTTCTTAGCCATATGGTTCCCTCTGCAGTTTGTAGGGCTTCTTATCCCAGGAATAGGTGCACCCTGGGAGTATGGAAGTAATCATTGCTCACACCCGTAGTGGACAGAAGTGGAAGAATAAGTGCTCCAGCTCCTTGTGCTTCAGAGAAACAATTCTGAGGCACATTCCACAAGATTCCTTAGATGGTTCCTGTGGGTTTGAGCCCCAGCTGCAAACCTCAGTGTCCATCTCAATCTTCCAGGCTTTATTGACTATTATTCTTCCAAGATATCAAGTCCTCTCTCTCTGTCTTTACTTCACTGAAATCTCCTTCATGATGGTTAATTTTATGTGTCAGCTTGACTTGTCCACAGGTTGACCAGATGTTCGATTAAGTATTATTTCTGGATATGTCTATGAGGGTTTATGAATGAGATTAACATCTGAAGCAGTAGACTGAGTAAAGCAGATTGTGTTTTCCAGTGTGGTTGGGCCTCATCAAATCTATGAAAGGCTGAATAAAAAACAATTCTTTCTCTGGCTGACTGTCTTCAAGCAGGTACACTGGTGTTCTCCTGTCTATGGACTTGGATTCTGACTGGAACCCATACAATCAGCTCTGATGGTTCTCCAGTTTGCTGACTGCAGATTTTGGATTTCTCAGCCTTCATAATTAAATGAGCCAAGTCATTCTTTAATAAATCCCAATCTATGTATCTATCTATTATGTATCATCTATTCATCTACCTCATCTCCTATTGGTTCAGTTTCTCTGACAACTGAGACAAATATACCTCCCAAATCAATTGTCTCTACCCAAATCATTCTCAGGCTCTACTTCAGGGAGATATGGAACTAAGACAGATGAGTAGATTTGTAAGCCTTTTCCATCTGATCCACTGATCCCTTTTATTTCTGAAAAAGTTTATAGAACTTCTACTGTGTGTCAGGCACTGTGCTGGGGGATAGGGAAATATGACAGGCTCATGACCTTGGGGGAATTTACAGACTAGTGAGAGTGACAGACATTGAAATGGATGATTGCTGTGCAAAGCAGTGAGGCCAGAGGGTAAGTAAGCATCCCTGCCTCCTGACCCCGTCTATTCATCACTGGATCAGCATCCATGTTTGGTTGCAGCTCCATTTATTGAATTTCTGGTCGTGCTTCCTCAATACAGACCCCTTCCCCCAGGCTTGGCACAGACTCCCAGCCAAGACGTCTCCCTTAATGATATTTCTGGGCTTGTGCGTCTGATGCCATGACAGCTGTGAAGAATGCTCCATCTCAGAAAGGTCAGGGAACAGCGTAATCCACAGACTAGCAGCCGCTTTGCACAAAGCCCATTGCTGAAACACAGATTTTAACCTTTTGGTTTTGCTAAGGCAGTATTCAGCTATTGTACCCTGCTGGGGGCTGGTAGTGATGGGGAGAGGCAAAGGTGGGATTCATTACATCAGGCCCCAACACCAAACTCCCCATCTTGCCCTGCCAGTCTATGCAAAGGCTGCATCTGGGGCTTCGTACCTGGGCTTCTTGGACAACAAATGCCTCACTGAAAGTGGCAACACTGAAAATGTAAAAAGCTGGAGCATGGATATGCCACCCATGCCTTCATGCTGTGGACCCAGACGAAAATATTCACCTGTTGCAGGACCAGCCTCTCTAGGGCAGCAAATCCCTTTTCTTTTGTTTTTCCCACATGTTAAATGGCTGCTCTGACCTGGATTCTTTATTGGCACTGAGGATCTGAAGGTAATGAGACTGCATCTACTGTCCTGAGGCTCCTATGGTTCAGGGGGGAAGTCTGATACAACACAGGGCTGTAAGACATCAAGGTCTTCCTCTGTGATTTCTTTTAGAGGAAGGTGGTGGGTGAAATGGTTTAGAGAGGCATGTTTAGTGCCAGGCATACCCATGTTTGAATCCCATCTCCAACACTTAGTAGCTTCTAAGTGTGGGCAAGTGACTTCACTTCTCTGGACTTGCACTTGCAATTCTTAATATGAACATAGGAGAATAGCTGCACACATCTCTCCCATCCCCTTCCTCACCCCCCCCCCCAAGAAATGGTTATTACCTGAGGTGATACAGGTATTACCTATCTACAAAAGCAATCATATTAGAATATATAAATGTATCAAATCAATGTGTTATATACCTTAAATTTACGCAATGTCATATGTCAAATGTATTTCAATTAAAACATTTGAAAAGGAAAAATGGGACAACAGCTTATGGAGATGGTGCAGTTGTGGGAAGAATTTGTGGGAGGGATGATGCATCAGGGGTATCCATGAGGAAGGGAATGTTGCTACTTCCATTTCTTGTCCTCCCTGCCTGCCAGTATACCCAGAGCCTCTCTCCATGTCTCTCCTCCTGTGCTTCATCTGTGTACCTGTGACATCCTGTTTTGCCCTCTCCCGTCCTGATTGTAATCTTCAACAGAAATTAAGTCATTTAAACTCCTCTGATTCTAGGTTTCCTATCTGTAAAATGGGAATGAAATCAAACCATCAGGTCTGTGAATCTCATTGAATTATTGAGTGCCAAATGAGGCAATTGCTGTGCCAGTACTTAGTAAACTGGGAAGGCCTCATTATCCATGTGAGATGACCCTCAAGAGCAAAGTCAAAGGAAATTTCCCTGGGTTTTAGGGATGCCCATCCCTCCTATTTGAGTTACATAATTTTGGGAAGGTCTCATATATTTTGCTTTAAAGCTTTTTTCATATTATAAAAGCAATGTATCTGCATGGTGTTGCATTTAAAAACACAAGAAAAAAGTTGAGAAGAAAACAAAAGCCAACCTTTATCCCACTCCATACAGATCTTGGTTATTAACAGCCTTCTTTATTCCCTTCCATAATCTCTGCAGATTTTGTTTTGACCTGGCTTGGATTTCCAATTGAAAAGCCCTCTACTGGTCTGTTCTGGAGAGCCTGGAAACCAGCTGAGAGAGGCTGAGGAGTGGGAAGTCAGAGAAGGGATGTGGGGGAACCCACAGCTCCTGGCATTTAGGCAAACATAAATGATGCTTACGTTTGAGTCCATGGTCCGAATATTAAAGGAGAGAACTGCAAAAGGGGAGAATATATGTCCTTCTTCCTCAAAGTGTTTCCAAACAAACAGGAACAGGGTTCCAAGGCTTGCAGCTCAAGTGTCTCAACAGTGCTTCAGCAGGCATAAACTTGGTGGCCAGACAGAGAGCCAAGATAGCCTGGGTACACTGGAGAACGGACAATGCATATATGAGTGTGTGTGTGTGTGTGTGTGTGTGTGTGTGTGCGTGTGAGAGAGAGAGAGAGAGAGAGAGAGAAAGAGAAAGGTGGGGGAGGTTGATTTCTGGGACTTCAAGAGAACATAGTAAAAAAAAAAAAAAATCACAATGGGCCTCAGGGATAAGGGAGAGAATGTTTATCTGTAGGAAGATTCAGAGGAAACAAAATAAAAGCAGGTGAGATTAGAAAAGCCCCTGGAGCAGCCTTAGAGGAGAATTAAAAGCAAAGGATTTCTGGAGCAGAAGTTGGCTCCAGGCCCTTGGGAGTCTGTGGACTTAAACATCCTACCTTCTCCTTAGCTCAAGGGCCTTAACCCGAGGTACAAGAAACTCCACAGACCACAAACCACAACAGCATAGGAGAAGCTGTGGCTGGGTCACTAATGAAAATTGCAGATCTTCTCATTACATTATAGTTATTTCAAATTGAAAGTGTACAATACCACCACTATTATATTACAAGAGTTATTAAATCCACCAGTAGGTTGTGTTACTTCATATATTAATAAAGACACACACATATTACTATGTCAGGGTTTGTTATGTTTAGTGTTTTGATAACTAGAATTTAGTAATTTATTTTACTTGTGATTCTTTGCATTATATTTAATGTAGTAATGACATTACTTGTGAAAAGAGTCCAAAAAATAAACCATTATCTATGGGTGTAGGGCTCTATAACATAAAAAGGTGAAAACCCCTTGCAATAGTAACTAAAGCAGACCTAGTGAGATGCTCACAGGGATGTCTAGAGGCAGAACAGAGTAGTTCAGATGCTTTTGGCTGCAAGAGCAGAAAACCAGACTCTGATTTAGCCACAGAGGTGCATATTATCTCAGATAATTTTAAATCCAGACCTAGGGGGTGGGTTGATTCAGTAGATCACAAATGACATGAGTGGCCCAGCTTCTATCAGTGTCTCTATTCTGCTATCCACAGTGTGAGCTTGGTGGTAAGATGGTTCCCTCAAGTTCATGACTTGGCTGCAGCCATAGGGCTACTGGCTACTCTTTGTTTACATCTAGTAGGAGTCAGAAAAAAACACCCTTTTCCTGTTATTCTCTTTTATAAGTAAGGGAAAATATTAAAATTTCTAGCAACTTCTCATGACTCATTGGGCAGAACTGGGTCACAATTTTATTCATCAATCAGTAATAAAAGAAGAATGCTGTGATTAGAAGCCATGACTTGGGTTAATCAGAAACATCTGCCCCCACCCTACCCAGTTCAAGAGTTAATTCCCCAAACTGTATATTGTGGCTATATGATGGGGAAAGAGAGGAAGTCCTGTGTGGCCCACCACAGTATCTGCATCTTTGTAATTATCATGCTCTTGGTCTACAGAATAATGTGTTGGGGATGCAGGGTTTGGTTGTTTAAACATCTTCTATAACATCCTTCTTTGAATCTTTACATGCAGAAGCACCAGGAGGGACAGTGGATGGATGAGCAAGGTGCTAGGTGTGGACTCAGGGGAAGTAATGTGTGGTATTCCTCTTAGAGAAGAAGTAAAGTTTTGTGCCATTTTCTAATTGATGTATCCAAAATGAGTTATAGATAAGCAGAGCCATTGAACCCTTTAACCATCAAGGCCATTGGACAAGGTCAAGGCCAGCTGAAGTCCCAAGATGATTGCCTCTAACCAAGAGCAAACTCCTCTATTTCCTGCAGTGTGGCTTATAAATGTGCATCACATTTTATATGCATGCCAGGATCAAGGCAGGGAAGCACTGGCTTTGTAACTGGGAACACTGTAGAGCAAGACAGCTTTGCTTCACATTTAAGCTTTCCTAGCTCTATAGCTTCTCTGTACCTTGACTTCCTCACTTGTAAAATAGCAATTGCAATAACCACGATCTTCTCCCAGGGTCATAATGAGTTTTAAATAATTTATTGCATGCCCAGAATGTTTTTCAAGTGCCTAGCATGTATATAGCATTAAATAAATTTTACTGTTCAAAACCAAAATCTCCTCACCATCCCTCCTTCCTCTAACTAGGGGACTACAGCAATGCAAGACCCATTGTTCCAGAAATGCCTATAATCCAAGTGGCGCATGTTTTATGTATTCAACAGGTATTTTCAGAAAACACACAAAAACGTGTGAACTACCTCAACCCAGTCTTTTCCCCGGTGGGACAGACATTGCAGGGTATAGGCATATAATGTATCATAAGCTTAAGTCTGAACTTGAAACTATAACTGCAAACACATGCAAATACACATACACCCCAAATAAAAGAAACATACACAAGAAAACTGTTAATAGCCAAGACAACATAATCACCTCCAGCCTGGGTGCTCAAGGCTGGTGGAGTATAAAGGAGACTGTATGACCACCTATACTTGCATACTGATATTATAGACCAACCATAGAAAGTCATTCTTCTCTCTGCCCCAGCACTCTGCACACAAACTAAATCAGGTGATTCCTCCAGCAGCCAGGGGAGAGTCTCACATACACTCACGAGCAACCCTGTCCATGGGGAGGAATATCTCTGAGCATCAGAAGATCTTAATGACCCCTTCAGATTCTTTCTGTATATCCTCCATCTGTAAGGGAACAAGCACTACTCTGTATTTCTGTGTCTTTCTCCAAACTATTTCTCCTTCACACATACGCACACACTCATGCACACACACAGATCCATATTTATTCCTAAAAATAAAATAGATAATCGATGGTCTGATGGAGAAGTCTGGGCTCCCCACCAGTATACACACAGTCCTACTCCACATGGTCTCTCCTGCTTAGGTGTTGTGCCCTGCTAGTGATTCACAGATAACTAACTATCCAAAAGTGAGGGGAGGAAGACAGATTGGTGGTTCAAGGAAAAATTCAAAATGACAGTTGCATCAGGCAACAAGGAAAGTAGTTATAGGAGAAGCCATATTGTTTTCCTGCTAATAGTGCTGTGTATAAGGAATAAATTGACAAGTGTTGACGGATTAACGATGGTGGCATCTGCTAGAAACAGGTGGTGGTTCACAGGGGCCATGACGATGCTCCTAAAATTAGGAAACACCCCCTGCCCCACACATGCTTGGGCTTCCACTTCCTATTTTCTTGTCAGAGTGCATGAGATTCCGATGCTGCACACAATCCAAAAAGGAATAGACTGAGTGTGGTGTTAGCTGTGACATGTTAGACACACATCTTCTCCTTAATTCAATCTCTTTCTACTCCTATATTTTCCTGTATTATGAGTATGCCAGTATTAGAGAAAAGAGAAGGGCTGGCCTATTCTATGTAATACACATTTCTGAGATAGTAAAAGAAATGCCAGATGATACAACACCTCCTGAAGCTCTTAGCCTGGGAAGCTCAGACAAGCCAAAGAAAGTATTTCCATTGAAAGCAAGGCTGGGATCCCCTTGACTTCAGCAGATGGCTGTGTTCTTGACTGATATTAAAACAACAACAGACATTTCTCCAAAAAAGACATACAAATGGCTAACAGACACATGAAAAAATGTTCATTATCACTAGCCATCAGGGAAATTAAAATCAAAACCACATTGAGATATCACCTTATACCAGTTAGAATGGCCAAAATCAACAAGACCGTAAACAACAAGTGCTGGAGAGGATGTGGAGAAAGGGGAACCCTATTATACTGTTTGTGGGAATGTAAGCTGGTGCAGCCACTTTGGAAAACAGTGTAGAGATTCCTCAAAAAAATTAAAAAAAAAAAAATAGAGGTGCCCTATGACCCTGCAATTGCACTACTGGGTATTTACCCAGAAGATACAGATGTGATGAAAAGGAGGGCCATATGCACCCCAAAGTTCATAGCAGCAATGTCCACAATTGCCAAACTGTGGAAAGAGCTGAGATACCCTTCAACAGACGAATGGATAAAGAAGATGTGGTATATATATACAATGGAATACTATGAAGGCATCAAAAGAAATGAAATCTTGCCATTTGCAGCAACATGGATGGAACTAGAGGGTATTATGCTTAGCGAAATAAGTCGATCAGAGAAAGACAATTATCATATGATCTCCCTGTTATGAGGAAGCTGAGAGCCAATGTGGGGGGTTTGGGGGTAGGAAAAGAATAAATGAAACAAGATGGGATCGGGAGGGAGACAAACCATAAGAGATTCTTAATTTCACAAAACAAACTGAGGGTTGCTGGGGGGAGGGGTTTAGGAGAGGGTGGTGGGGTTATGGACATTGGGGAAGGTATATGCTATGAAGTGTGTAAACCTGGCGATTCACAGGCCTGTACCCCTGGGCTAATAATACATTATATGTTAATAAAAAAATTAAAAATTAAAAAAAAGAAGATGTGGTCCATATGTACAGTGGAATATTACTCAGCCATCAGAAAGGATGAATACCCAACTTTTGTATCAGCATGGGTGGGACGGGAGGAGATTATGCTGAGTGAAATAAGTCAAGCAGAGAAAGTCAATTATCATATAGTTTCACTTCCTTGTGGAGCATAAGGGATAACATGGAGGACATTAGGAGAAGAAAAGGAAAAGTTAATTGGGGTAATTGGAAGGAGAGATGAAGCATGAGAGACTGTGGACTTTTAGAAACAAACTGAGGGTTTTAGAGGGACAGGGGTGGAGGGATGGGTGAGCCCGGTGGTAGGTATTAAGGAGCGCACCTATTGCATGGAGCATTGGGTGTGTTGCATAAACAATGAATCTTAGAACACTGAAAAAAAATTAAATTAAGATGTAAACAAACAAACAGACAAACAACAGCAACAACAACAAAAAGCAAAAAACAATGGCAGTTTGGAATCCTTCATCTTTCTCTCTCCGTGGAAGGCTCGCTGATAGCTGATATGCCAGATAGCTGAATAGTGTTAGCAGGTCATAGATCCTGGGATAATACTGCTATTGAGTCATGTGTGAAATGAAGTGACCTGTCTGTTTATTGAGACTTTGAGGAAGGTAAATAGGTTATTCAAAACTTTGGGCTCCACTAAGAAGTGGTATGTGTTTGTGTGGATGGGTTTTATGTGTATATATCTTCAGTGTCCCCCCACCCCCATCCTTCACTAACATGGAATGACCCCTTGCGGTTTTTTCTGTGGGTCCTATCATCTTACCACCTTGCAGTGCCTACTGCTGATGCCCACTGTGGGACTTCCATCCTGCTGAATATAGCTGGTGATCTCTGCTCTGCTGATCACTGCTTTATCTCAACCTGGCCCTGGAGGAGTGGATCAGAGTGCTAACATGTCCACTTATGAAAATGTACAGAAATTGTCCAACCTTCCTGAGTTTTTGTATCCTCACCTCTAAAGCATAGAAAACATTAATGGGTAACATTTACTGAACACTCATTTTATGCAGGTATTTTCCCAAGCATTTTGCATTAATCTTTCTCTTAGAGTTATGGTAAAGATTAAGTGAATGCATAGATGTAAATGCTTAGGACATTATTTGGAATGTAGTAAATGTTTCTGCTACTATTTCTATGACAATTGCAGCTCATTTTATGGTTACTGTATCAGTTTGGTAAGGTTGTCATAACAAAATATTATAACCTTAAACAACAGCAGTTTCATTCTGGAAACTAATGTATCTCTGTCCTAATCTCCTCTTCTTATGAGAACAGCAGTCATATTGGATTAGAGACCGCCCATATGACTTCATTTTACCTTACTACCTTTTTAATAGTCAATTTCCAAGTATAGTCACATTCTTAGTTCCTGTGGGTTAGGACTTCTATATATGAATTGGGGGGCGGGTAGGGCACAGTTCAGTCCTTAACAATTAGAGTACATGTCTTTGCCTTACGTACCTACTGTGAAGTTCTGGAGATGACTTCACAATAAGACTTTCATAGAAGTTGAGTTTGAAAATAAGAGAGAGATGAAGAAAGAGAATATAGAAAATGACTTAAGACTATAATCTACTGTGACCGGGTTTAACAACCTCAGGTCACCTTTAAGAGCACTGGAATGCTGACTCCCCAGAATCCTTGCAGCTCATTGCCATCTCATCTTTCCCAGAGAGTGCATTCAGTAGCAGGTCCATTCCAATGAAAGTCTGATTCTGACCAAGTCCATGAGGCAACAGAAGAGAAGGGAAGTAGTCACGTCTTATGTTATTCTAAGATCATCTTCTCTAGTTATGACTTATTGACTCAGGATGTGCAGTTTCCCAGGATAAATGTCCATTTCCTTCATAAAGACAGTCTCTTCAATAAATGGTGCTGGGAAAACTGGACAGCTATATGTAGAAGAATGAAACTTGACCATTCTCTTACACCGTACACAAAGATAAACTCGAAATGGATAAAAGACCTCAACGTGAGACAGGAATCCATCAGAATCCTCGAGGAGAACATAGGGAGTAACCTCTTTGATATCAGCCACAGCAACTTCTTTCAAGATATGTCTCCAAAGGCGAAGGAAACAAAGGCAAAGATGAACTTCTGGGACTTCATCAAGATAAAAAGCTTCTGCACAGCAAAAGAAACAGTCATCAAAACAAAGAGGCAACCCACGGAATGGGAGAAGATATTTGCAAATGACAGTACAGATAAAAGGTTGATATCCAGGATCTATAAAGAACTCCTCAAACTCAACACACACAAAACAGATAATCATATTAAAAAATGGGCAGAAGATATGAACAGACACTTCTCCAAGGAAGACATACAAATGGCTACCAGACACATGAAAAAATGTTCATCATCACTAGCCATCAGGGAGATTCAAATCAAAACCACATTGAGATACCACCTTACACCAGTTAGAATGGCCAAAATTAGCAAGACAGGAAACAACGTGTGTTGGAGAGGATGTGGAGAAAGGGGAACCCTCTTACACTGTTGGTGGGAATGCAAACTGGTGCAGCCACTTTGGAGAACAGTGTGGAGATTCCTCAGGAAATTAAAAATAGATCTTCCCTATGACCCTGCAATTGCACTGCTGGGTATTTACCCCAAAGATACAGATGTAGTGAAAAGAAGGGCCATCTGTACCCCAATGTTTATAGCAGCAATGGCCACGGTCGCCAAACTGTGGAAAGAACCAAGATGCCCTTCAACGGATGAATGGATAAGGAAGATGTGGTCCATATACACTATGGAGTATTATGCCTCCATCAGAAAGGACGAATACCCAACTTTTGTAGCAACATGGACAGGACTGGAAGAGATTATGCTGAGTGAAATAAGTCAAACAGAGAAAATCAAGTATCATATGGTTTCACTTATTGGTGGAGCATAACAAATAATATAGAGGACAAGGATAGATGGAGAGGAGAAGAGAGTTGAGGGAAATTGGAAGGGGAGGTGAACCATGAGAGACTATGGACTCTGAAAAACAACCTGAGGGTTTTGAAGGGGCGGGGTGGGAGGGTGGGGGAACCAGGTGGTGGGTATTAGGGAGGGCACAGATTGCATGGAGCACTGGGTGTGGTGAAAAAACAATGAATACTGTTACGCTGAAAATAAATAAAAAATTGGAAAAAAAAAAAAAAAAAAAAAAAGAAATCCCATCCATCCTCATGGGTCTTGCTCTTTGGCTCTGGCAAAGCAATCATAGTAAAACTAAATGGGTCATTGTGAAATATTCTTTAATTGAAAAATAGTGTCAAAGAGAAATAGGCTCTGAAATTTATTTTCTATTTTGATATTATATTTTGGCAAATAATTTTGCGTTACTTTTTTCTATTTTTTTTGGAAGTTCTTTTTTTTATTTTTTTTATTTTTTGGCATGACATTTTTCTCTTGTTTTTATCTTATCTGGCCTTGAATACGTGATTGAGCGAAGCCTGTCTTTGGCCTTGTTTTCAGTCATGTTTATTTAATTTTATTCATGTTGCAGTTGTTATTTCAAATATGATTCTCAACTCCACAGTGGTTTTATTTTTCTCTTCCTTTTTTTCTTTTTCTGGTCTATTCTTAATTCGGCAGCATTATCAGTTTCAGTTTCTTTTCATTTTATCTCTATGGTTTATCCTTTGAACTTTTTTTTTTTTTCCCCCAGAGAAACTTCTTGATTGCCTGTGATATCTGATTCTTTCTTATTTTCTAGAGTAATTCTGATAAAGTTTAGGTATTTTATTGCTTAATCTTTTTCAGCAACACTATTACCATATTTTTTTTTTTAATTTTTTCAGTGTTCCAAGAGTCATTGTTTATGCACCACACCCAGTGCTCCATGCAATACGTGCCCTCCTTAATAACCACCCCAGGCTCACCCATCTCCCCCACCTCCTCCCCTCCAAAACCCTCAGTTTGTTTCTCAGAGTCCACAGTCTCTTATGCTTTGTCTCTCTAATTGTAGAGCCTGTGCAAAAGTTCTGAACCACTTCCTTTCTGTTACACATGTCTGAAGCTTGGAGAGGACCATTTCTTCTGAGTTAGCTATTTGCTCCCAGCAGTGGGATAGCTGGCAGAAAACACAGGGCTGAGAAAGTCAACACCTTACATTTTGATTAATGGTCTCAATCTTTCTTAAATCAATGTCCTCTGGCTTGAGGACATCTTCCTCTAGTATTCAAAAGGCTTTAAGGCTAAAAGACAACTTCTGAAAATCTTAGGTGCTGTGTGATTCTTTCTATCTGCTTTTCTTCCCTCCTTTGAGATTGCCCCTAGGTGGCTGTCTCACTAATATTATTGCTAATAAAATTGGCATGTCTTCATGGGTCTTCCTTCTGCTCCATTTCTTAAGTGGTCTGAAGGCTTTCTGAGGATATATTCTCTTCTATCTACCCAGTCTTCCTATATACCTTCATCTAGTAGAAGGTAATTGGATGGGTTTTGCAACACTATGACAGTTATTTTAGAGAAATATACATCTGTACATAAATTTGAAGAGGCTATCATTATCCCTATTTTAAAATACCTTATTTCAGACATTCTCTCTCTCTCTCTCATATATATATATATATATTCATATATATAATTTCTTCATTTTAACACATTTGCCCAAATATATTTATATTAATGTGATTATGTAAAATGACTCCCCCTCAGCATTTAGCATATTCATAATTAATGGTTTATAAGTAATAATGTAAGATATGGAAAATCAAGGGCCTTTTATTTTAGGGAGCACCAAGGCAAGGCAAGATTTTTTCCTGGTCATCTTTCTAGGATAAAATGAAAACTACAAGATTCATGAAGGCTGGGCTGTTTTATTACCTGCAATAGCACATTGCTTATGCTAGTGCATGGAACAGAGTAAATCTCAATAAATTTATGTTGAATGAATGAAGTCCATGCCTAGAGATCTTTACTGCTATTTTTATAATCTCAGCTCCACACTGACTACGAACAAACCCTCAAAGAGAAAAAACAAAGGCAATTCACAAGAAAAAAATCAGGACCTTAGATTAACCTAAAACCACACTGAGAAAGAAATATATTTTGGTCCAAAAAAAAAAAAAACCCTTATTTCCAAAGTCTATATACTTCTAAAATAAAAAGAGATATCCAATTTATATCAGCAGTAAGGACACACCTTCTGATTCTATTAGGTTAATTTTGGCCCCAGTATGTGTCCTCTAGTCACCCAAAAGAGTGAGAATTTTCCAATTTTTTTTTTCATATCCAAATGGTTAGGGTTATTTTCCTTTCTTCAGGAACAATAACAACAACAAAAAAAGATTTGTTCCAAAGCTCAACTTAATTTATCTCCAATTACAGGACAGAAACTGCTTACCATCTTTAGGTGACAAAATTTGCCAGCTTCTATTCCTCCTAAAGTTAAAGGAAATAGTTGCAGCATAGGTATTTTATCATGGGTATTATTAAAGTAAATAACTGTTGAGGTTGGAGTCAATGTAGGGGTTGATGACTGGGGGAATGGTAGTTAAAATGTGTAGGCTGTGTAACATAGAATACTGTATTATAGGAGCTACAGGATAGGTGTATCCATAGCATGGCTACACCTTCAAAACTTAATGTTAAATGAGAAAACAAAAGAAACAAAATAAGGTCTAGAGCAAATACCATAAAATATAAATCAAATATTCACAACAAAAGTATCCATATTCTACAAAGATATATACAAATAAAAGAACAGAAGTAAAAAGAAAAACACTGAGTGGTCTTTTTGGAAGAGGAGAGGAATAAGAGTGGGTGATGAGGATACAGTGTATCCTCATACATATATACACACACATGCATACATACAACTAGACAGGTGCCTTGTAGGAACTGATAGTAAGTTAAGGAGTATGAAAGACTCAACCTAATGCAACATGAGGTTTAAAAACACACATTTGCAGGATATAAGAAGGAATGTGATGAAAACTTACTGAATTGAGTGCTTCTGTATTAGAGAGGAAATATGACATGGGGTATGAAGGAGAATAGAGAGTAGGAATAACCTCAAAGTTTATACCTAGAGAGATGTATAAAAACAACTAGTAGTGCTCATTTCAAGGTCATCTCTCAATTCCCCAGTGTCGCTCTGCATTGGAATGAGCCACATTGATGTCCCTATCATTCTAAACAGATCTGTAATACTAGGGTAGAAGAAAGTTGTCAATGGTGTGGGCAGAGCTACAAGGATGCAGGAGGTCGCTGTTACTAACTTGCGGGACTAGGTATGGAGATTTCTGAGCTTTATCTTTCAAGGTACTGAGGCAGGATTGTCATTCTTGAGGAAGAAGAGTAATAGCAAGGACAGGTATGCAGACACACCCAAGCACAGAATGCAAAGTAGAAGGTAAGTAAGGGCTCACCACAGGAGCCAGTTAATGGGATTGTGGTTGCATAGCATCTGTATACCCAGAGGCAAGGAGGAAGTGGGATATTTTCCCCTCAAATTTATAAGTGTTAAAGATTTTCTTTAACTTAATTATAATAGTTTTTATTTAATTTTTATTATAAGAGTAGCAACAGTTTATTGTAGAATATTTTGAAAACAAAAGCAGAGAGAAGGAAAAAATGTTCATAGTCCAATGAACCACTATGATTATTTCAATGTATTTCCTTTAGGTGTTTTCCAGATATAATGTTATTTTGTAACTTTGGTATACATAACTCTAATTATACTTATTTTCTCACTTAACACCATAATTCAAGGAATTGTTAAGTTACTACACACTTTTTACAAACATTCATTTTAATGCCTTGAATAATGTTACATTGAGGTAGATTAGCCAAAATTGATAAAACTATCCCGATCTATGGTCTCTCTTTTTTCCCTCATAATATAAGGTAATGACTATTCTCTATACTTAATGTTTTATGTTCTCCGTATTTCACAACAGTCTCCCAAAAAAGATCACCATAGAGGCACTTGGGTGGCTCAGTCAGTTACGTGTCTGACTTTTGGTTTCAGCTCAGGTCGTGATCTCATGGTCAAGAGATCGACTCCCTCATGGGGTTCCAAGCTCAGTGGGGAATCTGCTTAAGGTTCTCTCACTCTTCCCCTACCTGTCCCACTTGTGTTATCTCTCTCCTCTCTAAAACAACTAAATAAATCTTAAAAAAAGAAAGATCCCCACAATAAAATTACTAACAATAAAAATCATGAACATTTTAAGGATCTTGACACATGTGGTTAAGTTGCTTTCAAGAAAGGTTGTGCCAAGGCATGCCATCACCAGGAAAGAATGAAAGTCCCAAGCTCATGTTTGTAGCTGTTACTGACTAAGACTAGAAGCTGCTAAACTTTGTTGTTTGTAAAAATCATATGAGCAGCTTGTTAAACTCCAGGTTCCAGATGCCACTCATAAATATCCTGATCCAGTAGGTCTGAACTGTGCATCTTTAACAAGCAACTCAGTGAGACTAACATAAGAATTATAATATCATTTTGAGATATCACTGAGGGTGCCTTTTACACAGAACTGTTTTCTATAGCTAAATGAGATGTCATAAATCCAGAAATTCCTTATTTTCAATAAAACATGGCAACTTTATGATTCTGACAATTCTATCTTGTGTCTTACCCTGTTACTGTACTTTTAACTTTTTCTGGATGAGCCCAAACCAGGTGACCCTTGATTAAATGACAATTTTATGAACATTAAGTAGAAATACTTCTCTCACCTTTGCATAACTTGCCAAGAAAAAAAAAAAAATACTAGTGAAGTTGGGTTGTTAAGATCCAAAATTTTTGATAGAAAATAAATATCTATAGGGAAAAATAATGAGTCTTGAGGCATGTGGGACTTCAGCATGTTCTGCGTCTAGGCAATGTTTTCCTCCAAATATGCCTACTATTATCTCCTAGCCTGATTCAATCTCAATACACTGGGCCTCTGTGGAGGAGGAGCATGTGTGTCCATTGATCTGTGTGAGCCCTCCTCCAGTATCACGGAATGATCTATTCTGCCTTGTTTCTTTGTCCTTGTTTTGCTGGTGCAAGGGAGACATGGGACCCTGGCTAACGAATTAGAGTCCTTTCCACCAATTTTGAACATGAGACTCAGAGTAATTGTGTTCTCCCATTGGATAATGAAGCTCTTGATGCATGGGAGCTGTCTATGGTCCTGTCTGTAGAAAGGGAGAAGAAAGGTAGCATGGAGAGTAAGAAACAGGCTTAGGAATAAGAGAAGTAGCTCTAATGGCATTAAATTCTTAATTCTAGATGTTTTTAGCTATACCAGCTTCCTTGTCCTTTTGACAGCTTAACTTTCCCACAGGATATGCCAATACCCCATGAATAATTTCTCTGTTATTCATAAGGTTATTGGAGTTGGGTTTTTATTACTTACAGGTATAATAACCCTAATTCATGCAATTCAGAATTTGTAATAAACACATTCTTGTTTCCTGAGCCTAACAACACCACCTTTAGGCCTTGCCAAAGAAGAATCAGAAGGCAAGGATAGCATGGAAGGGGATCAATACTGTTGTTGTTAGTAGAAAGTGCTAAATTTCTGTTTTTTTGAAATATGATGGATGTATAACACTGAATTAGTTTCAGGAGTACAACATAACGGCTGTATATATGTACATATATGATCACCATAAGTTTAGCTAACATCCGTCACCTCACATAGTAACATTTTTTTTCCTTGATAAGAACTTTTAAGATCTACTCTGTCAGCAACTTTCAAATATACAAAACAGTACTTTTAATTTCAGTCACCATGCTTCACATTATATCCCAGAACTTATTTACCTTATAACTGGAAGTCTGTATCTTCTAACCCCTTTTACCCATTTGCCTCATCTCCCATCCACTAGCCTTGCCAACCACCAATCTGTTCTCTATGTCTATTAGTTTATTTTTCTTAGATTCTATATATAATTGAGATCATACAGTGTTTGTCTTTCTTTTTTTTTTTTAAAGATTTTATTTATTTATTTGTCAGAGAGAGAGAGAGGGAGAGAGAGAGAGCGAGCACAGGCAGAGGCAGAGGGAGAAGCAGGCTCCCCGCCAAGCAAGGAGCCCAATGTGGGACTCGATCCCAGGATGCTGGGATCATGACTTGAGCCGAAGGCAGCTGCTTAACCAAATGAGCCACCCAGGCGTCCCAGTGTTTGTCTTTCTGTGTCTGACTTTTTTATTTAGCATAATGCTCTCAAGGTCCATCTATGTTAAGCAAATAGCAGGAATTCCTTCTTTCCCATGCCTAAGTAATATTCATGTGTTCTCTTTATTTGTCCATTGGTGGACATCTAGATTATTCCCATCTCTTGACTGTTGTAAATAATAGTTTAATGATCATAAGGGTGCAGATATCTCTTCAGAACCATGATATCATTTCCTTTGGCTGTATGCCCAGAGGTGGGATTGCTGGATCTTTTGAAGAATATGCATGCCATTTTCCATAGTGGCTATACAATTTAGTTTCATATCCACAGTGCAAAAGGGCTCCCCTTTCTCCACATCCTCACCAACACCTCTTCCCTATTGTCTTTCTGCTGATAGCCACTTTAAAAGTGTGAAGTTACATCTCATTGTGGTTTTGATTTGCTTTTCCCTGACAATTAGCACATTGAGCACCTTTTCTTGTATCTGTTGACATTTACATATCTTTTTTTGAGGGGGAAAAAATGGCCATTCAGTTCTTATACCCATTTTTAATTGGATTTTTTTTTTTTTTTGCTATTGAGTAGTCTAAGTTCTTTATGTATTTTGGATATTAATCCCCTATTAGATGTATGATTTACAAATATTTTTTTTCCCATCCTATAAGTTGCCTTTTCACTTTGTTAATGGTTTCCTTTGCTGGGAAGAACTCTTTAGTTTGATGTCATCCTTCTTGTTTATTTTTGCTTTTGTTCCCCTTGCTTTCGGTATGTGCTAAACTTTTTGAGCCATACAGATATGGATTCAATCCTAATGCTTCTACCTCTTAAATATATGACCTTGGATGAGTTGCAAACCTCTCTCAGCCTCTATTTCCTCCACTTATCAAATTGGGCTGTTTTTTTTTCTCACATAATTATGGGGCTTGGTGAAATTTTACATAAATGTGCCTTATATGGAGCCTTGTGCATAAAAGATGCCCCATATTCCCCACTCTGAGTTGTAGCTAGAGAATATTCCTTGAAAATTACATCTTTGAGGTTTTATTTCTTCTGGTTCTACAAACTCTGCCTTACCCAGAACCTCTGCAGCCAAAAGTTCCTTATTTCTTCCTTTCATACCAAGGACCAGGATTTACTGGAGTGAAAAATGAAGTGATTTAGTTTTTGAAATAGCTTTGGAGAATTTTCCCAATAATTGCCTTTGGGTGTGACCCTCAGACAAGTCAAGTTTACCTATAGATAAAATTATTATAAATAATTCTCAAAGAAAGAGTCTTTTGTTTTGTACCACATTTTCATTCTGCACAGTTTCCTATTCATCATCTCTCCTAAGTTTCAGTTAAGGCAAATATTATCATCCTATAAACAGGAATCAAAACTGAAGCTCTCCATCCTTTAATTCAGTCAATATTTACTGGACCAGTCATTGTATTGGATTCTGGGTGTAAATGAAGAGAGTAATAAGATGTGGTCTCAGCCATCTAAGTCAGCGTGGAGGATAGACAAGCTAATGGTTAGTGTTCAAAAGGTGGGAGAAGAGGCAAGCTTCATTCTGCAGATGAGCAGAGAAACCAGATCTGAAAGAGGTGACTTTGCTTCAGGACGAGAACTAAAGCTAAAAATGCAAAGGGATGGCTCTTACTGATATTCAGTAATTGTTACATCATGGAAGACAGATTAGATAGTGTGTGTTCTAGTTAATCTAATATTCTGCATATTTGTGAATGCTATCTCTAATGACAATAGAGTAAAGTTTTTGAAAAAAGAAAATAGGGACAAATGTAATATAGCACTCTTGACTCTGGCCTTCAGGGATGCTGTTCTAAATATCAGTTTACATCATAATATAAATTTGAAAACAAATACGGTGTGGTGATTAAAAGTGAAGTCTATGAAGTTCACACTGCCTGTCTTAACACCCTAGATCTCTCACAAACCAGGAAAAAAAATGCTAAAATACTCTGTAACCCAGTCTTCTCATTTTTAATGGAGATAGTGATGATGCCTACTTCATAGGGTTCTTGTCAGGGGAAGAAGGTAGCCAACCCATAGCCTTAGCAGAGTGCCTGGCACATTGCAAGAACTTAATAATGTTTTATTGCTAGAAGATAGCACAGTTCAGGATGGAAAAAGGCCCTCCCAGAGTCTAGAACAGAGTAGTCCCAAACTGCTCATCATTCTTCCTCAGAACTTTGCTTGGTTTTGCTATTCAAAGGGTGAGGAAGACTCCCAAGCCTGAATTATCATATGGGCAATAAAGAAGGAAAAAATCAAGATGGGAGGAATGAAGTAATTTCTTTCATTCTTATCTTCCTTCCAAAGAAGGCTCTGTGGCCCCAAGGCTGAGAATTTAGCTTCTCTGGTCTTATAAGTGAGAGCTCCATAGCCAAAAACTGTGGTTCAGACATGGCTTCACAAAATTTTATTAAATTCTTATCTCCTTAAGGTTGGATAACCAAGTAGTCCACCAAAAAGTTTGGAAACCATCTTGCTCTCTTACTTATTTTGATGAGGAACTTAATTTAAGAGTCACCTCATTCATATTAATAGCCCTCAATATTAATTAGTAGGACTGATTTGTAGGCAAATTTAATGACCCAAGATGAGAAAGTTGAAATTCAGTTTTTTCAGCTAGATCTTGCCTAAATGACTCATGTACATCTTGGAAAAATCTCATTACTCCTTACTAACCACTCTTATCAATATAAGTACTCATTTTAATGCTCTCTACATTATCTAACACTTCATAAAAAAACAAGATTGTAAAGTCTACTTATGGAATCCTTTCCCACACACCATGATACTTATCTCTGAGTACCCAAGACCACATAAATCTCCTTGAGTCATAATTATCAAGCTAATGGCAATTAGAAATACTTGAGAATTGTTTTTCAGGTTTAATTTTTATCTTTGAGAGGAAAAATGCATATCACATTTATATTTTAATTTGCACACAAAATCCATCTGCAACTATTTTGTTAATCTAAAAAATGTTTTTGTTTGTATGTATACAGCATTCTCTTTACTGGAAAAACGTATCTTGGAACTTGGATTCTCAATCAAAATTATTTCCCTTGAAACACAAGTTAAAAGATCACTTTTCTTTGATATTCATGGCCTTATTGGGAGTATCAACTTGTATATTTTTACTTCCTGATAAAATATTTATGAAGGGAAGACATTCCCTTATCTATCAAATTATATACTCTAATTCAGCAAATGCTTTATCTTCTGGAACATAACTTTAATTGGCAAATATGGGCCTGTGCAATTCTCGAAAGATTATTTCAGATTAAGATCTCTGAGGTTTTTGCTTTTATGCCAATCTCTGCAAGAAAAAAAAAATCTGTTCTAACTTCTCCCAAAGTGTTTTGACTTTTTGCAAGCTGTATAACAATGGTTTTATTCAAATTGATGCAAATTTGGAAAGCCCTTGACATTTTCCCTTAACCAGGCATTAAAAAAAAAAAATAAAAACCCACAAAATCCAAGTAGCAGGTGTTGACTTTTATGCAACCAGCCATCAAATGAACTTCTTATTTTTTTTCTTTCTTAAGTTTCCAGAAAACTCTGAACCTACGCTAGAGTTTGAAGAAATAGGTCATTGATCCAGCAGTACATAAAACCCACTGAGTTTTTGCCCTGCAGTAGAGTATTTGGCAGATGTTTCTGTGGCAATTTGAGGAGCATCTTAAAACAGATTGTCAAGGACACTTTGGTACAAGGACAACCGTAAATCAAATCTTTTCCTCACTTCCCCTCTCCTGCTAACTTTCATCTATTTACTGTGAAATAATGACAACTGAAACTTTTTTGCCAATACCAAGAGTGCCGTGAGGACTCACATTTACTGCAAAGCCCATAAAACTCCAACCTTGTGTTTAATAAAGTGGGTGGAGATGAAGGGGGAAAAGTCTCACCAAGTTAGGAGTTTATGAAATTCATTATTGGAAAATTCCACTGTGTGAAGTTTATAGACTTGTGATTTGATGCCTGGTGCCTTTAAGTGTCTGGGTGGTTTATTTTCTTTTTGGTTTTCTTTTTAATTGCTTTTGCTTTTTGTGTTGGTGGTGGTGTTGATTTTGGTTTTTCCTCAATATTTTAGATCAAAGACTTTACTTTCTATCTTATCTCACCACTAAAGGTCAAAATATGACTGCCTTCTCATTGTTCAATGTAATTACCTTGAAAATTCCTAACTACTTTCTTTCATCTGATCTTTGAAGATTTAGAGAAGTCGAATACTCTGGTTTGAGGATACGATACTTGCTTTGGATTGATATTTTGTGCCAGTTCATTATTTTTTTTTTCAGGCTCAGAAAGCACTCTACTTTCTCTCAGGCATTAGAGTCCTTCTGAAATCCAACCTTTAAGGTCCTGGCCATATTTTTTTTTTTTTCCCTCTTTAAGTTCCCAGTGTACTTGATTTACATAACTCTTTAACACTTCCATTTCTGGGAAATGGAGGCAGTTTGGGGAGGTAGTTTTGGGAAATTAGTGAAAATTTGGAATATGGTATCAAGCAGACCCACTCTTACTTCCTGAGAAACACATCATCCCCATAATAATAGCACCTAGCTGGTGCTATTATTACACTCACTTTACTAGTGTGGAGGCATGAAGCCCAGGGAGTACTAACATCACCAGTTTTGTGAAGATGTTGCAAGAACTAATGAAAATTCATCATAAAACATGACACACAGCACACTGCGGGTAAATGGTCACTCTTAGCTGAGCTCTTGTTTATCTTCATAGTTCACCAATATCTCTTCCAGAATGAAGGCAATGTCTTCATTCTTCTACCCTTTTCAGGCCAGAAGAGTACCTTGTATATAATCCACACTCAACAGATAGTTGTTGAGTGAACAAATGATTGATCTGAAATCCCACTGTCAATTGCTTCACTTAATAACTACCTGACTCAGAAAGACAACTTGTCTGTTCAATCTACACACATGTCAACTCCCTCATTTGCTGTTGTACACACCGTTCAAGAATCAATGCCTGCAGATTAGCCTTCCTGACATGTCAGCCTACCATTACTCTTTTTACCTCTGGACTTGACAGGACTCTGTCTACCACCTATGTTATGCCAGAGTCATTTCTTCATAAGGAAAAGGTGTAACATTCCCCAACTCCGTTACCTTTAACCAGCAGGTCTCTCTCATCATCAGGATGGAGTTTACCATCCTCTTTGTGAGATACAAGACTTCTTCCATCCTCTGGTCACCATCTACCTCTGTAGCTGCCTCACTTGCTATGACTCTGCTCATGTTCTTCCAACATTCTTCTATTAAAAAACAAACAAAATCAAAGAAACAAACAAAAAACAAACAAACAAACAAACAAAAACCCTCAAATTATTTTTCTCCCCCTGAGCACATTCCTGGTGCTTGTCATTCTACCACCCACACTTTCAAAGACTCTCTCTCTCAGATACTCCAGGCACATGTCTTCTAGGCTACCAGGCTATAAAACCCACTCCTTAAAAAGTGTTTTACCAAGAGCAATCTCTTTCAGTTTGGTGGCTTGTTAATCAGCACATTTTCATGAATTGCTCAATAATAACTTGAGTGTAAAAGATGATCAGAGATAATCACATTACCCTTTATAGTGGCCTGGAATTACTGCGGACTGGTTTGCTGGATAAATGGGAAACCTGCCACCATTCAGAAATCAGACCAATGAATCAAAACGCTGGTTGAGGACTCTGATGTGCCAAGCCTCATGTAGGTGTCAGAACCATAAAGGTATTTGATACTGTCACTGCCCACCAGGAACTCACATTCTGATAGGGGCAAGGCACACATGTAAATGCCTTTCTACCCTGTGCCCCCTAAAATAAATGTTAATGTTTAAAAATTTGCTCAATCTTCATCTTCATTGCCAAGGTTTTTGTTTTTGTTGTTTTTGTTTTTGTTTTTGTTTTGAGAGCACCCGGAGGGAATGACTCAGGCTCTCACTTTGTACTTTCCTTCTTAATTAAATGTCTTGCCATGAATTGTTTGTTTGCCTTTAAGACACTGTTCAGCCTAGGGGGCCACAAACAGAAAGAAGAGGAATATACAGCAGAGTGTAGATACAAGGAGCTGCTTTCTGGGGGAGATGCTGTCTGGCTGGAATATAAGAGAATAAAGGAAAGGATTTCTAGTAGAGGGAACACCATGAACAGAGACAGAAGGTCTAATGCAGCACAATGATAGGACACTGCCAACTGTGAAGGAAAGAGGTGGAAGGGAGGCTGGAGTAGGAGGCAGAGGCCAGGGCTGGGGCTAGGATGACCTGCCAGGACACAGTGCATGAATGCTGATGGGAGGGAGTTCAACAGGAAAGTGAAAATATCAGATTTGTATTTTAGAAGATTAATTTTGGCTTTAATGTGCTGAAGGGATTGGTGTTGGAAAAGACTGGAAGTGAGGAGGCAAAATTGGGGAGCCATTGCAATAATTCCAGAGTGAGATGATAAGGAGCCAGTTTAAAGCAATGACTGTTACTTAAAACAAAACAAAATGCAAAATCTCTTACTAGTGACTCAAAGAAATGAAACTTCTTGGCCATTTGCCCTTCTTTCATAATTGTTCAATATCTTCTCATGCATAGGCACCTGTCTACTGGTCCAGCATCTCCCACCTTAGCCCTTCAACACATTACCATACAGCCAAATGAAGCAGGAAAGTATTTTTACATACAGGTAAGAATTTGAGTGAGCTGGGAATGAGAGTCTTAAGAACCTTAGGGAAAATTGCTAAGGAGACATAAAGGATTTGAATAAAGGCATTTAAAAAAAATTAAAGATTTTATTTATTTATTTGACAGAGATCATGAGTAGGCAGAGAGGCAGGCAGAGAGAGAGGAGGAAGCAGGCTCCCCGCTGAGTAGAGAGCCCGATGTAGGGCTCGATCCCAGGACCCTGAGACCATGACCTGAGCTAAAGGCACAGGCTTTAACCCACTGAGCCACTCAGGTGCCCCAATAAATGCATATTTTAAATGTCAAAGATGCTGTGTGGAAAATTGAAATGAAACAACCTCATAAAGTATTTGCCATAGAAGTGCAAAAAGAAAATATCATTAGTGTCCAAACAGCTCATAAAAATCAATTAGAAAAGCACTTAACCTCAAGAAAATCAATGTCCAAAGAACTTGAGCAGAGCACTACAGAAGAAAACATAGCTAATAATGAAAAGATCGTATTAGACTTTACCAGTATTTTATAACAAAAATGGAAACTGAAGAAACATGAAAAAGAGGTTTCTATGTCAAATTGTTGTAGCTGTTTTTTTGTTTGTTTCTTTTTGTAGCTGTTTTAAAGCCTTTTGTCCTCTACTAATGTTGATGGAGAAGGGGACCAAGAATATGCCCACAGTGGACTCAAGGATAGAGGAGACATATTTGTACAATAATTCTAGGAAGCAATTTGGCTCCTAGATGGATAAATAGATAAATATATATATCATATGTGTATATATATATATTTTTTTTTAAGATTTTATTTATTTATTTGACAGAGAGAGATTACAAGTAGGCAGAGGCAGGCAGAGAGAGAGAGAGGAGGAAGCAGGCTTCCCCCTGAGTAGGGAGCCTGATGCAGGGCTCGATCCAGGACCCTGAGATCACGACCTGGGCCGAAGGGCAGGCACTTAACCATCTGAGCCACCCAGGTGCCTTATATCTTATATATTTATAAATATACATATAGAGAGGAACATACACATATACACACACATATATGGAGAGGGGAAAAAGTTTTAAAATATTTAAAATATTTAAACCTCTTGAACCATTAATCTCATTGCTAAGAATCTATCCTAAGGAAATATGAAAGATACAATGAACATTTATTTACAACAATGTACATTCCAACACTATTTACAGTAGCCCAAATCTAAACATTCAAAATATCTTTCAATACATTGTTGTGTAAATGACTAATCCCTTAATGACGGATCACCACTATGCAGTTTTATTAAAAGCTTGAGTTTTCAACTAATTTTATCAAGAAAGTTGTTCTGTCATGGTCACAAAGGGGAAAAAAAAGATAAAGAAGTACATATCTATTACCAATTCTATTTATGCATACCTGTGTATGTGTGTTTAAAAATGTGTATAAATGATAGTAGATATTTGTGGATATGTGAACCCCAAGATCACATCCATATTAATAAGTGATGCTGCTGAAGAATGGCAGAATAGTCTATTTTGCAGAATTTACTAAACCTGCCTAACATTCCCGATCACAAAGTTTTGCTCTTGTTAACTTATTGTGCAAAGCAACAACTTTGAAAAGTAATGAGTTTATTTCTCTGAAAAAAAAAAGTACCATCCTGCAAAGCGCAAAAAAAAAAAAAAAAAAGTAAAATTTAACAGGTGGCTAAATTTCTTAGGAGAAGAAGTCTGTGAAATATGTGATTTAGGGCAGAAATGTGATTATGGAAAACCTCAGGAACTTTAATTACAAATTTGATGTTTACTGATTATCTGTCTGAAATAAACTGGAGTAAGAGCACCCAAATGCTAACAGTGGTGATATATGGGTCAGGAGACAGAGAATCTCTTTTTACTTCTCTGATTCTGAATTTTCTTTGAGCATGCACTGCCTTGAAAACAGGAAAAACATATAATGGTAAAGTCATAAAAATTAAAGTCACACTCTACTGACCCGTTCACACCTCCAGATCTTCTCGAAGGAGACAAGGGAAAAGCAGGCCATGCAATTAGGCTCACACCATGGTTCGGTTTTACTGTCTAGGCTGTGCCATTAGAAAGCCTGGAAAAGATTTCATTTTCAATCAGAGAGAACTCAGCACGTCATTTTCCCTCCCATTAAAAACTTTCTGCTCCTGCTACCACTTCCCCAGTGTCTCTCCAATCCCATACAACTTCCAATCCAACCCATCAGCAGTGACTCCAGCCGGCCAAGAATCTACTTCTGGAAACTGATCATCTTCTCCAGCCCTCCCTAGCAGGGCTGTCTCACTGCATGGCTCTTTAATTGAACCAGCTCCCTGCACTTGGTATCTCTGTCTGCAGACCCTGATTATGCAGCACCTCATGAATAACCCGAGTCAGGATGTCCTCCCTGCAGTCTCCCAGCCAGGCCTGTGATATTACTTGATCCTTTCTCACAGCACGTCTGTAAAAGTTTGGAACTTGCAAGCAATAATCCACCAGCCAGGGTGAACTGAGGACATCCCTGACACCAGGATGGCTGTGCAGAACAGAAAAACACCCTCCCCATACAGATCAGAGAATACATCCCTGGAAACGAAAAATGATGATGGGAAAATCATCCATAGATTTGTAGTGATTCTACTATGTGCCAGATACTAATTGCTATGACATCACTGAATAGAAAGGATTATGGCTAATTATCACAACAACAGAGTGGAATAGATACAATTAGGCCCCTGCTTTATTGGTTAGAAAATTGAGGTGCAAAGAGTTTAAATAGCTTTGCCAGAGTCATGGAACCAGGAATTAAAGCCAGGTCTCCTGACTGCATATGCATGTTTTGTTCCAGATAGTAAATTTCTATAGGCAGAAAGCAAGGCCCTGAGTTAATGGAACACAGAGTTGAACTTGATGAAAAGGAACCAAAGACTGAAGGAAAAACAGCCAATGGTCCCTTGTCCCAGATGCCAAAGAGATGTGGGGAAAGAGAAA
Organism: Martes martes; assembly: GCF_963455335.1. Lineage (NCBI taxonomy): Eukaryota > Metazoa > Chordata > Mammalia > Carnivora > Mustelidae > Martes > Martes martes. Next base: position 149,318,562 of record NC_137889.1, read on the forward strand.
AGGCCAGGAAAGTATGCTCAGATGGGTTGGGGAATGGACCACTGGGCTAGGCATCACAGGACTGCTCCTTGTTTGTTCCAAAGCATCAAAGTGAGCTTAGGTGAGTCCCTTTTCCTGGGTCCCAGTATTTGCCCCAGTGTCCAGCTCAAACCTTACAAATGTACTCCTATTCAATTCTTACTTTTGCAAAATTTTAGCTTTTCCTATCTAGAAAACCTGTAGGCTGTTGTACATGCCAAATATATCCAGATTCTGACTCCTTTTCACTTTATTATTGCTTCTACCTTGATCCAAATCACCATCATTTACCTGGATTGTTATGATAGCTCCTCAATGGTATCTCACCATTTGTCCTTACTTGCTTAGAGTCCATTCTGACTAGAAACTAGAGTGGTCTTCAGAAAAATCCAATTCAGATCATATAATTCCTTTGTAAGGGCTCTCCATTTCTATCAAAGTAAAAGACAAAGCTACTTAATGGTTTAGAAGGCCATATATCAGGGATTGACATTCTTCCTGTAAGGGCTATAAAATATATAAATAACTGAGACGTTATGGGCCATGTGATGTCTATCCCAACTACTCACTCTCCCATTGTAGTATGAATGTACCATAGACAGTATGTAAACAAGTAGATGTGGCTGTGTTCTAATACAATTTTACTTATAAAAGCAGGAAGTGGGCCTGATTTGGTCCATGGTCTGTAGTTTGCTAATCTCTACCCTATAAGATCTAGCCCCTGTTTCCTCATTCCTTTTTCTGACCTCATTTCTTATGACTCTTTCTCTTCCTTACTGCACTCCAACCACACAAGCCATTTTGTTTTCCCTCAAACACACCATGCAATTTCCTGTTCTCCTTACCCCCACAGACTTCTGTCTTCATAGAATACTCCAGATACCCAAGTATCTCCATGACTAACTCTTTCACTTCCTCCAAATTTGGACAATTTTTACCATCTCTGTGAGCCTAATCTAGCCTTCTTCTGTACCATTACCTAGCCCTTTACCTTGCTCTGATTTTCTTTTTCTCCATAATGTTTATAACTTTTAAATAAATTATAATTTGCTTATTTATCACATGTATTTTTCACTCTTTATCCATCTCTCCCAAAGGAATGGGGAGACTCTCCATATGGGCAGTGGGTTGATATGTATTATTCACTCACATAACCCAAGCACCTAGAAGGACATCTGGGATATAAAAGATCCTCAGTACACATCTGTGGAATCAAGCTGAAGACAAATCTAAAGCTGCAGAAGTTATAGAAAGGTGTAGAATCACCTTGCTAGGATCAACTAACCTCCCCCCCCCCCCTCAGCTTATCTGAACTGAATAGTAGGAATGCAAGTAGATTGCATTAGACCCATGAGTTGTCCTTTGAGAACAATGTGGCATTTTCCTTCCTCTCCCTGTGTTTACTGGATGAAAACTGAGTAAAGACTGTTCAAAGAAACTACTAGTAGAAATTGGGAAATGTACTTCAGTTACTTCAAAAAAGTCCTAACTTCTCTCTGCTGCACTCTTTAAAAGTGACTTAGCAGCTCCCATCAAGAAGTGAAACCCATCCCCCGACCTTTGAATCTGGATGGCTTTGTGATTAGTTTTGACCAATATAATCTGAGGGAATGACATTGCACCAAGTCTCAAAAGACTGTACACTCTTCCAAGTTGTCATCTGGTTCATTCCCAGACATCATGTGAATTACCTCAAGCTAGTCCATTGGAGAATGAGACATACAGAGTAGAGCTGAGTCAGCCCTTGTCTCAGTTAGATGTGGGAAACCCCAAATAAACAGCAAAACTTTTAACCTACCCATAGCTGACCACAGATGAATGAGGGAACTTTGACAATACCGGAGGAACTGCCTAGCTAAGTCCACTCAAAATTGGTACCTGAAGAACTGTGAGCTAAATCAAAATTTAATTAAGTCACCAAATGTAGTGGTTGATTGTTACATAGCAGTAGTTAACTTATAACACATGAATCTGTAAGAAAGAGATACTAAAATCTTATCCCTTGGTTGTTGAACATAAGTAGAGCTAAAGAAATCCATCAACCAAGTAAAGTTTTGCCAGTGGAAAAGAATATATGAGCAAGTTCTTGGGGACACCTGACATATTATCTAGTGGTTTGGGGGTCCAGTGTAGAAACTGGATGAGAAAACTATATGGACGGTTTTCCATATTTTATTATCCAATTGTATGGACAATAAAAACACTAGCCTGAAACGAGTGGGAAATTTGTTTAAAGGAGGAAGAAATTAAGATTCTGACTGTGGGGATTACTTAGATTATCTAGAGGTAACCAGTAGATGACAGAAAAAGCCTAGCTGAAGGGGAGAGCCAGTATAGAGTGGTCAGTGATGCGCAACAAAAGGACATTCATGCTTGAGCCTGAGGGAAGGGAATAAAGATGTATAGAAAGGCAGATAGTTGTGTACCTGACTGTGTAAGTGAGGATGAGAATGAGGTCATTTGTAGTTTTATACCTCAATGAACTAGGTGGAAGAGCATTTTACATGGGCTGTGGTTATTAACTGAGTCAAGGTTCTAGAAAGTAATGATGATTTGTAGATTCTGGGAGTAGAGCTTGATGAGAGAGAAGCTGGCTAAGGTGGAGGATGATGACCATAGTCATGTTTTCCATCATGCGCTCTGATGTTCTTAATGTTTCTTTTGACTCTGAATTTTAAGAAGAAACAACATGGAAAAAAAAAAAAACACACACACAGACCTGGGATACTGTTGGGTAAGTGTGGCAGAAGATAGGATGTCATGGAGTTGACATTGTTAAAGAAAAAAAAAAAAAGAGTGATTTAGGTGACCAAAAATTATGTCAAGCTTGATCAGGAAACTCTAAACCTAGGAGAACTTTACAGACTGAACAAAGTAGAGGGACGGAAAAGCTAAAAGACTATTTGAGTCAAAGAACAGAAATGATGAGTATAAAAATGTGAGGAAGTTGTAAGGCATGGAGCCTGAATGAAATTTTTAAGTTTGAGATTTCAGAAGTGAAGTCATTCTGGATCTTGACATAGCTTGAGGTATAATCATAGGAGTGGCCTTTTGAAAGGAAGGTGGAACTAAATTCACTTGTGCTGAGAAGGTGGAGATACTCACATTCTAGAGTGTTTGGAAGGAAATTTTATAGATAGGCGAATAAGGAAAAGGAAAGGCACTCACTGTGTGATATACCTGTGGTCCTGACTGAGCTCTCAACTTTTGGATTGCAGGTGATAGAATCTAGTAGCACAGGGTATAGAAAACATTTCCTATAAATGCATGCCAAATGACTGCAAAGGACTTCTTTTTCTCTCCCAGCTTCTCAGTAGCAGTGGAACTTAATGAACTGGGTATCTGATAAATGTTGAGAGGGGAGAGGGAAGAGCTGTGAGTCTGGATGCCTCTAAACAAACCTCAGGATAACAAACAGAACACATATCCTGAAAAGAAGCTTGCTTATAGCTGGATAAGCACTTACCGAAGTTCTTCTCTGACCCTCTCAGCTCCTGGCTGCCCATGTTCTAGGAGGATGAATAATCTACTGCCCCAGACAGATGGTCCCAGAGAGAGGTGTTTAATGGGGATTTGGGGAAGCAATATTCTTCTCCAGGACAAATTAACTTCCCACAGAGTGCTTTGCATAGGTCTGAGGCAGAACCATAATCCGTTTCATCCTACACTAGAAATATTTTTAAATACCCATGCATAAATTACCTAACCTACCCTCATTTTGAAGATGAGGTAATTGAGATCATTAGCTTTGTAATCAAATAGGGTATGAGTCCCAGCTCCCATACATAGTGTCTATAACCATGGTCATGTCAATCTTTTCCTAACATCAGTTTCCTCTTCTGAAAACTGAAAATATTGCTGCCAGGCTCATGGCTGTATTGAAGATTAAACAAGATAAAGCACAGCCCACAACATAGCTAGGGTAACTGTTATCAGCAATATGTTAATATCAATATGCCATTAATATTATTATTTTCGAAAACTCTACAGACAGCTGATAGCACATCAAGGAAAGGGATGAGAGAGCTAGACCCTTTACGTTAGGATGGCTATCCCTCCAATCCATGAAACATTGAGGAATATAATCCCTTTATTTCCAATGAATGAAAAATGTCACACTTTGTCCATGGCAAAACAAGCTCAATTTGATGTCAAAGGCTAAATTCATCCTACCACATAGTTGAACCCCCCCCCAAAAAAAACAATCACTTGTTAAATGGATTTGTTAATATGTTCTACATTTCTGATTCTATATGACCAGCAGGTATATACAATAGAGTTTCATCTTCCTAGACCTGTGTTTAAGGAACCAGTCACTTAAATATTTGGTGTCTCATTTGAGGAGACCTGCTCTGAAGGCATGAGATGGTAGAACAGTCACCAACACCAGTCTTGCATGGATGGTATTCTATTAACATCTCGATATATACGTAATTATTATAGTAAAACAACATTATATTCTCGTTCCCCTGTCAAAGCAACTGTTCTGTTTTCTGTGCTTTCTTTCTTAGGGCAGATGTCACAATTTTTAAGAAGTCATTTAATGATATCAATTGAGGTTTCTGTCTATTTTCATAAACTAGGATCAGAAATACATTAGATCACAGCATGATCAATGTCTAAGGTTCATTTATTTTCCTTTCATTTTATACTGATGGAACTGAGAACAAAGCAGAGGGAAAGAGGAGGGACCCTCTGTCAGAATTAGAAATCTTGTGAACGCATCTCAAATAAGGCTGTCACTTTGGTTTTAGGAAAAGGAATTATTACTTGGCTGCGAAGGTTGATCTCAGTGGAGGTAAAATAGATTTTAAGTCGACAAATAAGATCTCCCAGAATAAACATAAGCCTGTTGTAGCCTGTTTACCTAACAACTTAACATCAAAAGCTCTAGTTAATGGAGAATAGTTCTACATTTCCCCAAGAAAGCCATGTGACCTTGGTCAGTTTCTTAATCACTGTATCTATAATATGGAACTTAAAATACCTATTTGGAAAGATCATAGAGCCATTAAATAGAACCTATATAAAAGTGTCTAGGAGTGTGACTGAAATGATAGGCATTTTTAGAAATGTTATTTCCTTAGCAAGAAGTGCAGAGAAACACATCCAACAGGCTTCCTGCTTTTACAAAGAGAGATTTAGGGCCTGGAAGAACCAAGCATCTTTTTACTAGTTCTCATGACAATGCAATATACTACTAAGCTTCACCAGCCAAAAAGTGAGGGTAATTACCTTTGTTCTGAGATACTCCTAGAATTAATATGTGGAAATCAATATCAGATGTGAATTGTATTGAAGATTTGATGCAATATGCGCTAAATGTAATTCACTCATATTATTATTCATTCATTATTCTTCCAATAAGCATTTTTGAGATCCAGCTATGAGTCAGGTATCAAGATAGCTGTTGGGTGAGCAAAATGGTTCTTGCACTCATGGAATCCCATGTAAAACATTAAATATTTTCACAAATGAGCATAAAATTTGGGCAAAACACTGTGTAAAGAAGAGCCGTATGCTATGGGTGTGGAGAAGTTGCCCTCATCGAGGGGCCAGAAAAGGTTTCCTAGGAGAGTGATAGTTGAGGGGAAATCTAAAGGAGGATTGGATTATTGTCAGAGGGAAAAAAAGAGAGAACAACAAGCACAAACGTTCTATATCAGGGAGCTGCAAGGCAGGCAGCAGAAACAGAAAGAATGCCCGTGCTCCTGGTGCTTACAGATCAAGAAGACGGCAGAAGATGAGGGTGAGAGGTAGATGTGGCCTTAGAAGTCACAGGAAGGAGTGCTGGCTTTATCTTCTGAGTTATAAGATAGATATCTGAAAGTCTTTACCTGGGTAGCCAGGGAATGTGAGCAGATACAAGTTTTTAAACGGTCACACAGTTGTAGATGGATTTCTAGGGATGGATGGATGGTAGTAAGCAAGTTAGGAGCTGTTGGTAATAGCATCTCATTAACTTGAGCTAGTGGGGTGCTTTGTGCAGTACTAAGGAGGAAATTTTGACGGTATTTGGTGATGGATTATCTATGAGATTTAGAGACAGAAGGCAGTGTCAGGAGGACTCCTAGATTTCTGGATTTCTTAATTCAATAGATGGTTACATTTTATAATGAAATAAAGAACAGTAAAAGAGGTCCATGTTTGTTGGGGAATAATGAAGTAGTTCATTTTGGACCATACAATTGAGGCACATTTAACAAATGCAAAAATAAATGTTAAGTAAACATTTAGATATGCAGGTCATGATTTGAGAAGGGGGCTCTGTACTTTGAAATACACATTAGTGAATTGCCCGAGTATAGCCTTAGGTGGGGGATGGGCAGGATCTAAGTCTGCTAAGAGACAATATTGAGAAACAACTGGTGAAATAGAAGAAAAGAAACAAAGGAAAAAGGCAGAGAAGAAATAGAAAAGGCTGTACGCAATCCCTAGGAACACCTCAGAGGGTAAGAGCTGAGATTTTATATAAAAGGCACAGTCCACAAGGTCAAATGATGTTGCAAGGTTAGGTGAGAAGAAGACTTTAAAGCAGCACCATTTTATGTCCTGAAAGCAGCTAATAACAGACCATATTTAGAGAGACAAGGACTGAAGCCAGCAGAGATTTTATTAGATCAATTTCTATACTAAACTCTACTTCCATCACATACACACATGAAATGACCACCTATTCATCAAACCACGTGGACAGTCTCTAGCAATAGGGTCCAAACATCAATAATTCAGATAAAGATCAATCACAATTCTCCCTGGGACAATACAGGTTTATTCTACTTTCAAAGTCAGCGTTAGGCCACTTCGTTTTACGAAAGACCTACATTAGTACCTGCCTTTGCTAACCAAAAGAAATTCAAAGAGGAATTTCTTTGAAAAAAGGCACAAACAAAAAAAGGCACAAAACAAAACTAGTGTTCAGTGTTTGTTGTAGAGTGAAATGAGCCCATAGAGAGTCAGTGTGCACCTCCACGGGTCAGAGAGAATGCCCCCTCCCAAGCTCCTTCCCCTGGAACACAGTATCTCGTCATCAAGCCGCTAGAGCTCTGAGGCTGTGTCTGTGAGCCTCTGAGCTTTCTTTCCATTTGTTGTGTGCAACCATTAGCAAGATGTGTCTGTCCTAAGGCATCAGGAAAGCCTACAAGAGGTAATTTTGGGAGGTCTGGGAACTCTCAAAAAATGTCTTCAAATAAGTTAGTGGTAATTGCCTCTTTGCTTGATGCCATTTTAGCTTATGAAAGGTTTCACAAGAATGCTCTGGTCTTTTTGGATGGAGAGGGGAAACTGTACTATATTTCTTTTATACTAAAATAATCATTGGGCCAAAAAAACGTGTTGAACAACAAAATGAATCACTGAAGGAAAAGAGAAGAGGGCATATGTAGATCAGTGCCCATGGTCAGGGATGACATAACAATTCCATGCCAGGGAAGACCAGAGACTTGTTGGCTACCAACTGTCTCCTCAGTCACCAGCCAAGCTCAGCTCCCACTTTTGCCAGTAGACAGAAAGGCACGGAGACATTTTTACTCATTTTCCCCCCACCAGAGTGGTCTGACAAACACCGTTGTTACTTTTCTTCTATTTGTTTTACCTGCCTTTTCTCAACTCTTAAATCCTATTTGTTTGTTTTTTCCCTAATGCTTACTAATAATCTCTCATTTCCTTGGCTCAACTTATAAAGCTCATTTGACCCTTATATGAGGCATTATCATTAGCAAAACTTCTTCAATATCAGCCCTCCTGGACTAAGCAGCTGATCTGAATCTGAATTCATATCTCCCAAATATCACTAATTATAATGGAAATCTAGTCCCCAAGGTGGCTCCACATGAAATTTTTACATAATTAAAGTCTGTACTCCTCTGACTTTGAGGCTCACAGGGTTATTACTGTGCACACATCTTCAGAAGCTGTGGTTAAAAGAGGTGAAGGAGGGGAGCCTTGGTGGTTTTTCAGGTACTTTCTCTGTTTTCAGTATCAGAGAAAGCTGGACCCTGAAAGAAAACAGTAAGAAGAACAGATAATAAAGCACAGTGGAAAGAGATATGTATGAGATAAAAGGTGATGGCAAAACCAAGTGCAAAATTAAATCCTATCTTGGATATAATAATTAACAGAACTGGCATTGCATTATTGTCAAATTATTGTAGAGCAGTAAAGATTGAAAATGATCTCCCAGAATAAAACAAAAGAACAAAGGATGAAAATCATGGCAAGGAAAATTAGAAGTTTGGAGAGGAGAGAATAGAAACCTGACCAAAGAGAGAATATTAGTGGAACATTAGAAGCTGTCTTAAGATCAGTGAGAAATTAAAGTTCCCTTGGAGAAATAATACCTGAGAATAGAAAGCTAAGAGCTCATTACATTCTAAGGAAACACAATGAATAGACCACTTTCTGATCAGATTAAAGAATAATTTAAAAAACCAAGAAAAATTCCATAACCCTCCAGGGTAGATAAATGTAGGTTACTTCCAGAGAAATTAAATCGATGTCTCAGCCTTATCATCTCAACAGTAGAGAAGAGAAAACAGCAGAGCAACAGCTGGTGAATTTTTAGGGAAAATGGCCATGACCCAAGAATCTTTCATCTTAACAAGTAGTCTTTTATGAAGGAAGCACAAAAAATCAATCTTCTATAAGAAGATGACTCTCTGACCCATTCTTGAAAAGAAAAAATCATTTAAGTAGTACTTTCAACAACAAGTACAGGAAACAAATTATGAAATCGTTGTTGTATAAAATGATATTCACTATTTTTTAAGAAATCAGATATTTGCACATGTATTTTCTGCCCCAAATGAGGCTTTTATAATAGAATGAAAATGGAAAAATCTATCATATTTGGAAAATTCATGAGTAGAATTGGAGTTATTAAATATCATGTTTTAAAAGATCCTAATGACATGGGAAAATACATATGATGATATGTCAAGAAAATATGAATACACAGGACCTAAACATATATAAGCAGTGTGATTTTGACTATAGAAACAAGGAAAAGCAGATAAGACAGACATGTACGTCTCTGATGCAGGAGCAAGACCAGGGTAGATGGAAAATAGAAGTAAGGAAGAGTTCCAGTTGCAACATTGAACACTGTTGGTGGGAATGCAAAATGCTACAGCAATTATAGAAAACAGCAGGGAGTTTCCTCAGAAATGACAAAATAGAACTATGATATAATCCCACAGTCCCATTTCTGGATCTATATCCTACAGAACTGGACTCGGGATATCTCAATACTTTCTTCTTTGGGTGTTCAGTCTACTCCTTTAATTAATAGAGGAATATAGGAATTCTAGAATGAGAAATCACTGAAAACAGAGGAGGGGAAATTATTTAAGGAATAACAGAACCTAGTTTACAAGGACTGAATGACATGGAATTTCACATTAAAAGAGGCCACTAATCACTAAATGTAGTGAAGGAAAACAGCAAATGACTCTCTTTTGAAGCAGCACTGTGATATGTACAAACACGAGGATACAAAGATGCTGAAAGTCACCTAAAGAGAAACATGACTGACATCAGCTTTTGTTGAGCAGGAGTGAATACTTAAATGCCACAAAAAAAAGCAATACTTCTCCAATTCTCTTGAGTTCTCTTGTGAAGTCCACCATATTTCAATGTATCTAATACACCATTAACTTCAGGAAGCTGTGTTATTTTATATACCTATAAAAGGTGCAAAAATAAGAACATTGGTAAAATTGTAAAATGTCATTGTTTTATAAGACACATCATGATTTTGGATATTAAAATATGAAAAGATGAAATTTAGAATCAGCAGAATTCAATAGTTAAGTGTTGTCTCTGAAAACCCCTTAAACAGCCTTCCTAAAGCTCAGTACATAGTTTTGTATATTTATCCTGCAGGGTAGTTCTTATGTACTCTTTATGCACTCCCAAGTTTGAGAACCACAAAGCTAGAATACATAGGAACAACAAAAATAAAAGTTTATAAGCAGATGTCTGGGCTTTAGTAATTTTTTAAGGATTTTATTTATTTGAGAGAGAGAGTGTGGGAGTGAGCATGAGTCCAGAGTTGTGGGGGAGTGACAGAGGGAGAAGGAGAAGTAGATTGTCCACTGAACAGGGAGCCCTACATGATGTGGTCCCTGGGATCAGACCTGAGCCACAGGAAGAGGCTTAACCAAATGACCCACCCAGGTGCCCCGATGTCTAGGCTTTAAAATGATTTATCCTTTAGGGGCAGCTGAGTGGTTCCATCAATTAAGGATCTGCCTTGGCTCAGGTCATGATCCAGGATCCTAGGATTGAGTCCCACATTGAGCTCCTTGCTCATCAGGAAGCCTGCTTCTCCCTCTGCCTGCTGCTCCCCCTGCTTGTGTACTCTCTCTCTCTCTGTCAAATATATAAATAAAATCTTTAAAAAATGACTTATCTTTTAATATAATTATGGAGAATAGATGAGGACTTCTGATATTCTTCTGCTTTCCTACAGAGTATATACCATTCTACTTTAAATATTAAGCACATATAACCTTACTGATATTAATGTATTTGTTGTTCAGAGAGTTAAGGAGATGAACCCTGGAAGGACAATGGATGTTGACGTCTGAAGTGAACATACACATACAATGTGGATTTGATGTGGCAGCTTACTACCCAAACTAACATTTACTTAGGCAGGTAGCAATGAGTGAGATACTTTTTCAGACATAAGAAGACTCTAAAATTTGACCTCCTTTAAACCATTTTTGCTAAAATACTTGACAACACATTCTAATGAAACCAATAAGAGCAGGATAGAGAAACCAAATTGGAAGAGCTAGTGAAGAAAATCCTAAAAATACAGCTATGGAAGAGGACTTGGGGTCTTTTGGTGTTTGTTATATAAAAATGGGGGAGGGTATTTGTGGGAGGGAGCCCACTAGAAAAAAGAGAGGTCCTAAAAGAACAGATGATACAATGATTTAATCAAGCAAAAACCAGAAGGTTATGTTTAAGACCAGTAGTTTAAGAAAGAAAATACACTATTGATTATTATGTCTCCATCAGAAAGGATGAATACCCAACTTTTGTATCAACATGGATGGGACTGGAAGAGATTATGCTGAGTGAAATAAGTCAAGCAGAGAGAGTCAAGTATCATATGGTTTCACTTATTTGTGGAGCATAACAAATAACATGGAGGACATGGGGAGATGGAGAGGAGAAGGGAGTTGAGGGAAATTGGAAGGGGAGATGAGCCATGAGAGACTATGGACTCTGAAAAACAATCTGAGGGTTTTGAAGGGGGGGGTGTGGGAGGTTGGGGGACCCAGGTGGTGGGTATTATGGAGGGCACGTATTGCATGGAGCACTGGATGTGGTGCATAAACAATGAATTCTGTTACGCTGAAAAGAAATAAATTAAAAAATAATAATAAAAAAATAAAGGCCATACTCTCCTAAAAAAAAAAAAAAAAGAAAGAAAGAAGGAAAGAAAGAAAAAGAAAAAAGAAAAATAAATAAATAGACCAAAGCAAGCTGTGAAGTGTAGTAAAATAAACATTGACCAAGAAAGGAAATTAGACATAGTTTATTGACTCTGTGATATTTACATAGTCATAATTATGGAAATTATCTATTGTTATTGTTAACATTTATAATCAACATATAGAAGAGGAAAAGAAGGTGGTTACAGATTAGGATGTAGTTATTGCATTTTGACATTGAAAAAATAAAGATAATGGAAGTTGGAAGGTGGGAGCAAGGAGAGGGTGGAAGAGAGGGGAGGGATATTGGTAATCTTATGCAAATGGTGAGTCCAGAGGCACATTTATATCTCGTGGTAAGAAAAAAAATTAAGTGCATTCATAAATTGAGGGGAAAAAAGACATAGACAAAGTGAAAATTGGGAGAAGGGGGTGAGAGAAATAGAGGGGGTTAAAGGAGCTAGACACATCAACCACGGCAGAATATACCTTCAGCAGAGAAGCCAGGATAGAGCAATATAAAATCAGCAACTAGCTTTGCACGTCTGCAGGGTGGGCTTAGAAGTAAGGATGTGTAGGGTAAGAACCGTTGCATTCCATTATAAGCCCTATTTTACTTTTTTGTCTTCATTTTTAAACCATGAACATATATTACCAGAGGAAATTTATTTTTTTAATGAAATTCAACAAGTTGAGATCATTCAGGCTCCATGTTGAGAAGGTAGTTCTGCAGTAAGGGGCAATGTAGGAGGGTCTGAATGGCTATCTAGAGCTCCTTGTTGAAGATCAGGGAAGAGGGAGCACAGAATTGATCACACCACCACTTTGGGGAAGGTACAGAAGAAGCAAAAACAAGATGCAAAACAGGAAATGAGAGATTTGTGCCTTGAATCAAATGTATTAGGCTTTGAGGGTACTTTAGTCTTGGAGCACTGTTTTTTTTTTTTTTTTTCCACTGTATTGTACACCTGACACTAATGTTACACTGTATATCAGGTAACTGGAATTTATTTATTTCTTAGTTAACATATAGTGTATTATTTGTTTCAAAGGTACAGGTCTGTGATTCATCAGTCTTACACGATTCACAGCACACCCCATAGCACATACCCTCCCCAATGTCTATCACTCAATCACCTCATCTCTCCCACCCGCATCCCCTCTGCTGTTTTTTTTTTTTTAAACATCTCCATGGACCTGTTGTTCTTGAGAACAAAAAGAGAAATTGTAGGATCATCCAGGCATCTCTAGGGAAAGAAGACCTCAAGGAACTCACTGATCAGGGCTAGCTTTGTCCCGTGTGAATCTCGGAGCTCCTGGTGATCCAAGGGTCCCAGAGTCTGCTGATGGTGCAGACAGACCTTGGCCAGGTTCTGTAACCAACCGACACCACGGGCAGTATTCAACAGGTCACAGTTGTGAATATGTGCTTTGGTAAAGACAATTTCTCCCAGTTTCTACAGACATACCTCCTGTGGTTTTGTCCATAGCAACTACTTCTTCAATAGCCCTTTAGTTCCTCTGATCCTTGGAGAAGAATAAGGTGACCAACTGTCCCAGTTTTCTCAGGACTCTCACAGGGTTTTAGCAATGAAAGTCCTGGGTCCAGGAAAATGCCTCGGTTTCAGGAAAATGAGGAAGGTTGGCACTTGGAAGAAGTATTCCAGGTAACTCATTATGTGAAGATTAATGCCAGAGGGTGAAAATTTCTATCATAGAAAGTACTTTTTGTTCCTTATAATTTTATCTGATCCTGCCAAGCCTGTGCAGCAGACATGACATGGTTTATGTTCACCTCCATCTTATATAAGGGTCGGTTGGGGCCAAAGAGATTGATCATCTGGGAATAACCACAGTTAGAATTTAGTTGACATAGCATTTTACTGAATGCTTCTTGATCCATATCCCACACACTGTCCTATATATAAAGTTGTAGTGTTGAAATCAGTTCTCTAGTAATAATGGTAATAATAGTGTTTAATTATCTCATCCTCTCATCAATAGATGCCATTATTCGCCTCATGTTTAAAAGATAAGGAAATCAAGATTCAGAAAAATTAAGAATCTCATTTGGAAACACACAATGAATGGGTCATAGTAAGCACTGGAACCCATATACCACTGATATTATGCCCTGGCTACCTGATTAAAGAAAAGATGTGGTTCTCTTTATCTTCAAGAATCCTTAATCTAACTTCCAAGAACCCCAACCTATTTTTCCACTTGTGTCCCTCACTAGATCTTCTCATGGATTCTCTGTGCCTGCTGAGCTGAACTGCTTTCTGATTCTACAATATGTGTGTTCCTCCTGACCGAGGCCTTTGTCTTGATCTTTCTTATGTCTAGGATGGAATCATCCAGACACTCAATGTAGGATATGCCAGCTGCATTCAGATGTACGCTTACCAGGCAATATTGCCACCTGTTAGCCTGGGAATCTTTAACAAGTTTATCAAACTTTTCTGAGCCTTCCTTTACTCATCTGTAGGTAGGAGACAATTGGGAATCATGCAAAAGAGTTTAGGATTAGTAAGCATGTCTCAACAGTCATCTAACACTACACATGGCTCCCAATCTATGCACTCCACTCCCAGGCAGAGGGTAAAAGCAGAGAAGACTGCACAGTTCTGACTATTGTATACACTGGGAATGGCTGACTATTTCGAAGGAAATCATGCATTCTATGCACAGACCTGTATTTGTTTATAGATGTGTGTTTGGTAACAATTATGCATGCTGTTTGACAGGGAGCTCTGTTTCTTGGACAGCTATGCATGGAGAACTATGAATCCTTGTGTATGGTTATGAGTGGAATTTTGTGGAGTCCAGCACTATATACAGTGCATTTGAGAACATCTGAGCATTGTGCAGAGTCACACATTACATAGACATCAGTGGATTTGCTAGGTAGCCATGCATTTGGGGAAGACTTGTCCATTTTGAACCCACCTGGTGGGATGACCCTTATTATCACTCTGGTTTTAAGTCCATCTTTAATGCCCTGTTGGTTCCTGGTTTGTCTTCTAAACTCAGTTGGTTTCTTTTTCAGTCTAAGGTTGAAGCCATGGTATTTAAGTTTGATCAGAAAAATACTCAATAATTATTTTATGAACCCTTTGTAATTCTGTCTACACCATATATATAAATGCATGCATGTATGTGTGTAACTCTTTTTCCAGAAACATAAAAATGAAAGTGTGAAAAGATCCCTTTTTCAAAGTCTTGAAATGAACCAAGTACCAGGGTCCATTATCTCCATTAATCTTCATAGTTTACCTGTGAGATTCATGCCAACCACATTTTAAAAATGAGGAATCTGAGTCTACCCTAAATTGAATAATTTACAAAGATCCCAAATCAGCACACAGGAGCAATGAATTGAACTCAGTATTAACACACTAGTAGGTTGTCAACGTAGAAAGTGAAAAGACTTTCTAGACCATCTATTAAACACAATTGGAGAGCTTAACAACATTACTGGAAACAATGCCCTTATATGCCAAATTAACCAATTAGGAAAACAATGCCATTTTCAATAGCAATACAAATTATAAAGTATCTAAAATTAATCTAACATAATGTGTGAAAATTTTGTAGAAAATGTGAAAAATTATTGATATAAATTGTATTATTTTTATTTTTGTAAGATTTTATTTATTTATTTATTTATTTGAGAGAGAGAGAACAAGAGCAGGGGAGGGGTGGAAGGAAAGGGAGAAGAAGACCCCTTGCTGAGCAGAGTGCCTGCTGAGGAGGCTCCATCCCAGGACCCCTGAGATCAGGACCTGAGCCTAAGACAGACACTTACCCACTGAGCCGCCCAGATGCCCCTGATATATATTTTCAAGATTAGTTTGTTCCTGAACAATCTAAACCAATACCCATACTTTCCAATACACATTGCAGTTTAAGAGAGAAAATGGGAGACAGAAACAGAGACAGAGGGAGGGAGAGACAGAGGCTGAGAGGAAAGCAGAAACATGGTCCCTGTGTGATCACATAACACTGATAATCAGGTCAGTTATTGCAAGGTTCAACACTTCTGCCCTAAGGCCAGAAGAGTGAGGATGGAGTTCAGGACACATGTATGTAATGTGTGTAGTTGGGGCTACTTAGATGGAAAAGGTCCTCTTCAGAACCCAAGGGGCAAGTAGAAATCAAGTAAATTATTCATAAAAATGAAGCTAGCTAACTTTATACCAGGACTCAGCACTGCGCCATGTCTCCTCCATAGACAAGGCTCTTGCTACTTAATTGGCACATGGGGCAGACTGAGGTCCCCAGAGTCCCCCAGATCAATAGTCAAAGAGAAGATCTCTAGAGCCACACCCCACTTTCAAAGCAGGTGCTCCTTCTGGGGAAGTGAGTTCATTTCTTGTATATACCATGGAAACCATGATAAGAGGTAAGGTGAGACTATGGAGAGAGTATCTAAGCAGTGGAGTCCTGTGTTTATTCTCTCCTTAGCACCAAACAAGATGGTCCTCTGCACCGTGTGGCTCTGTGAATGGCTCTTCCAGCTCTGCTTCCCTGAGGCTACACTCCTATCTTGGTCCACATAGAAAATCTCTTCCATTTTCTTTTTTTTTTATATATATATTTTTCTTTATTTGACAGAGAGAGAGAGAGAGAGCATAAGCAGGCAGAGTGGCAGGCAGAGGGAGAGGGAGAAGCAGGCTCTCTGATGAATAGGGAGCTGGAGGCAGGGCTCAATCCCAGGACCCTAGGATCATGACCTGAGCTGAAGGTAGCTGCTTAACTGACTGTGTCACCCAGGTGCCCCGAAAGGGTCTTCCATTTTGCAGAGAGAACATGCACACAGGACATCTCAAGGGTGAATGAATGAGGTCTTCTGAGGTTTGTAGGATTGCCACATGACCCCTCTGTGTTCAGGGGCATTTCAGTTGAAGGTATTCAAAACAGGCTGTCTGAGAAATCCAGCTGCCAGCAGGCCTTCAGGAAAGACCTGGGCTCTAAGGAACTGGCTACAATATCCTGCTCTGGCCACACTGACATACTCTTCTCAAGAATTCTAGTCATGAACAATTTGAATATCCTAATATCCAAAAGGAAATGCATGGGCCCTGTGAATCATGGAAGGTTCTAGACATAGAAAGCCCTGAGGCTTTGCCTTCAATGGTTGGGTGACAAAGGGAAGCTGCCTAATTCTTATAGCCTCAGTGTTTTCAGTTTTCAAAAGTAAAGCATTGGATTTATTTCAAACTATTGTCAAGGAGGTAAGATATTGTATATAAAAGGATTTCATTATATATCTTTACTCTAATATTTATAGTATTTGCTCAGGTTTTAGGTTTTTAATCCTGGATCCTTCAGCATGCCATTTTACCTCACTGACCCTCAGTTTATTCATCTGAATAAATGGGATTAATGTCATCTTTCTCATAGTAGTGGATATAAAAATAAATTCAAATCATGTCATATAAAGGACTGAAAAATGAACACTGTTGCTATCAGCATTGGATTATAGATTTATTCTTAATATCACTCCTTGAGAACTGAGTCATCTTCCTCACCCATGCAAATCAGTCAAGAAAAAGCAAATTGCCCCTCCCTGGCCCCTGCCCCTTCAAATTTTGAGGGTAAAAGAGATTAAAACTGGCCTGGAGATTCTTTAACAAAACTTTTAGGAGTCTGATGTTTTCCAATTTTCTTAGATGAAATACAGCAAGGTCAGCTTTTAAAAAACTAAAACTTTCTGTGACTTCTATATGATGCAGACACTATAATGAAATCTGAACAAGTTACTTTTTAAACTGGCAAACCAATAAATTAGTGGAAATGTATTATTTCTGTATTACTGGATGGCTCTATTAGATCTGGAAATGAATCACTTTGTAGAGCATTGGTTTGACTTTTCTTATTGTCATTCTTCTTTTTCACAAATTTATAGAGATAGAAACACTAAGGGTGAGGACAAATATAAAGTCATGTGTGAATCCTAGAATAATGATTTGCCTTTGGATCAGATAAGGAAATCCCTGAGCTTTAATTCAACCTAGGATTGAAGCATTTCAGAAATGGTTTACAATATCCAATATATATATATATATATATATATATATATATATATATATATATATATATTATAAGACCTGATGGTATTTTGGTCATAACTAAGGCTCAAAGGGCCAATCAAGGATTATAGACAGTATTCGTATGTGCCTGGGTTATGAAGTACAATGGCAAGATTATGTCATATTCATTCCGATTATTTGTGTAGTACTTTATGTATTATGAGTCACACTCCCATTTATCATCTAAGTTGATCCTTCCAACAACCCCAAGGGGTTGACAAGGAAAATATTGCCATTCTCATTTTACAGATAAGGAGAGTAAGGCACAGATAATTTTCATGACTTGCTCAAGTATATACAGCCTATAAAGTGGCACAGTTGAGATTGAAGTTAGGTTCCCTCTGACTCCAAAGTCCAAGGAGGAAACTTTGACCAAGTTCTTCTATTTTTCAGAGAAAACATGTTCAGAGGACCTTGCAGCATGAGGTAACTGCATGAGATATTTTAAAACAGAATTCAGTATTCCAAAGAGACTATGACAATATTGATCTTAAAGACTCAACATGAATGAAGCCATGCCCAAATGGTCCAAGTACCAGCATGTAATATTAGGGAAGAACTAACACTTTAATTCAAGAACATTTGAAGAACAAAATGATTGGGGACTAAAGTAACACATAGTCATGAAAGCATAGACTTTGCAAGACAAATGACTCAGAATTCACTGCACATGCTTTCAGCACATTACTTAACTCTTCTGTAGTAAAATGAGAATACTGATTTCTCCTCATCTGTAAGATGAGGAAACTGATTTGTATCTCATGGAGTTGCTGGGAGGATCATCTGAGTTAATATGGGCATGCACTTAGAATTTGGATCATCCACATGAAGTAAGCCTGATGAGTCACCTTTTCTCTATAATGTAAGCTTGTGAAGCCATCAGCTTGGCCTTTGGACTCTTCTTCTCAATGTATTCAGTGACAGGGAGCAGTGGCATCTGCCTACATACAACTGAAAGGAGTGTAGATTGCAGCGTCTAAGACACCTTACTAGAAATATAGGCAGTTCAGATGGAAAGGTCAGTTAGTGCTATGTGGTGGAGATCTTGGTGTCAGACCAGGAATTGGGCTCTACTCTGCAGATAGTGGCAAGCTACTGAAGGTTTTGGAATGGGGATGATATTCTCTAAGCTATGTTTCAAGAACAACCATTAGGTAGCCTCCTTTGGATGGAGAAAAACCCACTGAAAATTCATTAAAGGATTTCACCCTATTAAAAAAAAAGAAGAAACTGTGGGGCACCTGGGTGGCTCAGTGGGTTAAAGCCTCTGCCTTTGGCTCAGGTCATGATCTCAGGGTCCTGGGATCGAGCCCCGCATTGGGCTGTCTGCTCAGTGGGGAGCCTGCTTCCCCCTCTCTGCCTGCCTCTCTGCCTACTTGTGATCTCTGTCTGTCAAATAAATAAATAAAATCTTAAAAAAAAAAAAGAAAGAAACTATAAGTCCCAAATGGAGTCATTTGCCCCCCAACCCCCACAACAGCAAACTAAGCTTAATTACAGTATTAACCTATCCCAAGAAGGTGACCTTTTAAAAGTCAATCTGAAATGTCCTGATCGGCATTAGTGAGGTCATCTGCATGTTATAAACTCTACCTTTGACATTCCTCAAAAAGATGACCTGGTCTCAAACAAATCTTTCATTTCTTTTGCTAATAATGTTCTTGCCCCACCCTCCTGCCTATAAAACCCTTTTTATTTCCAACAACACCTCATAGCATCTCTCTACTTGCTGGATGAGATGCTGCCTGGCTCATGATTCACTTAAAGTCAATCAGATCTTCAAAATTGGTTATTATTTTTTTTTCTTTAATACACTCTGAGGAAGAGAAGGAGATGTCAACCATATAGACTTAGATTTACTACTTACAGAGACAACTCGGGATCATGGACTGCTCAGGGTTGGACACATCAAAGCTGGACTCACTTTTAGAATTTTTTTTTTTTTAAACATTTGTGTGCTTAGTGTTCATCCCTTCCCACCAAGAGCTATACACAATCAGGAACTTCACATAAGTTTGTGGTTGTTTTTAGATATTGATTTTTAATACTTGCTCTTGTTCTTTGTGTCTATCTGCAGGTGATTAAAATCCTATCTGGTTTTTCTGGGACTCACACATCAATACCTTATCAACACAGCTCTCTTCTGGCGCCACTGGCTCTTTCACAGAGTTGCTCTTCCTTTTGTGTCTGAAAGGCATTCATAAGGGACTCCATCTTCCTCACCCCTGCTCTGTCTGTCTTTGATCCCCCAGTCCATGCATGCCCAGATTCTTTTTTTTTTTTTTTTTTTTACTCTCTTAGCTCAAGACCTGTTTTTTTGCACCGTTTGGCTCTCTTGCTATTCCAGGACTTCTTTTCACTCCTCTGTATTCATTCTGACCTTTTTTTTTTTTTTTCCTTTTTCCTTGTGTAGTTATTGCTTGCTCAAATTCATTACCTCTGGGTATAGAGTCATTTATCCACTATGCATCTTTTCTTCCCTGTTGAAGTTCACTCAATGTTACCTTTATTTCTCCCTGATTCTGCTCTGCTCCAATCTGACTTTCCATTATTATTCTTATCAGCAGTCTGTTATTTATAGAGTGAAGAAATAAGATAAGCTCCTTCTAATATAGATGGGACACAAGCAATGTAGCTGGGAATAAGAAATGTAAAAATGAAGACTGAGCTACAAAACACAGAGCTCCAGGGGCATTCTGATTGCCTCATGGAAAGCGGATCCTGGAGAGGATCTGGGGTAGAAAAGTGGGACTGCAGCAGGCATAGATCTCTTCACTGCAAGGGGGAGAGAAAATGATAATTGTAGATCATCTGCTCAGTGCTGAGTCCCCTGTGAAATCTCATGAATGCATCCTCTCATTTATTCTTTACTCAAGACTGTGCAGTGAGATTAGCTGGACTTTATAGGCAAGAGAGTGAGACGGGAAGGGGTTGAGTTATTTCCCATCTGGAGCAGAGTCTGCACACAAGCCCAAAGATTGTAAAGATGCAAAACATTCATAGACAGCTATTTGGCTATATCTCAAAAGGGTTAAAAGCTTACGTCCATGAATCCCATATAGTTAGATCTGGGAGTTTGTCATAAAGAAATATTCTGAGATTCAGGCAAATATTTAGGTAAAAACTGCTCATGGGACTGCTATTTGTAAGGGGGAAAAGGCTATCACAACCACATGCGTGGAGCAATGGAAAAGTAAATAATGGCATATCCATACAGAGAAGTCCTATGAAGAACTTCAAATGACATTTCAATGCAGGTACTAAAAATTGGAAAATCCTTTTGTGAAAGTATTGAAAGTATAAAAATTAGACATACATATATATTTGCAATTAAAAAAATTAAAAACTTACAAATGAAATGTTAATATTTTTCATCTCAAATTTCCTTCCTTAGGCTATAATAAATAAAATATCATCCCTCATTTTAAAGAAATACATACTTACCCCAGGAACTTGGAAAATACATCAAGGAAAAAAGGGTGAATGGAAATGACAGCTCTAACCTTGCCTTATTTAATTTTCTTTGATCTTCATAACATGAGATAGACATATGATTATATGTATCACTTTCTGATTTTGTGATTCTCAGTTTGCATAATTTGGGAAACAAATCAAGGGAAGAGGAGAGAAAAATGTATCATAATTTTAATATGTAGAGATGACCTCATTAGCCTTTCACAGTGTTCCTAATAACTGTCCATTGCATCGTTTTCCATGGCAGAAATCTGGCTCCCTATACTGATGGTTTAGCAAGAGAAAAAAAAAAAAAATCAACGCAGGATTAGCAATAAAAGAATGGTACTTTGAAGATATTTGTGCTTACCTCTAACTTGTTCTCTTATTACAATTGCCAGCATATCATCTATCTCATGTACTGAACTATATATATATTACACATATTTTGCTCACAGCTGTAGACTTAAAGTCTAGAGAAATACCTGGCATTTAATAGGCAATCAAAGCATACAGTAAAACAGTGAATGACATAGGAGAATTTGTTCCTGTATGGATTATTTATCTTCAGATTTTTTTGTGACTCAATTAATTCAAATGTGTTCCATAGTTACAGGAAATTATTTTCCCATTTCCTTGATAATAAAAGTGACCCTATGTAACACAATGCTACCTGTTTTAAATTCTTTTTTTTTTTTTTTTTAATTTGACAGAGAGAAATCACAACTAGGCAGAGAGGCAGGCAGAGAGAGAGGAGGAAGCAGGCTCCCTGCGGAGCAGTTAGCCTGATGTGGGGCTCGATCCCAGGACCCTGAGATCATGACCTGAGCCGAAGGCAGAGGCTTTAACCCACTGAGCCACCCAGGCGCCCCCACAATGCTACCTGTTTTAGTGAGAGAGAAAAGCAAAAATAAAAACATGGTCTGGGGGGTGGCTGGATGGCTCAGTCTTTAAGCATCTGCCTTTGGCTGGGGTCATGGTCCCAGGGTCCTGGAATCAAGCCCCTGAGTCGGGCTCCCTGCTGAGTGGCCTGCTTCTCCCTCTCCCGCTCCCCCTGCTTGTGTTCACTCTCTCGCTGTGTCCCTCTCTGTCAAATAAATTAATAAAATCTTAAAAAAATAAATAAAACATGGTCTGTTTGACAATTTTTCTGGCACTGTCTCCCAGTTGACCACAATAGAAAAGACAGTATCAATAATTTTTAAATGATATGAAGCACATCAAGAGTAAATCTTGTTTATTAAGGAACACGGTCACTCACATCGTTGAAAGATAAAAAAAAGCAAAAAGGGTCAAGGTTTTCCCCAAGGGAGGAACACTCTGCATAATATGTGACCTTGATTATTGTAGAATTTGGGGTATATATGAAGGGAAGATCCACAAGTTTTTTAAAACCACAACTTTTCCATTATGGTGTTTTATTTTTCTTTCCAGCTTTGTTGAGGTATAATTGGAAAATAATTGTAAAATACTTAAACTGTACAATGTGATAATTTGATTTGTGTATGTATTTTGAAAGAATCCCCCCCTCTGTAAAGTTTATTAATATATCCATCACCTGACATATTTACCTTCTTTTTTGTGTGCGGTGAGAACATTTAAGTTACAGTTTCTTAGCAAATTTCAATGTATAACACAGTATTATTGACTACAGTCTCCATGTTCTGCATTAGATCCTCAGAACTTACACATCTTTTTTTTAAAGATTTTATTTTAACAGACCGAGTCACCCAGACACCACAGAACTTATTTATCTTATAACTGTACCCTTTCACCAACATCTCCCCGTTACTCCCACCCCTCAGATTCTGGTGACCACTTTCTACTCTCCATTTTTATTTTATTTTTACTTTTTCATATTCCACATATAAATGATACCATGCAGTATTTGTCTTTTTTGTCTGGCTTATTTCACTTGGTATGATGTCCTTCAAGATTATGTTATTTGTTGTCACAAATAACAGGATTTCTTTCCTTTTTTTTTTTTGCATTTTATTTAATTTTCTTTATTTTTTATTATGTTCAGTTAGCCACTGTATAGTACATCATTAGATTTTGATGTAGTGTTCAATGATTTGTCAGTTATGTGTAATACCCAGTGCATAACACATGCCCTCCTTAATACCTGTTATCCTCTCCTCCCACCACCTCCTTTCCGAGACCCTTAGTTTGTCTCCCAGGGTCCAAATGTTTGTGAGGATGTGGAGAAAGAGGAACGATCTGATGTTGTTGTTGGGAATGCAAGCTGAAACAGCCACTCTAGAAAACAGTATGGAGGTTCCCCAAGATGTTAGAAATAGAGCTACCCTACAATCCATCAATTACACTAATAGATATTTACCCCAAAGATACAGATCTAGTGAAAAGACGGGGCACATGCACCCCAATGATGCACCCCAATGTTCATAGCAGCAATGTCCACAATAGCCAAGCTGTGGAAAGAGCCGAGATGCTCTTCAACAGATGAATGGATAAAGAAGATGTGGTCCATATATACAATGGAATATTACTCAGCCATCAGAAAGGATGAATACTCACCATTTGCATCGACATGGCTGGAACTAGAGGGGATTATGTTAAGTGAAATAAGTCAAGCAGAGAAAGACAATTATCATATGGTTTCACTCATATGTGGAACATAAGCAATAGCACAGAGGAACATAGGGAAAGGGAGGGAAATCTGAAGGGGGAGAAGTCAGAGAGAGAGAAATGAACTATGAGAGACTAGGGACCCTGGGATTTCCTTTTTTTAAGGCTGAATAATATTCTACTGTGTGTATGTATGTGTGTATACACACACACACATATATGTATATAGAGAAATATGTTATAAATATATAAACATACAAATATAGATCTATATACACACTTCCATATATACATTTCTTAATAAATATATACATGTGTGTATAAAATATATATTATAAATATATATAAACATACAAATATATTTCTATATATACACATTTCTTTATAAATCCATATACCAATGGACACTTATGTTGTTTCTATACCATTATGCTATTTCTTTTTTAAAATATTTTTTATATTTTTTAAGACTTTATTTATTTGACAGAGAGAGAGAGATCACAAGTAGGCAGAGAAGCATGCAGAGAGAGGGAGAAGCAGGTTCCCCACCCAGCAGAGAGCCCAACACAGGGCTTGATCCCAGGACCCTGAGATCATGACCGAAGCTGAAGGCAGAGGCTTAACCCACTGAGCCACCCAGGCACCCCACATTTTGCTGTTTCTAATTTTGATTTGTCTCTCCACCAATTCAGGCAAATCATTAAATGACTTTTAAAGTGATTTTTACCATGTATTTTTGAGTCTTCGCACAATAACATTTTCATGTTATTTGAAAATTTATCTTTTGTTTTCCAATATGAATGATGACTTGCTGATACAACATTCTTTGGAAATTTTATATTTTCTCCAAAATTTTGAAGGCTTATTCCTTTGTCCCCTAACATTTAATTATGTAGAAAAGTCTAAGAATACTCAATTCTTTCTAACAGTGGCTATTGCTTCTTGAGGAGTTGTAGGGTTTTGTTTTTGTTTTTTTGTTTGTTTTTGCTTTAACCATATAGCTCTAGTAGTCCCAAGGATATGGCTGGATGTGTGTCCTTTTATTTGTTTTTTGTTTTTTGTTTTAAGATTTTATTTGTTTATCAGATAGAGATCACAAGTAGGCAGAGAGGCAGGCAGAGAGAGAGGGGGAAGCAGGGTCCCCACCAAGCAGAGAACCCATGCAGGCCTTGATCCCAGGACCCTGGAATCATGACCTGAGCTGAAGGCAGAGGCTTTAACCCACTGAGCCACCCAGGAGCCCCTTTTATTTGTTTTATATTAACATTTTCAAGCTCTACATTTAGGGTCCTTTAACCTAAGGACCCTAAACTTGAAAGGAAATGCATCATTGATTTTTCTTCTTTTTAATTGATCTTGTTTTTTTCCCAAAAGAATATTTATAACTTTTAGGTTGATGTCCATTACTTATTTTCCATATTTAGAATTTTCTCTGTGTCTTACTTTACATGGAAATAAAACATTTCATATCCCAACCATCACCCTTTAATTCCACCATATTGTTTTTTTCATCTCTTATGATTTGTTGTTCTTATTTCAGAGGATGTATTCTGGTAGAAATCTGCTTCACTGAATTCCAAAACTAATTAATCAACTAAAAATATAAAAATAGGTCCCTTCATAAGTAATTTTCAGAGATTATTCACAAATCTTGATGAAAATATTTCCTTTACTTTGTTCTGTAGTATATTTTTTTCATGATCTTTAAATGGGTACTCCAATCATTGCACATTTTCTATTTTATTACAATTGTCCAAATTTTTTGAAGAATTTATTTTACTCATTTTTGAAAGAGAGATATCCATCCAGGCTCAACATTTGCCAAAATAAATCATGGGCCTCCTTCCCTCAGTTCTAACCACTTCTGGTTGGGTGCTAATCATATTCCCTTCTCAGATCAAGAACAAGTTATCTTATTACTTAGTCTTATAAATAGCATCTAAAGGATTTTCACCCAGAAAATCTTCTTGGATGAAATGTAACTATTTCCTCCCCTCCTACTCCTTTTTAGATGGGATCTACTACTGCCAGAAACATACAAATCTTATCCCAATTTCTAGATGCATGGTTTCTGCCCTTTATTTTCTGAATAGGGAGATGCCAATTGGAAAACATGGTGAGAAACCACAGAACAGTGACAGTAAACCGGTTTCCTGATTGTTACAAAACAAACCACACTTCTGATAGATCTTTTTAACTCTTTTAAGGAAGCTGTTACATAGCAACATTTTTTCCTGTCTGATTTGTGAATCAGTGGAAATTTGACATCAAATCCAAGCATATTGAGGTTAAAACTCAGTTCTTTTATAATAGGATTGGAAGAGAATTTATACTTGGGCTTGCAGTCAAGTGGGCTTACTATTTTTTTACCCTAAATTTGACATACCTATCCAGTTCCCTGAGGAGAGGACAAACTCAAGGCTTTACCTGTTGGTGCCACCTCCATAAGACCTAAGGCAGATTTTCTGAAAAACAATCTGAGGGTTTTGAAGGGGTGGGGGGGGGAGGTTGGGGGAGCCAGGTGGTGGGTATTATGGAGGGCACATATTGTATGGAGCACTGGGTGTGGTGCATAAACAATGAATTCTGTTACGCTGAAAAGAAATAAATTAAAAAAAAAAAAAAAGACCTAAGGCAGATTGATAAAAGGAGAGAGCTTGTTCTTCCGATGTGGAGGACTGAATAAGGGGAACTTAGAGTATAACATTCTGAAGATGATTCCTCCTAGAAACAGAAGGACAGCAGGATAAATGTTCCCACCTGAACAGGGAGACATTTTGCAACTGGTACCACAGAAGTAGATGGAACACGATTTGCACACTTTAATTCAGTTCAATGGGTTAAATAGTGGTTGAAGTTTTCTCTCAGATTCCAAGATAGGGTTGGTAAGTTTCTAAAACAGCATTTCATCTTTCTCCTCTGCCTGGGAAAATTTATTAGGAATTTAGGAAGGTTATTGACAGGGAAACTAGCCTGACTCTATTTTTTTTTTTCTTTCATACCTCTTATTTTCCCAGATTTTCTACAGAAAGCATATTGACTAGAATCAGAAAATAATAATAATTAACAAACAAGTAATACATAAATATAGCATTTGCTCTTAAGTTCAATAAGTTCCCCTGTATACAGTATGCTATTTTTACATGTATTTGTCTACTTAGGCTGTCATAACAAAACACTACATCCTGGGTGGCTTAAACAATAGACATTTATTTTCTCACATTTCAGGAGGCTAGAAATCCATATCCAGGTGCTAGTGAATTTGATTTCTGGTGAGAGCTATTTTCCTTGTAATAAGCCACCTTCTTGCTGTGTTCTTTCCTAGCATCTCCTCTATGCTCATGTAGAGGCAGAGAGATCTCTATCATCTATCCTTTTTCTTAAAAGAACACCAGTCCTTAGGTTTACTAGGGCTGCTCCTTTATGATCTCATTTAACCTTAGTTACCTTCCTAAAGGCCCTATGTTCAAATACAGTCATACTATGGATTAGGGCTTAATGAATGAATTTTGGGGAGAAGCAATAAAGTGCATAACATTGCAATGCTAATTTATTTTGAGATCACTGTGAAGAGAAAGCTTTATCAAGTAAACATTCTGCCCGGTCTTCTGTAAGTAAACATAAATTTCCCCTAACATTATCCAAATTACTGTTTTTCTTAAGTTTACACATTCTGTGACCAAAAAACAAATTCTTAAAAGTGTCAAAAACAGGGGTGCCTGGGTGGCTCTGTTGGTTGAGCATCAGACTCTTGGTTTTCACTTATGTCATGATCGCAGGGTTGTGAGATCAAGCCCTGCATCAGGCTCCACACTCAGTGTAGAGTCCTCTTGAGAATCTTTTGCTCCCTCTCCCTCAACCCTGTCCCCTCTTGCTCTCCTTCTCTAATAAGTAAATCTTCCACAAAAAAAAAAAGATCATACATCATAGAATATATATAAATACATATAAATACATAAATACATATAAATATAAATATATATAAATACATCATAGAAGTCCTATGTCCTTTGCCAGCTCCCCTCTTTAGAATAAAAGTAGTGGTAGTCAGGTAGTTTATCTGACAAATATTGGTGGCCATTCATTTTCAAATATTTTAATAACTGTCAATGAAGTTTGACAATTTTTTTCCTAAAGATTTCTGGATATAAGATTCATCAACACTTCAGTAAAAGCCAAAGTTATTAATACAGAGATAATCTTGAATAGTTAGAGGGGACAAACAACTGTAAAATTAAGTATTTAAAACTACAGAAGCCATTGAACAAAACAGAATTTGAAAAGTGTTGTGATATTTTAAACAAAATTTATGGGTATGGTCTTGGAGTTCAACAGCTATGAACCCCATGCCTTTTAATAAAAGGGACCCCTGCAATCCTTTGGACAAGATAGGGACAGATAAAGAAAAGACTTTTTCCAACTTAACATAACTGCTGAGCATTTCTTAAAGAGAAAAGATTCAGATAAGAGAGAGAAAGAGATTCAGATATGTTGAAATTGAGAGATAAGAGTATAGCAAATAAATATGAGAGCATGACATGAGAAAGGACAAGTAAATAAAGAAGCAAGTTTGGCAGAGTTTGAGCCAGAATAATTTAAAGTGTATGAAGGGAACCAAAAAGAACAACATCATGAGTGCCAGAGAAAGAGATAATGTCAAAAGGATCTTGTCAAACTGGGAAATCACTGGCTTAGACAACTGGTAAAGCATGAGAATTCTTGTAAGAGTTTATATACCCTGGATAGTAATGAAGCCACATCCAGAAGTTAAGAAAGAAATGCTTGAGATAACTGAGGTCATAAGTTTAAATTGCCTTTAAGAAGTTTGTTAATGAAGGAAAAGAGGAGGGAGACGTATAACCTAACTGTAAACTGACAGAAAGCAGCCCTCCTGAATGTGTTGAAGCTTAGATCTCTCATCAAATAACCCCTTGTATTTCCTGCATTTGCATTTTTTGGATAAAATTTGTTGGTATCTTATTTGAGAAAATTTTTGACAGTAACAAAAAGAAAGACATGCACCCATTCAAGATAATGAAAAATTGATGCTGTATTTGTACACACCATGATTCAACAGATATGGTGCTCATCAATGTAATTCATGGCCAGGAATCTGCCAAAGCCATGAAAGACTTATTTCTTACAGAGATGAGCCCTTTCTTATTTTTTATCAATCATTTAAATTTTACTCCCAATGTTTTCTGTGACAGTCCAACAATGAAAGTTGGTCTCATGTATGACATAACATGACTTTTCTTGATCTCTCTTTTGAACCAAATTATTCTGAGCCATGGGGACTGAGCTCATTTTATCTCCATTATCTGTTTGGGATGAGCAAAGTAAATGAGTTTCGTTTGACAGAGAGTAGGAATATAAGACACAAAAAGAACCACACTGAAGAGGGATATTAGCCATTTTGTTGATCTCTCTATTTTTTAAATGAGTTGTAGTGGATGTAGCATAGTGTTAGAATTGCAGTGTGCACTTGAACTTGAGCTATTGTTTGGTGTAAGCATATATACTGTAACAGATGTTTTCCATGCATTTATTGTTGAATTCAATACTTCTAATACCAATTTTCTCCCATTTAACTGGTGAAGTTTAAGTAAAATATCCAAGCATTCAAAGGTAGTGAATAGAACAATTAAGATTGAAGCTGAATTTGTTCAGAATGAAAGCCTTCTCATTACATCTTGTTATTTTTTCCCCCAAAGAAGAAATGCCTTTTAAAGGTTCATGGATCATTTAAGGACAATTTTTGCTGTGTTAATAAACTTTCCTGAATATCTTTATGAGGAACTATGAGGGGTTTTATTAAAATAGGAATTTTCATTATAATTGAAAACATGCCTTGAAGCTACTGGGGAAATACTTTATCAGTTCTCTAGGAACTGCTGAGGTTCTGTTTTGAAGTAAGTATAATACTATCCTATTTTTCTTTATTTGTTTAATTTTGTGATTGCCAGTGTCTAAAATGCCTTATATTAAGAAATTGAAAATTCTCAGCAGCTTATAGCTATGCCAATATGTTCTTACCATTCTATTGAAGAGTGGACCTTTTCATGGTGGCTTCCACATGTAGGCAATCTTGTTGAAACTAGGTACCTGGTTGGTGAAGAAAAAATAATCCCTCCACAGGACGTTCCTATTATAACTTTTGTTCTGAGTCTGCAGTCTGCTCACAATGTTCAAGCAGGTTTTTTTCTCTGATTACTCTAGTAGAAATTCCTGGAGTTAGCCATAACACCACCTGCGTTGGGTCCCAACTCCAGCCCCTCACCCCCATCTACTTCATAATACCCAGGAGAGTACATGATGTGTGGACTGTGTGTACTTGATATTAAAGTAAACTGAAGCAATGTAATGTTAAAAAAGACAGGTATGTACACAGGCAATACAAGAATTCGTCAGCAAGTAAGTCACACTAAACTTAACCTCTGACCCACTTACTAGGAACACTATTCATTTTACATTTAGGCTTACAATTTCCTGCTTTCATATCTGTTTTATTTTATTTATTCCTTCCTTTTATTTATACTTTTCTCCCCATTTCTCCCTTTCTTTTTTCTTTTCTTTCCTTCTTTTCTTATCACTCTTCATTTCATCTTTCAATAATGTAAAATTTCTCACCTTATACTGAACACTTATTTTATTAATTTTATGTCATTCCCATTACATTCCCATTCCCTTTGAAATATGAGCTTTGATGATGAGGATACCTTGCTCCAACATTTAAGTAGCTTACTCAAGTTTACACAGCTCATAAGTGACAGGGTCATTTAAACCCTGAATCAAAGTCATATTTCCACAGATATGAAAGAACATGAAAGTGTTTTCTTTCCCCCATAAAATTGGCTGAATGGTGATCTCTGCCAGTGTAGGCTCTCTGAGTTTCTTTATAGCTTCAGGCTATTCTTTCTCTATTTTCCTATTTAGTTGAGTAACACTGCTAGGCCACAAAGACTGAAAATTTCCCTCTGGCTCATTAGGTATGAAGAATAAAATCAGATCATGGATGTTTTTCCCCCTTGGCACAAATACATCAATACAAACATGTTCCCATAGAAATGCCAAGGACCCACAGTAAAATAATCATAAGGAATATTGTTTTGTCTTTGCTTTATTATTCCTTTTTTATGAAATGGCTGGTGGATGGAATTCTGCATCCAGTTGGCAGATATTCTGACCTTAAAATTCATCCCCAAGACTGAAATGGAGCTATGGCTTTATGACTAATTAATGCAATAAATACTTATTATGTGCCATATGATTCTCTCTTTTCTATTCATTTTCATTAACATTGTCTGGGAGAAGATTAAGTGTTGCCAAATAATATGAAAATGTATATATAAAAATGGTGATCCCGCAGAACTTCAAGTACTTCAATAGTTTTATAAGCCTCTAAATCTTTGTTTTAAATAATGTTTTGTTTAAAATTCCTAGAGTGATTTGTGTTTTCCTGTTCAAACTCTGACTGATTGAATGTATGGTGCCAGAAATATGCAGTTGCCTAAGAAAATATACCACTTTGAGGCTGTGTCTTGGTGGATGGAAAGGATATGGATATTTTGGAAATATTAGCTGGAAAGATGGTGAACATACTTCATTGTGACAAACTAACTTGTTCCTTAAGGGATGAACTTGTAACACAGAATATTAGCGATGTGTGTTTATAGTTATTGACCTTGCAAAGTATTTAGGTGAAATTAATTTGGGAAAGGATCAGCTGATTTGTAAGCATAAATAAAAAAGAACAGCCTAGAAATTTAAGACCTTGAGTTGGGGGAAAAAAAAATCCAACTGCTAGACTTAAAACAGCAGGGAACAAAGATAAAAAGGCTTTGAGCATCAAAGACCAAGTAGAATCCAGTGTTCCAAAAGGTCAGATGAAGGGTGTAGTCTTTTCACTAGATGTTGATAGTTTTACGTTACCATTTAGTTTAGAGGGAGAGAGAGGTGAGGGGCAGGAAGCTATGGATGAAGAAGAGGAAGAGTCAAAGTAAGTTTAAAAAACTATGCTTAGGAGAAGAGATGTGCTTCTCAGTCTATGGAACCAACTAAAAGTCTTCCCCCACCCACTTTTTTATTGACCAATCCACGTGGATTACAAAGGAATAGAACAATAAACTTGTATGATGTTAACCCACTGACATTTGGGATTTTTTCATTAAATAAGTTAGACTATCATAACTAAACAGTAGAAGCAAAGTATTTTTATTGTTGTTTTCTGTAAAGATAATTTCTGGAGTTAGTTTTATGATATTTAAATGAGAATATTATGCATATACACCAGTCCATTCCATTCCCGAACTCAAGCAAAAATGAAAAGAAAACTAACACTTGCTTCTAAGGTCATGAATACATCAATACAACAAATGAATAAATCAAGCAAGGTCATGATATACTCATTTTCTGGACCTATATATACATCTTCCAAGGGGAAAGTAATATATATGTTGGCTAATCATAACATGCAATTGAAAATGTGTGAAGATCATTACCTTTGGCAACAAATAGACTTGAACTTAAAGCCTGATTCCAAAACATACTTGGTGTCTGACCTTGGCAAATTTAGTTAACTTCTTTCTCCTTTTTGTCATCTTGTAAATGTGCATAATATTTAGAATGTAGAACAGTTGTGAGTATAATGCCATGGAAAATAAGAAGCCCACTTTATTCTTGTCCCTTAGTAGGTGGTCAATACCTGCTAGATCTCTTCCTTTTCCTCCTTTATCTTTATGTATCATTAAACATGAAACTGATAAAGGATGGCATCAATTAGGTGGGACTTCTTCAGGACATCACTAATAGAAGTCATATACCAAAACAGTAGGCCTTTGAGGTTTGCAACCTATTTGCTGAAGCTGTCCCTACTTTATTTTTTAAGACAGTGACTTCAGAGCTTTCTAACATAACAAAGATTGTATTTACTTTGAAATCCATGTAGTGCTTTGATTGTAAAAGCAAACTGACAAAATTGTGCATTTGGAATAATTACATCTTTACAAAATCCTCCAAAGTCCTTTGTGTCCATGTGTTTCTAACTAGAGTGTAAAAATTCTGTGAACTCTTAGTAGCACGTTTATGTGCGTGTGTGTGTGTGTGTGTGTGTGTGTGTGTATCTGCTTGCGAATTATTCAGGACATGAATAAGAGCTGAAAATAAGTTTGCAGCATAACAACTTTGGGATTTAATGAACATTTGCCTCTTGCTCTCTCTATACATACTGTGCTCACTCAACCCTTATTCTTCTTGTACTGAGGACTCTTTTTTCCTTCCCCTTGTCCCCCCTCTTTCCTCACAGTTTCCTACTCATTTTTCAGACTAGGTTTATTTTTCTCCTTCTACAAGCCTCCTATTATGATTTCTACCTTTATTAATTGCATATGGTCCTACCTGTTGCTGCAGTGTGACACACAACTGGCCTCTATGTGTGTAGTTTGGATCCTGATGGTCCGCATCCATAGCAGAAAATCCTAACCCTGTAGGGGTTGATATGGAGAGGGACAAGTCAAAATGAAAACCATAGGAGAAAGGTGAACTGCAATACCATGGAAGGGGGCTACCTACATCAATTCTGAAGGTTCAAGGTGTGAGTTTGAAGTTGGAGTCAAAAGTGAACAAATGAATATAGAAAGATACAGAAATTCTTTTGTAATGTTGGAGGGCGAAAAACTCCTGATTGGGCAAACTGCCTTAGAATGTCCTATAGAGACTCTGTTCTCTTTGTATTTGTAAGACTCTACTGTGTCTATTCATAGATTAATTAGGATGTCAGCCTACATGGTCTGAAGAATTATATGTTGGTGGCTGAAGAACAATGTTCTAGGTCCTGCTTCACAATTTATTAGCTGTGTTATCTTACCCATGCTACTGAACAGTTTCTAAGCCTCAGCTTAATAAGAGTACAGGAGGTCAAGTAATGCTCATCTCATGGAAGGGCAGGAAATTCAGTGAGATAATGAATTAGGAAATGTTTGCAAACTCAAAAGTGCAAAAAAAAAAAAAAAAACCAGAGAATACCATCTGTAATATAAAATTGAACACCAATAGAATGTTATTTATTAGCTTTGCTATAGACAGGAAATGCTAATTTTTCAACCTCTAATAAATAAAGCTTTTCGATGGGAAGATTTCATATAGCATGTTCCTAAGTCATGCTTTAAAGTATAGGTCCAAGTGTACATTAAATATTCAACACATCTGATCAATAATAATCAACAAATGATTATTTTTCTCTCTGCTCAAATTTACTAAACTCTTGGTGCTCTTACGTCTCTTAAAAGAAGCAGAAACCTTCATAAATAGTCATTTCTCAAAACAATGCTAACTTAACAAGGTAAATGATGTGATTTATGAATCATTTATTAATTTATTACCTGAAATGAAACCCTGGCTTTGTCACTGGCAAAAATTTAGAATAAGTTGCCTACCTCATCTATGGCTCAGTTTCATCATCTGTAGAATGGGGATCAGAGTAGGTTGCTCAAAGGGTGTTCAAAAAATCAAATGACTTAAGGTACATAAAAAAGTAACACAGTGCTTTTCATAGCACAAAATCAGTGATGAATACATGCTGTCTTCTGTCTTTTGCAGGGTCGTTCCTTCCTGGAAGGGTGTGCACATGGGTGCCCTCACTATCCAGTTTTTGATGTGCTGTATCTTTCTGTGACCATCTCAGATTTTAAGGATTATAGATATAGAGGAGGTATTTCACAGTGCGTAGCTGAAAAGGAAGGTTTTTTTTTCTTTTTTTTTTTTTTTAAGTTAATATATTTTATAAGAACAATAGCCCTGGTTTTCCCTGCTTGATAATTCTTTCACCACCAGCCTGCCTACAGATGAAAGGGCTTTCTCTATTTCATAGCAAGAAGAAGGCCGTTTGATGTCATTTTGAAAAGTTTTAAAGAAGAAGATGGAAGGAAATCTAGAAATAAAATAACAGAAGCTGGCTCTTAGGAACTTCAGAGTAGAACAATACTGTATTTCTGTTCACAGGAAACTTCACCATTCAAATGCATTTACTTTTCATAAAGCACCTCCTCAATTTCAGCCCAAACACTGAAAACTGAGCCTATTAAATCAGAACAAAAACACTTTTGAAAACATCTTTGGAAAAATACAATTTTGGCACAAAGAGATGAGAATCAAGAGGGATGAAAAAATCAAAATGGAATTCAGTCTGAGAGAGGCAAGCTCTCAGGTGGCTAGTTATTTGTGAAACTTGCAAAGCAGCAATCAAAGGGGGAAGACTACACCCATCAGCACCCATTGTTCTGGAGTGGCCCTGATTCACTCTTTCAAACATTTAAAGAGGCAAGCAATTATAGGGGCCATGGATCCTATTTTATAGACATGAGAGGACATGGACTTGACTATCATTAAGGTATTTATGGAAGTCCTTCTTCATTCCTCTTGACTTTTTCAAGTCCTCCCCCTTCTTTGTGGTCTTTTCACATGCCTTGTTGGTCTGTAAAGCATTTCCTGACCACTCTGCCTGACATGTTTCTTCCCTCTTCCAGTCTGAAAAGAGGGGCTCCTCCTGTGAAGGTTTGAATATTGGTGAATCTTGGAATACTACATCAAAAACTACTGATCTACTGCATGGTGACCAACATAACATAATAATAATTTTTTAAA
Source organism: Martes martes (assembly GCF_963455335.1). Lineage (NCBI taxonomy): Eukaryota > Metazoa > Chordata > Mammalia > Carnivora > Mustelidae > Martes > Martes martes. The sequence goes on from NC_137889.1 coordinate 149,353,804, forward strand.
AAGTTAAAATATTGGCTCTGGAAGCCACACTGCCTGGAGTCAGTCTTACTTCTGGCACTCACTACATATATATTCTTGGGCAAGTTATTTAAATTTGCTGTGAGTCTTTTTTATCATCTATAAAAGGGGGTTATTGTTACATAAATACTACCTAATTTATAAGGGTTAAATGAGTTAAGGACTCCAACACACTTCAAAGAGTGCTAGAAATGTGGTTCGTATTCTGTACAAGCTAGTTATTGTTGATTAACACGACCATGGCCCATCATTAATTTGAAACTGGAAGCTGAGAGATCTTTCAAAATGCAAATGTTTTAGCCACCTTGTGCTTCAATGCCTTCAGTGATTCTACTCACCTTCAGAAGAAAGCCTAGACTTCTTAGCATGATGTGGTGTGAAGAATAACACTAACTTTACTGCGAGGATATCTACACCATCACAACATTTCCCAGCTAAGGTTAGAGAGAGAGAGAGACTCTGACTGACAGTGGAAGAGAGGTCGGAGAGGAGCAACACTGAGGGCTGCAAGGGTAAAGGAAATGGGGTTGTGAACCCAGAAGCACAGTTTGCCTCTAGAAGGTGGAGAAGGCAAGAAACAGATTTCCCATACAGTTTCCAGAAAGGCATGCCGCCCTGCGGACATCTTGCATTTGCTCTGTTGAACCTCCCAACAATCTTTTGGTCTAAAGAATTGTAAGATAAATTTTTGCGTTGTTTTAAGCCACTAGATTTGTAATAATTTGTTATGGCTGACATAGGAAACAAGTACACATGGCATGCAAAACCTTCTGGCTTGGCTTTTGCCTTCCTCTATCCTTACCTTCAGGTCCTGAAGACTAATGTGGGTTGGAGGGTTCAAGGCCAGTACCAACCTTCTATGGGTAGGGGCAAGATTCATGTGTGTATACTGGCATTTTTCCAAGAAAGAAACAAAGTAATTATTAGGAGAATGGGTAGATGTTTGAAGGGAAGAGTGAAGGGAAGTGAAGGAAAAGGGAAGGTAGGTGGACAGTATGATAGACAGAATTCTAAGAAATCTATCCATATCTCCAACCCACGGTATGAATGCCCTGTACAATACCCAGGGCTGTGACTCCCATGGTTATGGTTCAGCATAAGGCAAAAGGGATCTTACAGATGTAATTAAGCTCTAAAACCAGCTGACATCAATATAGGGAGATTATAGGAGTGGCCCTGACTTTATTACATGAGGCTTGTGAATATGGATCAGGGGTCAGAAAAAGAGAAAGCCAGAGATCCAATCTGTAGGAAGAATTTGAAGTATGATTACTGTCTTCGAAGATGGAGGCAGTCACGTGGAAGGACTGTGCGCAGCCTCTAGGCTGTGAAAGTAAAACCCCAGCTGACAAACAGCTAGGAAATGAAGACCCCAGTCCTGCAACTGCAACAAATCTTTCAACCACCTGAAGGAGCTCAGAAACGCTTCTTACCCAGAACCTCCAGGAAGGAAGGCAGTCCAGCCAATGCCTTGATGTCAGCCTGGTGATTCACTGAACAAACCCCAGTTGGGACTCGTATCTACAGAACTGGGAGCACCCAGATCAAATTACAGGCTTAGTTTTTGACTACATTTGTGATCTTGGAAAAACGGTTTAACTTCTTTAAACCTCAACCTTCTCATGGTTTTGGTAAGGATTAAATGAGATGCACATATAACAGACTGCCATGGTGCCTGGCCCACATCAAGAGATCAGTCAAAGATTATTACACTAGGTCTTCTTTCTCTTATTATTTTCATCTCCCCAGTTCCCCCATAGGAACTTCCAGTATAACTGGAAAGAGAATAAGCCAGTTATCTAGGAAGATGATCAGGGGAACTGATCACAGAGAGACTTAAATACAAAGCTAAAATAGTGGTATTTTGTCTAAGAGGCAATGGAAAAAATTGCGAGTGATACAGAACACAGAAATTATATTAAAATTCTATTTGATGCCCTATAACAGTTATGCAATATGTGTGCTTTTATTTCTTCAACTGTAACAGGAATACATGAGGACATAACTCATAAGATTAAATGAATTAATATGTGTGGCATGCATAGAAAATTGCCTTACATGCCCAAGATTCTCTAAGTGCTATTTTTTTACTCAGTTTTCATTCATTTACCCATTGTCCAATGTTTATAAAGTGCCTACTGGTGTTAGGCAATGTTCTAGGAGTTGAGAATACATTAGGAATAAAATAAAATAAAATCCGTGAGGCTGACATGGTATCAGGAGCATTCAGATAATAAATAAAATAAATAGATTTTGGAAAACAGTATGGAAAAACAATTTCTCAAAAACTTAAAACTAGAACTACCTTATGACCCCGAAGTTATACTTCTAGGTATTTATCCAAAGGATACAAACACAGTGATTTGAAGGGGCATATGCACCCTGATATTTATTAGAAAAAGATAAGATATCCATTGATAGATGGATAAAGAAGATACGTCTCACACACACACACACACACACACACACACACACACACAGGAAAATTACTAAGCCATCAAAAAGAATGAAATCTTGCCATTTACAATGACGTGGATGGAACTAGAAGATACTATGATTAGCAAAATAAGTCAATCAGAGAGAGATGAATAGCACATGTTTTCACTCACATGTGGAATTTAAGAAACAAAACAAATAAACATAGGGGAAGGGAAGGAAATATATAATAAGATGAAAACAGAGGGATACAAGCTGTAAGAGACTCTGAACTCTAGGAAACAATCCTGAGGGTTACTGGAGGGTAGGTAGATGGGGGGATGGGGTAACTGGGTGGTGGGAATTAAGGATGTAGTGGGCTTGATGTAATGAGTGCTGGGTGTTAGATGCAGCTGATGAATCACTTAATTCTACCCCTGAAACTAATAATGCACTATATATTAACTAACTTGAATTTAAATAACATGATATATATATTTTAAAGTGTGTGTGTGTGTGTGTGTGTGTGTGTAGCATATTAGATGAGAATAAATGTTCCAGAGAAAAAGAAAGACTAAAAAGGGGAATTAAAAGTACATTGGTAAGAGCAGGGAATATAGGTCCCAAGTAGAAATGGACTTTCCAAGGACGATCACTAGGAGGATTACAGCTGACCAGACTGAGGCTGTATGGAACAGAGAGAGCCTGAAAGCTATGGGATTTTCAAAGGGAAGAACAATGCAGGCAAGAGAAAGCTAGGACTGAGGCTCCAGAGGAAGGCCCAACAGGTATGTCTAAGGAACATCGTGGAGGTATCGTGGCTGGGGTAGAATTAACCAAGTGGCAGGGATGACCAAAGGAGATGAGGGCAGTTTACTAGGAGGTGGGGCCAGATTTTGTAGGACCTTATGGTCATTATTAAAATTTGGGCTCTTACTCTCCACATATAAGGAACTATTCATTGTTGTTGAGCCCAAGAAGATGCAGTTTATTATTTGTTTCCTTTTCTTAAAGATTTTATTTATTTATTTATTTATTTATTTGATGGAGAAAGAGATGGCAGAGGGAACACAAGCAGGGGGAGTGAGAAAGAGAGAAGCAGGCTTCCCTCTGAGCAGGGAGCCCTAAGCAGGGCTTGATCCCAGGGTCCTGGGATCATGGCCTGAGCCAAAGGCAGATGTTTAACAACTGAGCCACCCAGGCACCAATTGAGGATGAAGTTTGACCTACATGTTAGCAATATCAGTCTGGGCGTTGTGCTATGTATTGAGGGTAGGAAGATGAAATCTGAAATGCTGAGACAAATTTGGAATTGAGGCAGTAATTTCAAATAGTACTATAAAAGTTAAAACATCTTCCAGAGATTTTAAGCAAAATATCTGTTTTGGAAATCAAAATCTGATTTATCCACTGAATAATTTAATATATTTTGTGTAACTGGATGAAAGGTGTTTTTCTTTACTCATCCGATATAACAGAGGTACAAGATTCCCCACTCTCAGGAAATAGGGCATTTCTAGGAAACTTTCCATAGGTTGAAATGGTGTTAAACAAAGAAGTGATTACCTTAAATTTATATGGTGATTTTTAAAAAATTCTCCCAGATTCATAAAATCACCTCTCTGAGGCTTTTCTGATACCTTAAGATACATTATCTTAATGGAAACATTAAAATGGAGATAAAGTCCAGATGCTCCCAGACACAGTGCAGAGTTTTGGCACTTGATACTGAGACACTGAGTGTGGCTCCCAGAGAAGGCACTGGGGGTGCCACTCTCATTGCCTTGGGGTGCTTGCTACCTCTCTGTCCACTCATCTCACTGTAAAACCAATTCTGAATGTTACTTTTGTTTTTCCTTTTTTTTTTTTTTTTTTCCTTAGGAAAGTGAAAATCCTCTTTGGAGTTCTTCTGGTTAGTAAAAACAAGTGCTAATGTAGATATTTTATAAAAGTGAAGTAACATAATGCAAACTTTTGAAAAGCAGGGGGTACCTTATAATAGATCCTTTTCTTTAAAGAACTTTGTAAATCAGTTGAAATGTGTCAGCATTTAGAGCTGGATTAAAATGATGGCTGCTTGTCCTCTGTTAACATTTGCTATGTTCTAAATGTGACTATTAGATAGATGAAGAATTGGGATGATTTGGAAAAGGAATGTATAGCATTTGTAAGGGACTTGAATGAAAAATTACTGAGTAATCCTAAAATGCCAGTATCACTTCTTAGCTCTCCTTGTCTTGACTGAGGCAGCATCTGGGGTTAATCATTTCTCCTTTAGGTGTCTTGGTAACAAAGTCTCAAATTCAGAAAGGTCCAAGATATCTCTCCCTCTTAAGTACACATCCACTGTGAAGTACAGAAAGCAAGAGCCTTGCTGCTTCCACCCTTTCCATCATTGATGGCAGTGCCCGCAGAAGAAAATGCTTCTCATCCCTGGTTTTATTTAGACACTAAGTCACCAACCATTTATTGACTGTCTGTTATCTGTCAGACACAATTCTAGGCATTGTCATAATGTGAGTTTGAGTCCTGAGGCTGATGCTTAATAACAGTGTATTCTTTAAAAAGTTTTAATCCAAGGGCACCCGGGTTGCTCAGTCAGTTATGCATCTGACTTTTGATTTCAGTTCAGGTCATGATCAAGGCCCATGTCAGGCTCCAAACTGGGCATGGAGCCTGCCTAGGATTCTCTATCTCCCTGTCCCTCTGCCTCATCTCCCCCTCTTGAAAAAAAAAAAAAAAAAGTTTTAATTCATAAAAACCTATGTGAGACATGAAATCATAAAACTCCTAAAAGAAAACATGGGCAGTAGTTTCTTTGAATTTGGCCTTAGCAACATTTTTTCTAGATGTATCTCCCCATGCAAGGCAAACAAAAGAAAAGATAAACCACTGGGACTACATCAAAATAAAAATTTTTTACACAGCAAAGGAAACCATCAGCAAAGTGAAAAGGCAACTTCTGAATGGGAGAAGATATTTGCAAATGACATATCTGATAAAAGGTTAATATCTTAAATATATAAGCAATTTATATAACTCAACACCAACCCACACACACAAATAATCCAATTAAAAAATGGGCAGTAGACCCAGATAGACATTTTTCCAAAGAAGACATACAGATGGCCAACAGACATATAAAAAGATGCTCAACATCTCTGATCATCAGGGAAATACAAATCAAAACCACTATGAGATATCACTTTATACCTGTATGAATGTTTATAATTGAAAAGAGAAAAAAAAAACACAGCAAGTGTTGGGGAGGATGTGGACAAAAAGGAACCCTCATGCACTGTTGGTAAATCATGGGATGTAAATGTGGAAAACAATATGGAGGTTTCTTAAAGAATTAAAAATAGAAATACCAAATGATCCAATAATTCCACTATTGGTTATTTACTGAAAGAAAACAAAAACACTAATTTGAAAAGATATTTGTATCTCTGTAATAAATATATAATAAAATACTAATTCAAAGGGATATATCCACCTTGATGTTTATTACAGCATTATTTACAACAGCCAATATATGGGTGCAACCCAATGTCCATCCATAGAAGAATGGATAAAGATGTGGTATATATATATGCACAATGCTATATTATTCAGTCACAAGAAGGAAAGAGATCTTTCCATTTGTGAAACATGGATGGACCTAGAGGTTATTATGCTAAGTGAAATAAATCAGACAGAGAAAGACAAATAATTTCACTGATACGTGAACTCTAAACAAACAAAAAGCAGAATCAGACCTATAAACACAGAGAACAAACTGGTGATTGCCAGAGTGGAGGTGGGTAGGGGAGATGAGTAAATGGGTGAAGGGGAGTGGGAGGTACAGACTTCTGGTTATGGAATGAGGATAATGGTGCAGCATAGGAAACGTATTCAATGGTATTGCAATAGCATTGTCTGATAATAGACGGCAGCCCCATTCGTGTATGATAATAGATGGTAGCAAAGCATAATGTACGGACCTGTTGAATTAACCATGTGTACATCTAAAACTAAAACTAGCAATATGCACTAAGTATACCTCATTAAAAATAAAAGGAGAAAGTAGAAGAGATTTTCAGTAGCTCTTCACTGTCCAATATAAAACCATTAGCACAAGTAATTAATTCAAATTGAGATTTACTTTAATTGTGAAATCCACACTATATTTCAAAGACTTAGTGTGGATAGAAAATATTATAAATCATTTCATTATCAGTATTCAAATATTGATTACAGTGGCATCTGGGTGGCTCAGTCATTAAGCGTCTGCCTTCAGCTCAGGTCAGGATCCCAGGGTCCAGGGATCGATCTCCACATCAGTCTCCCTGCTCGGTGGGAAGCCTGCTTCTCCCTCTCCCAATCCCCCTGCTTATGTTCCCTCTTCACTGAGTGTCTCTCTCTGTCAAATAAATAAATAAAATATTTTTAAAAATATTCAAATATTTGTTACATGTTGGACCAATGATATTTTGGATATATGAGGTAAATAAAATACATTATTGCCAGGGATCCCTGGGTGTGCTCATTGGGTTAAGCAACTGACTCACGGTTTTGGCTCAGGTCATGATCTCAGGGTTCTGAGATTGAGCCCTGCGTGTGGCTCTGTGCTCAGTGTGAGTCTGCTTGAGATTCTCTCTCTCCCTCTCCCTCTGCCCCTCACCCTTTCATGCTCTCTCTCTCTCTCAAATAAATAAATAATAAGTAAAATCTTTTAAAAATATCATTACCTTTAAAAAAAGTTTTAATTCAGACTGATCTCAACCTTCTTACCTGTGAAGGCAGTAGAGGCCATTTCAGGCAACATGGCAGAGTCAATTTTGATCAGATTCCCTTTCCCTAAGACTGCAATAAATTTGTAGAAATTCTGGTGGAATATTTTGAATATTTATAAACATTGAAACAGATCTTAGAAAAAAAGTAAATATAAAATATTTAATAGGTAAACAGATGTTTCTATCCAAGTTCCAAAGAAAGAAAGCACAAGATGCATGTGAGAGAAATGTAGAGAGAAATACTAAAAACCATCTGATGCTATGAGCAACCATAGAGGTGGCAGTATGGCTAGAGGACAGAGGTTCTAAAGGCTTCACAAGAATAACAGAAAAGCCCTCTGGTCAAAGAATCATGAGAAACTGTAACCTAGATTCTAAGTGTTAAAGCAGTACCACCTCTCCAAACATAGATATTGAAAAAATCCTTCTACAAGATTATGGATGAAATAAAGAATGTTGCCTGTGATCTGGAGCTTGGATAGATAAAATAAAAATAAAGATGAAAAATCAGTCACTCTGAAGAAATCTAATTCCCAGACTTGTGCAACTCAAAATGATGGGATTTGAATTCTTGGCTACATTTGGTACCAGTAATTCAAACTAAGAGAATAACTTGAAAATAGCAAAGTACTTTTGAAATATGTGTGAAATCTCCAGAACCAACATAGAGCTGCTTTATAAGTTCATTCAAGGGATTCTCATGGAGTATAATCTAAACTCATTAGAGATGAGCTCACAATCTAGAAGTATTAAAGTAGGAGCAACCATAGAGAAAGGAGGGTCAGCAGATAACACAAATAGAATCAGTACTCTAAGAATTAGAAATGACCAGCAATTATGAGTGTTTCAATGATTAGGGAGGAAAACACAAATAAACCAGATAAGTTATAAATATGAAAAATCAAAGCTACTAAGGTTTTTTTTAAATCACACTTTTCTCAAGTATATGGCAGTATGTTTGAAATATGGAGAAAATAATACTAAGGGAATTAAAATTTCATATTTTTTTCCAAAATATTTGTGAAATATTGCTGGATTGATCAATTATTGTGAAAGGAATAAGCAAATTTCTGAAGAGCTCTTTCCATTTCCCAAAAGCATTATGATCAGGCAGTTTTATAAGTGAAAAATAAACCAGTAAATAAATAAAGGATCTTGTCCTCAGGATGTTTCCAGTATATATGCAGAAATCAGAAAAATCACACCAAGTGCATGTGCATTTAGTTGCTGTGATGAGCAGCGTGAAGGAAATGTGCAAGTTGGCAAGAGAGTGTGCAAACAGGTTGTGGTGGGATCTGTGTCAGACAAGGATCCTGAGGAGTATGAAGCACATGACACTCAGAGGGGACAGAGACAGACAAGGCTGGAACTCATGCAACAGCTGGAGGCCTTGGGACACCATAGAAAAGCTTTCAGAGGAAAATAACATATCAGATGTTCATTTTGGAAATCATATTCTGGCCACCTTGTGGAGTAGAGGGAAAGTTATGTGGAGTGAAGATCGAAAGCTCAAGGAGGAATTTGTTTCATGCACCTGCTGTAAGATAACGGTTGCGTGAGAAGAATGCCTTTCAAACGGAACAGTGAAGAGCTAGAGCATTAGAATGGAAAATGAGAATATAGCCTCATGATAGTGGAGGAAATGGTTATATTTAAGAGGCAAAGACAAAAGGTGTGTGGATTGGTGTCCTCTACTGAGATCAGGTACTGCTGGAAGTCAAGAGTGATCTTAGTGTGAATTGTTTCAAGAGGATGAGGCTATGCTGGGGTGAACAGAAGGAAGAGTAGAAGAAGAAGGGAAGAAGAGAGGCTCATAGTTGGGGACACTGGAGAGAGAGGGGAAATTAGAAGCAGGTGTGGGTTTAGAGATTCTCTATTTCATTCATGATTCAAGAGACTGAGGAGTATTTAAATGCTGATAACAAGGTTCCAGTTGAGAGAAAAGTGTTAAAAGATTTAGAAAGAAAGTGATGATCAGTAATTGGAAACTTAAGGAAATGTTTAAACAAAGATAAAAATAAAGGCCATTAAACAAAGTCCAGCCACTCTGATAGACAATTTGTCAGATGAGATTACAAGGAATAAGAAGAAAATACATATTGTGCGGCCCAGAAGACATTCCTTTAACCACACCTGCAAATTATATCAATAATTACTTAATGCAAATGAATTGGTGGGGTGCCTGGGTGGCTCAGTTGGTTGAGTGTCTGCCTTCCATTCAGATCATGATCCAAGGGTCCTAGGATAGAGCCCCACATGGAGCTCTCTGTTTAGCAGGGAGCTTGCTTCTCCCTTTCTCTCTGTCTTCCACCCTGCCTGATTGTGCTCTCTTTCTCTCTCCCACTCTGTCAAATAAATTTAAGAAAACAAATTGGCTAATGTGAACTCCCTACAGAATTTATAGTATATGATTATATATTAGTTTATAGTAAGGAATAAAGGATTCTCTTTATGAAGTGTGGACTTGGTTACTTCTACAAATAAATCTTGAGTTCAATAATACTTAAGAAATTATTATAGATATGTAGCTACTTGTGTGGATGTTATGTGGCAATTAGAGAAAGAAGTTCAGATGTCCGCAATGAGTAAGACCAGAGAAAATTCCCTTGGAGTTTTCTGTGATAACAAAATAAATTTCCATTTGAGAAGGTTGCTCACTTCAGATGAGTGACAGATGAAAAATCTAGATTTAGAATATTACACTGAATGAATTCCTAATGGAGAGAAATCTTGTACATTTGATTTCACCTTAATCTCACAATTTTATAATGTAGCTCATACAGGGAGATCTTTGTGCCTCCAATATAGCCTGACTCCGCAGCCTGATCTTCCCAAACCTCCCCTGACAGTCTCATCCTCCCTTACTTTGACAATGTGAGTCAGTCTCAGATGTCAGTATATTCAGCATGTATTGACTTTTAAAATTTTCATTTTGACATTCTAATGATCTCTCTATAGATTTACACTGAAATCATCTTGCCATTTTCTTGTCACTTCAGGAAGATATTTTTGACTTTGTTTTGTTAGTAGGGATTTTAGTATTAACTTAAAATATTGACCATATATACATATATATGTATATATAAAATATGTATTTAATTAAATATTTAATTATATTTATAGATTATATATTATTACACATTTATTTATTAAATGTTATAGAAGCTATATATTATATATAAAATCTATATATTACATATTATATATATATTACAGATATGATATATATATATATATTTCAGTTTCCAGTGGTCTTTTATTGGTCAGAAAATTAAAAATAAAAGATAACATAATTTTTATCTGCAGGTTGCCTGAACTAAAACACACACACACACACACACACACTCACACACAGAAGAATGTCCTAGACAAGTGGTGATAATTTGGGAACTTGTGTGGATTCACCAATAATGCTAATGCATTAATGTTAATGAATTCAAACTTTTGGGGAATTGATGGAGCAATATGTATTACAATTAAATTATACAGATCTTTTGACATAGTTATCCTCTTGTGGTAAGTCTTTTCTACAAGTATATGTATATAAATGGGTATTACAGCATCATATGACATAAACTCATTATCCTTCAATAGGAAAGCAATTGAAAAAGCATGATATGTCTATACTATGTAACACTATGCAGTTCTTACAAACAACACACTAAACCCTCATGCAACAAGGCCAGAAGTGTTATCCACAATACATGATTTTTTAATCAAGGAAAGAAAACTTAAATATATATAAACACACTTACATAAACTTACTTTTATGAACATGAGAAAATTTGACATTCTTTGTGTTTGGGGATGCTGTGTGGGAGTACATGCATATGTGGATATAAGTGTGTACAGATATGAGGAAAAGTTGGAGTGTTATACACCAAGCTATTAATATTATTTATTTTAGGGGAATGGGAGTTAAATATTTGGGAGAATGTTATTAGCTATTCTTTATTTTGTGTTTGGATTCTCTTCTTGTTGCATGTAACACTTTTTTGGTAAGATTTTATTTATTTATTTCTCAGAGAGAGAGAGAGAGTGGCAGGTAGAGGAAGAAGGAGGTTCCCCACTGAGCAGTGAGCCCAGTGAGGGACTTGATCCCAGGACCCTGGGATCATGACCTGAGCCAAAGGCAGATGCTAAATCAGCTGAGCCACCCACGCACCCAGCATGTCATACTTTTTGAAAACAAAAGGAGTGGAGGGGAGGGAGGTGGGGGGATGAGTGAGCCTGGTGGTGGGTATTAAGGAGGGCACATATTGCATGGGGCACTGGCTGTGGTACATAAACAATGAATCTTGGAACACTGAAAAAATAGCATAAAACTAATAAATAAATAAATAGTAAGGTTAAATTAAAAAAAAAAAAGAATGAACAAAAACCAAAACTAAGGCCATGAACTAGAACTGATCACATAGGAGAGAACCATACAGAAGGAAAAAATAAATAGGTGCATATTCAATTCTAAATCATTCCAAAATTCTGCAGATAGATTTTTAACAAAGGAAAAGTAAGTGAGTGGTACAAAATAATCCAGCACTGGCTATCTGAATTGTTCTGAAACAATCAACCTTCTGAGAATGCTAGAAAGGTATAAAATATATTACATCAGTTTAAGGCACACAGAACCTGCAAGGCAATGGGGAATATTGAGCCAAAATCTGAAAGAGAAGTCGAGCTGAGAGAGGTGAACCTGCATTTGGTGATGCTTTTCTCCACAACATGAATGTCCATTCTTGAAGCAGAAACTACCAGACTGAGAAGCTGAGCACAGATGGTCAGTACCACAGACCTGGGAGGCAAAGATCAGAAGTTCAAGACCCAACAACAACAATAAGAATTTCCTAGTAAATACAGTATGTTTTTTCTTTTCATTGAGGTATAATTAACCTACGGTCTTATATTATTGTAAGCTTTTTGTTAATACTGTCAAGGTCTATACCCTAGGAAGAAGGGTGAATATGAAATAAGTCTGCCTTACAAGGACTGCAGCTAAAACTCAACTGTCTTGGTACTTGATTGAATTAGTAATATCTGCCTCTCATAAGAAATTACAGGAATACAGATAGCTTGATAGACTAAGATTTGACTAAAAAACCAAGATAAAAGAGAAATCATTAGAAATCTTGATATTAGATCTTGATATTAGAGTTTTCAGATATATTTTATAATAACTCATTATGCATTAATGAAATAGTGTGTGATAATAAATAGAATGAGTAGAAGTTTTGTAATTGTAAGAAAGGGAATTGAATGGAAATTCTGGAATATAACAATGTAACATTACAATGTAACATCTACTTAAAATATAAGTAAAATTATGAATCTTGGTTCTTTCCATAGTTTGGCGACCGTGGCCATTGCTGCTATAAACATTGGGGTACAGACAGCCCTTCTTTTCACTACATCTGTATCTTTGGGGTAAAGAACCAAGATGCCCTTCAACGGACAAGTGGATAAGGAAGATGTGGTCCATATACACTTATGGAGTATTATGCCTCCATCAGAAAGGACGAATACCCAACTTTTGTAGCAACATGGACGGGACTGGAAGAGATTATGCTGAGTGAAATAAGTCAAGCAGAGAGAGTCAAGTATCATATGGTTTCACTTATTTGTGGAGCATAACAAATAACATGGAGGACATGGGGAGATGGAGAGGAGAAGGGAGTTGAGGGAAATTGGAAGGGGAGGTGAACCATGAGAGACTATGGACTGTGAAAAACAACCTGGGGGTTTTGAAGGGGCGGGGGGTGGGAGGTTGGGGGAGCCAGGTGGTGGGTATTATGGAGGTCACGTATTGCATGGGGCACTGGGTGTGGTGCATAAACAATGAATTCTGTTATGCTGAAAAGAAATAAATAAAAAATAAAAATAAAAATAAATTTAAAAAAATTATGCATCTAATGGATACATTCTGTGTTTTTTAAAGGGGGATGATTTTTGACTCATATGGATTTTGACTCCAGATGGATACTTCATGGCTGGACTAACAAATATTTGGAGACATTCAGGGGAATACCAGAAGGAAGGTCCTACTGGCATCTTGTGAGCAGAGGCTAGAGATGCTGTTAAACATCCTTCAATACACAGGGCAACCCACAAAACAAAGAATTAGTTAACCCAAAATGTCAATAATGCCATGGTTTCAAAAAACCCTCAACAGCAGATTAAACCCACTTAACAAAAATTGGTGAGCTGGAAGACAGGTCAAAGGAAAATACATACACTGAAAATGGCATAGAATGGCTGGAGTAAGGGATTACAGATTTTCATGTGGAATCTTGACTGAGGTATTATTTGCACTGTTGTTGTATACCTATTTCAAACTTTACACTTTAAAGTTGTGTCATGCGGGGCCTGGGTGACTCCATTGGTTAAGTGGCTGCCTTGGCTCAGGTCATGATCCCAGGGTCCCCGGATCGAGCCCCACATTGGGCTCCCTGCTCAGTGGGGAGTCTGTTTCTTGCTCTACTGCTCTCCCGGCTTGTGCTCTCTCTCTCTCTTTCTCTCTTTCTCTCAAGTAAATGAATAAAAAATATTTTTAAAATAAAAAGAAATATAAAATAATAAAGTTGTGTCATTTATGAGATGTCTATTATACCTCAATAAAGTTATTAAAAACAAAAGAAAACCAAAAAAATCATAGTGAGGGAAAATATTTGCAATACCATTAACAAAAGACTAGCATCTCAAATATACAAAAACTCTTACAAATTGATAAGAAAAAGGAAAAAAAAACTCAATTAAAAATTTAGATTTGACTAAATCTAAATCTAAATTTAGATTTCCCTAATCAAATACTTCACAAAAGGTATTCAAATTTCAATGAACATATGAAAATGCAGTCATTCTCAGAAATCATTGAGATACAAATAAAAGCCACAAAGAGATACTGTCACATCCACTATTGAAAACTGACAATACCACATACTATGAAGTGTGTAAACTCCTGGAAGTCTCAAACATTGCTGGTAGAAATGAAAAAGTATAATTATCCACTAAATGAAAAATAAAACTATAATGATTCAGCATGTTTTCTCTTTGGTATGTGTTGAACATAGACATGTATACATGTGTAAAATGTAACACATGATCTTTGGTCACATATGAGCTACAAGTCACATATGATCTACAGATGCATGATTGTGTACATAAGGCTATTGTGATAATGCACATGTGGTCATATATGATGATGTACATGATGTCATGAAAGCTAGTCTACATGAGGTCATCATATGTGATTGTGTGCATAAGGTCACATGTGATCATGTAATTAAGTCATGTATGATCATGTACATGAGGCCATGTGTGATCACGTACAGAGCAGACATTATTCATGGTAGCCTCAAACTGGAAACAGCCTTAATATTCATAATGAATAAATAGATGAAGCCAGTTATGGTGTATCCATAGTATAGAATACTATGTATTTATACAAATGAACACATCCCTACTGCATGTATGAATATGGATGAATCTCACATACTGTGGAGTGGAAGAAGTAGCTTATTCCATTTACATGAGACACGAACAGGTTCAACTAACTTACAGTGTTGGAAATCAGAGTCAGAGAAGAACTGGCAATATATATTTTTTGATGTGTGATGGTAGTTGTATAAGTATTCCTATGCTTTAAAAACTGGATCAATCTAAAAATTTATAAAATGTAAATGTTATTCATATATAGGATGTTTCAAGGGTATATATATATATATATATATATATATATATAGTTTCCCTATTATTCTTTGGTATTTTGTATAAGATTGTAATGCCATCAATACCCATTTATTAAGAATGTACCATGGACCTGGTGTTATAATATTGTTATGGTTTGAATTGTGTTCTCCCAAAACTCATATGTGGAAATCCTAATCCCCAGGGCCTCAGAATGTGATTGTATTGGAGATAGAATCTTTAATCGGGCAATTAGGATTAAACAAGGTCATTAGAGTGGGCCTTAATCCAATATGACTGATATCCTTACAAAAAGAGATCAGGGAATAGAAACACAGAGAGAAAGATGGTGAGAAGACACAGGGTGGAAACAACCATCTACAAGGCAAGGAGAGAGGCCTTAGAAGAAACCAACACTATTGGTGCCTTGATCTTGGACTTGCAGCCTCCCAGAACTGTGAAAATAAATCTCTCTTGTTTAAACCACATGGTCTTTGATACTTTGTTATGACAGCCTTAGACAACTAGTACAGATTTACAGTGGGACAGTCAGACAGATAGGATATGGGTCCTTGCTAGAGAGAATTTTCAGTCTGACAGGGAAGCAATTCCATACCTACTTGAGGCTCAGAATTATAAATACTAACTAAATGAAGGAAAACAGGAACCACAGTAGCCTGGGTAATGGCTGGTCAGACAATCATGGCCTCTACTTAAGTGGAACATGACAGATTCACACAGGAAGTGCGTTATCAGATGACTTCAACTCATAAGCGCATTTTGATTGCCTCAATGAATCTCTCAATTCTTTATTAAAGAAATTCAGTTAAAAAAGAAACAGCTGATCAGAGAAATCATCCAACAAGCCACCTTTCCATGGCCTTAGTGGTAAGGAAGGGGTTCAATCTGACTTGCGTGTTAGGACCCAACTTCCCCAGACACTACACAGTCGGGTCCACACCAGGCACTGTCTATGAAGCAGATACGCAGTAGTAACAAAGATCAGCTTTCAATTAAAAAGTCCATGTTTTAGTGGACTTTTTCTAATGAAAACGATTGGTCATTTCAACACACACTTCAAGGGAAAGTACTCAAATTACCAATAATTATGTTGTGGTATTATTGTTATTATATAAAAAAAATAGTGTTGAAATATTACAACGCATGGCTGAAAGAAGTGAGTTTTCTAGTGTGCCTGGGTGGCTCAGTCAGTTAAGCATCTGCCTTCAGCTCAGGTCATGATCCCAGAGTCTTGGGATCAAGTCCTGCATTGGGCTCCCAGCTCAGCAGGGAGTCTGCTTCTTCCTCTGTCTGTTGCTCTCTCTCTCTCTGACAAATAAATAAATAAAATTTAAAAAGTAAGTTTTCTAAATTAAAGTGAACAAATTATGCTGCTTTGGTGACTATGATGTAAATATGGATGTTATACAGTTATAATACATACTCAAGAAGAATTTTTTTTGTTTTTTTTTTGTTTGTCCATTCTTTTATTTTATTTTTTTAAATTTTTTATTTCTTTTCAGCATAACAGTATTCATTGTTTTTTCACCACACCCAGTGCTCCATACAATTCGTGCCCTCCCTAATACCCACCACCTGGTTCTCCCAACCTTCCACCCCCCCACCCCTTCAAAACCCTCAGGTTGTTTTTCACAGTCCATAGTCTCTCATGGTTCACCTCCCCTTCCAATTCCCCTCAACTCCCTTCTCCTCTCCATCTACCCTTGTCCTCCATATTATTTGTTATGCTCCACCAATAAGTGAAACCATATGATACTTGACTCTCTCTGCTTGACTTATTTTCCTCAGCATAATCTCTTCCAGTCCCGTCCATGTTGCTACAAAAGTTGGGTATTCGTCCTTTCTGATGGAGGCATAATACTCCATAAGTGTATATGGACCACATCTTCCTTATCCTTTCGTCCGTTGAAGGACATCTTGGTTCTTTCCACAGTTTGGCGACCGTGGCCATTGCTGCTATAAACATTGGGGTACAGATGGAATATATTTTAAATGTTTGCACTTAATGAGGGAGAGAACATTCTGAAGTAAAAAGGATGGAGTCAGAGTTCTCCTACTTAACTTACCAAAGCAGAATTTGGGTACTGATTAATACTGGCCTCATGAAATTGTAAAAATCCAATGAAATTGTGTACTAACAAGCATTTCCAAAGCCTCAAAAATCATTAATAAGAGCACTTTATTATCCATATCAGTGGTTCTTGCAATTTCGGAGTGGTTTTACATGGTCATGCACAAGTAAAAGGTTTTCATATTTTATCTGTGTCCATGCCTTTCAACTAAAGCACAAACTAGAATTCCTATAATATAAAAAATTGTGCAAATCTGAAGTATTTACACATAGTTTGGTTCCATTTTAAATGTTCCTACCTAACTCTCTGGAGTCACTTACATTGTAAAAACAACCTATATCACTCAAGTGTCTAGGACTATTTTTCTCAACTTTAAAAAAAAATTATTACTAACATCCCCTAGGAGCTTTTCCAGACTTTTTCCCCCCTAATTGATGTCCATGAAATTTCAATACCACAGATATACTGTATGTTTATATACTGAATGTGTATCTATGCTTTGCACATGAAAAGACTAAAACCTTCTACCTCTTCCACCAAAGGTTTTAGATTTCTAGCAGGATTTGTCTACATATAATGGGGAACCCAGTTGTGAAATCAAAACTCATTCCACAGACAAAAAATAGGGAACACTTCACAAATTTGTGTGTTGTCCTTGTTAACCAGCCAAACTAATCTCCTTTGTATTGTTCTAATATTAGTATATGTATTGCCAAAGCCAGTACTCCTCGTGTCCCTTGTTTATTTGTTTGTATGTTTGTTTTTGTGTGGTAAAAACACTTAATGGGATATCTAAACTTACAAATTTTTGAGCACACAGTACAGAATTGTTGACACTAGGCACTGTGCTGTACAGCAGATTTCCCGAGCTCATTCATCTTGTGTAACCGAAACTTCATACCAATTGAACACATTCCCATTTCTCTCCCCTCCCCACCCCCAGGTCCCTGGCAAGGACCCTTCCACTCCCTTCTTTATGAGTTTGACTATTTTAGGTGCCTCATGTAAGTGGAATCACACAGTAATGGTCCTTCGGTGACTGATTTAATTCACTCAAGATAATGTTCTCCAGGTTCATTCATGTTGTTCCAAATAGCAGGGCTGATTTCTTGTAATGATGAAATGAGTTGCTTGTCATTATGTAGACACCGTCTAGGCACATCTAAGCAACTGTTTATGAACTAGCAGAATCTAACCAACTGCAGTTGGTTGAGATAGTATGGGCCACAGGACCCTGTCTGGAGGGAGAAGTGTGCCATATCCTATAATATCAGCAATCTAGAACTAAGATCAGGATGAATACAGAAATTAAAACATGTGACAAAACTCATTAATTGTACTTGTAAAGGAGACCCCAGGCTCTTCTTTAGGTTCTCCTTACTCATGCTTTATGATGATCTAACACACTGTGATCTCAGGAAGAGGGTTGTAAGTGGACTGACCAACTGCCTCAATGTCCCAAATCTAAGGGTTTCCCAGGATGTCGGCTTCCAGTACTGAAACCAGGAAACCAGGGGGAACCTGAAGTCAGTCACTCCATTCTCAGCCATCCTCAGGAGTACCAGCAGGAGATGGAGGGTGGGTGGAAGTGGTAGAAGCACCATCACAAGCTGAAACTAAACTGCCAAAACAGGTAAAATGCCAGGCATGATCCTTCCAAGCACAGCAAATTGGAGCCATTTGATGCAGGGGAAGACAGGCTTTTCCTCTTCACATCCAGGAGAATGTCCTAAATTAACTGCAGAGCACAAATATTGACAGCCTTTTAGTCAATAAAGTTGGGAAATACAAAATTCATTTGTAAAGTTGCAGTTCAAAAAATTAACCAAGTTGAGCTGCTGTACTGAAAGGATCGCTTTCAATAGTTTGCAGAATTGTCGCAACAGAAAGCACATTTCCCAAGGATGTTGGATAAATGAGGTGCAACTCTCATATTACATACTAGAGGTCACCTGCAACCAAACTGCTCTTCCTTGCTTTGGGAACACTGGCAATTCTTCCAGGCTTCCACTCATGTGGAATAATTTAATAAATAATATCCTTGTAGTAACAAAAGAAAAAAAAAAGGTTTTTTTCCTCCTTCAGGAGTGCCCTATTGAGCACATCAGGTTCATTTACTCAGCAGTAAAATCTACTCTTGCACATGATTTAAAAGCGAGCAATGCTAATCCCATCTGGAAGAAAACTGGTGCAGACCATGTCAGTCAGAACATACATGGTGTGGGCTCTAAAAGTAGCACAAGGAGTCTAATTTGATACTTATCCTGTTTTTAAATTTTAAAAATAAACCCATTTGTATCAAAAATTTTTTAGAAGTCTCAAATGAAGGCTTTAGAATATTTGGAATAAAACATTTTCAGGGGTGCCTGGGTGGCTCAGCGGGTTAGGGCCTCTGCCTTCGGCTCAGGTCAGGATCCCGGAGTTCTGGGATCGAGCCCCGCATCCGGCTTTCTGCTCGGCGGGGAGCCTGCTTCCTCTGCTCTCTCTGCCTGCTTCTCTGCCTACTTGTGATCTCTGTTTGTCAAATAAATAGATAAAATCTTAAAAGAAAAAATCTTCAGCTCTGTTGATAATTTCAATTTTAGTAATGACATATTTTAATGGCAATTTATTATTTAAAAGACTTCATATACATCACTTCAACCCCCATCATTCTATAATTGATGTTTATTTTATAATGCAGGCAATCATTCTTGAAAGAGGGATAAATTATTTAGTTCCAATGCATTTAACAAGGCACTATTTTATTTAATCCTTCTAATAACCTGAAGAGGCAGAAATCACTAATGTCATTTACAAATGAGAAAACTGAGATGTAGGAAATTCCATTCCTGACCTTTCAAAATTCAAAATCCTTATTTCCCCTGTACTTTCCTCTCCTTCAGAATAACTTCTCAGGGAACACTTGGTAAGTTAGTGAATTTCAAACACAGATCCCTCACTAAGCCAATGGTCCTTCAAACTATTAATTTTTGATGATAATGAGCATGCACTGACTTGCAATTACAAAAATTTTGTTTAAAAAACTCACATACTCAGTCTTCCACAGTGAAACATGCATCAAAAATGAACTGGTTTGATAAATTGTCAATTATTATATAACAAGCACAGTCTAGCAAAACAGCCTGGTTTCTTAAATATATCACCCTTAAATTTGTCAACATGGTCATTAGAATTGCACTTTATCGGTTTTATTCTGTAATAATATGCAATTATGCATTTTACTCTTTTGACAAATATTTATTGAGCACCAACCATGTGTTGGGTTTACCCTAGAACACAGCTTCAAAGGTGAGCAAACCTCCGAGTCCGGGACCCAGGGCTCTCACTGTCTAGGTGGGTGTGGTTCCCAACTGTTGGCTCCTCCTTGTGTTTATATTGAGAATCCATGGGTTTAAAATCTGACCATGTAACCAGAAAGCCGGGCTTACCTGGAGATGACTGGTCAATGGAGGGAAGCAGGGCTACCATCTGGAGACACTGCCAAGTGTTAGCTAGAGTCTTTTTTTTTTTTTCCCCAAAACTTCCCTGCCATGCTTACCTTCCCTCCACAACTAGAGCCATTTTTTTTTTTTTTTAATGTGAAACTACAACAATAAAAGAGAAAGATGGCTGGGGTGATAATTCCATTGGGCACTATATGTATCATTTCATGGTCACACACCTGTGAGAGACATATTATTACCACCATGTTACAAGATAGGGAGATGGTATAGATGGGAAGTGGTGGAAATAAGATTCAAGTGACAAACATTGACAATGGATTATTATAATACAGTGGAAAGGTTTGAGATAGAGCTACACAGAGATTATTATGGGAGCTTAGAATTCAGAAAATATGACTAATTAAAAAAAAAGAAAAAAAGCTGATTTCCAGAAGCCTTATACAGCCTAGGGTAGAGACTAGATCTTGCTCAGTTAGAAGGACAGATATGGAGACATGTCAGTGTGTAAATGAGCATAGCCATTGTTAAACAACTAGATGGCTAATTCATAAAGCTATCTCTTACAGTGCAAACTTGAAAGTTTGAGAGCTATCTGCAATGTAACTGATTAATACTTTCGATTTGGATTTGATCCCAAGAGGCAAACCAGGAGTACATTAAACAATCGTTATTCACAGTCCTGAGGCATAGAGAACTATGCTTTGATGACCCAGATAATATCAAAGATTGATTTTATTCCTGTTACAATCAAGTCAGTGCTAACAGTATAACTGGTTTTCAAATATTTCTGAAGGATATTTTGAGTATAGGAAAGCTCATTCTAACCCTCCCAGAAATTATACAAGCTCATTGGAACCTGAACCATATAAACTAAAGTCTCCAGTTGATAAACTGATGCTCTTTACTAGGAGAACTGTGTTTTGCTAATATAGTGTTGCTGCATGGTGGGTCCTGGGTAAAATCAGGCAAATGAATCCAAGCTGTCAACACTCCTGCTACCACAGTATTGAACCCAAGCTAAATTCTAACACCTTGAGCCTTTGTGAATTACTCATGATTTGTCAACTACATTCCATCTTACAAAATGTGGAAATTCAGGAAGGATAGGAACTTGTATGCATGGTCAACCTTTGTATTGCTCATACTTAGCATGTAGAAGCCACTCGGTTTATATTTGTGTTACGAATGGATAAATAATTCTTTCACATACATCTGTCTTGGAATTGTCCACAATTTTATGAAGATAGACTGGAAATGATTTTTTTTCTCTTAGAAATGTAAAAGCTTAAGTTGAGAAAGTATACACCTTTGTCCCAAAGCATGCAGAAAGTGAGTGCAAAATCCAGACTTTTCCCAGTCGTGACAATCACCCTTAGATGAGGGGAAACTTGCACTACGTACATAATACATATCCCATCAATGTTTGCTAAATGCATCTCTGCATGTTCTTGGCATGCGTTCTCTTCAACTTATGAATCTGGGCCAGCTGGAATTTCTTCTTTCTTTTTAAAAAATTTCCCCCTTCTTACTAATTCTATCCAGAGCACAGGCAGAAAACTGTGGTAATGTTCATTTCATGAATTCATTCTGCTTAAAGGCTAGAACTTCTTTCAGATGATTTTAATCAGCACTATGTTTGTTCTTTAAAATGACAATTTTGTTTTCACAATTTAAGCGAAATTTCTTTCCACATTGAGTGTAATATATGGACGAAACATATTCGAAGGGATGGGAATAAAACATTTTCTGGAACTGAGGTTGATTATGTTACATTTATTATTTTAATGGTTTCTCATAATAGCCATGACATTTAGGCTTTGTTAGTGCCATTTTACAGTAGAAAAATGTGAGATTAAATGTCTTGCTCCAAGTAGTTGGTAAAATCAGTGGAAAAGCTATTTGGGCTCCATTTGGCTTAAAGGTCCTTTGCATTGTGTTCCCACTCATCCTAGAAAAGACATTGTGTTAAAAAAAAAAGACAACAAAAAAGAAGGTAGGTATAAATGGGATTTGCCTTGATCTTGAGTGTTTGCTGTATGCTGGGAGCTCTGCTAAGTGCTGGTGGTACATCAATGAAGAGAACACACAAAGTCTGTGCTCTTTAAATCAAATTATGGAGGAGACACATTTAAAATCTAGGGCTGGAGATAGGAGAAGATGCATTAAGTAGAGAGGGAGACAAACCCTACGAGATTCTTAACTCTAGGAAACAAACAGGGTTGCTGGAAGGGAAGTTGCGAGGGTTGGGGGTAACTGGGTGTTGGGCATTAAGGAAGGCTTGTGATATAATGAGCACTGAGTGTTACATGCAACTGATGAATTACTTAACTCTATATCTGAAATTAATGATACACTATATGTTAACTAATTGAATTTAAGTAAAATAATTTAAAAAGAGAAGATGCATAAGTAAATGCATAAATGAAATACCATTAACCTTAGGCCAATCACTCTGAAGGACATGACTGGAATGCAAGGACAGAAAACAACAGTGGTGATTGCTCATACAGAGAACCCATTGATATAAACCTGTGCATAACTTGAACAAACAAAATGTTAGCTTTACCCATTGTATTCACTCTCTGGTCAATAGGCAGACTTTGAGAAAATTATCTAAAATTTTTCAGACTCATTTTTCTCATCACATTTTTTTCACTTTCATAAGCATTTTAAAAAGTTAGATAATTTTGGTGGTAAAAATGCAGCATATTGGGGCGCCTGGGTGGCTCAGTGGGTTAGAGCCTCTGCCTTCGGCTCAGGTCATGATCCCAGGGTCCTGGGATCGAGCCCCGCATCGGGCTCTCTGCTCAGCAGGGAGCCTCCTTCTTCCTTTCTCTCTCTCTGACTGTCTCTCTGCCTACTTGTGATCTGTCTGTCAAATAAATAAATAAAATCTTAAAAAAAATGCAGCACATTTTAGACCCATATTAAGCTTTTAACTTCACTTAGTAAAGTGTTTACACATACATATATTCAATGGGCATTTATTGAACACTTACTAGATCCAGAAACTGAGGTTCAAAATAAAAAGTGTTCAAAATACAAAGATGAATAACTCTCAATCCCTGCCTTTGAAATTCATACACTAGAGGATTAAAAAAAAAAAGCCATGATTGGAAGATTATATTACACTGTGATAAATGAAGTAGACATAGAAGAGGACTTCTAATCAGCAAGTCTTCCTGAATGATATGACATTCTTCCAAGGTGTCAAAAGCCTTCCTGGTGGAGGAAATAACACAGAAAAAAAGATGGCAGTGGGATGAGTGATGTGTTTCTGGAAGGTGAATTGTGGCCCAGAGCTGGGGCCTGGGTGAACTGAAAGGGGATGGATCTGTGTCCTCATTATTGTCACTTTCATTTCCTCCATTAAGGAGATGGAGACAAGTTTGACATATTACCATGGCTCTTTAACAAATTAGAAAACTTTTAAACAATAAAAAATAAACAACGCTGGAATCTAAGAAG
Source organism: Martes martes (assembly GCF_963455335.1). Taxonomy (NCBI): domain Eukaryota; kingdom Metazoa; phylum Chordata; class Mammalia; order Carnivora; family Mustelidae; genus Martes; species Martes martes. The sequence continues at coordinate 149,377,699 of NC_137889.1, forward strand.
ATAGGACTGTGCATTGTGGATTATAGGGTAGACACCTGGGAGTGAGGTGAGGCTTGCAGAGAAAACAAGTATAAGAATCCTAGAATGGTGATCACAGTGCAGAAAGGAGAGAGATGGGCAATGAACAGATGCAATCAAGGGAGAGGCTTTGCTTTATTTCTTTTTTTTTTTTTTCATTATGTTCAGTTTTCCACCATACAGTATGTCACTAGTTTTTGATGTAGTGTTCCATGATTCATTGTTTGCATTTAACACCCAGTGCTCCATGAAATATGTGCACTCCTCAATACCTGCCACCAGGGTCACCTATCCCCCCCAGCCCCCTCCCCTCTGAAACCCTCAGTTTGTTTCCTGGAGTCCAGAGTCTCTCACGGTTTGTCTCCCCCTGATTTCTTCCCCTTCAGTTTTCCCTCCCTTCCCCTATAGTTCTCCATGCTATTGCTTATGTTCCACATATGAATGAAACCATATGATAATTGCCTTTCTCTGCTTGACTTATTTCACTTAGTATAATCCCCTCCAGTTCCATATATGTCAATGCAAATTGTGGGTATTCATCCTTTCTGATGGCTGAGTAATATTCCATTGTGTATGTGGACCACATCTTTATCCATTCATCTGCTGAAGGGCATCTCGGCTCCTTCCACAATTTGGCTATTGTGGCCATTGCTGCTGTGATATGAACAGTGGGGTGCATGTAGCCCTTCTTTTCATTACATCTGTATCTTTGGCATAAATACCCAGTAGTGCAATTGCTGGGTTGTAGGGAGGCTCTACTTCATCAAGGGAAACGGTGATTTAGGAGAAAAGAACCCAGAAAATAAAAATATCAGGATACAGATGAAGAATTAGTCTTAATAACAATAATATAAAGTTAACATGGATTTACAACTTATTATAGGAGTCTATTGTAAGTACATTAGAATTATTGCACAGTTAGCCTTCCCAGTATGTCTATGGGGTGTGAATCATCATCACCACTATTTTACAGGAGAGTATACAGAGATAATGAAGGGTAATTTGCCTGAGATTACTTAGGTCGTAAGTGTGGTAAATGGGACATATAACCACCACAAAGATTTGTAAAAGTACAAATAGGTAAAATATTCATCAGTTAGTGGTTGTGACATTCTTTTTTTTTTTTTTTTTTTTTTTTTTTTAAGATTTTATTTATTTGACAGAGAGAAATCAGAGCTAGGCAGAGAGGCAGACAGAGAGGGGGAAGCAGGCTCCCGCTGAGCAGAGAGCCCGATGTGGGGCTCGATCCCAGAACCCTGAGATCATGACCTGAGCCGAAGGCAGAGGCTTAAACCACTGAGCCACCCAGGTGCCCCTGGTTGTGACATTCTTATGACACCTCCTGATAAGTAATATTTCTTCATGAGTTTCTAGATGTCCACGTAATGTAGCTTAGATCTAATTTAAAAAGGTGCATTAAAAATAAAATTTCAATTCCTGAAGTACAACTGCTATTTTTTTTTTCCTGGTAAAATGAAGTACAACATGGTATTTTAAAAAGCACTTTTTAAAAGCACTTTTTTCCCTATATAACATATGACATATTCCTTATATATTATATATAACATAGCCCCAGAGGTTTCATGAAAAAACTGAAAAATATTTTCAAATTTTGGGATACAAATTCAACAAAAATTTGTATTTTATTTTCTTTTTTTAAGATTTTTTTTTTTTCAGACAGAGTGCATGCAAAACAGCATAAGAATTAGGGATGGAGCAGAGGGAGAGAGAGTCGTAAACAGACTCCCCGCTAAGTGCAGGGCCTGAGGCATGGCTCTATCTCATGACTCTGAGATCATGACCTGAGCCAAAACCAAGAGTCAGATTCTTTACCAACTGAGCCACCCAGGTACCCCAAGAAATTATATTCTATTTTTTAAGGAACATGTGTCTTTTTTTTAAACATTTTAATTTTATTTTATTTTCAGTGTTCCAAGATTCATTGTTTATGAACCACACCCAGTGCTCCATACAATATGTGCCCTCCTTAATACCCACCACCAGGCTCACCCACCCCCCACCTCTGCCCCCAAAACCCTCAGTTTGTTTCTCAGAGTCCACAGTCTCTCATGCTTCATCTCCCCCTCCGATTTACCCCAATTCACTTCTCCTCTCCTTCTCCCAATGTCCTCCATGTTACTCCTTATGCTCCACAAGTAAATTAAACCATATAATAATTGACTTTCTCTGCCTGACTTATTTCACTCAGCATAATCTCCTCCGGTCCCATTCATGTTGATGCAAAAGTCAGGCATTCATCCTTTCTGATGGAGGCATAATACTCCATTGTATATACGGACCATATCTTTTTTATCCATTCATCTGTTGAAGGGCATCCTGGCTTTTTCCACAGTTTGGTGACTGTAGCCATTGCTGCTATGAATATGGCCCAAATGAAAGTTGGTGCAGTCACTTTGGAAAACAGTGTGGAGATTCCTTAAAAAATTAAAAATATTTAAGAATGGAGCATGTGTCTTTTGAAAAATATCTTCATGATTATTTCTGATGCTGCTTTTACTGAAAATTAGCTTGTTATATATATATATATATATATATTTAACCTTTTTTAAATTTAATTTCTTTTCAGTGTAACAGAGTTCATCGTTTATGCACCACACCCAGTGCTCCATGCAATGCATGCCCTCCATAATACCCACCACCAGTCTCCCCCAGCCTCCCACTCCCTGCCCCTTCAAAATCCTCAGATTGTTTTTCAGATTCCATAGTCTCTCATGGTTCATCTCCCCCTCCAATTTCCTTCAACTCCCTTCTCCTCTCCATCTCCCCATGTCCTCCGTGTTATTTCTTAAGCTCCACAAATAAGCAAAACCATATGATCATTGACTCTCTCTGCTTGACTTATTTCACTCAGCATAATCTCTTCCAGTCCCGTCCATGTTGCTACAAAAGTTGGGTATTCATCCTTTCTGATGGAGGCATAATGCTCCATTGTATATATGGGCCACATCTTCCTTATCCATTCGTCCGTTGAAGGGCATCTTGGTTTTTTCCACAGTTTGGCGACCATGGCCATTGTTGGTATGAACATTGGGGTACCCAAAAGACTCCACCCCCAAACTACTAGAACTCATACAGCAATTCAGTAAGGTGGCAGGATACAAAGTCAATGAACAGAAATCAGTGGCTTTCTTATACACTAACAATGAAAACACAGAAAGGGAAATTAGAGAATCGATTACATTTACTATAGCACCAAGAACCATAAGATACCTGGGGGGGCGCCTGGGTGGCTCAGTGAGTTAAAGCCTCTGCCTTCGGCTCAGGTCATGATCCCAGGGTCCTGGGATCGAGACTCAGCCCCACATTGGACTCCCCTCAGCAGGGAGCCCACTTCCTTCTCTCTCTCTGTCTGCCTCTCTGCCTTCTTGTGATCCCTGTCTGTCAAATAAATAAATAAAATCTTAAAAAAAAAAAAAAAAAGATACCTGGGAATAAACCTAACCAAAGAGGTAAAGGATCTGTACTTGAGGAACTACAGAACACTCATGAAAGAAATTGAAGAAGACACAAAAAGATGGAAGACCATTCCATGCTCTTGGATCGGAAGAATAAACATTGTTAAAATGTTTATGCTGCCTAGAGCAATCTATACTTTTAATGTCATTCCAATCAAAATTCCACCGGTATTTTCCAAAGAGCAGGAGCAAATAATCCTAAAATTTGTATGGAATCAGAAGAGACCCCGAATTGCTAAGGAAATGTTGAAAAAGAAAACCAAAACTGGGGGCATCACCTTGCCTGATTCCAAGCTTTACTACAAAGCTGTGATCACCAAGACTGCACGGTACTGGCATAAAAACAGACATATAGACCAGTGGAATAGAGTAGAGAGCCCAGATATGGACCCTCAACTCTATGATCAAATAATCTTCAACAAAGCAGGAAAAAATATACAGTGGAAAAAATTGGCTTTTTATATTAATAAAAAGGTTGGTTTCTTTAGATTAAGAAATGAATTATAATGTTCTTGAGCTCTCATCTCACTATGCTGACTCTTGCTAATTTGAGTTCATCAGAATGTTTTGAGGCTGAAGTTCTCTATTAATGTACTGAGTTAGTTTCAGGAGACTGCTGAATTGAATTACTTAGTAAATCTGGTATTGTGGTATTAACTAACTATTCCATTATAGTACTCACCCAATACTTGCCATTTTACTCATGGCTATCAGTCATTCATTTACCATCAATAATATCATCATCAAACTGTTTTGTGTAAGTGAGATAAATTAAAAAATATAGGAGCTGTTTTCTTTCCTGGCCATAATGGAATAACAGAGTCCAAATTATTCTTTTGACATTTAGTGTTAGAAAACTAGACAAAATACATGAAACAATTATTTTCAGACATTGGAAACAAAGCAGCAAGGGTCTGGGGTTCTTAAGAAAAGGCCAATAATCAGATGTTGTGATCATCCTGACATTTCAACCGGAGGCACATGTCAGACTATGAAGCCAGGAGGAATAGCACAAGCATAAAATGTTGGTCTTTGTATTTAGGTGACAAAAATTGGAGTCCAAGGAGGCTGAGGTAAATGAGATCTGCAGAGTTTCATAGAGGGGGGAGCTAAATAGGAAAGAAGAAGAAAGGAAGAAAGGAAGAAAGAAAGAAAGAGGGAAAAGAAAAGAAAGAAGGAGGGAGGGAGGGAAAGAACGAACTCCAGAAATCTGTATAAGGATGCTTGCTTGCTAAATACCAGAACACACAAGGATAAGGTAAAACTCCATGAAGAAGAGCAAGGAATACAGGGATCAAATTGTTCCATAGTACTAAGTACTGATCAGTACTAAGTACTGTTCACTCAGGGCATTCAAGACAAAACTCAGAAGGGCTACATCTTATTAGTGTGAGTAAACAGTCCCTAAAATAAAAACTAGTTCAGATCTGTTCTAACTATGGTTAAAGACAAGCCTAGGAACTCACACTGAACTGGAAATAATTAACAATTTTCAAGAACAAAACCCAACATTCAGTAAAACAAAACAAAACAAAACCCAATAAGTCCTAGACCATTTACAATGAAACATCACAGAATCCAGAATCTGGTCAAAATTACTAGACGTGAAAAGGAGCAAGAATAAATAAACCACAGCCAGGAGAAAAAGCAGTCAATGGGAGCAGACAAATAAAAGAGAAAATGGAATTAGCAGAGAAAGAGCTTAAACTGGCTAGTATATAACTACATAAGATTATTAAATACAGACAGGAGAATATATAGTAGATAAAAAAAATGATCAGTAGAACTGTCAGAGATGAAAATATATAAAATGTGAAATTAACAATAAGGTTTAAAAAAGGGATTGTATTAATGCGGCATTAGGCATGGCAGAAGAAAATATTAGTGAACTTAATATAAATTATGCAAAAAATGAAGAAAGAGAAAAATAAAAGACTAAAGAAAGAAAATCAGCCAGGCATCAGTAAGTTACAGAACAATATCCAACATCCTAACATACAACATAACCACAATACCAAAAGGAGAAATTGTGGGATGGGAAAAAATAATTTTTTGAAAAATAGCCAATGTTTTTCTAATTTGATAACATTTATTACCTAAGAAACTCAGTGAATATCAAGTGAGATAAATACAAAGAAAATAATACCAAAATGTGCCGTAATCAAATTGCAGAAAATGATTCATAAGAAAAAAAAAAAAAAAAAACTCGTATCAACCCAAACACAAGCTATATTTAAGTAAGATACAAATAAGCAGTCATCAGAAACTGCAAGCTAGACCTAATGCAAAGATATTTTATAAGTACTGAAAAAAATCTCTCAACTTAGAATTCTTCATCCAGTGGTAATAATATTCTTCAATAATAAAGGTGAAATAAAGAATTTGTCAAAGAAGCAAAAGCTGAGGTAATTCATTCCCAGGAGACCTACACTATAAGAACCGTTAACAGAATTTTTTCAGGCTTTAGGAAAATAATACCAAATGAAACTTTGGATGAACACATAGAATGAAGAGTACTGGAGTATTTGGTTAAATACAAAAAAACAAAACAAAACAAAACAACAATAACAAAAAAAAACAACTTCTTATTCTTATGTTTTAATTCCTTTGAAAGGTAATTTTATAAGAATAATAAAAATATAGTATGAGGTTTACACAATATACGAAGTAAAATACATGAAATTATTTTCTGAATGACAGGAGTAGGAAAAATTGTTGAACCACTATATTTTACACCTTAAACTAATAAAACTCTGTACATTAATTAAATTCCAGTTTTTAAAAAAGCAAAAAGAATTGAAAAGTTTTTTTTTATTATTATGTTCTGTTAGCCAACATATAGTATATCATTAGTTTTTGAGGTAGCTTTCAACAATTCATTAATTGCTATAACACCCAGGGCTCTTCACCACAGGTGCCCTCCTTAATATCCATCACCCGGTTACCCCATCCCCCACCCTCTTCCCTTCTGTAATGCTCAGTTTGTTTCCTGGAGTCCACAGTCTCTCATGAAAAGTTTTTTTTGTTTGCTTGTTTGTTTAAGTAAATTATCAGTGTGCCTGGGTGACTCAGTCAGTTAGTTGTTTTAACTCTTGATTTCAGCTCAGGTCATGATCTCAGAGTGGTGAGCTCAAGCCACACTTGGGGCTCCACACTCAGCTACCAAATCTGCTTCAGAATCTCTCTACCCCTCTCCCCAATGCCATTTGCACATGTGCATGTGTGCACACATGCTTTCACTTTCTAAAATAAATAAGTATATAAAACCTTTAAAAAATAAAATAAAAATAAAAAATAAGTGATCATTTTCAATTTAATTAAAGACAGAGATTTTCTGACTGGATAAAAGAGCAATTCCAAAATAGAGTCATATTTAAGAATCCCTTTAACTGTAATGTCATAAGTAGCTTTTAAAGATAAAAAAAAAATTAGAAAAAATACAAACCATTAAACATTAATCTTTAGAAGGTCTCACTGGCTATATTAATACCAGATAAAACACATTTCATAATAAAAAATGTTGCCAGAGTCAAAAAGATATATTCCAAAATGATAAAAAAGGTGAATTTATAATGTATAACTCATATTCATAAATGTGTATGCCCTTGATAAAATGCTTCAAGTTATATGAAGCAAAAACTGATGGAAACAAAAGTAGAAATAGATCAAATCACAATTATGATTGGAAATTTCTCTCAGTCATCAATAAATCAATTTGGGAGAAATTAGCAGAGACATAGTAGCTTTGAATGAGTCTATCAACCAGTAATTGTCTTTTGCAGAAAGTTCCACCAGGCTACAGAAAAATAAATATTTGTTGCAAGCACAAAAAGAACATTCCCTAAAAGACATACACCTATGAAACTGGTCTTAATACTTTTCAAAAGATTGAGTAAGTTTTCAATAGATTTAAGTTTTCTGACCACAATTGAATAGCATTAAAAATATATTTTTTAAATCTAGTAAATGGGAATTAAACAACGCACATCTAAATAGCTCTTGAATCAAAGAGGAAATCAAGGAGAATTTAAATAAGACTTTAAAATTATAAAAATTTTTAAAAAACTATATTATATGCATGAAAACAGTGTTAAAAATGAAATTTACAGCTTGAAATGCACTTACAAGAACATAATAAAGGTGCAAAATCAATTACCAAGAGCATGATAGGGAACTAGAAATGTAGACAGAAGGGGAGAAAAAGTAGGTAGCAGGAAAGAAAAAAACAAAAATAAGTACAAAAGACAATGAAACAATAAACTAACAAATAATGGAAAAATTCAATAAAACCAAAAGTTGATCTATTGGAAAGGCCAATACATGATTAAATTCTGGCTAGACTATCCAGCTAATGAAGGAAAGAAAAAAAAAAGGAAGAAGAAGAAGAAACCAGTTGGCAATATCAGGAATGAAAAAGAAATCATTATAGTTCTTTCAAAATCAAAATGATCATAAAGGAATAAAATGAGGAAGCTGGTATCAATTACTTAAACAACAGTAATGAACAAAGCATTGTTTGAAAGACACAAATTCCCCTAACGGATCCAGGAAGAAATAGAAAATCTGAATATCCCTGTTACTGTTAACAGCATTGAATTCATAATATTAAAAATATCCACACAAAGGAGCCCTCAGTCCCAGATAGTTTCTCAGGTAAATTCTATATAAACTTTTCAGAAAATAAAACACAAAAGAATCTTTCTGACTTAGTTTGTGATACCATCATTACCTTAATACCAAGATAAAATCATTGTAAGAAGAAAAACTGCAGACCTGAATCCCTCAACATAGACTCAAACTTCTGGGTATGTATTCCAAAGGAATCAGGACTTCAAAGAGATATCTGTGCTCCCATGTCTACTGCAACATTATTCACAACAGCCAAAATGTGGAAACAAAGTGTCCGTTTACAACTGAATAGAGAGGTGGTGTGTGCATGTAATGTGTGTGTGTGTGTGTGTGTGTGTGTGTGTGTATAATGAGCTGTTTCTTAGCCTTAAAAAGAAGGAAATTCTGCCATTTGTGACGACATGGGTGAGCCTGGAAGAGATTACTTACTAAGTGAAATAAGTTGGACAAAGACAATCCCTGCATGATCTCAATTATATGTAGAATCTAAAAGAGTCAGAGTGAGAGATGCAGAGAGTGGAATGGTGATTGCCAGGGGCTGTGGGGAGGAGAAAATGGGGTTATGTTGACAAAAGGGTATAGAGTTTCAGTTATAAAAGATGAATAAACTCTGGAGATCTATAGTACAGCACGGTTACTCTAGTGTATAATCATGTACTGTATACTTGATATTTGCTGATCTTAAAGATATTAAATGTTCTCATCACAAAAAGAAAAGGAAAATAGTAATTATGTGAGGTGAATGTATTAATTAGCTTGATTGTTGTAATCATTTCACAATGCATATGTGTGTATCAAACATCAAATTGTATAGCTTAAATATACACAATTTTTATTTCTTCATGATACCTCAATAAACCTATTACAAAAATATTCCTAACAAAAATATTAGGATACAAATCCAACAACATATAAAAGCATAATAACACATATTCAACTTTGGTTTATTCTGTATATACAAGATTAATTTCACATTTCAAAAAATCAATTTAATTCATAATATTAACAGAATGAAGGAGAAAATAATATGATCTAAATCATTGCAGAAAAAATAATTGGATGAAATTCCACACCTAACAAGACTAAAATGGAAAAACAAAACAAACAAACAAACACCCCCCCCCCAAAAAACCCTCTGTACACTAGAAATGAAAAGAACTTCCTCATTCTAGCAAATGCCATGTACCAGGAAACCTCTAGCTAACATTATGCACAATGTTGAAAGACTGAATGTTTTCCCTTTAAAATAAATAACAAGGAAGTATATTTACTCTCATCATCTTTCCTCAATATTGTATTGGGAGAAAAATAAAAGGCACACTAATCAGAAAGGAAAAAGCTAAAGAGTCTATTTCCAGAAGCTGTAACATCTATGTAAAAAATCTAAGGGGATCTACAAAAGCTACTACAAGTGGTAAGGGATTTTAGAAATGTTGTCTAATAAAATTCATAATATCTTGATTAATAGTAATGATTAGCTTTGTTTTTGTAAACTGGCAGTAAAGATTTAGAATTTAAAATTTAAAAAATTTAAAAAACATACAAAAATACGAAACTAACAAAATATGTCTAAGTCTATGTACTGACTATTGTTTTAAAAAATGCTGGGAATAATCGAAGACATCAAAAATGAAGAGAATCAGATATTCCAGAAATAACTGATATCAATAATTGTCAGTTGATTTTTTTACAAAAAAATACCAAATAGAAATAACAAGAAAGAATATATCACTACATAGTTCTGGAACAACTAAGTATCCACATGGGGATACTGCGATATACCTACCGTGTAAAAAGACCTCAATAAATACTGTCTTCATTTTTCCTGCCATGCACAATTGGCATAATCACGTCAGTTCTACTGATCCCTGGGACTTACATGGCAGCAGGCAGGATGCTGTTAAGTGGAAATATCTGAAATTGTAATTGCTGTGAGTCAGTAAAGACACAGAGATGGTTGTTTACAGAATGAATATTGGAAATGTCATGGTAATGCAGTTGTGTTTTGTTTTGTTTTTAATTTAGGAAGGAAAAGTTTCGATCCACTTTGAGCTCAGAATGCAAGCAAGAAACAAGTCTTTGTACAAAAATTATTTTAATGTGCCCCTCTGTGCTAGAGTGAGCAGAGGATGCTGAGTGCTCCAACAGAAGATGTTCACGGAAGAGAACAAAGTGGTGGGGGAGAGTCTGGTTCAGAAAGAGGGCTTGCAGAAACACACTGTCATTTTGGCTCAGCGGTGAAGCCAACAAGCAACATGCTACAGCACATGTTGAAACAAGACAAAGTCTTCCTCAGAAATAAATATTTTGGTCTTCAGGATTTGTTTCGAGCAAATGCATAAAGAAGAGTGAAATTTTTATTTGATATATAATGTGCACGTGCATATGTGTGCTTCAGGTGTCCCAGGCCACTGGAGGACAAAAATAGAAGAAGAAAAAAAAAAAAAAAAAGAGTGTGAAACACTCCAAGAGTCAATCTAAAAAATGCAAAATAAGAATGATTTTGTCATCTCTCTTATGACATCTGAAATATCACTTTTTCAAGCTTTTCCACATGGATGATGTATACATTCCACAGTGTCTGGGACCTTCAGTTTCCACGTTAGCAGAAGAAATCCTTTAGATTAAAGGATCTCTTTAGTTCATTTCCACTTTAACAGTCTCTGTAGCATCTCCCCTTCTCTCTGAAAGAGTACCATCTTCTTTGGGAAACCTCACCCTAATCCCTACAACACCCTTCACAGAACCATGTTGTATTGGTCCCTTTTCACTTACAAAAAAATAAGATATTCTACTACTACTACTACTGCTACTAATGTAATAGTAATAATAATAATAACTAACAAAAACAATAACAATAATAATAAAGTTTGCTTAGTATGAGAAAATGTTTACAGTCTGTGGGGTGATGATCAGGAGAGAGGAAATTTTATAACCTCCCTTAAAGAACTCCTAATGGTCGCCATAGCCACCCCTTTAAAATACTCTGAAACACATCTGCCAGATGTTGCCCATGACTGGATTTCCTACAAATAGAGTGAAGCTACATGAGCCAGATGTCAACACCATCTAATTTGCTGAGACATAAATCAATCCCAATAAGTGTATTAGATGAAGGGAGAAAAAGTGTTTTTATGGACTGTAGAGAAGTAATAGTTCAGGAAATAGTTTGAAATGGACTGAAGGTTATTTGTGGTCCCTGGAGAGCTGGAAGTTCCTTGAAAACTTCACTCCATCGTTAGTCTTTAAAGTGCTCTATGAGTCACTAGAAATGCCACTCCCTGTTTTGTTTTGTTTTGTTTTAACTATAACTATTAATACTACTACTTTGGTTGGTTTTACGACTTTTATACATGTATATAAAAGTCTGTCACTGTTGTTCATATGGGAATCCTGAAAATCTTAGGTACAACTAAAATTGATTCATTACTAGCTAATAATAACACCTGTTCATCAAAAAGGGTACACTTTCCTTTACGGGTCTGCATGAGTTTGTGTGTATCAGTGACCCATGCTTAGGAGCAAAATGCCCTGGTTTCAACAGACAGCTTGGTGGGTTTAAAATCTTCTCCTTTCGACCACATCAACAAGTTCTTCTGTGTTCTTCACAGTGCCTTCTATACCAGCGTGGATTCTTCTGCTTTTCAACCTGATAAGATCTCTCTCTCTCCTTCTGACAGGTATAGTGATAATGCTTCATTAACGGAATGACCCTATGGGATATTATCCTCAAGGAAAATCACACCGCCCCTCTACCCCTATTTGCGTGTATGTTGTAAACTCAGGTTAACAGACTATTTGTTGTTAACCTTAAAGGACAAGGAAAGCACAAAGGACGTCTTAAGAGAATGGTAGGGTGGGAGGGATAGTCTCTTAGTTCTGTTTCAGTGCTGACCTTGGGACTGCATATGTGTACACAAGCCAAGAGCTTCCACATGGAGAACAGAAATATTAAAAGGTAGGTCAGAGGTCACCATTCCAACTGAGCTACAGGCAAATGTTAAACAGGGTCTAGGAATCAAGGTCAGAGGCAAGCATTGAGGGAAAGCCAATTTCTAGCTGTCTGGGCATAAGGCACAAATAATTCAGTGCAGAAGATAGTAGTTGGAGTCCCAGATGAGGATTGAAGGTCAAATCTGTTAAGAGAAAGAAATTAAAAAGTAGGAATCAGGACTGGGTTTATGAGACCTAGACAAACTTACTTCAGGAATAGAGCTCCTTGGGACACCTGGGTGACTCAGTCGGTTAAGCATCTGCCTTCAGCTCATGTCATGATCACAGGGTTCTGGGGTCAAGTCCCGCATTGTGCTTCCTGCTCAGAGGGGAGTCTGCTTCTCCCTCTGCCTGCTGCTCCCCCTGCTTGGGCTCTCTTTCTCTGACAAACAAAAAGGTAAAATCTTAAAAGTGTATATATTTTAGAAGTGTTCCTACTGGCAAGGCATTTCCTTAAAGGGTTAGGCACCCAGATTCTTAAATAAGCGCCGTGCAACCTCCTGAAGGTGTCTGGTGGCTGAAACTAGGTCTTTCCCGATGCTTGTTTGTGGAATCACTATCTTTCCCTCATTAAGGTGTTTCCCTGAATCATGATTCAACTGTGTACAGCTTGTCTCACCCAGCCATTTTACAAAGTAAGCAGACACCACTACATGATTCCTACATTTCTGACCGACAGAATTGCAGTCCTACCTGCAAAGGGCCCAACAGTTCACATATCAGTGTGTTTTGATGATTTCTCTAACCCATAGATTTTTTTTTTTAATGGTTACTGAAACACAAAATTTCTAGACATAAAAATGGTATAGGGAGATGAACCATGAGAGACTGTGGACTTTGAGGAAAAAAAGGAGGGTTTTAGAGGGGAGGACAGTGAGGGGATGGGTTGGCCCGTGATGGGTATTAAGAAGGGCACATATTGCATGGAGCACTGGGTGTTATATGCAAACAATGAATCATGCGATATTACGTCAAAGACTAATTATGTACCATATGGTGACTAACAACATAATAAAAAAAATTTTAGGGAATTATTTTTAAAATGGTTACAGAGACACACAATTCTACAGATAGAAAACAAAATTTTGCTACTTTCACTTTTATCGGAAGAATTGTTGAGAGTACAGATATCTTCACATTCCTCACGGCTGCCTCCGCATACCTATTAGGAGTGCTTGCCATCCTCTTCTCTCCCAGTTCTGTGCTTTGTCGGGATAGGAGATAGTCAGAACCATTTTCCCTCAGACCAGACTCCTGGGGCTCTCACCCTCATGGTGAGGTGAAACAGGATGTCTTTCCTTTAAGAATTATAGAGATTTTGGTGAGACTGGTATATTGTTTCAAAGACCTCTTCTTCCCCATCTTAAGTCTCTGAAATGTGGGCATGGTACGGAGTAGAAGGTGGATAGGGGTGGTTAAGAATCCTGGCACTCCCCTTTCCTTCTCTGTCCATTCACCTCCATTCCTTAGACTCAACTTTGGCATTCTGGCTCTCTGTTCTTTTAGGATAAGTTCTTTCTATGGATCTCTCAGACCCCACCTTGCTTCAGAGTCCTTTAACTAACTTTCCATCAAGCCAGAGGTGCCTGAATGCTAGAATAAATGGATTTCTATAACAAGTCATAAAGCACTATGGCAATAGAAGCAATGGTGTTTTCCAGTGTTGAGATAGACATGTGGATCCAAGCACACTTTAAAGCTTTAAGGATGCACGGGGTGCCTGGGTGGCTCAGTAGGTTAAACCTCTGCCTTCGGCTCAGGTCATGATCTCAGGGTCCTGGGATTGAGCCCCACATCGGGCTCTCTGCTCAGCAGGGGGCCTGCTTCCCCCTCCCCTCTGCCTGCCTCTCTGTCTACTTGTGATCTCTCTGTCTGTCAAATAAATAAGTAAAATCTTTAAAAAAAAAAAAAGCTTTAAGGATGCATAAAATAAGCAACACTAGACCTCTTGATGCCATCTAGAACATAGATGTTTTTCTTAAGCCCTGTGTCTCTCTCCATCAACCACAAAGGACTCTAAAAACTTCCTCAACTCATTCGCGACATTCTATCTGAAGATCATCAAGAATCATCAGGTATCACCTTATATATTTTATGAAGACCTCGTCCTCATCTTTCTTCCAGTGAATTTTCAGCTATCACCTATTTATCTATCCCTTATCTCTTTAGCTACCTATTATTCCTGTGAATATTACTACCCTCATTTTGCTCAAAAAGGTTCAACAACTTATTATGGTCACACAGCTATTAAGAGGCAGAGGATGATTTTGAACCCAGATTTATCTTCAAAGCTAATGCTCTTTCCTTCTCTCACATTGCCACTCACTTCTTTGAGCCTCCTTTTTTTCTCTTTCCTTGGTGCAAATAATGCTGATATCAGTGGACAGCTGTATAGACTACACAATGTGATTGTACCTGTCACAATGTCTTAGGTGCACCAGGGGCCTAAATACTATTTCTACTTGAATTCATCTCTTTGTTTTTAGAATCTCTCATTCTTTTCCAGAAAACAACAATAACAACAACACTCAATCAGGGTCTGCAGGAAGCTAGTCCTTTCCAAGTGCTTAACATACTATGGGCAAGAGAAAGTAATTCTTCCCTGGAATGTTCAGGGAGATGCTAAAGGTGAGGAACCTGATGGAAGGACTAAAGAGAAGTTTATGAATGAGACTTAGAAATATGAGCAAACATAAGAAGCGAACCAAGAGGACAAGATGTTCTAAAGGCCAAAGAAGCAAATATTTTCAAGATGTTAAATTGTGTGAAGAGACTATGCCGTGTGTAATTATAATAGCTAGGCTTACATAACTCTTGATGTACCAGTACTATTCTGTGTTATGTATGTTATCATCACATTGTTTACAACAACACCCCAGGATGAATACTATTGTCATTTCCATTTTGTGGCACAGGGAGCCAAGGCATAGAAATTGGCGCCCACAGTCTGTATTATTTTCTTATGCTGTGTGATGATAATACTGCAAATGTAACAGCTCAAATGAAACACATATTTATTATCTCAGTTTTGTGGGTCAGAAGTCTAGCCACTACTTGCCTGGGTCCTTTGCTTAGAGCTCCACAAAGCTGCAACCAAAGTTTGGCTGGGCTGTGTTCTTATGCGTAGGCTCAAAGAGGGAAGATTCTGCTTCCAAGTTCACTCAGTTCTTTGCCAGCTGTTGGCAAGAGGCTTCATGCAATTACTAGAAGCTACCTAGAGTTCCTTGCCTTGAGAATCTCCTCAATGTAGCTATTTACCTCATGTAGCCTGCAAGAATCTCTAGAATGAGTCTTCTAGCAAGACAATCTTATACAATGTAATGCAATCATGACAGTGACCACCCATAACCTTAGTCATATTTCATTGATTAAAAGTAAGTCATAGGTTCTATCTGAAGCTGTGGGAAAGAGATTATACAATGTCATGAGTACCAGAAGGCAGGGATCGTGGGCAGGGGGGTGTCGTTTAAGGTCTATCATAATCACCCAGCTGTTTGGTGTGTGACTGTTTGGTGTGTTTGGTGTGTCTGACTCCAGGAACTCCTCTTAAACACTTTGCCATTGGGTTTGGCAGCACAGGTATCAACAGAGACTCAAGAGAGAACAGTTTTATAGGGGTGAGGAGTATAAGCCCTGTTGCTAGGACAACAGGCATATTTCATTCTTATATCCTTGATTCTTTTGTTCTCTCCTTGGTTGTGTTTTCTTTTTTCTATTTTCACTTCTCCTCCTCTTCTTTTTCTTCCTCTTCCTTCCCCTCTTCCTATTCCTTCTTCTCTCTCTTATACAATTAACTGCTGATTATTATGCTCAATCACAAATAGAATGAAAGCTTGATTCAAAGCCTGATGTTTACCAACCAGATGGCCAGCGAAGGGACAGGGGTACTAATGTTTAATGAGGGAAAGCCAAAAGAATACCTTGAATAGAGGGCTACCCTCTTTCAAGTTCTTACCATGAACCAAGGATGTTACCTTTTTCAAATCCCAGAAGCACACCATGAAGAACAGGGCCACAGTCCCTCCCATAAAGGTCCTGGAGCTTGCAGAAGTTTATGGCTCTGTAAAAGCATAGTATATATGTTGTATACTATATAGTATCTCCAGCATAATCACATTAACATGTCTGGTCTCACATTGTGAATATTGAGACTAAGTGTGACAAATGATTGCTTAAATAGTTGTATGCCAATTCAGAAAAGTTTTGCTGCTAGAAAGAACTTTTGACCCAAACTTACAGAGAAAAAAATTCATATTTCAGAACTTTTTCTGGATTTCAGAATTGTGGAATAGGGATTGTGGACTGAAATTTGCATTGTCGTTTAATAGATGAAGAAACTAAGACACAAAGAGTTGACATGATTCAGAAGTAGTCACAGAGCTGAGAATCAGGCACTGAAATTTGAAAATGAACATGATACTCATGCTTTCAGAGAGTCTGGGCATCAGAGGAAGGAGAAGTCTGAGCCTTGCTGGTTCTAGGGCCTGTTGAATGTGTCCCTTCTATTCGATTTATAAGGGACCTTGGACACAGGGCCTCCCAATGACATAGGCTTTCCCAAATTTTAAGGGTACCAGGATACTAAAAGATAAAAAAAAAAGTGTCAAGACTAGATTATGAAAAATATACACAACCACACATACAGAGTACTCTCTATTTGTAGATAACATGTAAAAAATCAACATCTAAGATATTTTGTGAACAGGTATGGGTGCAATGGTCAAGTCAGCCCCCTTGGCAGAATCCCAACCATCCCAGAAACAGCTCTTGTTGCCAAACACAAAAAGATGTGCAATCTCAAAAGGCATGTGTCATGGCTTAACAGCCATAGGATCAAGAGAACTGATGACCACCTGAGAGAATGTTGTGTGAATCATAAAACATAATATGTGCACACACTATCTTCATTATAAATAAACACCTCTAAGCTGTGCATCCACCATTTTGGCTATAACATTCTCTGAATTAGATTTTCCTGTCATTTTTGAGTCTGTTGCTTTGGTAGGCTCCACACAGGAGTATCTAATACTGTCAATGTAACAATGTTCTTTAATCACAGATTAGCTCTCACATTAAGCTGTTGGCACATGACTGTATTAAATTATTGATTAAATAAAAAGCATGCCTATTCTTTTTCATACAGTGTCTAGTGCATTTTACTACCAAACTCTCTGTTCTCTGCTCTACTCAATTCCCAGTGTTATTTATTTATTTATTTATTTATTTATTTATTTATAATTTTTTTTTTATTTTTTTTTATTTTCAGCATAACAGTATTCATTGTTTTTTCACCACACCCAGTGCTCCATGCAATCTGTGCCCTCCCTAATACCCACCACCTGGTTCCCCTAACCTCCCACCCCCCGCCCATTTATTTTTGAGAGGGAGAGCATGAATGGAGGTGGAGGGACAGAGGGAGAAGGAGAAGCAGTCTCCTCTACTGAGCAGGGAGCCAGATGTGAGCTTGATCCCAAGACCCTGGGATCATGACCTGAGCCAAAGGCAGATGCATAAGGGACTAAGGTACCCAGGCACCCCACCCCACCCCCAGCATTTTTTGTATTCTTTATTTCATCATAAAGGGCATAAATGCGGGGCGCCTGGGTGGCTCAGTGGGTTAAGCCTCTGCCTTCAGCTCAGGTCATGATCCCGGGGTCCTGGGATCGAGCCCCCCATTGGACTCTCTGCTCAGTGGGGAGCCTGCTTCCTACTCTCTCTCTGCCTGCCTCTCTGCCTACTTGTGATCTCTCTCAATCAAATAAATTTTTTAAAAGGGGGCATAAATGACATTTACTTATTCCATTAAGCATCATAATTTCTGGCACATAGCTTTTGAAAATCAACTATTCAATAAGTAATGAGTACCTACTCTGTCTTTGACACTGTGACAAGCACTAAGAAACTGTAACTAACTAGACAGTCTCCTGTCAACATGGAGATTTCAGTCTAGTGCAAGAAATAGGTAACAAGCAAGGTCTAGTAAGTAAGTATTAATCTTAAAATTGTGTGAATACTGTGAAAAAATATTCTCTGAGAGCTTATAAAAGGAGGACAGAACAAAAACTGGGTCAGAGAAGGGTATGTTTTGAGACGGAAGAAGAGGGAGTCATGCAATGGAATGTGGACAAGATTATCTCGGACAGGCAACAGCACCTTAAGACTCTAAGGCAGAGGGGGATAGACATATTCCAGAAACTAGCAGAAGGTCAGTGTGGTGGGGGCATGCACAGTGAGTGAGGGTGAGTGTTGTGAACAAGGCTGAATAGAGAGGCAGGGTGGATCCCACAGGATCCCCATATTATGATGCACCAGCATTGCCCACCAAGACAGCAGCTCTGCTCTTTGGGCTTCTCCGTCCTACTGAGAAGTCACTAGCTGTCTCAAGCTGTATGATAAAAACACTCTGTGTTGGGCACTGCTAGAAACTATGCATCCAGTTCAAGGAAGACATGGCCCCTGCCTCCACAGAGCTTACAGTGTAGGAGGAAGGAGATGAGTGAAGAAATCAATCATTTCAACATGAAGGTGCCTTCTGGCACTGTTCCCACCTCCCGCTGAACAGTGTCTTGAAGCTTCCTTCTAGGTGTCTCACCAAGTCGCTCTGGTCTCCAATACCCACCGAGAGAGTCCCACTCAGGTATCATAGTCTTTCATGCGGCAACTTAATTACTCTTACATTCTCTATCCCAACATCAGTTAAACTAAGCCAGCAAACTTTTTAATCCCTGGTGAGGTACAGAATGTGCAAGAGTATCCAAGGGGGAATCTCAGTATCCTCTGAAGAGTTTGTAATATTCCTGGGACTTCAATTATAGTACCTTTAACAGGTAGACTAAAATTTGGTGAGGTTGCACTAGAGACAGAAAGTGGGGTTCACTTAAATAGGGACTAATGAGGATTATGATACCCTTCACAAGTAAGAGTTATGCTTTTATGTTTCATTGTAAACATGGTCTTAATTTGAATTTAAATCCCACTTCTGCACATACATACTGGTTGATCTTAGCAAAGTTTCATAACATTTTGAAGGTCAGTTTTCTAATCTGTAAAATGTAATTACTATGATACTCTCACATGTTATTGCAAGGACTGAAATTATACAATGCAACCAAAATGCCTAGTACAGTCCCAGCTGTTGCTATTAATCTTTCTCAAAATGATTGGCTGCCACATGACCCATGTGGTTTGTTTGGCATGCAGAAAGAATAAGTTTATCCTGTGATGTACATGTTTTTGAACAGACGTTCCTATTTATTAAATTTTTAAAGATAGATGAATGAGAGGAAAGCATCCTCCTCCCCTGAAATATTCTCACCTTCTCTGCTCTTAGGGTTCATCACAGAGACCTTTACTACACAGCCCCACCCCCACGAAAATGCAGTATTCTGGGGTGAGAGTGATGAGAAGGAGGGGGGATGCTCTATGCCAGGTGGGGGAGTTGGGATAGGAGGGGGAGATTTTCCCTAACCTCCTGGCCCTATCACTCTCCCATGTGATCAGTCATTGGAGTAGGCTGACAGACAGAGCTCTACAACAATGGTGAGACCTGCACTTTGCACAGAGCCTGGTGAGCAAGAGTGAGGACTGAGGGCTACCTCCTGCTGAAATAGTGAGCTGGTAAGAGCTTTAAAAACAGTGTAGCCAAATTTAATTTTGAACAGATGACTCTGAACTCACTAGAGAAAAATGGATCTGGCAGCAGGGAGGCCAGGTGGGTGGCTGTGGCCACAATCCAGAGAACATATGAGACCTAAACCAGAGAAGTGGCCAAAGAGAAGTCAACAGGGCAGTTCAGAGAAGCATCCAAGAAGATTTTGCAACTTTGATAGCTTGACTGGTAATGGTCAGTTATCTACCACATACTATGTACACTGGGCAGACCAGACAGGAAACATCCCACCTTGCCTTGAAGGTGCTCAGTTATTTTAGACAGAGTGAAAAGGGTTGTTAGATATTTTCTAAGCTCTGAAGTGAGAAGAAATGCACTTTATTTGCATGTGTTTGCAGAGAAATGCATGAAATACTGGTTGTGATAATACTCTTTAAAATATAAATTATTATTTATCTATAGGTACTCTTAAAAGTTGTAATAGTGGTAGGCCTTATTTACATTTTTTTAGTTCACTTAATCTTCACAATAGCCCTGTGAAGTAGGTCCTACTGCCAACTCCATTTATGGGTGAGGAAATCAAAGTATTTCTGCTATTGGGTTATACCAACAGTTATCTAATTACTGTGGAAATTCTTCTTACCTCTTAGTGTGGATGGTAAGAACAGAGTTAATACCACAGTACAAACTGGTGGGTCTCTTTCTAAATTTTGGTGGCACATGCTACTGCATGAACATCGGTGAACAGGGTTTGACCAGCAAACACTTAGCTGTGTCTCTATTCACTCCTCCTACACCAACTTGCTAAACGGGATAAGTGGTGGATACGTGAAAACATGGATGGGTGTTAGGATAATGGATGAATAGATAGATCCATCTCAACACTTGACTTTTGAAAATAGGGGAACCCCCTTGAGCCCCTATAAGATCCATGTGATAGCCCTTAAAGAGAAGCCAAAACTTTCATGAGTGTCTGAGACACCCACCAGTGTCTGAATATATTTCCTTTGGGGTTTCATCATCATGTTGTATTCTCTCCTTTGAAATTAGTATTTAATTCAGCGCCCAGGTTTTAAACTTGTTTCTTCTTGCTTAGACCTTCTTGGACCATATGCATCCCTCATTCAGAACTTTGTGACCAAGCCCCAATTCAGTGGCCAGAGTTGAGCATGCTTAACCCATATCCAGGAACAGGGGAATAGGGAATAATTCAGGCTGGATGAATGAATGAACATATTAGCAACTGGACCTTATGAATTACGAGATTAGTGATCACTGTTAGACTCATAAATGTATCCCTTGTTCCTTAATGCTGTTTTATTTTTGTTTCCACTTTCTACAGTTTGTCTTGGCAGGGTAATTTTTTAACAGATTAATTCTAATTGACTATCTTGTTTATTTTAAGGCATTGCTACATCCGTGCCCAGAACAAAAATTATATAATGCTTCATTGGGTAACTGGGAGTTCAACAATTAATGACAGGAACATCAAGACAGGAGATTTTCCATTCTCTTTAGGGTTGCCTTTGTGTATAACTTTGACCCTTGAAGCTTTTTGTGAGATACCAGATTTCATACTTCAGTGTGTCTCTGCCCTCGGAATTAACTAACATGTCTTTTCCTTATTATAGCAGATTCTGTTCTATTTTACTTGGAATCAAAGTATCTCTTACTTAAGTGTTTGGTTTGATTTCACATATCCATCATCAGACTTTTAATCTTTTCCTACTTAATTTTTTAAAGGAATATCAGCTGCTTTATATATATATATATATATATATATATATATTATTTATAAATATAAATATTTATAAATCAGCCGATTCAACTGAATTAGGAATTCAGAGGGTATCCCAGTCATGCCTAGTGCTTCAGTCTTCCTAGAATATGGCCTTCCCTTGACCTGTGCTCTGATTCCCACTCTTAAGCAGTTGACTCCATGATAGAATTGAAGACAATCTGAATATTCCTTTAAAAAATTAAGTAGGAAAAGATTAAAAGTCCAGATATATATTTTTATACATATATATATATATAAATACCTCAAAAAAAGGATTTAATCTATCAGCGAGATTGTATGGTATAATAGAAAGTCTGTCAGCTTTGTTATGACAAAAGTAGATAGTTATAAGATAAACCTCAATTACTCTTTTTAACATTGTCCTAATTTCCCTCCCACCCTCCTTCCATTCCTTTCTTCCTTCCTTCTTCACTTCATTTCTTCTTACCTTTTTTTTTTAATTTGCCTTTTTTCTTTCTTTAAACACATATTTACTATGGAGTGGCCTACTATGTGCAAGGTCCTGTATTTGCGTGGGAAGGAAAACCACATATTCCTCATTATAGATTCTATAAGTTTAAAGCATGAGATAGTAATACACTTGGGGGGTGCTGTTGAGGATGGAGGGAGACAGACCTATTCAAGCCCAACTTATATGAAAACTTCCTTCTTTAAACTCCTCCTCCAGGCTAACTGCCATTCTTTTGGAAGGCCTATCCCTTTTGTTGAGATGAACAGAGTATATTTTTACGTTCATATCCTCTTGTTCAACTTTATAGCCAGATTGGGTTTTATGAAGTTTTTCATTTTATATTTGTTTTAGATGAGGTAAAAAAAGAACTGTGGTAAATAAAGCCACTGTAATTGGCCTTTATGTATCAAGCACTATGATGTGAATTCATTTCATCAACATTGAAGAAACCATTCTTGAGGACCCCTTCATATGAAGACCAGGGCAGTTCAGAAATTAATAAGCCACTGTCCTTATTTGTCCTGAAGGAAATCCTAGATGGGTGGAGAAGGCCATGTAAATAGATAATCACAATTAAAATCACTAGACTGTGATGATATGATGTGAACAATGACAGAAGTATGTACCCAAAGCAGAAGAGGCCTCAGAAGGGAATTGGATAAATCCGATTATAAGAAAGAAGACTGACATGGTCACAGATCACACAATATTTGAGGTAGGGAGATGGTTTCCTGCTAAGTTTAAACACCTCGTTTCCAGGCAGAGCCTGAGTGGATTAAAGATTACAAAGAAAATTAAAGTAATTCCAAAATTCTCTGGGGAGGCCCATGGCTTTGAGCATACCATTATTTCCCTTCTTTTATAGAGAAAATTGTTATTTGCATATCCTTTCCCTAAGGCCATGCTTTTACAAATACATAGTCATTAAAAATCATTTGTTTAACTATAAGGTTTGGACACTTCACCAGGATCAAGGAAAAGGAGATCTTTTCAGGATGACAGTGAAAACAAATGTTTTCAATAATCTCATGGTTGAGGGTGAGGGAGGGTAGGTGGAATTGGGAAATTGGATAGCCTATCAAACTGCCCTAAATTTTGATAAGGGGGCAGAGCTTTTATATTTCAACATTGAACCAGTCATTGGGTAAATGATGTGCCTGGGAAGGGGTTATGGTGTTATGTGAGGTGGATTTCTTCATCCAAGAGCCATCTCTTGAGAAAGACTCAAAAGCAAGCTATGACCTAACAATGCTTCCTTCACCTTGGGGGAATGAGCTTTTCATCCTTGAAGGGCAACTGGGATTGGGATATCTCCCTATCAAGCTTTTCATCTTTGAAGGGCAACTGTGATAGGGATATCTCCCTATCACAGTTATTTGATAATTTTATCATCATGTGCTGGGAATCCAGATGTGCACTTCAGCCCATAATTATGCATCAGGTGACCTGGTAAAACTTCTAACCTGGAACATCACAATGCTGGCTCTAATAGCCCTGGAGCTGTGGTTATAGCCACCTTTTTCTGGCATTTGACTGAAAGAGCTAAAGGAAGCTGTTCCCAGACATCTTCAGGGTCTCTTACTCTGTAGCTGCAACAAGAAATAATGATTGGTTAATAATCTGAAGAAGAATTCAGGGAGGAAGCAGGTCTGGGGGCTTGGGAGCTCTGTGAAGTCATTCAAGTATCCAAACACCTTCTATCCTGTAGCTCTATCTCCTTCAAGATCCTCAGAGATTTCTTTCTTCCCCCAACCCCAACCTTTACTGGAAAGGAACAGGTGCTCCTAAGGACCAGCTTTGGACATGGCTCCAAATACTTCTGATTAAATTTGTCATAAATCAGTTTCCTGGGTTCACCTGAGGTGCGTAAGAATCTAGAGCACATAATCCAGTGGTTTGCCCATGAAAGAAAGCAGAAACCAATATTTGTATACACAAGTGATATCTGCCAAACAGTAGAAAGACTTCAGGCAGATTCGGTTCATGTGCCCGCTGTGACCTAATTAGCCATATGCACCGATATGTACTAATATGGTACCAACATACCATAGGACCAATTGTCTAACTTTTCTGAGCTTCATTTTTTCTCACCTGTAAAATGATGACAATTGTACCATCTTCAGGATTGTTGGAAAAATCAAATGGCTTAATTTAATTTCACAGATAGAATTTCCCCTTCCCCCTTTCTTTTTAAGCTCTGTACAAGTGTGGTCTTGCTGATGTTCAGAGCTATCCCACCAGGTGTGAGAGCTGGTAACCCACCTGAATGACAGTTGCTGTGAAGAAGATTCTTGCAGGAGGGGGTAGATGGGCCTCATTGACCTCAAAAGTCCTTCAACTCTGTAGGAACCGCTGAAATATTCATTGAACACACACCAGGTTGAGCCAGAGTCAGACTGGGCATTTATACTGGAACCAGAAGCTGGCATGTGCTCAGTAACTAGAGCTTTTCTTTTCTTCTGGAACTAAGTCTTCTCAGCAGAATATCGACATCTGTAAAGCTTTCTGACTTGACTTTTCATTTCTCCTCTTTGCAGAACTGTGCTTGTCTTGGCCTTTTCATCTCGACATTTAACGGAGAAGAATTTCAATTGTTTGCAGTCAATCCCACAGTGCTTTTCCAATTTCCCTTTGTTTTCTTTGGGATTTTCAAGAAACCTCACGTGCCCTACATAATTCAGTTATGATTCCAGAGGAACTTGGTGCCTCAAAGTGACAGATGATTTTTAAAAATATTTCAGCACCTGTGTATTAGAAGCAGCATCACATTAAGAATCAAGAGTCCAGAGCTAGACGTCAGGCCCTGCCATTAATTAGTTGTGTGACCTTCAGTAAGTAATTGGTGCCTTTCTAAATGAATAAAGAAGGTAGCTGGATCAGTGGTTTATAAATTACATTCCACAGAATTCTGGGGTTTCCTGGAGATAATTCCAGGGATCTGGGGGTAGCAAAGGGAAGCATTTATCCTGCTCAACTCAACTGCTTTTCATTTAGTGGAGTTCTAGTAACACCTCACTGACAAAAAGATTTCACTAATACATATTTTTTAATCACTCAATTTAGATGATCTCTGAGAGTCAATTATGCTTCTACTTTCTTGAATACTGTGATTTGACTGATGAATATATGTTTTTTAAAATGTCTTGTGAAGTGAGAAACTGACAAAGTCCTCAGTGTTAAAGGAATTCAAGTTAAGTCAGTTGCACCATAAAAAGGCATTTAAGCTGGTTCAAATAGAAGTTCTACCTTTAACTGCCCTCTGGTAAAATATTTAAATTCTCCAGCTTTAAGGCAGTCATGTAATCTCGGAAAGAAAATGCTTGCCTTGCAGGGTGTGAGTATTAAAGAGGAAGATAATGCTGTGTAGTGCTAAGCACACACACTGCTGGTTCCTGCCCCTGCTCATACACACACGGTTAACTGATTCATGCCCGGCTTCCCTCTGAGCCTAGGTGTGGCTCCAGAATCCTTCCCCTCCCAGGCTCCAAGCAGCCAGTACCCATCAGAGGGAGTCAGCATTTGGGACAAAGCATTGCTGACATCCTGTCACATCCTGATTTCCTATCTGTAAAATAAGAATTGTTATGGACTCAGTGTTTGTGCCCCACCCCCTCCAAATTCATACACTGAGGCCTTAACTCTCCATGTGACCATATCTGGAGAAAGAGGCTTCACTGAAATAATTAAGGTTCAATGAGATCATAAAGTTAGGGCCTTGTTTCAATAGAATTAGGGCTCTTAAAAGGAGAGATACCAGAGAGCTTATTCTCCTTCTCTCTTCCTGTCATGTGAGGACACAGTAAGAAGAGGGCCGTGTGCAAGCCAGGAAGAGGGGCCTTGTCAAAATATGCCCATGCTGCTACCCTGATCTCACATTTCCATCTCCAGAACAGTGAGGAAATAAACCTCTGTTGTTTAAGCCACCCGGTCGATGATTTGTTATGGCAGCCTGAGCTGAGTGATACGGGAATGCCAATGCCTTCCTCAATCTTCCAGCCAGCATCATGGAGTGTCCACTATGCATGCATCTCTGTGAAAGGTCCAGGGCACATAAAGACTCATGTGACAAGGATCCCAGTCCCAAGGATATGACTCTCCTGAAGAAGGTATTCACAGACTATCAATGTTTGAACGAAATTACAAAGTGCGTGTTAGCTTGCAGGTACACACACACAATTCTTCTTAAAACACACATGTCAGTTAGACATAATATTCACTGAAACATTTGTTTAACAATGAAATTTGGGGGGAACCCTCCAATTTATATTAGACTCTGAGTTCTGTAAGGTCAGGTTCAACTCTCCTCCACAGACCTCAGTACCCAGCATAGAATGGGGATTTGTAACTATTTGTGGAAATCACATATGAACTGATATTAAGTGTAATATGCTATATATAATACATATAACATAAGCCACATGGGAGGAGATAAAGGGAAGCCATACACTCACTTGATAACAAATTATCTCCATGGTGTATGAACACATTTTTTTTATAGAATGAAATTAAAGTTTTACAAACCACAAATGAAACACACTCTAGGTCACCTGTGTCCCTCCAAAATGTGTATGTTGCAGCCCTACCCCTCAATGAGATGGTATTTGGAGATGGGGCTTTGGGAGGTGATTAGAGCTGGTTGAGGTTTATAAGGGTGAGGCTTCCATGATGGTGACCATCCTCAACCATGAAGAGAGCTCTCATAGGGTCCAAACTAACTGGAACATCGGATCTTGGATTTACCAGGTTCCAGAAATGTGAGAAACAAATCTGTCATTTAGGCTGCCCAGTCTACAGTGATATAATAGCCTTAGAAGACTAATACATAGCCCAAGGATAGTTTTCCACATAGGGATTTAGAGGTCCATGTACAGATGGGATGGGCAGGGGAGTGGGGCTCAGTAAAAATGGCAAGCTTCTGGATTAATGGGAGGATGTTGCAAATGGTTTCCTTTGCTAAATTCACCACCAACAGCAGTGATTCTCAAGAGCCTCTGCAGAAGCTGGTTCCAGCTTCTCATATGCTCTCTGCCCACACACCACCCACCACTACTACTGGATTCATCTGGAATGCAGAAGACTCCTATTTTATTCACGGTTTACACATAGGACTTCGTATAAGGCTTGACACTCAGAAAACATCTTATAAACGTTTGTTGAGTAAACAGTCTCTCCATTCATTCTGACACCTGACCAGGGAAGTGGGTGCCATCCATCCCAATGACCAAAACTAGAAAAATTCTGAAATCAACAACATAAAGTAGAATAGCATACAATGGTCTTCAAAATTTTAATGATGCAAGAGAATATTTGTGATGAAACATATCCTTTACACACACACACACACACACACACACACACACCGAAGCAATATCAGTGGTTATTTCTGAGTAGTGGCATTGTATATTTTTTCTTCTTCCCTGTTCTTTTTGATGTTTAATTAAAAAAAATTATCTCCCAACCATTTTTTACATTAAGCTTGTATTATCTTATGAGAAAAGAATGTTACTAAAAATCAATCCTTATCTAAATGCATGACCATGTTTGTCATTAACATCTGAGCGTGGATGAGCAATGATCAGGAACTGCAGGAGGAAAGCAGGTATTCCTGAGATCAGAGCGGTAGCAGCCATTCCTTTACAGTGTCTTTGAAGAATGTTCCTCTTTTTTGTCATCACTCTTCAGAATTCAATTTGCCACCTGCACAGTCTCAGAATTTCAGTCTCAGCTCAGAGCAAGCTTGCTGCTCTGTGCTGGAGAGAAGCTGCATATCTGAGTTCCTCGGCCTGCAGAGTGCTGTATCCCCATGGCAGTTAGGTGGGAGTCCAGGAGCTCTTAAATACCAGGGCTGGAACGTATGTCATACTCTCTGCTTTGGATTTGTTTCTAGGTCCAACAGAGCAGAGGTTCTCACCTCAACACTACTGACAGTGTGAGTTGGATAATTCTTTGTTTGGGGGGTAATCTGTGCATTGCAAAAAGCTTGATAGCATCTCCGGCCGCTATCCACTGAATACCAGGAGCACTCCTGCCCAAAGGCATGATACCTAAAAACATCTCTAGATACTGCCAAATGTTCCCTGAAAGTTATTGTAAGATCTTGATTCTAACTTCACTTGAAGCCATCAGAGGGTTTTAAGCAGAAGAGAGAAAGGAACTGACTGGATCAGATGAGTCCCCTTGGATGGGTCCAAGGTCAGAAGCAGGGAGGGCAATGAGGGGACCTTCTCAATGGCTCACATGAGGTATGATGTGGCTTGGATAGGGTGTGTTATGCTTAGAAGTTAGTGCCAATACGATGCTCTGATGGGTTGAATTTGGAGTGTGAGGGAAAGACACAAGGATAATTCCATTTTCAGCGGGACAAAATATAGCATTTTAGTTAAGAGCTGGAGCTCCAGAGGGAGATCACCTCATTGTGTAACCTGTGTGTTATTCTGGAGAAAGGTATCTGTAAACTGGAGGTGGTGAAAGTGCCTATGTTCCTCCCAGGGTTTTTGTGAGGATTGCACAAGTTACTACGTGAAAAGAGCTTAACAGCATGGCTGGTACACAGTAAGAGCTCAATAAATGTTAGCTGTGGGAAAACTGGAGAAGAACATGTTTAGGAAAACAAAAATATTTTTTTTTAATTTATTTGGTGCAGAGAGAGAGAGACAGAGACCACAAGTAGTCAGAGAGACAGGCAGAGAGAGGGGGGAAGCAGGCTCCCCGCCGAGCAGAGAGACCGATGTGGGGCTCGATCCCAGGACCCCGAGATCATGACCTGAGCCGAAGGCAGAGGCTTTAACCCACTGAGCCACCCAGGCGCCCCGAGGAAAACAAAAATATTTTTGCCCTTAAACATAGATTTATCTTTTCTTTTCTTTTCTTTTTTAAGATTGTATTTATTTATTTGACACAGAGAGAGACAGAGATCACAAGTAGGCAGAGAGGCAGACGGAGGGGGCGGGAAGCAGGCTCCCCGCTGAGCAGAGAGCCCGATGCAGGGTCAATCCCAGGACCCTGAGATCATGACCCAAGCCAAAGGCAGAGGCTTAACCCACTGAGCCAACCAGGCACCCCAGATTTATCTTTTCTAGCAATGCAAAGAGCTCTATTTAAGAATCCTGTGTTTGTTACATCAGTTTCTTACCCTTCACCAGCTGGGGAAGCAGAGGCCTCTTACTATATATCTATATCCATGAGATAAACTCAGCTTCTTATCTGTGTGTTTTCTAGTAAAAATCACTGTGTTTCTAAATCTGCTTAAACTCCTTCAAATAGACGTACACATACTGAGAGAGAAAGAGAGAGAGGTAATATGCACATACAGTGGTTGTAAATATGTTAGTTTTTTGTTGTTGAATAACAAGTTATCATAGAGTTAATGGTTTTAAACAACACCTATTTATTATCTTACAGTTGGTGAGACATGCGGATGGGACCAACTTGATTCTGTACTTAGGGTCTCACAAGGCCAAAATCAAAATGTCAGACAGGCCAGGCTCTTGTTTAGATGCTCTGGCTGTTAGATAATCTAATTTAGATAATCTAAACAAGCTCTGGCTTGTTTAGATGCATCAGCTCTTCAGGCTGATGGCAGAGTGTTGTCCTTGCAGCTGTAGGTCTGAGGTCCCCATACTCTTGCTGACTATCAGTCAGCCCTCCAATTCTAGAGATCCTCTGCATTCCCTGTCATGTGCCTTCTTCATCTTCAAACCAGCAAAGGTACCTTAAATCTTCCTCAAATATAAAAGCTCTCTGATTTCTCCTTCTCTTACCAGTGGAGAAAACTGTGCTTTTCAAGGAATCATGTGATTATACTAGGGCCACCTAAATAATCTCTCCTTTGTCCTTTATTGTAAGGAAATCATGGAAATCACACCAGAGACAAAAGTCATGGGGTTTTCTTGAAATTCTGTGTACTATGCTAAGTGTACAATTTGATGAGTTTTGACCATTTTTTAAAAATTTATTTTATTTTTGGGGCTCCCGGGTGGCTCAGTGGGTTAGGCCTCTGCCTTCAGCTCGGGTCATGGTCTCACGGTACTGGGATGGAGCCCCACATCGGGCTCTCTGCTCGGTGGGGAGCCTGCTTCCTCCCCTCCTCTGCCTGTCTCTGCCTACTTGTGATCTCTCTTTCTCTCTCTCTGTCAAATAAATAAATAAAATCTTTAAAAAATATATTTTATTTTTTTCAGTGTTCCAAAATTCATTGTTTATGCACCACATCCAGTGCTCCATGCAATATGTGCCCTCCTTAATACCCACCACCAGGCTCACCCTACCCCCCACCTCCTCCCCTCCAAAACCCTCAATTTGTTTCTCAGAGTCTACAGTCTCTCATGGTTCATCTCCACCTCTGATTTCCCCATCTCACATCTCCTCTCCATCTCCCAATGTCTTCCATGTTATTCTTTATGCTCCACAGTAAGTGAACCATATGATAACTGACTCTCTTTGTTATACCCGTGTCACACCACCCCAATCAAAATTTGAGACATTTTCCATCAGAAATTTCCCTTATCCCCATTCTAGTCAATCCTCAACCCCACAGGCAAACACTGTTCTCATTCTTATCACCATAGATTGGATTTGACTTCATACAAGTGGAATCATGGTGTATACTCTTTTGTGTTTGGTTTCTTTGTCTTATAATAATATTTTTGAGATTCAGCCATGACATTATGTACATCAGTAGTTTCTTTCATGTCATTAAGAAATAGTATTCTTTTATATGACCATATCACAATTTGTTTATTGATTATTGATGGACATTTTTAAATTGTGACTATTATGAATAAAGCTGTTGTAAACATTCTTGAGAAATGTTTGTGTAATGATAACTATTTTGGGTAGATAGCTAGGTGTGGGGATTTCTGGGTTTTTAGGTAGATATATGTTCAACTGCTAAATAATATTCCAAATTGGTTGTAGCATTTTACACACTCACTCCAACCTCCTGTGAATGTGTGAGAATTCCAGCTGGTATACATCCTCACCAACACTTTTCATCAGTCTTTCTAATTTGAACTATTCCAGAGGATGTATATTGGTATCTCTTTCGTGGTTAAATTTGTGTTTTCTTGATGGCCAGTGATCTTAAGTAATTTTTTATATGTTCATTGGTCATTTGTATATCTGTGTGTGTGTGTGTGTGCGTGTGTGTGTGTGTGTGTGTGTGTGTGTAGTGTGTGTATAAGTCATTTGCCCTATTTTTAATTGGGAAATTAGTCTTATTATTTATTTGTAAAAACTCATTACATATTCTGGATATATATGTGTGTATATATATATATATGTGTAAACTTTTTTAGGTATAATGTATTACATATTCATTATTATATACCTAATCGAATATATATATATATATATATATATGAATATTTGAGGAAAGAAGAGATAAAAAGAAAGGGACGGAGGATAAGGAGAAAGAGCTTTAAAAAATGCTTAAAATTCTAACTCACTGATTTATATACCTGTTTCTTTCCAATCCCACAGATAAAAAAGAAAACTTGCATTGATTGAGCAAAGCATTGCTAATATGTGGTGTAGAATATTGCATTGTATCCTTTGAGAGTGAGAACTTTTTAGGAGCAACAATTTAAGTTTATATGATTCATCTTTATATCCCTCCATTTGTTATTATATCTGACATATTGAAGATGGTCAAGTGCATTTGTTGAGAGAATGAGATAATGAGTTAATTGGCTGATTATCTCATTTAATTATCACAAAAGAGAGAATCAATCAATGAACTTTGGGGAAAAAAATACAATCACTGCCAATAAGAGCAATGTGTATATTATATATTGATCGTGCTTGGCTTCACCAGAATGAGGGATGGGCACAGAATGGAAACAAGATGGAACACACATCCACAGTTCCTAGATGTCCATAAATCCCTTTTAGCCAAAGGCTAAGAATCAAATCATGCACCAACGTTTCTGGACATAATCAATTTCTCTCTCATGAATCATGACTCATTCTTTCTTTCCTGGATCAATCTTATCAGCATTAACACTTTTTTTTTTCTCCTATCACAAACCCTCTCTTGACCCCACATTCTCCTCTAGCATTCTCAAAAATGAAAAAACAAACAAACAGAAAAAGTTTTTGAGAAAGTTGTTGACACTTGCTGTCTCTTCTTCCCAGTCTACTATTTACTCTTCTCACCTTTCCTATCTGGTTTCTGCCAACCACCACGCCATGGATATTACTTTCATTAAGGATTCCAGAATGCTAAATCAATGGGCAGTTCTGCGTCTTATTCTTACTTGGGAGTCTCTGCAGCACTCAGTAAGATTGAGAGAGTCAGGTAACAGTGTGGTTAATATGGGGTATGAAAGCACCCTGAATGAATTTAAATCTCAGCTCAACTGCTTATTCAGATATCCTCCTAGAACCATCATGACATCTTCACTCTTCTTTGAAAGTGGCGGTTCTCATTTGGAGCCTTTGCACTTGTTCTTTCTGCTCAAAATGTTCTTTACCCAGCACCTCCCCATACTTCAGGTCCTAGCTCAGATTTTCCTTCCTCAGAGAGGACTTCTGTGTCCACATTTACACATAAATGGCATTCCCCCTATAGTTCCTATATCTGGTTCTAAAGCAAGATTGATATGTATCCTAGCTCTTCTGCAGACTGACACTATGACCTTGTTCAAGTGTATACTCTCTTGCACAGAAGCTTCCTACTCTGTAAACCATGAATGATCATGACACTTCAAAATATTGCAGTCAGCCAATCTGTTAATGGGGAGTAAGCTACTTAGAATACTGTTTGGACATACCAAACTATTGCTTTAAGAAATGTCCACATTCACTTTCCCTTTTCCAGGTAAGCCTAAAAGATACAGTGTGGCTCAGACTGCCCACTTTCTTCTTTTAGGAAAACATCCCAAATAATTGGAATAGACTTACCATACCCACTGGGAGAATAAAATCAATTTAAGATGATCATACTAGAGGCAAGATAGTGGTGACTAGGTCTCCAAAGAAAATGGAATGAACCATCCCTGTGTTTTTTTAATAGAAGTGTTATTTAATTTTTATGGACATGCCACAGAGAAGAGACTTGTTTCTGCTCGGTGAGCTTAAAACAAAATAAAATAAACAGATAAGGAAGTAGTGGGCCATTTGATGTGCCTCCCCAGAAGACACACGGCAATTGGAGAACCAAAATTAGCTAGCTGTGTTTATCCACTTTTAACTTCTGTTTGAGTTGAACTTTCATTTCTGCCTAAGAACATGCTATTTTCACTGTTTACTACAGACTTTTCTCCAAAGAAAACACCAAACCCAAACTCCCCTTTGTTCACTAACCTTCCCATCTGAATGTTCTCCTTGAACTGGTGATCTGAGCACATAAAGGCGTACATGAAAGGCAGCATGGCATTGCGACTAAGAAAAACCTTCAATCAGACATTTGTAGTTCTGTCATTTGACTACTGCCTGACCCAGAGGAATTTTCTTAGTATTTTAAGCCATATTTTTTAATTAAGGAAATAAAAGTCACCTGACTTATGGAATTACAGAAAAGTTTAAATAAGATGATTCATGTAAAGCCTTTGGGAGTTGTCTGGTTTGGAATAAGCAATGGTCCAATATTAGATTGCTTCCCACCTCCCAGAATCACTATTATTGCAATTATTGCCACCATGACCACTATTAGGAGCGGCACTCAGGTGGGCTTACTCCTTGTCCTTGCCACTTACCTTTTCAGTCTCTGATTCTTTGTGATATCTGATACCCATACTTCATGGAAGACATCCAAAGAGAAATTGAACTGTCCTTCTTAGGGGAGTTAGAGAATGGGAGCTGGACCTCATATGTTTGAAGGCCCCCTCCATCTCCTCAAGTCAAGGACAGTATAAATCAAAATAACTGTGACAAATGCACCTCCCATTTGTAAAGCTTCTTCACGTCTTGGCTTCTTCCTTCATGTAAATTCTGTGTTCCCCCTAACTAGCCAAATGACTCTAGGCTAGTAGAAAAAGTCTGATATCTGCCCATTATCAAAAAGAAGAAGGAAGGCAGACTAGATCACCTTTAAAGTTCATTAGAGCACCAAAAACCATTATCTTCATTCCTTTGCAAACAAATATACAAACAAAGCAACAACAAAACCATGTGTTGGTGTACCCTTTTTTCCTGCTGCTGCAACTAAATTCCCAAACTGCAATAAACCATATTTTATTTTCTTGCTTTCATCCGTGTCTGATCAGTTCCTTGGTGATGGAAGTCTGCATTGCTCCATCTCCTCAGGGTGATCGGAGCTGGACCTCTCTACTGGTCCTCTGTAGCAATCCACTTGCCCTCATGAAGGCCCAGTCCTCGGGTGATAACAGTTGCTCAGAGACAGAACTGGGGCAAGACTCCAGCCTCATATCAGAAATGAGAACATTCATTACTGGATGAGTTCTCTAGGCCTGGTTTGAGAAAACCCTCTCCAACTGATTGGACTCTTTCCTGATTAACGCTGGATAAATAGGGAGACTATTACTTAGATACCACATGCTGGGACGCAAACATGATGATTATAACTGTCAATCTGCAAAACTCCCTGGTCTCAACCGGAGTAAAACACTACCATTTCAATCTAATCTGCGAGAGAGGCAAATGGAGAGAGGCCGATAACTGCGGAGCACACTGAAAGCACCCCAGCTGTCAATATCCATGTGGGAGGCAGCTGATGGTTTGGATGTCATCACATTAGCAATCTCTTCAGTGAAAAGGAAGTCTGGCTGCTTTGTGCCTTGAAAAGGAGCAGCAGTTGAAAGCATTAAAATTAGTGCCATTTTACTGAAGATCATGATCACTTAAAATGTCAGTTGCTGTCCCAAAAATTATCGTTTATGATGGAACGTAGGGAAGAATATCAACACAGCAAGAGACAGAACCTACAGTAGAGGAAGATGCACCATTTCAGGAGTCCCTGAGGAGTGAAAGAGGTAGAGGGTGTGTTTGGATGGATGCATGTGCACACATGTGAGCACTTAGGCATTCCCAATGCCACTCAGAATTTTCCTCTTCTGATTGGCCCAAAATGCAGGCTGGGGAAGTTAGTGGGAGGCTGTCCATGAGTGAAGAGGAAGGAGAGGCTCACAAAGAAACAGTGAAACACTGACGGTGTCCGCCAAGATAGAGCACCAAAGGAAGAGCAGGAGCCTAAATAATGATAATGATGTTTATAACAATACCTAGCACTGACAGGCTGTAAAGTATACGACTATTTTATTTATGCTAACCCATCAAATGCACTCGATTTATGGATTGGAAAATATTTTTAATCCCAATTTTACAGATGAGTAATCTGAAGCACAGGTAGGTAATTGTAGCTAGCCCAAGATCAAGTGATGGTGGGAAGTTTGGGAAATGGATCTAGAGTTTATGCTCTTATCTTCTAGGATAGATGCTTTTCAGAGTGATGGGTTGGATAAGCATAGGGACAAGCATAGAGTAGCAGTTGACTCATACACAGGAAATGGTTAGAGAAATTACTGCAAAAAAAAAAAAAAAATACCTGGGTGTAATGTGGAGGTAAATATAGGGTGCCCATATGTAAAAGGCCAGGTGGATTCTAACGATATTAAACCTCAGCAGGGAACCAGGACAAAACATGAATGTGTCACTGAGGGACCACTCTAGAATATGTCTAGAATACGTGTGAGCATAGATTTCTAGGATGCATATATTTGTTGAGACATCTTGCTCTTTTTTTTTTTGTTGTTCATTTTCCAACACTCTAAGCTCCTTAGAGTGTTTGCACATGTTTTTGTTCCCTCTTGATATGTTCTTCCCCAGAGGAAAGTTCTGACCCCCCAAATTATGTAGTACTATACCAGCCCAGTACCCCATTCTTCTTTACAGCACTTAATAGCTTGCCAAAGTATATAATTTTTAATTAAAAAGTATTGAATTTATTTGGTTTTTGGTTTTTGTTCTTGCATGATTTGTTTTGTTTTGTTCTGTTTGCCTCCTCTACTAAAACAAAAGTTCCTTGAAGGCATGGGCTGTCTCTTTTCTTAACTGTTGCTTTTCCAAATCCTGGCACAGGTTATGGCACATAGAAATACTGACTAATAATCACTTTCATGAATACTTTCTGTATAGCAGATTGTATTCTAGATGTTTATTTGTATTATATTTATATTCTCACCATAACTTCATAGGACAGGTAATTTATTATTCTTTTTTATAGATGAGGAAACTAAGTCACAGAGAATTTAAGTCCTATTGATTGAAACAGTAGGTCTGTGATTTATTTTTATTTTATTCATTCATTCATTCATTCATTCATTCATTTTTAGTTTCAGGGGTAGAATTTAGTGATTTGTCAGTTGTATGTAATACCCAATGCCCTCCTTAATCAACATCACCCAGGTACCCCTTCCGCCCCACCAACCTCCCCTCCAGCAATCCTCAGTTTTGTTTCCTAGAATTCAGAGTCTCTTGTGGTTTTCCTCCCTCTCTATTTTCATCTTATCTTATTTTTCCTTTCATTCCCCTATGTTTATTTGTTTTGTTTCTTAAATTCCACATATAACTGAAATCATATGGTATTTGTCTTTCTCTTAACATAGGCATTTAGGCTCCGAAGTCTACTCCCTTTCATTGCACTCTCTCCTCTGTAAGTCCTCAGGTAGGATTTATTGAATGAACGAATATGTTGATGAGAGGCCAAGATAAGTCTTCTGAGGTCCCGTAACTAAGACACCAAGCCTGAGGGGATAAATGTTTGAAAATTTATAAGTGTCCATAGAGGAAGGAGGCAGATTCTGCGCCTTAGTTAGATGGGATTGGGGTTGAGAGGGTCTGAGGGAAATCGGAGTAAGCAGCACAGAGGTCTCAAGGGCCACCACTCAGGCAGAGCACAAGATGATTTCAGTGTAGCTGATCTTTTACCACTTGACACATTCTGTTACTGAAACCCAAGTTCAGCTGCCCATGGCATGAAAGGTCAATACTTAAGAGATGAGTTTTTATTGGAAGGGAATATGAACTTTATTCAGGAGGCTGGCTGCCTGGAGAGAAGGCAGACTCTTGTCCAAAGGCCAACTCCCAGGTTTCTGCCTGGCCCACAGAATTTTAAAGGGGTTTAATCAGTTAAGGGAGTGCAGTGGTCTGTGACATTTCTTGCTTACATGCAGACTCCATAATGTCAGATACAGAGTTATCTTGGTACTCAGATGTTGTGCAAGAAGTTCTAGTTCCTTGCTGCTTGGGATTGGGGGCTTTGTGGGGGTGTGAAGAAGGTCTGTTTCCTTGGTACCAAGGGATTGTGCAAGAGTACTCTGTTCCTTCTGCAAAGGAGGGCAAGGCCTACAGATGCACAAAGGGAGGTCAGTAAAGTCATTTGTGTGACCTTAAAAAAGAAAAACATTTTGCTAAAAGATTGCTGAGCTAATCAGAAAGCTAAGGGGGCTTCAAATGGACTTGCTGGCCTCTGTGGCCTGGGAAAGTTCGGGTCCTTCATTCCCCAGGGCCAGTTGTCTGCAAATCTCAAGGAAGTAAATAAATGAGTTCTGTTACAGATCAAGGACCTTAAGTCAGCAGACAAGGAGTGTGTTACCTTGAAGCACGTTAACCCTTCAGACCAGCTTGAGTGCTATTGTAGGTCTAGGTGTTTTTTGGTTTCAATTCTTAAGGAACCAAGGGAAATCCCACACATGACTGATACCTGAGTGTGGATATGTCCATTAAATTAAGCAGAGCTGTGATCATGTTGATTAATCTACCCATTAATCAAATCAATCATTCCAAAACCTTATCTGAATCAGAACCTTTATGAAGCAGACATCAAGACAGGATTAGATGTAGAAGAGATTTATTGGGGAAATAAATCCCTCCACAGAAACACCTGTGAAGGATAAAGAGACATGTGTGCAGATGGGGGAAGAGCTTTCAGACTATGATGTAGCTCTTGCACCCATGAAAGGGAAGAGAGAAGGAAAGAAGATGACACTGCATTGCAACTCTGAGAAAGTTTCAACAAGGTCAAGGGGAGTCTTGGAGCAAAGTTGTTCATTAGAGGAGTCCCACACTGGGAAGAAATAGCCTGGCCCTAGTAGCCCCATTATGTTCAGTCACTGGCTGGGAATCATGGCCTCAAGTGGGTGCTATATGGGTTCAAAGATAAGGTATGGCAACTGGAGGCTATCAAGCCACTTGTTTTTTTGTGGCAAGTTCTCTTGAAAGGAGCTCTAAGTCATGCAACTGCATGGTCTCTACACTAACAGTTCTTTAATGTTTTATTCATTTGCCACCTCCACTTTGAAACTCTCCCTATTCACCTCACCTGACAGTAACTTCCCCCACTAACACTCTTGGAACTTGTGTGTTCCCTATGTTTATATCACTCCGAATTTTAGTTTAATCATGCATGACATAGTTCATGATGGGGCGGGGGACTTTGACCTACATGCTTATTGTGGTAATTCTCAGATATCAGAGCTCCCAATGACATCTGGACATCCACACCTTTGCAAAGAAAACATGATGAGAACTTTGGTAAAGGAAAGATGAAGATGTTTTTGAGGGCATCTTAATGATCCCTGTTGTTGGTGTCCTGAGTAGACAAACTGCAGTTTGCTGAATAAAGGTGGTTCAGAATTGTTCAAGAACGTCATTTTTAAGTGTCATAGTTTTGCCACTTAATACCCTCTGGGGAACTTGTTTTTGTTCCTTGGCAAACAAGATCACACTGGATGGACCAGTTTCCTTTAAGGTTTATAAGGAAGTAGTCAATTACCAAACTGACCTTCAAAAGCTGACCTAAGGACTTCATACACCTTAAGCTTTTCCTGCCTCATGTTAAGATTAAACACTGCCCATAGATGGAGGAAAAGGTTAAAAAATTAGGCAGAAGGCTAAAGGATTACTCAAAGTTGAGAAAGCCGGGGTACTAGCTGGTATTAACCTACAGGCTTCAAGCTCAGCCTTAACGAGGACCATTTTCCTTCTAGCCAGTTTCCCAGTCACATACCAGCCTCCTGAGACGACATGTCTGTTCTCTGCTCAGTTCACTGATACTGGTTGTGTTTCCAACTACCAATTCTGCTGGTTCCCCAGTTCTCTCTCCTCATCAGGGAACTGGGTGTTCTTCATGACTAGCTAAGGTATTATACTGGTATTATACCGGCTACTTCAAAAACCTCACAGAAACCAGCAACCTGTTCTCTATATTTCTGAGTAAAATTGCCTAGCCTGATTCCAGAGCAGCAGCCTCCACCCTTCTGCCGTTCCTGCCCTCTTCATTGGCTCCTCTTAGGTATGATTACTGAAAGGGAGACACTCCTTCCATACCCTATCTACCCCCACTGGATCTTTGTTGTCTTTCCACAGCGATCTGAAATGGGGTAGAAGACACTGGTTTTAGGAAGCTATCGCTAAGTCCAGAATCAATCAGCATCCCTGTCATTTGTTTTTATAACATCATGCCCACTTCTTGTGTTGTACATGTCACAATTTTAATCATTGTTTTATTTACTGGGTAATATCTCCCTCACTATAATGGCTTCATGAAGTCTTGCTATCTTGGTCATTGTTGTATCCCCAGCTACTGGCATAGTTCATGGTATATAGAAAAGAAGCAATTAATATTGTTCAACAGATGAATCGATAAATTAATTAATAAATGTAAAAAGAACTACTGAGATTAAATTTATCCTTTGGAACAAGAAATCTCTGCTTTTATATGTGTTATAGTATCAAGCTACATACTACAAATTCTAGAGGATATATGTGCCCTGATAGCTTCAGGTTTCTTCTTTGTAAAAAGATTTAAAAAATAATCTATATCATCTATCACCGCAGTAAACTCTAGGTTTATTTAGTCTATTGAACCAACTTGCTTTGTGTCAGAGTGTGAGTGGGATGTGTTTGGTTTTGTTTTGTTTTGTTTTGTTTTTCCTCTCTAACATTTCAGGAGTTTGAAAACAGTTCCTGGACCAAGACTTCTAAATCAGCTCACAAATAACCTTTGTAGTAAAACAACTGGGCTTTTTTACAGATTGTTTTCTATTTGGGTCCTATATTAAATATTATTTGTGTGGACACAAGTACTTTTTGCTTTAGAAAGATTTTAGGCTAGACTTAAGCATTTGCCTAAAATACAGACTTTAAAGACTGAGTCTCTATCAGCTGACTTCTAAAATACATACACACACACACACACACACACACACATGCATGCATACTTACATAAATTTTAAAAGGCCCTGCTTCTCTTTAACATGCCAGCTGTTGCTGTTAATGAAAATGAAGATGGTGTTCTAGCCCTCTACTGTGTTGGTCAGTTTTGTATCTAAAGTCCGTCTGTAAAATTTGCTTTTTTTAATCTTTGTTTTGGCTTTGGAGATATTTTTACTACCTCTCTCACATTTTAAAAACTTTTTTTCTTAATTTTGAAATTATTTTAGGCTGACATAAAAGATGCAAAAAGAGTAAAGAAAATTCCCATATCCTCTTCATTCAGTTTCTTCCAGTGATAACATCTTCATTTACCATGGTAACCATTCACACCATAATAATAACCAAACCACAGACCATATGCAGAATTCACCAGCTTCCATGTACACTCATTTCTGTATTTGTGTCTGTGTATGTATATGGTCCTGACTCTTTGGAACCTGTACACTTTTGTAAAGCCACCAGCACAGTCAAGATACAGGACTATTCCATCACCCCAAAGGAAATCCCTAATTCTCCTTCTTTAATTCTTATTTCCTCCCTCTAACCCCTGGCAACAATTCATCTGCTCTCTTTCTCTCTGATTTTGCCATATTGAGAATGATAAACAAAACCATGTAGTATGCAACATTTTATTTAAATATTTTATTTATTTATTTGAAAGAGAGAGCATGAGAGAGCAGGGGGGAGGGGCAGAGGGAAAGGGAAACATGGACTCCCCACTGAGCAGGGAGCCCAGCTCAGGATTCCATCCCAGGACTCAGGGATCATGACCTGAGCCAAAGGCAGACCCTTAACCGACTGAGTCATCTAGGTGCCCCTGCAACAGTTTAAATTGGTTGTTTTTTGTTAAGGAGGACACATGTTGCATGGAGCACTGGTGTGGTGCATAAACAATGACTCTTGGAACACTGAAAAATTAAAATAAAATAGAAAAATAGAAAAAAAAAAGATACAAACGTAGTGATCTGAAGGGGCACATACACCCAAATGTTTATAGCAGCAATGTACACAATAGCCAAACTATGGAAAGAACCTAAATGTCCATCAAAAGATGAATGGATAAAGAAGAAGTGGTATGTATACACAATGGAATACTATTCAGCCATCAAAAGAAATGAAATCTTCCCATTTGCGACGGCATGGATGGAACTAGAGGGTATTATGCTTAGTGAAATAAGTCAATCATAGAAAGACAACTATAATATGATCTCCCTGATATGAGAAAGTGGAGATGCAATGTGGGGGGTTTGGAGGGTAGGAAGGAAGGGAGACAAACCACGAGAGACACTTAATCTCACAAAACAAACTGAGGGTTGCTGGGTGGAGGAGGGTAGGGAGAGGGTGGTGGGGTTATGGACATTGCAGAGGGTACCTGTACTCCTGGGGCTAATAATACATTATATGTTTATAAAAAATAAAAATTAAAAAATTAAATATAAAAAAATTGGTTGTTTTTTCTCAGTTTATTGTGCTTAAGAACCATCAAGCTGTTGTATAATCAACACTTTGCTCCTTTTCTTTGCTGAGTAGTATTTAATTATATGGATGTACTAGAGTTTGATTAACTCTTCACTCTCTAAAGGACATTCAGGTTGTTTCCAAGTTTTGGCCATTGCAAATGAAGCTGCTATTTTTAATTTTTATAAATGAAGCTGAATATTTGTGATAAGGTTTGTGTACAAAATGGTTCATTACTTTATGGTTAATATTCAGAGGTGGAATCGTTAGGTCATATAAGAAATGCATTTTTTGGGCACCGAGGTGGCTCAGTCATTAAGCATCTGCCTTTGGTTCAGGTCATGATCCAAGGTCCTGGGATCAAGCCCCGCATCAGGGTCCCTACTCAGCAGGAAGCCTGCTTCTCCCTCTTGCACTCCCCCTGTTTGTGTTCCCTCTCTTGCTATGTCCCTCTCTGTCAAATAAATAAATAAATACTCTTTTAAAATTTTAAAAAAAAAAGAAAAAGAAATGCATTTTTAACTTTATTAAACACTGTCAAGCTGTTTTCCAGGATAGTTATACCATTTTGCATTCTCAAGAGAAATGTATGAGCGATCAAGTAGCTCCTCATCTTTAACAACACTTGGAATTGTCAGGTGTTTTTCTTTAATTGTATCCATCTTAACAAGCATGTACCTTATTTAGAAATAATCACTTTTTCCCCAAGAATCTGAGATAAAAAATGCATTTTTCCAATAGGCAATACCATAACACTTCCAATGTAATACAATTAAACATGTCTCTGATAGCTATGACAGAAGAAATTAATGTTTTCATATCAAATGTCATGGACATCCACAGGCACTTAATAAATTATAAAACATTACATCAGCAAAAGCTGTTCTTGTTTTAGCACCCTTAGAAAACATTTAGGGAGGACTTAGATACAGGACCTGTACCACAGGACCTGGATACAGGAGTCCTTGAGTGGTAGGGATGGAATATGTTCTCAATTTTGTAGACAGCAAAAAGTCATCAGGAAAGTAGTATAACCAAAGCTAATGTGTTGGAAGATCCACATAGTGTTATCATGGAAGATGAAATGAATGGAAAGGATGCTGGAGGAAAGACCAGGTGAGCAGTATTAGAGGAATTTTGTAAACTGTGTACAGTACCAATGATAGAGGGAATGGAATGAAAGGAAAACCAAATAGAAGAGCACATCACAAAAGAAGAGCCTATATAACAATGGAATGAATGCTTTGATTTACGATGACCCAACACTATTAAAACAGAAATAAGAAAGTCAGAATTAAACTATGGCCTAGTGTAAATAGAGTGGTTGTTATCATAGTATCAATGAATATTACTAACCAGTGGCTGTGCTGTGTTTTATTTGGACCCTGTGATCCTGACATCAGCTCCATGACACAAGGACAATCAGCTCCACGTACAGAAAAGGAAACTAAACCTTGACATCACAGGGATTTGTCTGATATCAAACAGAGAGTAGAATCCTGGTCCCATCTGTGAAATGGGACAGTAATGATATCAAAATGATCATTGAAATACTTAAATAAGATCATACCCATAAGTTTGCAAGGGCCATATGAATGTTATCTATCTATGATTTTTGTTAATAATTCTTCTTCAAAAGTTGAATTCACAAAAGAATCCCAGGATTTTAATGATGGGCACATTCTTGCTACAGAAAATAGCTATCACTCTTTAAATGCTTTTTATAGCCGAAGTGCAAGCTCTATGGGCTTAATTCCATGATCTTTCATCAGAGTCCTTAATTTAAAAAATGAGTATGAGGGGAGCTCAGAAATCTTTTAATTTTCCATCAATTATGCATGCATATAAATGTGCATACAAGCAAATATTGCAGGACCAAAATAATATTTTATCTCTATTTTTCTAAAGAATGTCAAGAATGATAAATTTGAATATTTGTGGTAAACACTCAGCGAAATGTCAGAAACATTACTTCCGCAAGACATTGTCTCATTGTCAGCTCTTTGTAATCAGTTTAATTTTTATTGAGGAAAAGCAACAATCACAAATCAGCCTT
The DNA here is from genome assembly GCF_963455335.1 of Martes martes. Lineage (NCBI taxonomy): Eukaryota > Metazoa > Chordata > Mammalia > Carnivora > Mustelidae > Martes > Martes martes. The sequence continues at coordinate 149,421,364 of NC_137889.1, forward strand.
CTTGTGTCCTTTGAATTCTTATGGCTGCAAATGAGGCTTCCAGCCGCTTCAATTTCATTTTGCAAAGGCACCATGTTGAATCATTAATTACCTAAGAAGGTACTGCATTCTCATCTCCTTCTGGTAGAAAAATATATAAATCAGATCAGAACCTGGGGCTGTGAAGTCATTTTTTCTTAAAATGCCATCTGCCAGGTTCCACTTCAGAACATCCAGAAATCATTAAAGGTGAGGGAAGGAGGGAGGAGGGAGGCTAGTGAAGCATCAGAGTGTCAGGGTGTCTTGTCATAGCAGTCTTTGTTGTCACACCTCCGCCAGCCTTCACCAGCCCCTCACCCCCACCCTGATTACTGACACAGCCTCCTAACTCTGTGCCTGTCATCTGTCCTATCCAACCATCAATCTGGGCAGTTAGAGCAGTCACTCTCTAATGCCCATTTCACCATGCTTCTTCCCTGCTCATAATCTCTCAAAAGCTTGCTGTCCCTGGGATGTTAGAGGTCCTACATGATCAGCAAGGCCATTCACACACAACCTCCACATGCCTCTACAGTCTCATCTCTCAACACTGCCCATCTGATTAACCATACTCCTGCCATGTTTAATTATTAAAGTCACCTTAACTCTGGTCTTAATGTTTTCTTGACCTCTATCTGAGGCAGAGTTCAGGACTCAGTTCATGTTTTACCTTTTTGAAGCTCCCCATAACCTTCCTTCAACCACCAACAGCCATTATTCATCCACCTCAGCCAGCAAACTGATTACGGTGCCCAACAGAAGGGCTTCAACAGCCTTCAATACTGACCATGTGCTCTTATAAATGTCCTTTGCCTTTTCTCCATCTTCTAATAGGTTGTGAGATGCTTAAGGGTAAAGATCATATTATATTTGCCAGTATAAGTATGGCACCAACATCATAGATATGGCCAGGGAAAGAAAAAGTCATCTGTGAAGATATCTAAAATGAAAGAAAGAGGAGAAGGAAGAGAGGAAGGAAAAATAAAAAATTGTGGTGTGGAGAGATGTGTGGTGAGCTGCATGACCAATTATTTAAGTATATGGACACATGTTTCTATACCTGTACAGTAAGATTAAAGAATCCCTAGGGCTTATTTTAATTTGAAAATTCTGATTCTATGACTCAGTATCAGCAGTCCCAGAGTGATTTTAGCAGTAGGAAAGGGTAGGACTTCAAGTGAAGTTGAACATGTCTTATCCTACCCTGGGAGCTCAGAAACTGCCTTAACATGAAGCCCTCATTTAGATCTATCCAGATACAAAAACCTTCCTAAAAATCTGCGAGCTGATGCTGATATCCTGGATATTCCACACTTCTCACCATTATGAAACACAACCCAACCATTTCCAGGCCTTTTCAACACTCCAAATGTCTGAGTGAGACCACACCTGGAGAAGACTAGAGCCCCCTGAGAGCTTGGCACTATACCATATTGATCCATTCAAAAAAGTCTTATTAAGAACTTATTTTATAACTACCACTATACTAGGCATGAGTGATATAACTAAGAAAGAAACCTAATTCCTTCCCTCCTGAAGCATTAGTTTAGTGTTAAAGACAGATACTAACCAAGTGTACCTATCTTGATGATTTTTATAACATGCCAGAAAACAGCTCAAAATGGATAATCAAAAGAAATACAGTTGACTCTTGAACAACATGACTTTGAACTCTGTGGATCCACTTATATGCAGATTTTTTGACAAATACAATATATATGATAGATGCATTTTCTCTTCTTTATGACTTTCTTAATAACATTTTATTTCTTCCAGCTTTTTAATGTAAAAATTTGTATATAATACACATATAAACTAAGTGTTTTTTAAGTTTTATTTTAATTTATTTTATTTTTTTCAGTGTTCCAAAATTCATTGTTTATGCACCACACCCAGTGCTCCATGCAGTACGTGCCCGCCATAATACCCACCACCAAACTAAGTGTTAATCAACTGTTTATATTATCATAAGGTTTCCAGTGGAGAGAAGGCTGTTAGTAGTTAGGTTTTGGGGGAGTCAAAGTTATACATGGATTTTTTTAAAACACAGGGATCGGTGTCCCTAACCCCTGCATTGTTAAAGTGCCAATTATATATTTGGTATGTAACTGAAGACTGTCAGTGGGTCTGGTTCAGGGACAGATTGATGGAGGTATTTAAATGATAATCATAAAAAGACACACACACACACACACACACACACACACACACTCACATTTCCCTTTCTCTTTCCCTTTCTCTTTCTTTACTCTAGCTCTGGCCTCTACATCTTTCCTGATTCATATCCATAGGAAAGAGGAAGCTACTTCTCCAATCACTTTTTAATGACCCAGTATTGAGTTTCACTTGGCTACATTATTCTGATTTGAGAGTGAGAAAGATCTTTGAACCCATCACCATGAGCAGAGGGCTAAACTTTAACGACCGTTTTGTTCTTTGTCATGCAATCCTGTCCTGGAGACTGGGATGAAGTCAGCTTCACCTAAACCTCCTAGCTCCTCAAAAGCTAAATTCAAATTATCCTGAACCAGGAAGTTTTGTGCAGCAAAACTCAAAAATATGCTCCACTATAATTTAGGTGTTAATAGGGGCATGTGGGTGGCTCAGTGGGTTAAAGCCTCTCCCTTTGGCTCAGGTCATGATCCCAGGATCCTGGGATTGAGCCCCACATCAGGCTCTCTGCTCAGTGGGGAGCCTGCTTCCTCTTCTCTGGGCCTGGTGATCTGTCTGTCAAATAAATAAATAAAGTCTTTTTAAAAAATTTAGATGTTAATAAGTTATATGAAAGAAACAAATTAGTGAAGAAAAAAAAAGGGGGGGGGGAAATACTAACTCTGAAAGCATGGCCTGGGAAAAGCTCCATAAAGAAATTATCTCCCAACCAGAGGGAGTCTTTCAAAGGGCAAGAAGGAAACAGCCAGATGAAAATTCATGGGAACAATATCCCAGGCAAAGGAAGTGCACAAATGCCCAGAGTCTCAGAGGTGCTGGCCATTTCTGGACATGGTGAAACCAGTGCATCTACACAGTGGTGACAGAAGCAAGGACTCTTGGGAGGTTTGGCTTGTGCCACACAGAGCATTTTAATTGTAATCTAATATTATAGGAAGTCACTCATAGATTTATTCCTCTTATTCCCCAGTGTTGCCAAGCCAATTTTCAGCATATCTTTGTGTTTTATTTATTCAATAAGTTGAAGATGTCTGGGAGCAGGCACGCTTCTAACCTTCCAAGAGTCTTTATAGTCTTTTCACCAAATGAAGACTGGGAGAGACAAGACAACATCATGGAGAAATAAAAAGAGGAGTGATCATATTTGGATATCTGCCAGACACCAGAAGCTGTGCTAGGCATATTATCTACATTTTGGCTAATTCTTATAACCAATATACAAGATGAATGTCATTTTTCAGAAAGAGGCTCTCAAATATCTGAAGGCTAAGAAACTATCTTCAAGTCTTACCCAGAGATTACATAGTACAAAAGGAGTCTTGAATTTAGGCCTAGCTGAATAATAATTAAGCAGTCATTTACATAGAGCTTCGGCTCATTCTCACAACAATCTCCAGTCAGTAGTACCTTCTCTTTAATAGTAAAAGTGATACGGACTCAGATAAATAAATATATTTCCAAGGTCACAGAGCAAGCACGTGGCATAGCAAGATATCAAAACCAGGGTGATCTGGGTTACAAACCGGTGTTCTCTTTGTCCTGCCACAGTGTTCTAAAATCCTTAAACACAAATTACTTTGCTGATTCAGAAAATACACGGGTGCATTTCCAGCTGAAGAATTAATGGAGGCTTCTTATTTGAGCAGTAACATGCTGGTGAGGCATTGAAGGAGCCTGTGAAATCTCAGAGGGGGTCCCTCTAACCGTGAGGAACTCAAACAGTTTCCACGTCCCCTATCTCCCTCGTGGGTCCTGAAGGACAGAAATTAAACATATACCTCCAACAGGCTAGTCTTCCCAGATGGTCTCATGATGGCTGGCCTTGGTAAGCCTCCTCTCCCTCTCTCTGGGCCATCAGGGAAAAGTGGCTTCCAGTGAACAAAGGAAAGTAGGAATCTAATGATTCTGGCCTCTCTATCTAAATGCTACATAAGATTTCATAGTTTACAACTCTGCTCTGTACACCTACAGTCTGGTTTTCCTCCTGCCAGAGATACCCAAGAGTACCAATGGGGTGATAAAGCTAGTGTAAGTCTCATTTTTGCAGATCAGTCCTTCAGGATACATGTTTTGGTCCTGCTTCTCCACAGCATATCCTAATTAACTTGCTTTGAGCATCTAAAACGGGGCTGAGTGCCCTGGTGACCAAAACCAAATCCTGCCTAGTTTCTCATGTCTCTTAGTCATGGGGAAGGGGGAGCACCAAGAATTACAATTCAGTGTGATTATTTATTTTTTATTTTATTTTTTGGAGGCAAAGTGCATTATATGCATCAGCGATACCCAGAGGAGTCTCAAGAGAGCTCTGAACCCAGTCTACTCCCTGTGTTTTCACCTCCACTGAAACCTCAGAGGACACAATGTCTTCTGTTGAGTTTGCTGAGACTGTAAATGAAAAAAAAAAAAAAAAAAAAAAAAAAAAAAAAAAAACCTTAAGGATTTATTTCCTTGAACTCAGAAAGTACCTGTTACAAGAACAAATATTAACGCGCTGAGTCTTGCGCAAAAGGCAGCTGGAACAGGGGAAAGACGGATCTGGTGCCTGGCACATAGTCACCTTCTTTCCTTGGCTGCCCCTCCAGTGCTCAAGGGCAGAACTTGCAACTTCTCAGCTTGGCTGCAAGCCCTTCTGTCCTTGGATCCTGGTCTGTATTTGCAGTGTCACTTGTTACCACTTCACCCACAAAGGTGCTTCACCAGGCTCCCCATCAAAGACCACAGGTACTACTCAGACTACTTTATTCTACCTTTTTAAAAAATGGGTTCTTTGATGATCCAGCTCAAATAGCACCCGCTATGCAAACTGTGCCCTGAAAGTCTATTAACAAAATTGAAAGGTCTTTCCTTTTCGATCTGAAATTAGGCTGCTAATATGACACTTACCAAATTACAGTCCAGATAGGTGTATATGTGTTCCCCTTTGTCATCTCCATACCCCAAACATAGAACACAGCACCCTGCCTTGCATGTGGTAAGTACATAATTCAATGATGATATTCATGATGATAAGGTAAGATCATGGACTTAATAGAAGGTCAGGCTGCAGAAAAAGGGAATCGGCAAAAATACATCTGTCTAAACCCATGCAGATATGTTTGAGAAATCTTCCAAGAAAGCCATATCAGTCCTTTTTTTCTATCTATTCCATGGTTGGAGGTCAATTTCTCAAAAATACTCACACAATGACAACAACAAAATACAGAGAAGAATAAAAATTGAACCATGTGGCTTTTTTTTATCACAAATACAGCATATGTTCATTACAATAAATTTAGAAAATGCAGAAAAGAGAAAAAATTACATTAATTGCTCCATAGAGAGATAACTGCTATTAATAATGCATCGTAAACTCTTGGGTTTTTTTGTTGGTATGTAGTATCTAAATTCTATCCTCTAACCTTCCTTCCTGACCCTTCTTTCCCCCCTCTCCTTTCCTTCTATCCCCTTTCCTCCTTTTGTACATATTAATAGAGTCATTTCTCCAAGGTTTAAAATGATAGCTAGTGTATAGAGTGTGCTACCTTTTGTGTAAGAACCAGGAGGAGAAGGATATACACCCATAAAGGACCTGGGAGGCAAATAAATGAAAGTGGTTACCAGCTGGAGAGAGCTGAGGGAAACCAAAAAGATGAGAACAAAAATGGAAGGAAGGAGTCTTCCTTTCCACTAGCATTGCATAGTGCTTTGCTTTTGTATTATTAAATAAAAATAATAATTGTGGCAGGTCACACCTGCTCTTTTGTCATGGGCTACCACCACTCTCCACCCACAGGTGAACCTGTTTCCTATGTCCACTATGTGCTTTTGAATCCAGAGGGAGCCTGTGATGTTTGCCCCATAGAATGTGGTGGAAGTGATGCTGTATCCACTTGGGATGCCATCAACTGGCCTAGAAGCTTCCACTTCTCATCTCTAGAAAGCTAATGGCTATTGAATAAGTGCAGCTACCTATAGAACTCTGTGCTGTAAGAAGCCCAAGCCTAATGCAGATGCCAAGAAGCATCAGGGACTCTGACACATTGCAAACAAGTCTCCAGTGGCCAGTGCAGCCACACCTTCACCTATGCTCTCACTAGACCTTCTTAGCGGACCCCAAGGGAGCCATGCCCAGTCAACCCACAGAAAATTGTGAGTCACAATAATGCACTTTATTTTAAGAAATTACATTTGGCATGGGAGGGAGTGGGATGAAATACGAAATAATCTTAGCAGAAATAATAAAAATAATAAATCTAGGTCAACAAATATTTACCATTTGTCTGCTGGGCAGCACAAGGGTTAAGAACCTCAAGATCAAGGGTAGGCTGCCGATATTCATATTCTGCCTCTGACTATACTATCTGTGTGACTTTGGACAAAATCCTTACTTTTCTGCGTTTCCACCATTTTATGCAAAATGGGGACAATAACACCAACCTCAAAAGGGTGTTGTGAGGATTTAATAACATTTAGAATAGCACCTGGCATATAGTAAGTGCTCATTAAGCACGAGCTATTATTATTATGTGCCAATTAATTGCAAAAATTTGTCAATTTATTTCTAATATTAAACTATTTCTCAAGTATATAATGGGTATTATTCTTGAAAATATTGCAATTTATTTCCTTTTTAATTTGTGTGTGTGCATGTATAAATTTGAACCCTGTGTTCATAAGTGGAATTGGATTGGAATTTTTCTTCTGGACTGTCTTTTCCAAGTTCACAAGGTTATGTTTATCCCATAAGACCTTTAGGTCTGGAATAATTTAGACAACATATGACTTACCTATTCCTTAAAAGTTGGAAATCCACCATAAAAACGCCTGGGGATATGGACTTTGAATTTATTTCTTTGAAAACATGTAATGAGTTTGTAATCTATTCTAACTGCTTTGGGAGGAAATAGAAGGTGTTTATATAGGCAGTGACATGCTTGAATCATCTGAATGGCCTTGTCCCATGTAATACTGTGGAGAAGTAAAGTGGAAACATGAAACTTTTGCCATTGTGGATATAGTCCCATTTTACTTCCTGCTTAAATTAAAAATTATTTTTCCTTTCCCTTTTCACTGCGAATGTCACAAGGCCAAATGCAAGTATTCCAGTTAGGAGCCTCATAACATTAATTTCATGGGTGAGACTTTCTGATTTGAACATTAATTATTCAGCCTTATTTTATTATTTCTTTCATTTCTCATCTGATCCTACATATCATTTATTTTCTCTTTTGTCATATTTCTATTATTTTCCTTGAGCAATGGAAGTATATTTGAACCAGTTTCTGAAATCCTGATGTATTTACTTTTCTTATCGAATCCAGTTCTACCCAGTATCTCTATTACGTTTTTCTTCAATTCTGAAATCATGTCTCTCCACATTATAAACTACTTTTATTTTAAATCACTCCCATTCATAACCACCTTTCTTTTTTTACTGATTTGATATCATCTCAAGTTTTGGTGAAAATATGAATGAACATATCTTGAATATATGTCCTAGATTTTTGCTTTTTTAAAAACCCAATTTCTTATCCCCCTCTTTTTTTAGTTCTTTTACTCTCTCTTTTCATACCCTTAAATCCCAGAAGATCAATTCATTTAATATTGGGAGTTGACAGTGCTTCTGTCAAAGACAGCACATATCTGTCTACATGATGTTCTGGTATTGGCCTTTGAAGTTGGAGATGAGGGAAACACACTGGTTGGCAGTTTTGAGCAACCTACACTTGCTGGTCACTTTCTTTCTTTGAGCTCCAGGTTATTTCTCTTCTAGTTCAACCAGAATATTAGGCTAGATGCCCTAAGTCCCTTCTTTCTTCCTTCCAAACTGATCTGTAGGATGGATCTGATGGATTTGCTTTTCTGTTCTATACATTTGGTATATTATAAGAACTAGGTAAAAGGAGATACAAATAAATGTCACCACAGTAGGAAAATATACTCTTTGGTAGCAATTTTCTTTCTCATGAGTGCTCTAGAAGCTGTATGCCAGTTGACATCTCACTGCTTTCTCTGAATGACATGAATCTAAACTTCAGTGACAGCATTGTTGGCATCTTCCCTCTTCACTGAGCACTACATCCCTGCTATCTTTGGCCCCTGGTGTCCAGAAAGCTGACTAGATCTCATTTAGAGTGTCCTTACCATAAAATGATAATAATAAAAATAAAAAGAGGAAGAAGAAGAGAAAGAAAGAAAATAAGAAAGAAAGAAAGAAAGAAAGAAAGAAAGAAAGAAAGAAAGAAAGAAAGAAAAAGATAAGATAAGACAAAGAGAAAGAGAAAGAAAAAGAAAAGAAAAAAGAGACCTGGGTAATTTTGGAGGTGTTGGAAGTTTTATTTTTTTTATTTTTTTTTTTTTTAAAGATTTTATTTATTTACTTGACAGACAGATTACAAGTAGGCAGAGAGGCAGGTAGAGAGAGAAGGGAGGAAGCAGGCTCCCTGCTGAGCAGAGAGCCCGATGCGGGACTCGATCCCAGGACGCTGGGATCATGACCTGAGCCGAAGGCAGCGGCTTTAACCCACTGAGCCACCCAGGCGCCCAGGTGTTGGAAGTTTTAACACCTGATAGTATCATAAATGGTGATAGTATCATAAATATTTGCATACATCCAAACACATCAATTTATACCCATAACATATTCAGTTTTTTTGTGTATCAATTACACCTCAAGAAGACTGCTAAAAAATAAAGAAATGTAGATCAGAAGATTTCTATCATTTCAGAAAGATCTTTTGAGCAGCACTGCGCTACAGGATTGGGTCTGACCTTCCACCAACCCCTTGACCTCAGCCCAGCCAGCACCTAGCTCCTGCTCATACATCCTAAGGGCATTAGTGTACTTATAGTGGGCACAACCTCCATCTATTGTCCTGGTGGGATTCTAATTACTTCCCACATAATCCTGTAGAAACTCCTGGGGGATGATCCTCTTATCTTGCTTCCATATCATTCACCAACATTACTCTAGTTTAGCGGAACCTGAAGTATGTTGCCATCCAAGAGGTCAAAAGTGAATATGGAATTGAATAATTTGAAATATTCTCCTGAAAGAATTCTGATGTGATCCTTCTCCTATTTAAGGATCTCCTAGAACAATGTTCAGTGTTATTCCAAGTGTCAGCATCCCAAATGTAGTTTAGAAGAATAAAAATTGAGATAAACTTCAAGAGGCCAGTTACTCTAAACACCGGCCTGGAGGCAGCACCTCTTTCCCACAGATTAGTTTGCAAGGAAGAAAGAGGGGACATCAAGGCATCCAGCCAAATCCTCTCTTGAGCTAGACAAGAAACCTGGGGTTCAAAGAAAGTCAGTGACCAACATAGGGCAAGTCTAGGTCACAGAGCCAGTTCCCAGACTCCCGGCCACTGTGTTTTCCCTGTGCCAAGCAAGGCTGAAGAGACATGCTGAGGCCCGATGATGAAAAGCTCATCCGTCCCATCTGTAATTTAAATGATGTGGGCAATTGGTCATAATAATGATAATTTTAATAAATCATGTCCCTTTATTCTTTGCAAAGCACTTTCACATCTATTCTGTCATTTGACTCTTAATACAATCTATGATGTAAGAAGGGCAGGGAAGACTCCCCCTATCCAGATGAGGAACTGAGTCTCTGAGAGGATGTGTGAGTTGTCTGAATTGTTCAAGATCATGTGACAATGGAAGGATGACAGAGAATGGGCACAGACCTGATGCAGGCCCCTGAACTCTACCTCAGCCAGCCTTCTATCTTTACAAAGAATGACAAAACTGGCTGGGAAAACAGAGGGAAGGGTAACAGAAGGGGTGCAGAAAAGATTTAAAGGGATCTAGGAAGCAAGGGCTAGAAAAATTAAAAAATGATAAACAAGGTCTTCTCCATGTAAAAGCTCAGAAATATGCAAGATCTAACCTAAAAAGTAGAAAGGAGGGAGGATTATCTCACTGAATTTAGGCAAAACCTTTACCATTTCGGCATCTCCATATGCACACAAGAGGCCGATAAAGGTCTAATTAGCCTGTAGAAAAACTGTGTGATTCTCCTTCTTAGGTTTTTCATTTAGTTTTTTAAAGGGTGTTTGGGGAGGAGAGAGGGTATAGACATTTCCCTAAACCAGTGTTCCCACTTCGGAGAGATTGCCTTCAGAACAAATGTCTGGAAACATTTTAATGGTCATGACTTGGACTTGGAATTGGGAGGTACTAGCATCTAATGGGTAGAGACCAGTGATGTTTCTGAACACCCCCACAATGCATAGGAAACCCCCCAACAGTAGGAATCATCTGGCCCAAAATGTCAATAGTGCCAAGTCTGAGAACCCCTGATGTGAACTGATAAAACCACGATTGTGATTGGAAGACCCTGCGGGAGTTCTACTTCTGGCTGAGTCCATGCCCTGACTGTCATAGATAGACTCTCCAGAGAAGGGGAAAGGGAAGGACACTGAGTACAAGGGCCTTTCCCCAGCTCCAGAGGATATGTGCCCCTACAGAATCAGATGTGTCAGAGACTCTGGCCCCCCAATCCAATTTGTGCTGGGACTGGATGCTCCCAGAGAATCCAGAAAGCAGAGCCCACTGGATAGGTCTGAAGCCCCTGTGGTGAGAGCACTGAGCCTTCCGGTGAGCCCTGGTTTGGGAGTCAGAAGGGCCATATCTTCCCTCTGTCCCCAGTGACCTGCGTGGTTGGGGGAGTGGATTAAAGGGCACCAGTTGTGGATGCAGTTGGGGCTGCCTGTCTCTTGCTAATCTAGCCTCAGATACCTCTCTATCCATTCTATTTTCTTTTCTGGGTAGGCTGAAAATAGTAACAGCCTGACAATTTTGAAGGGAACATGGAATATAGTAATTTACATAAAGTTCATGATACTAATTCATGGTAACTGTTATTCCCGTGCCCTTTCCACCCTCCACCTTCACCGAACCTCAGGTTCCTTAATGATAAAGCCAAGTTGTTGAGCTAATTCCTTTCCAAAATCCTTTTCCAGCCTGAAAAGATCTGGACTGTTATGAGGTTCTCCCGGAAATTTCAGACTTCTGGACTGCTGATATTTGTCATTGCAATTCAAAGAACCAGGGCTCTCTATCTCCTTGGGCAATAGATTTTCCTATCAGCCTTGAAATTTTGCTCTACTCCATTTTACACGCTCTGATGCCAGCCTTCACACCTAGTTCAGGCATGATCTGTCCTCATCGCCCTGGCCTACCTCCTGTCTGGTGGAAGGACATACTACTTCTCTCTGTTCCACCACACTGGAGAGGGCCAGCTGAGTACCTAACATATTTCTAAAAGGAAGACATTATGTAACAGGAAAGAAGTGGGTGATTTATTATATGAGAGTAATTTTAGTGGAATGAAGTTTTCACTTTGATATTTAACACATATAATTATTTTTATTATAGAAAATGCACATATGTAAAAAGAAAATGAAAGTGTCTATAATTCTACCCTCTAGAGGTCACTAGCTATAATATTTAGGCATAATTCATTTCAACTGGTAGATAGACCATGATGTACAGTCCTATAATCTGCATTTTCCCTTAGTAATACATCATGAACATTTTCTATGTCAAATCATTTGACTCTGCTATCACCTCATAAATGGCTGCAGAGTGGCCATTTCTGGAATATGAAATAATTAGTTTCTCTCATCCATATTATTGACGGCATTTGAGTTCTAAGTTTAGCTACATCAAGTATATGGGGAAAATATACCCTTGCACTTATATATTTGTATATTTGTTCAGTCATCTGTTAAGGATATATTCCCATGTAAAATGGACACTCTATGTGAAAAGAAGGGAGAATTAAAGAACTTGTCTATCTTTTTATTCCCAGTATCTAACTATAGTATCTATCATGTAATACAGTCTAATATCTACTTGTTGATTAAGTGAAATTTTCTTGAAATGGAATTATTGAGTCAGAAGGTATGCACATTTTATTTTAACACACATTTTCAAGTTGTATATAGAAAAAAATATACACATGTATAACCCTATCAACAATATCTGGAGGTGTCTGTTTCTACCTTGCACTTGCTAATATGGAACATCACTAATATTTCAACTTTTGCCAAATAATCATATACTCATCTCTTAGATCCCTTGTGCTGTGAAACTTCTTTGTTTATATTATTTGTCCTCCATATATCTTTGTATTGCTTGTATTCTTTACTCATTACTGTATTAGTTTATCTTTTGCAAATTGATTTGTAAGTACTTTTTATATATTAAGGATATTACCACTCAGTTTGTCACTCATGTTAAAGACTTTACTGACTGCTATTTGTCTTTTAACTTTATCATTTTATTTCATATTTACATACACACATTGTTTGAACTAAAATATTTACATCTATTCCTTTATGATTAAGAAGAGAGTCACACAAAATCAAATGCCTTCAGGAGCCAAGCAGGTAACAGATATGTGTAAAAGGCCTGTATGTAAGACCACCTAATATTTTATTACTGAGACAATCAGAAATGGTGTGTCTTTGAGGTTCTTTTCTTTATGTTCCTTCTCTTTTCCTTCCTTCCTTCCTTCTTTCCTTCCTTCCTTCCTTCCCTCCCTCCATCCCTCCATCCCTCCCCCCTCTTTCCTTCCTTCTTTCCTTCCTTTCTGTCTTCTTTGAAATCCCTCCCCTGGCCAAGATGAATGCATCTGTTGACAGTATTGAGTAGGTATCATCAGTTTGTGATGTCTGCCTTCATGAGTTCTTAGATGTCTATATATCTCTCTACATCTTCATGATATGGTTTTTAATATTTGCTTTTTTAGATTTATATTTTAAATCCATCTGGAATCCATTTTAACTGAAGGTACAATGGATGGATTTGAATTTGTTTTCTAACTGATTCCATTTGTCTCACCATTTTTCAAGTTGTCCCTCTTTCCCTAAGAATTCTGAAAGACTGGTGTAATCATACACCAATTTCTTATATACATAAAAGTCTCTTTCTGTATATTCTGTTCTTTCCTTTCAATTTATCTCTCTATCTCTATCCATGCCACTACCTCTCTATTCTATTTTCTGTATCTCTGTAGCAGATCTCTAGTAGAACAATCACCTAAGTCATCCTATGCAACTCCCCACACCATTATATTCTTTTCCAGATGTTTATTAAATATTATGGTGCTTTTATTTATCTAAATAAATAATTTGGCAAGTAGAAATTTTGATTGGAATAGGATTAAATTTATTCTTTGAAAGAACTCTATAATAGTTTTACTATCTAATAACTTTATAAATAAATAGTTGTTTTTCTTTGTACACTTGAGTGCAATTTTGTGGTTGTCTTCATCAAATTCAAATTTTTTCATCTTTCTTGTTCATGAATAATTATATATTTTAAAATTCTATTGCTATGGGGTGCCTTGGTGGCTCAGATGGTCGAACACCCAACTTTTGGTTTCAGCTCAAGTCATGATCTCATGGGTCATGGGACTGAGCCCCTCATCAGTCTCCACACTCAGAAGGGAGTTTGCTTGAGATTCTCTCTCTCCCTCTGCCCCTCCCCCTGCTCTCTCTCTCTCTCTAAAAATAAGCAAATATGTTGGCTAATTGAATTTAAATTTTTTTTTATTTACTTATTTGACAGACAGATCACAAGTAGGCAGAGAGGCAGGCAGAGAGAGAGGAGGAAGCAGGCTCCCCACTGAGCAGAGAGCCCGATGCAGGGCTCGATCCCAGGACGCTGGGATCATGACCCGAGCCGAAGGCAGAGGCTTAAACCACTGAGCCACCCAGGCGCCCCGGCTAATTGAATTTAAATGGAAAATAAGAATAAAGATAAATGCATTTTTAAAAAGATAAAATAAAATTTTATTGCTATTTTGAATGATATAGATAAATATATATATTACAAATGAATTACAAGAATGAAGGTATAGATACACACACATGATATTATTGTATTTTGTGCTAATATTCCCAAAATATTGAATATTAATATTGATGCCAGGCATCTTAATAACTTTCTTTTACTGGGTTTTAGTGGTACTTGCTTGTAACACTCATAAAGGCTTATTGCATGGTAAAGCCTATTTGGAATCTAGTCTGCCTGAGGTCAAAGGACAGCTCTATTATAATAGTGATTAGTAGACATGATATTTACTGTTAGATTCTGACACATGCTTTATCATCCTACAGAAATATTATTCTCTTTCATTATTAATATACTAAATTTTGAAAATCAAGAATAGATATTTAATTTTATTAATAGACTTATAGCAACCTATCAGTTAGTTCAAACCTATTTTTTCCTTTTCTCTCTTATTGCAATAAATGTTGATTAAAAATTTCTTAATGTTGAACAATTCTTGAGTCAGGGAAAAACCCTTCTGGGACATATTATATTATACCTTTAACACATCAATAGGTTCAATTCATTCTTATCTTTTGTAAGTATTGTGCTATTCAAATATTTTACTTCTTTATGATTAAATTTTCTCAATTATATTTTCCTAGAAAAGTATTCATTGTGTTGAGCTACTCAAATTTGTTAGCTTAAAATTTAACTATATATCTCTTATAATTTATAAATTTCCTGTCCATATATGTTATTTATCACCTTTAAATTTCTGATGCTATATGTTTCCTGTCCTGAATAAACTTTGAAAATAATGAATTTATTTATAACACAACCTAGAAGACTCTCCTTAAGATTCACTCACTTATTCTGAAGCTTGTTCAGATCAGTCCTTTTAAAAGATTTAATGAAGAGCTTATTTATAGGATTTTAGAAATTGTAAAATTTTAAAAATTAACAGGCATCTAGAACCTCTTAGCTCAGAATTTCAAAATCAAAACTAGCCATTTATTGAATACCTAGTACATGCCAGATATCTAAAATGCATTCATCTTACTTAATCATAATGTATTTTTATTCTAATTAAACAGGTAAGAAAACCAAATCTCTGGACAGTCAGGTGTCTTGCTAAATTGACAGTTACTGGCCAGCAAAAGCAGGATTTGAACCCAGATCTTTTCCTAACATTATGTTCCTTAAATAGTAAACTTTGTTGTTAAAATGAGCAATGAACTGTGTTCTGATTCAATGACCAAGGTTAACCTTGCAGTTGCTAAAACAATACATGAGGCAATCATTTCACTTCAGACAAACCTTGTGACCCACAATGTTATTTGGCTTGTTGATTAAAAGATCAGTCTCATGACTTTGTCATTAAACCTCGAGTATATGCAGCTGCCTATTTTCCAACAGTGAGGCTGCAGTCAACTCCACCTGATACTCAAACAGCACCAGTTGCTCTCCTTGTCATTAAACCCTTGTGGGTCTCGCTATCACCAAGTTTTATCAATTCAGGAGAGTATGTCAAATTAAATAAAATCTTAAAAAAAATAGAACATTTAAAACCTTTAAAAAAATAAAAACAAATATTAGAAACAATTAAAATGTTCATCAGTAAGACCAGGTTAAATAAAACATGATAAATGTCCATACTCTCTTATCCAGAACACTTATGGCCAGTTTTTTGGTTTTTTTTTTAATTTATTTGACAGAGAGAAATTGTAATTAGGCAGAGAAGCAGGCAGAGAGAGAGGAGGAAGCAGGCTCCCTGCAAAGCAGAGAGCCTGATACGGGGCTCAATCCCAGGACCCTGAGATCATGACCTGAGCCGAAGGCAGAGGCTTTAACCCACTAAGCCACCCAGGCGCCCCTTATGGCCAGTTTTGATTCAGAAGGCATATTCACCTTTTTGGGACACTTAGGTGACTTAGTCAGTTAAGCATCCGACTTTTGATCTCAGCTCAGGTCTTAACCTCAGAGTTGTGAGTTTGAGCCCCATGGTGGGCTCCAGTCTTAAAAAAAAAAAAAAAAAAAAGAAAAGAAAAGAAAGAAAGAAAAAGAAAAAGAAAAAAAGAATACAGATTCTCCTTTTTTTATTTTAATAAAGTTATACAAGACAAGTATGATATATACTCTCATTTCCAGCAGACTCTGCGGAGAGCCCACCAACGAAATATATTCATACTTCTGAAGCATACCCAATATAACTAAGTGAGATTACCAAACTGATAAGTATTCTCATATCAGCTCAAGCAAGTTTTGCTGCTAGATAGTTTGGGTATCAAAATTTGGGGTAGGGACACCTGGGTGGCTCAGAGGGTTAAAGCCTCTGTCTTTGGCTCAGGTCATGATCTCAGGGTCCTGGGATCGAGCCCCACGTCGCGCTCTCTGCTCAGCAGGGAGCCTGCTTCCCCTTCTCTCTCTGCCTGCCTCTCTGCCTACTTGTGATCTCTGTCTGTCAAATAAATAAATAAAATCTTTAAAAAAAAATTGGGGGTAAAATTAAGTTTTGGGGGCTTTGGTATTTGACAATTAAAGGTAAGTATTCTGGATCTGTGCTATGGAATACTGTGAAAACAGCTAAAGAGAAGTGGGGCAATTCTACTACTGATATGGAAATGTTTTCCAAAATACACTGTAAAGTGAAAAAGCTAATGTCACGTTTTTTGTGTACACACACACACACGCACACACACGGAGACACACTCAAAACCTTATGTAGTTATGCAGGCTTGAACAACTGAGATTATCTCTGAAAGATCCACGCTGCTGTTTTCCCATACAGTTTGGTGTCACCCATGCTGATGTCCACATATTGCTTTTATTCGTTTTCAGTCTTATATATTGTTTACATATTTCTCAAAGAACAGTATTTGGAACTTCCACTTCTGAGAGGATATACTAGATGTAAATTTTGCTATTCCTCCTGCTCAGTACAATCAACAATAAAATACTTGTGTGTAAATCTAGCAAAATGTGTGCAGGAGTGGTATGGGGGAGACTAAAAAAATGCTGATGAAAGAAATCAAAGAGGTTTTAAATAAATAGAGAGGCAAAGTGTACACATGGATCAAAAGAGAAATAGTAAAGATTTCAGTTGTCCCAAACTGGTGAACAGGTTTAACATAATTTTTATCAAAATACCAACAAGCTTTTGATATAGATATCTATAGATATCTATAGATATATCTATATATCTATCTATATAGATATCTATAGATATCTATAGATATCTATATATATATATCTATCTATATAGATATCTATAGATATCTCTCTATTCTTCCACTTATATATGGCACTTATATAATGGCACTCATATAATGGCAAAGAAACTAGAATTGGTACAATTTTAAGGAAAAAATAGGCAGGATGAATTACTCTACTCAATTTCAAACCTTATTATATAGCAATAATCAAGTAAACAGTAATCAAGATTGTGTGGTATCTGCAGAGAGACAGAGAGATAGAGAGATAGACACATAGATCAATAGAACAAAACAGAAAACCTAGAAATAGCTGCAAACAAGTACAGTCAACTAATTTTTAACACTCAATCTGTGTAAGTACAGTCAACTAATTTTTAACACTCAATCTGTGTAAGAGACTAGTAATATCCTTAATATATAAGTAGTACTTACAAAATGCAATATGCAAAAGAAACTCAGTGATGGAGAGATAGCCTCTTTAACAGAAGAACAGTTGAACATTCACAGGCAAAACAAAATAGAATGAAACAAAAACAAAGAAAAAAAAAAAACTTTGACCTAAATCTCATCTTTCTTTTGCATAAATCAGCTCAACAGGGACCATAGAATGTAAATAAAAAATGAAAATATAAAACTATAAAAGATTTAGAAAATAATATTGGGAAAATCTTAGACATAGGGTTTGAGGAAATATTCTTAGACATGACACCAAAAAACGATTCCATTTAAAAAACTGATAAATTAGAAATGTTTGCTCTGTGAAATCTTGTTAAGAGAATAAAAAGACAAGCTACAGATTGGAGAAAATATTTGCAAACTACATACATATAAGTCCTGACTAAGGACTTATATGTAGATTATATAAATAGCTCTCAAAACTCAGCAGTAATAAAACTATCTAATTAGAAAATGGACAAAAGACATATCTTCACCAAAGAAAATATACAACGTAATTAAGCATGTAAGGATGTTCAACATCACTAGTCATTAGGGAAATGTAAGTTAAGACCATAATGAGATACCACTACACCTATTGTTGTTGTTGTTCTACCTATTAGAACAACTACATTTAAAAAAATAATAATAATGACAATACCAAGTACTGATGAGCATGCAAAAAAATGTAGACCTTTTATAAGTTTCTGGTGTGAATATAAAATGTCACAGCCACTCCTGAAAACATTACATTTACATTTCTAAAAAAAACTAAATGCACACCAACCTTATGATCCAGCAGTTGTGTTTCTGGGCATTTATCCTAGAAAAATGAGAACTTTTTTTTTTTTTTCCTGAACAAAAACATTTGCATGATAGTTTATAGCATCTTTATTTATAATAGCCCCAAACTGGAAACAGCAGAATTTTCTTTAATAGCTGAGTGGTTGAATGTTGTACATCTATAGCATGTGCTATTGACCAAACACTCACATCCATCCTAAAATTCATATGTTGAAATCCTAATACCTGTGGTAATGGTACTTGGATATGGGGCCTTTGGGAAACAATTAGGCAATGAGGGCAGAGTTCTTATGATACCCTTTGAAGAAGAGAACAGAGGCAAACCATAAAAGACTCTTAACTCTAGGAAACCAGCAGGGTTGCTGGAGGGGGGGGGTGAAAGGGGGCTTGTGGTAACTGGGTGATGGACATTAAGGAGGACACTTGATGTAATGAGCATTGGATGTTGTATGCAACCGATGAATCACTAAACTCTACTTCTGAAACTAATAATATGCTATATGTTAACTAATTGATTAAAAAAGAGAAAAGGAAAGAAAAAGAAGAGACCAGAACCTTATTTCCTCTCTTTGTCATGTGAGGATTCAGGATGAAGACATCCATCTGCGAGCCATGAAGAGATTTCTAACCAGACACCAAATAGGCCAACATATTGCTTTTGGACTTCCCAGCCTCTGGAACTGTGAGAAATAAATTTCTGTTATGTAAGCCACACAGTCTATAGTATTCTTTCTATTACAGCAGACTGATCATATTAAGACACCATGGAATACTACTCAGTTTTAAAAATGAAAGAACTATTGATACATGAAACAGCCTGGATAGACCTCAAGGTCATTATGCTGAGTAAAAAAAAAAAAAAAAAAAAAAAAAAAGCCAGTAGCAAAGGTCACATCATGTATAATTTCTTTTCTATAACCTTCTTGAAATAACATAATATAGCAATGGAAAGCAAATTAGTAGTTGCCACTTGTGGCTCAGGGATCTTAGAGGAAGGGAGAGAGTGGATGTAATTTAATAGGAGAAGCATGATGGAGATCTTTGTGATGGTAGAATAATTCTCTATCTTGTTTCTGTGGTAGTTATACAAACCCATACATGTGATAAAATGATGTAAAACTACATGCACATGTAAAATTATTATTTTGATATTGTGCTACGATTATATATAATGTAACCACAAGGAATTTGGGTGAAGCATACCCAGGCCCTTTCTGTACTATCTTCACAACTTCTTGTGAATATATAATTATTTCAAAATAAAGAGCTTATAAGAAAACTATTTTTCAATCTTGACTCATTAGCCATAGGAATGGCTGGCTGTCTGATTCTGATTCTGATTCTGATTCTGATTTGGCAACTATCATCTCCTTCCAGGAACTTGCTCTGTCTTTGCTCTGGGGACATCAGCCCTTTTCTCCACCACACATACCATCTTCCTACTGTGGTGATGGGATCGGTTCTAAAATCCCTTTGGAGAGTAGAGTCTCTTTATGTTTGGGCTTTAAACCAACAACAAAGTGACATCTTCTCAATGTATGCCCTTTCCTATGTCACACCATTTAAGGGCCCACTTGGAAGTGATGCATAGTGTATAACTGTTAAATTATATCAGGTCTAATTCTGTATAGATTACGCTACAGTTTGCTTATAAAACTCTTGTTGGTTGGTTGGTTGGTTGGTTTCTCTTGTGGTTTGGCATGCACTATGGTCTGAACATTTGTGTCCCCCAGAATTCTGATGTTGAAAACTTAATATCCAGTGTGATGGCATTAGGAGGTAGGGACTTTGGGAGGTGACTTTGGGAGGTAGGGACTTTGGGAAGGCAGAGCCCTCATGAATGGGATTAATGTCCTTATAAAAGAGACCCCAGAGAGGTCCCTAACCCTTTCTGCCATGTGAGGATACAGGGAGAAGATGGTCATCTGTGAACCATAATGTGGACTCTCATCAGCACCAAATATGCTAGCACCTAGATATTAGACTTTCCAACTTCCAGAACTATGGGAAATAAATGTTTGCTGTTATGAGCTACTCAGTCTATGATATTCTTTTGTTATAGCAACAAGGATAGACTAAAACAGCATGTTACAGTTCTACTCTAAAAATGTAAAATTAAATAAGAGAAACATCATAGTTTGTAGAAAAGAATACTAGACTAGAAACATAATAGTTTGTAGAAAAGAATACTAGACTAGAAATGAAACTTAAGTTCAAGCCCTTTTATAGTATTTTTATATTATTGAGAGCAAGAGAACAACTTGTATAACATTTTTAAAAGATCACTCTAAAAGTCATTTGGAGGTGGGATTGGAAGGGAAGAGATTGAAGAAAGTGAGGAAGTGATGGAAATAGTCCAGCAAGGATAACATGGGGGCTCCCTTTATCTTTGCTAATTCTGTGTTTTCTGTCTAGATACACTATTCCACCTCAGGTCAAGTTTAATATATGTTGGACAGTGGGTCAAGCACTATTGGTTGTCTACCTAATAAGAATGCCTGATTTTGTTTCACCCCTTTACCACATGGCTCAGAGGCAAATCCTGATTTATTTCACCCAAACATGGCAATCCCTTCCCCATTAACAATGATTGGTTTGAGGGAGGTCTGTGACCGAAATTTAGTCAATGAGTTGTGAGGGACAAGCTTGCTGGTGGTCTTTCATGAAAATTCCATATACTTACACATAAACAGTAGGAATAAATAGTTCCTTTTCTTCCACTGAAAGTGATAATGTAGGGTTCTAGCCAAGGACATAGTCAAATTAATGAAGATGGTAAAGTGAAAGATGGGGGGAAAAAACTGGGTACTTGTTGGATTGCTGAGATACTGAATGACCAACTCTAGAGCCACATGACCCACAAACATGAGCTAATATAGTTGTCCATTTTGTTTAAGTCAGGTATTGAGTCTGCTATTTGGAATCAAAAACACTATTACTAAAACAAATGATTACCATGAACCAGACATAGTGCTATGAGTTAGAAACTATAGTAAATTGTCATAAGTCTTGTCCTCTAGGAGCTTGATATCTGCTGGAAGAGTTCACTGCCTGGGTGCTAAGTGTTAAAATTAATCCATCCTTCTAGGCTGTTGTCAAATTCCTGAGTCTCAAAAGCCTACTCAGATTGAGTTCATTTTTTCATGAATTTTTAATACATCTTTTATTCTAGTCTGTCTTGTCTTGCCAATGACTGTATATTCCCTACAATGGAGGAGAGGGATGAGGCTATACTGGAAGTAGTGTATTGTTTTCACTCTATTTTATCTGATTGTGAAAGTCAGTATCCAAATTACACAATCGCATATAGCCTACACATAAAGACAGCCCTGTCTGTAACTCTGGTCAGATGATTTAATCTTCTGGCCCTGAACACAGGTCTACAAATATCATAAATAAATATTTAAGAGAAGAAAGGCTAACTACTAAGTAAACAATTGATATTTCAGGTCTCACTTTACTCCCTTTTGAGGTCAATGCCACAAGGACATTTTCAAAGCTCCCCTTTGTCCCTCTGCATGTTTACATGGCACTACCTCTTCGGTAATTGGGAATACACATCATGTAGTCTATTACAAAAATATACATTTTATTCTGTTGAGTTCTTAAAAAAAAAAAAACAGAAACAGAAAATGTATACACTCACTGGTTCCTTTATGTTTTATCCCTGGGCTTACTCCATCACATACAAGTTGACAAGTCTGAGTTTAAGGAAAATCTATAGGAGTGAAACACATTTAATGCGTATAATCATGCCATCTGTCAATACATAAACTTTTGAGTTTGGTTCTTACAATGAAATGTGAAGCTCAAAACTATCAAATTAAAATGGAGAACTTCTTTCCTTTTCAGGTACAGAAGAATTGCTACATCTTAAATTGGGAGGTCTTCTACATGAAATAAACCCTAAGGCAAAAAAAAAAAAAAAGCTATGCAAATATTATACATGGCAAATGGTGGTTTGAACTAAGAGAAGATCTTTTAAACCAAAATTAAGTTGGAGATTTTTGCCTTAGGCAATCAACCTGTTTATTGTAAAGAAAAAGTTTTTAGGTTTGGACATCTGGTTGGTTGTCCTAAGGTGATAAACATCAGAACAAACAAACAAACAAACAGACAAACAAAACCACATTCTCCTTTAATTTCTGTGGAGCTGATAATCAAACACAGTCCTATCCTTGTAAATTACTTAATTATTTTGCTCCCACAATGACTCCAGCCTTTGAACTTAAGAACATAATGCGTTTTGGGGAAAAAAAAGTGCCATAGGTACAAAGGTACATCTTCTAATCAGTAACTGTAGGTTGAGCCACTCTGCAAAATGTGTTTGTTCATCCTGTCCACAGTCTTCAATCTTACAGAGTCTCTGTGGCACTTCCTGCAACCGAACCAGCACTCAGAGGGCACAGGGGATCAATGATCAAAGTCCCTGCATCTGGAGGTGCCAGAATTTCCTCTGCCTGGAGTCCCAGGCCCAGGCCCTCCAAGCTGGGATTTTCCCATCTTCTCTCAGTGTCTATTCCGGAAAAGAAAACTGATGGGAAAACAGTGAAAACCAAAGAGAAAGTGGAGGAACAATCAGTCTCTAGACTTTTTTCTTCTAGTTTAACCCTGGTTCTGTCCTTTGAACTTGATATATGATCTGGGTCTTCTTAGCTTCCACCTTGGTATTTTCTAAGACTCTGGCCGGATGTGTCATTTGATGTTCCCACTCCTGGTCTTCTCAGGTAGAAGAGACTATCTTTATTCCTTCTTAGGGACAAAAAACAAACAAAACAAACAAACAAACAAACAAAAACTGATCCCCCCAAGATATTTAAATAGAAAGAGAACTGGGTGATGGGCATTAAGGAGGACACAGGATATAATGAGCAGCGAGTGTTATAAACAAGTGATGAATAACTGAACTCTACCTCTGAAACTAATATGTACTATATGTTAATTAATAAAATTTAAATAAAATTAAATTAATAAAAAAAGAGAGAGAGAGCTGGAAGAAACAATCCAGAGGGGTGATGGACAATTGACAAGAATGAAGTTGAAGAAGTCTCATGTTGGTGCTACTGGAGGTCATTTTCATGGGAGTATATTAGTAAGTATTATATATGCATATATATAATACTTAGGCCATCAAATAATCAAATAATACTTAGGCCATGTGTGAAAACATCTTAAGAATTGAGACTGGGAAACGAATATATATATATATGTATACACACACTATATAGTGTATATATAGTACAAGTAAGTATAAGTGTAAGTAAGTATATTAGTAAAACTAGAAATGAGAACAGGCTATTTTAGATGTTAGGATAGTAAAGGTCAGAAGAAGCAATGACTCATTTTGCAAAATTAATATTTTTTTTAAAGATTGCATTTATTTGAGAGAGAAAGAGAGAGTATGAACGGGGGGAGGACAGAGGGAGAGGGAGAAGCAGACTCCCCTGTTGAACAGGGAGCCAGATGTGGGGCTCCACTCCAGGATTCTGAGAGCATGACTTGAGACAAAGGCAGATGCTTAACTGGCTGAGCCATCCAGGCACCCTGCAAAATTAACAATCTTATTTCTTCTCTGATACACTAGCCTGTCTTCTTGAAGAGTTCTTTCATGAGTATGCCATGTCACAAGCCAAACTGTGTAAGAGACCTTAGGGGTGCTTTGCATGGTGGCCAGGTATCTAAACTCTACATTTGGGACTGACTGGGTATGGGGAGCAGACTGTATAGTTTAGTATATACCATGGTGTATACTAAGGGAAGGGAATTATAGTATAGTATAAAATATACTATGAGTAGTATATAGTTTAACTCTATACAGAGCTGAGGTTTTGTTCTTGGGGGGCCAGCACTGGATTATAAACCCTACCTAAGACACCTAGGAACAAAATGGATCAATTTAACAAAGGACCAGTTGAAGACAAAGCACTTAGATTATATAATGAGAATCAATGATAAGTGTCCAGTCCAAACAAGAGCATGTTTGAGTTATCTATTGCTACATAACAACTCAAATCAAACTTAGTGGCTTAAAAGTAACAATAATCATTTACTTCTCATATGAATTATTAATATCTACCAGGTTCATATGGCACTATGGAGACTGAAGGATATACTTTGAAGATAACATACTCATGTAACTGGTAAGTTAATGTAAGTATTATGGGTTAGATTGTATCACCCCAAAATTCATATGTTGAAATTCTAACCATTGGTACATCAGAAGGTGATCTTATTTTGAAATAGGGTTTTTATAGAGGTAATCAAGTTAAAGTGCAGTCATTAGTGTAGCTCTTAATCCAATAGGCCTATTGTTCTTATAAGATGGGGAAATTTGAACACAGACATATATAAAAGGAAGACTGTGAAGACACAGGGAGAAGATGGCCATCTACTAGACAGGCAAAAGGAGCCAAACCTGTTGACAACTTGGTCTCAGATTTCTGGTCTCCAGAACTGTCAGACAATACATTTTTGTTGTTTAAGCCATGCAGTTTGTGTTACTTTTTAACAGCAGCCCTGAGAAAGCAATCTAGCTAGCTATTAGTTTCTCTGCACATGGGCTTCTCCCTGGAGTGGCTTGAGCTTCCCTGTGGCATGCTGGCTGGGTTCCAAGAATGAAAATGCCAAGAACAGGAAAGCAGAAACTGCCAGTCTTTTCCAGCTTGGGCATAGAAACTGGCATGGTGCCATTTTCCCTCTGTATTCTATCGGTCAAAAATTAAGAAGCCAGATTCAAAGGGAGGGACCATAAATGTTACCTCACTTCTTGTCGAATAAATCATCAAATAATACTTAGGCCATGTGTGAAAACGTCTTAAGACTGGGGAACAAAGTCAAGGATGGACATCTTTGTCATGTCTTGTAAAAAAATAACCACTAACATCTGTGAAGTTCTTTCCATGTTCTAGGCACTGTACTAAATGTTTATGTGCTTTATTTCTTTCTACTCTACCCATTATCTTATAATGTAGATGTTATTATGCCCAGTTTGAAATAAAAAAAGATATAATAAAAAATATAACTTACCCAGAGTCATATAGATAGTGGAAGTCAGAATTATCATCTAAGACTGAATTTCTGACCCCAACCCTGCACTTTTAGCCATTGCCATACTGTTACACGGGTCTTCCAGGATGGTTAAAATAGGAGTCTTTATTGGAGGTAACTTTGATCTGAGGCTTTCAAATATGTACCTGTTGGTGTCCAAGCTTCTCTTCCAAAGCATGTTGCCCAGATCCTCAGGTTTAAAAGAAAATGCAACCCAATTCCCCTTCCTTTCACATTTTCATAAAGGATAAGAATGAAATCTCATAAGTTCTATAAAACATCCATAGATTTAAAGAGGACAATACAGGCCAGATGAAAAAGTTTGTTACTCTGAAAATAAACCCAAGTGCATTGAGTTTACAGGAACTGGTAGGGGAATAAATCAATTTAACTCTATATCCCATCATTCTTTACAGGTTTGTAACAAGGTGTACTTTGTTAGATTTTAATCTGCCTACATTTGAGACAGCAAAGCTCTCCACAATCATCTTTTAATGGCATCGCAATTTATAGACAGTAACTAATTTCAAACTTCATAGCACTTGGCTTTTATGATTATTTCAAATCATTTAAATGCAAATGAATTTCCAGAGAGAGAAAACATCAAATGCCCTTGAGTGGCAACATGTAATAGAACTGTGCGCGGAAGCCACTGTAGGAATCTGAAGCGGTCGGATAAGGTTGGATGGTAAGGCTGTATAAAAGTGTTTGCCTAAATCCAATTTACATTTCATTCCATGTTATATTCTATTTACCCATTTTGTCATTTTATTATGACTTATTTACTTAATCCTTCACTGAAATCCCATCCACTCCTCATTGCAAACCTAAGATTCAAGTTAGGAAAGGAGAAATGGCAATGCAAAATTCCAAAACAATAATCAAAGACTCCTGGATATCTCCTGCTTCTCTGCATCTCTTTGCACCTAATGATGTTACTGCATGAGGCAGTCCCAAACATCCCTGCATGCATAAAACTATTACTCTTCCTTCAAATTAAGCTTGTGTTTGCCTGCTGATCAAGTCATATTTCCTACACTGAATTGCTAAGCAACCATATACATAGAGGTTTGAGACACAGAAGGCTGGCCCTTATGTGAATGCATGCTAGCTTGATAGCTCACAAAAGCATTGGAACTATCATGGTAAAACCCATTTAGAGAAAAGGTGAGGATAGTGATGTGTTTTTCATAGAAGAGGAAAGATGATGTTTCATTCTCTCGTTCCACTTACTATATGACCAGTTCTGAGTTAGGTGCTGGAGATTAAACCATAAGCAGAACATCATCTCTGGCCTCTACGAGTTCACAATACAACAGAGTGAATAAATGTAACTCTTCTTATTTTATTTTATTTTTTAAAGATTTTATTTACTCTTTTGAGAGAGAGAGAGAGAGAGAGTGCACATGCAAGTAGGGGAGAAGGGCAGAAGGAGAGGGGTAAGCAGACTCCCCACTGAGCAGGGACCCTGATGTGGGGTTCCATTCCAGAACTCCGAGATCATGACCTGAGCTGAAGGCAGACATTTAACCAACTGAGCTGCCCAGGGACCCCAGGAAATAGCTATATACCAAGAGTGCACAAGACTGCAGGACAATGTCATCTCTGAGCCTTAAAGAACATGGAGACAAAGGAGAGGGTGGGTAATGTGGCAGATATTACAAAGAATAGCTTCTTAATGGGATCTCCTGTTTTTACTCCCAGTCCCTGGGGCTTTCCCTCCACAACGTACATCACGCCTAATTTTCAATGATTCTAATTCATGGTCCCCCCTTCTACAATGGAAGGACCAAACAGAAAAGAACAATATCTGTCCTGCTCAGTGCCATATTTCATACCTTAGCAAAGGGCCCTGCACATAGCAGGAACTCCATAATCGTTTGTTGAGTATAAGCACCAATCTAAAATTTTTCATTACCACTCTCAAAATTGGCTTTCACACCCATTATGTGATCTCCTATCCATCCCTTTCCTGCCTGCCATAATAAACTTCCAACCCTGTGCTCATTCCCACTTCTCCACATTTGCCTGTTCTGGTCTTTCTGTCTGGACCACAGTCCTCACTTTTCTCTATGTGGTCCTTTAAGGGCTCCTTTAGAGACTTGCTTTTATTATAGGAACTGATCTGATAATGCCACCTCTAATGACCTTTATGCCTCAAATTTGTACAACATGAATTATTATTTTCATGCCTTTCAGCATAAAACTAGTTTGTTGTTCTTGGCTTCATGAAGTGAGTGTTGCTGTGTCTGTGCTTGTTCAACATGGAACTTCTCATGAAATTCCTTAAAAGTGGAGACTATTGAATTTTCTCTGTTGTTTTCTCCATCTTCTAGAACACAATGGCAACCTCAACCAGCAGAATATTCAAAGCTGATAGACATTAACACTCAACATTGCTCTGCATTTTCCAGTGGAACTACATGAGTGTCAGAGGCATGGAGTGGCCTAGCCAGCATCAAGAAGCAGGTGGGGACGGTAAGACCAGTATTCATTCTCCCTTATTCTAATCTACTCTTGCTTTCACTCTTTTTCATATTCATATTTCATCATTATTAGATGCACAATGATGAATGATATGAAAGATAAGAATTTGAACCACTCAAAATCTGTCTTTTTAAAACCAATTGATCTCCATGATCCAGGCTTCCCTCTTTTCCCCTCCAAAAACAAAAACTCTGGATTAAGGGACTTTCTCCATCCCCTCACAACTCAGAAGTTCCAGTTTCCATTTTCTGAGTTAATGGTTTCTGCTGCTCAAGAAAAAGAATGTAAGAATCTGAATTTCAAAATTAAACACTGTGATATATGACATAATAAACTTCCAACCCTCATATTAAAATGTAATTATCTTTTTACATTAACTTGTGTCAAAAAAAATGAACTAGGCAGGAATACAGTACATAGATATCACTTCTAATCTTTTCTAAAGAGCTTAGAATTTAATTAGATAGACTGACAGGTGAGATGAAAATTATAGGGAGAAAATGAGTCACCTACTCAAGGAACATAGAGCCTACAGGCAGGCTCCTTGAGTGGTATGTATCTACTAACACAAACCCCATTCACTAATTCAACAAAAGTTTCAGGACAGCTTCCAGAATAATGTTTGGCAAAGATTGTGAAAGATTAGTTGGACATCAAAAAAGAGATTCATTTGGGGCCACAGAACGTGAAGGGTGGTATAGAGTAACAATTAAGTGCATAGACTTTGGACTCATTGAGAGCTGAGTTAAATCTGGACTACATAATTTCTAAGTGCAAGCCAGACCAAGTTACTTAACATCCATAAGCTTCAACACAATCATCAGCAAGCAAAAGTAAATAAAAATATTTCCCTCAACTGTTTTGTGTGTGGTTTCAGTGATACGATTTATGCAGCTCCCAGGGCATAGCAAGTGCTCAATAAAGTTAATATAACAGGAGATCAATATTTATTAAATTGAATTCACACAGTTTTAGAAAGGTATATTGCTGAGACAATTGCCTCAAATCCTTTCTGGAAGTCAGAGATTGTAAATAAGCAACAAAGATGGGAGATGGAATAGGAGTAGGAAAGGAAGCTGAATAATATTTGTCACTAATATTGGCAAAGGATTTAAAAACTTTATTCTGTTGTTATATCACTTGATAATCTCAGCAGTTCTTGAAATGGGCAGAAAAAGAATTGTGATACTCACTTTAGACATGAAGAAATCAAGTGACTTGTTTGCAGTCACCTACTAACAGAGATGGGGAGATGGGTCTCACACACCAAGTCTTCCAAAACAGGAGCTCAACAGAGACTTAGATTTCAAAAGAGGCAAGTAGGGGTTATATGTAAAGACCTAGAAGGGAAGGGATAGTGAATTTATCAGAATGCGGTAAGTGTGGGACAAGTTAACACAGAGGGTGAATCTAGAAAAGAGATAAGAAAACAGCAAAAGAAGAAATGTCCAGGAACTCCATGGGAAGGAGTACTTGGTTGTGGTCTCAGTGACTAGGCTAGGACTTTTAATTCTCATCCTGGAATGTTGTAATACAGATGTGATTACCCAATTAATATCTGCTCTAGAAAATGGGATTTCATTCTAACCTGAAATAGATGAAGGAGAATCTTGGTTCCCTGTTCCCTCTCATAGTGTGTCCTAGTGAGGGTCAGATGCTGTTTCAGAGACTAGACATACAGAAATAAGAAAATGAGAAACTAACCCTGTTAGTGTTGTTGAGACTTAACAGGGAAGCCAAATAAGGAAAAAGACAACTAATTAAATTGAAAAAGATTATAATAGCACAGGGTACTCTGAGATCAGAATAGAAAGACCTTCACAGGGACAAAAGTTGTGGACACTTTCTTGACTTGCAATGAGTGGACTGAGCCTCAAAGGATGGGCACAAGACGAGCAGGGGAGAAAACTGAAAAAAGGAGGTATAGGAGGAAAGAGAACTCCAAATTCTAGGCAGAGAGCACTTCTCATGCAATAGCATTGTAGTATTGAGTGGATTGATCAAATTTCTCTATCCCTGTTCCTAGGCTGTATCAAGAAACCCACTTACCTGGAGATGTCATTGTTCCTGCTCTACCCTTAGTCCTTCTAAAGGTACCTCTCCATTTGTGGTAAGGAATATCCAATGTTATTTTGTCCCACATAGCCTGACCTTAGCTAGTGAAAGCCAATTAGACCAGGTTGGGCATCTGGCCCATGCGCAGAATAATCAGTGACATCTACACTAACATAGGTATAAATCCTTCATGTGACATGAAAAGATGCTTCAATCAGATGTCTCACTCATTAACAACAACAACAACAACAAAATAGGAGAACAGAGGGATCAAAGTAGTAAGTAATATGAGCAAAAGCCAAAAGGAGGTATATAGAATTATCAGAAGCAAGAATCAGAGGAGAGAGATTAGAAAACAAAGCCATAAGGAAGACAAAGTTAGCAGGGCAAGGGAAGCATGAACAATCAAAGACACTCATCTGGTAGGTAGATAAAAGTGAAGATATAAACAAAAAGATATGTCAGATCTTTATGTGAGAGAGAAGAGTGATCTGTTCCCTGTTGGCTCCTGGCATTATCATCATATTATATGCTACTGGAGATATAGTAGAACTAGGTGAAAATAACAGAAAATTCTGAGTCATAACTCTGAACACTTTTCTAACCAGAGCCCATATTAGGGAGATAGACTAGTCAAAGATATTCATATAACAATGTTAACAAAATATAAATTTAAAACAAACAAATATTGATGACTGATTTGTCCCTGAGCTTTCTGGCTGTGAAAGCGATGGGGGCAATGTGCTGTCAGTAAATATCATTAGTACAGGAAGGAAGGTCTCAGTTTCCTAGAGGAAATAGTAGTTTTCCTTTTTGAAGTTTGTCTCAAACTTCAAAATTGATCCCCATATGGGTCATTCACTGGGGCTACTCATTTGTGTGGTAAACACCATCCTCCATGATAATTTCAGAGCGAATGCATAAATAGTTTTCAGTCTTAAAGTTTAACCAATTGAAAGGGGTCCTGGGAGGAACTCATACAGCTATGTACAATCTGGTGACTCTAAATGGAACTCAGCACACTCTGAACTCTGGTCAAGCTTTGTCTCTTTTCTTCCACTGTTCCTTTCCCTCTCCATGCCCTGGGGGCATGTGGACAATAGAATATTACCTTCAAAAAGGCAGGGAATTTTATCTGTTTTGTTAACTGCTGCATTATCAGTGCCTACAATAGGGACTGGTACACAGTTAGGACTAAGTCAGTATGTGTTGAATTAATGTGTAATGAACCATTCAGATCTCAACCTATAAGCAAAAATAGATCTCCTTTGTTAAATGTTCTATCAAATATTTTTCACTTGTTACTGAAATTACATGTTTGAAATTGATCTTCCTGGAAGACTGTAAACTCTTTGAGGGCAGTGTTAATTTCTGCCCTATCTCAGGGCCCTGTATTTAGAAGGTGTTCAATACACAAATGAACAGGGGTGCCTGGGTGGCTCAGTAGGCTAAACATCTGACTCCTAGTTTTGGTGCACGTCATGGTCTCAGAGTGGTGGGACTGAGCCCTGTGTCAGACTCCATGCTCAGTAGAGAGTCTGTTTGAGATTCTGTCTTTCCCTCTCCCTCTGCCCCTTCCCTGCTCAAATAAATAAATAAATAATTTCTTTCAAAAATTCATAAATGACCAATAAGTGACAGTAGGTATGAATGACCTTTGAGTCACATAATGAATCATGTAATGCAGTCTCTAAATGCAACATTATCAGAGACAAATAAGATGAAAGGATTTCAGGGCTATTGAAAACAAAGAGAAGGGATACAGTAACTAATGATGGAGGAGGAAGGTAACAACAGGTGAAAAGAGATCAAAAATAAGGAGAACCAGAACAAGGCTGATGACAAGGAGGAGGACAAAATTATACCTATCATCTTAATTGATTTTCTCAATTCTGTGAAACTTGGTTGTGACCATCTAATAGATAAAAAGACCAATATTAAAGGAGTGTCAGTAAGATATATTTAATACATTGAGCTGAAGATATGAGAACTATGATTGTTAAAGATTGTGCCAAAGAACCACTGAATCATATTGCTGGTGTAACTTGCTCAGGACCACCTTGCCCATTCATCCATTTACAGACAAAGGAAAAACGTCTAGAGAGATCTCACTGGTTGCCCAACCTTGCCCAAATACCTGTTTGGTGTTGCACGTGACTCCTCAGATAACTGACACAACGGTTAAGTCTTCAGTGCTCTCGTGGATTCCTTCAGAAGTTTGTGGGATCAGCAGAAGCTGATCAGGATGTGAGTGAAGGCAGAGAAACTTATCCTCTCTTACTAAGTAACCCCTGTACCTGACCCTGAAAAAGGCCCCAGGGAAAGTCAAAGGTCAGATCAACCAAAGACCAAAACAATAGGGCTGACCTTTGCAAGAGATTTGTAAGAAGGGAGAGCTTGTCTTGCAAAGTTCAGCTACCTCTTGTGAGGAGAAGTGGCACTCTGGTCAACTAATGCTAAGCGAAGCCTGCAGGGGTACTGACGGTGGTCCCTTTGGCCTCAGTGAGCCAGGTGGCCTCCCTCCACTGACACCCTGCTGGAGTCACATTTGGAATTCTTAGAGAACAGACCTTTAGGACCTGAATGAAGTGGGATTCAAGGAGATAAACACATAAGTGTTATGCCTAGAAATAGCAGCACACCAGGAAAAATACAATTATTCTAGCATTTAGCACATTACCCATTCTCCTAAATGTAGAGTTCAGAAGTCTTTGGTATTTTGCATGAAGTGAAAAATTTGCAAGCAAATACTTATTACAAATACTGTTTGTATGTCAAACAAAATCTACATATGATTAACTGAAATAGAGATGGGAACCGGAACCTGTCCTTTAAACCCCTTTATCCCCGTAGCTGCTGCAGAAACGCTTCTAACTGACTTAATGTTTTTAAATACCAGTGCAATAAAACAAATCTCAACAGCACACTACCTTGCATGATTATTAGCTTAATATCTACTTGCCCCTCTGTCCTAGTGCCTTCCCAAGGACATATACCATGTCTGATTCTGCTCAACATAGCTAGCCTTGCCAGTGCCTGCCAGAGTGCTCGAAAAAGGGCTTGAGACAGTGTGTGGGAAAATGCTTTGTAAATTCTACAAACTCTAAAAGACTAGAAGGGAGTAGTCTCAATTCGCTTGCCAGAATCTATTTTCAGGAAGCAATTATGTTCAGTCGACTTGAAAGTGTTTTCTTGGTAAGTTCACAGACTCCCAACAAACAAACAGAGAATTATTGTTTTACTGATGCCTGGCACACATGTGAAATGACTCCCAAGCCCATCATTGCTTGTCATCATTTAAACATTGCCTGTTCCTCTCACAGGCTCTGTGTCCCACAATTCATTGTGTGGAGGGCATCCATTGTCTCTGGGTGCTCTCTCTCTCTCTCTCTCTCAAACACCTGCTCTCACTCCTTTCAAACTGCCATGCAACAGCAGAATGTAATTGCACTTTCATCTTCCTTAGGTATCATGTCTAGAAAAAATCAGCAGTGGGTCTATTCTTCTGATTAGATGGGCACAGTAGCAGAAAAATAAATTGGACTTCTGTCTTTCCGTGAAATCCAATATTTCACAATATACTATTTGACACAGCTCAGATTGCATTGATCTGAATCAGAGCATTGAAGCACACTCCGAAAACATTCCCTTTTATTATGTTACATGGATAAAGAGAGGTTTAAAGGCTCAAGGCATAAACAAAATCTTGAGCTTTCATTGCTGGTTCATTGATACACCGGGTATTAATTAAATCTTTTGGAAGTGTACTGCTTGGTTCATGAAGTGGCACATAATGACAATGACTTGTAATGCTTCATACCTCACAGGGTCATGTGGCATAACATGTGGATTGGAAAATCTGTCCTGCAGGACTCCCCACCCTGTGGAGAGAGAGATATCCCCACAAATTCAGCCTATGGTCATTCCTTTTACTGAGGTGCCTTTTGCCTGTAGATGACAAGGAAGATCCCATAGTGGAGGAAACATTTGAAGGAAGTCTGGAAAAGCCAGCTGGCTTTCCTTGGTGGTACCAGGTAAAAAGACATTCCAGGCAGAGGGACTAGAATGTGCAAACGAATAAGCACAAAATCTCTCTGTCTCTGGTTTGTCTATATTCCTTCAAAAGCACAAGAATGGGGTATCTCACCAGAGACTGTCCACTGTGCCGAAATGAGGGGCTATCACAGTAAAGCCCTGCTTTTTCAGTCCATCACTCTTCTGAGGGTATACATAAGGCTAGCAATCAAGTAAATCCTCAGTTATTTTTCAGTGAGCAGCTCTCTGGTCAGTTCTCTTTCTCAAGTTACGAAATTTCTCTTTAATTATTTTCTCATGAGCAATTTCACCTCTACTGATTTTCACTTTTACTATTTTTCAGAGCTTTGGTGACTCTGGAGATTATTTTAATCTCATCCTTTTTTGTTTAGGCATATAAATTACCAATCCCCTTTGCTGATCCTTTAGTAAGCTTGTCTCCATGTCTATGTACATCCTTTATTTAAAAAAAAAAAAAAAAGTTGTCTAGGATAGGATCAGGAAAGCCCTGTGGAAAGAGGACTTTGACTACCTCCATTCTGACCTCAGTCTGTACTTTCTAATTGATTAAATTCTTCATTCTAGCTTATGTCTTGACTCAGGCAAAAGACCCCATGGCCAAAGCATCCTGTGATGGTAACCAAAACTACTCCCTGAAGCCCTGACATCAGCAAAACCCACATAACTGACCCCAAGACAATGATTGACTTGACTTTCACTGCCCACCAGCACAGATCCACTGACCTTTGTTCCACATTTCCCCTATATAAGCTTAGAGGTATTTTCAGCACTTTGGAGACAGTCTTTGAGATGTTATTCCATTGTCTTCCTGGTGTGCACCTCACTGAAATCAATTCATTTCTTGTTTTACCGCTACTTATCTCTCTGCTTTTGGACTTTGTCAGTGGCTGGTGGCCAAACCTGGTCTGTTTGGGATACTTGAAACCAGGTGCTCTTGTATCCTTATGCTCTGGTTACATTCTGGCATCCCAGGAGAGGGCTGACTTGGAGATCGCACAGAACTATTTATCAGCAGTCTCTGTGTACAGTTGATCTACCATTTTTGACTGTGATTTCCATTATTACTCTTGAGTTACATGATTTTTGAGAACACAGTGCAATACAGTGAAAAAGCACCAGAGAATGAGATAGGATTTAAATGTGAATTCTGACTTTGTCACTCTCTGTATGAAGAGGGGCCATTCATTCTTCTGTGAGTCTCAGTTTATCTCTAAAATCGAGATTAAAAATTCCTTCCTCGGGGCACCTGGGTGGCTCAGTGGGTTAAAGCCTCTGCCTTCGGCTCAGGTCGTGGTCCCAGGGTCCTGGGATCGAGCCCCGCGTCCGGCTCTCTGCTCAGCAGGGAGCCTGCTTCCTCCCTTCTCTCTCTGCCTATTTGATCTGTCTGTCAAATAAATGAATTAAATCTTAAAAAAAAAATTCCTTCCTCTAATGAATAGTTTGAAAATGTAATTCACTAACTCTCAAACCTGGAGTCTAATAGACCCACAAACATACAAATACCTATGGATGCTCATACTGACACTGATACTGGGCCAGGCCTAAAAATAAACACTGCTCCTTCTTATTTCCAGGTGTTGAATAACCTAGAATATTTTCCTCCATCACTCTTTTAATCCTTCTGGGACATTTTGTCAGTGACCTCTTTCAAAACATCTTCTATCTTATGGTAATGGCTCGATTCATTATGGAATAATGAGGGCTAGCAAAACTGATTGTACTTATTCTTTCACTACAAATAGATCACTGGTCCTGAATATTGTTTCTTTCAGAGCTCAAGGAATGGGTGATTGCAGATCTGAGAGAACTTATCCCTTCCATTTGTTTCCAGCATTTCTTCTCTTTTAAATACCCAGGGATTGTAGGTGTTGCTGGGACAGAAGCAGTCTCTTGTAAGGGAGCTTCTGAGCCCCATCAAAGCAGGGCACAATTCAGAGCTAAGATTCAAGCCCAGATCCACTTCAGAATCACTCTGGTACCTTGGAAAATATATTCTATTTCTCTGAAACTTTTTATTCCTTATCTAGAAAGTAGGCACAATATTATCTACTTTGCAGCAAAGTAAAGAGAGTAGTATGAAATACCACAAGGCTACACTTAAGAAGAATGTAGCTGCTGTTAATAAAATGGCTTCAGGGGCTGCCTGAGTGGCTCAGTCAGTTAAGCATCTAACTCTTGATTTCAGCTCAGGTCATGATCTCAGGGTTGACTCATGTCAGGAGCGCAAGCACTGAGCATGGAATGCTTATGATTCTCTCTCTCCCTCTCCTTCTGCCCCACTTTCCCCACTGGCCAAGTGTCCTATGCCTAGATGGGGAAGCTCTTTTCCAATGTGTAAGTTAGAAACAAACAAACAAACATACATATTGAGAATTTGCTGTGTGCAAGTATCCTATAAGGCACTATAGAGAAAAAAAAAATGCAAACCATGCTGTCAGTGAACTACTGTTCTCATATGGGTGATATTCATCAATGTTAATATGCTTCTGACAAGTTATAAATGGTGATTGTCATGAGAGAGGTGAAGGCAAAGGACTGTGAAATTCCAGAGGATGGAGAAGGCTTCTACTTATGAAAGGCCATGAAGATTCCCTACAGAGAAAGAAAGACCTTGAATGTGCCCTTAAATGCAGGCAAGGGTAGATCTGAAAAGATAAGGTTTAAGGTAAGTTAAAGCTCCTTGGTTTTATACACTAGAAAGCAAAGGAAAAAAAAAAAATAGTTCACTTAAAGGAAAGAAAATGTTTGTTAAAAAGATCCATTAAGGAAGAATTGAAATACCAAGCCTGAACCAGGCCAAGAACCAGGAGATATTTGTCTGGACGTGTCGGCAGCAGAGGCACGTGACTCTTCTTTCTAGGATGCAGCCAAAAAATAATTAGCTTTTAGCTGCATTTCACAACTGACATCTCTGTTCTTGTGCTAAAATTCTAAGGAGAGAGTCCAATTGATACAGTGCATATTAGTCAAAAATGACCAGTGGGGAGGGCATAGTGGTTAGGAACACCTTTATAAGCAGGGAAGTTACCCCAATTTGTGTTGATTATGGATTAGAATGAAGTAGTGAATTCCAGGGAGAGGGACTCAGTAAGTAGTAGCATGGAGATCAGAAAGCTCAAAAGTAGAGAACTGTGTGAAGCATGGGCAGATTGTACGGTCTGTGAAGGAGAAGAACAGTAGAGGAAAGCCAGAATCTGAATCTATTCCAATAATGCCTTCAAGATCCCTTGGATAAAGAGTGAGTAAGAGATGAGATCAGAAAGGAACAAGTGACATTTAGACAGATTATTGCAAAGAAATTAATCATGTGGTATCTGCAGGGGTTGTTACTGAAAAACTGGGACAAAAATTTCCCCGTGGGGGGGGGGGCACCTGGGTGGCTCAGTGGGTTAAGCCTCTGCCTTCAGCTCAGGTCATGATCTTAGGGTCCTAGGATCGAGCCCTGCACCGGGCTCTCTGTTCAGCAAGGAGTCTGCTTCCCTCTCTCTCTCTGCCTGCTTCTCTGCCTGCTTGTGATCTCTATCTGTCAAATAAATAAAATCTTAAAAAAAAAATTACTCCATGGTCACTGTATAGCAAAAGCAGAATGTGTTAAGTTTAATTCCACCTCATGGACCAAGTGCCTGTTCACAGCAAAGAACAAAATGTATCAAAAATTTTGAAAGTACTTCTTGAATTAAATTTATCATAACCTGAAAAATATTGCCTGATTTTGTCACCTGAATTGATTATACTCTTTATTGGGATATGTGCTTTGTTTCCAAATTCTGTTTAATTTTCTCTCATTTACTCAACAATTTTCTTTTCTTTTTTCTCTTTCTTTTTTTTTTTTTTTTTTTTTTTTTTAATAATCTGAACAACCTTTCATTCATCCAATAGGCAAATGCTGTCAGCTTCAGGGTGGGCAACTTAATTTCTACATTTAACTTCTGTCTCTCCTAAGACTTCACTGAAATGAAATTTAAGAACACAAGAAACACATTTATAGCAGAAAACAAAGGACCGGAGGAGTCACTTATGATGACAGGGGAGAGATTTCAGCAAATTACCAAGTAAAAGAAGATAGAAACAAGTTCATGAATGAATATTCAGATAAAGTAGCAATATAGAACATGCTATAGGAGACTACAGAAGAGGTGAGGGCTCCAGTGCTCATAGGGACCCCAAAAATGCACTGGCTCAGTCAAGGTCAACAAGCACAATGGAAGATTGGAATGAGAAGTGGGCCTGAAAATAGGGAATAATTCAAGAGGTACTTAACTCTGGTTCTCCCTTTGCACAACACAGAGGTGGACTGACATTTACCCATAGTCATGAAGTAGGGTTTGTTGTCTAAGAAAATTGAATGAATCATATGGGAAAAGCCAAAGATTCTTATGTGGATACTGGCTAAAAATAATCACTTAATCAAGTTTCACTGAGAACCCAATACTCCTAAAGCCCTTTTCATATCAAATGATTCTAAAACAAAATCTAGCATTGAGGTCTCCTTTCCATTAAAGTTTCTACACAGATGTGAAAATGTACAGGAAAAAAGGAAATGAAGAGCAAACCATAGTAGTTGCTCAGGTTTTCTTCTTAAATGTAAACATAAACTCAAAGATTACTATGTATATATATATAGAAACAACATCCTGAAAGAAAAAGACTTGAATAAATAAAGAGAATGCTGCAGTGGGAGGAAACAGACATAACTTGGGGAACAGTAGAGAACTTTTAAAAACCTCTAACTTGTATCTTTAGAGAGATTGAAGAATACATTGTATCTACATATAAGGGACCAAATAAAATGAAAAAGGAATTAAACTACCAGAGGACAAAAATTATGTCTTAGAGAATAAAACTATGAGTTAAAAAAAGAAAGTAGAACATCTGGAAAATAGAATAAAGAATTTCTTTATAGAACATAGAACAAAAACACCAATCAAAATAAAATTAAGGTATCAGAGAACAAATCTATCAAAATCCTAGAGAAGAACATAGGCAGTAATCTCTTCCGCATCGGCCACAGTAACTTCTTTCAAGATATGTCTCCAAAGGCAAAGGAAACAAAAGTGAAAATGACCTTTTGGGACTTATATATTATACCTTAATTCCAGTGAAATAATTGCTCCTTTGTTTTGTTTTAAGTTACCATTCCCAGATTAATTTTAGAACTGACTTATCTGGGTATTATCCTATTAGGTAATATATCATAAGATACATGTAAACACACAAAACTCCGTTGCATTTCTTTATACTATCAATAATCTATCCGAAACTAAAATTTAAAGCTCAAACAATTTGTAATCTCTCTAAAAAACAAAACATGTAGGTGCAAATCTAATAAAACACCAATAGAATATATATAGAAAACTGTAGCACTCTGATGAAAGGAAACAAACAAGATCTAAGTAAATGGAGAGACATATATAAATTCAGTGGAAGACATAGAAAACATGTCAATTCTAACCATGTTGATATATAGATTTAACATAATTCCTACCAAAATCAAATCAAAATTTTATAAATGTAGAGAGACTTATTTAAATCATAAATGTGAAGGCAAACACAGCTAAAATTATTTTGAAGTGGAAGAGCAGAATGGAAAGAGTC
This sequence comes from Martes martes, assembly GCF_963455335.1. NCBI lineage: Eukaryota > Metazoa > Chordata > Mammalia > Carnivora > Mustelidae > Martes > Martes martes. Next base: position 149,461,017 of record NC_137889.1, read on the forward strand.
ACATTTCCCCATTGTAAGACTTATAATTTAACCACAATAAGTAATACAGTATGGTACTGGTAGAGGGATTGGCACATAGACAACAGAACAGAATAAAAAACCCATAAACAGATCTACAGAAATATACTCCTCTGATTTTTTATAAAGGTACAAAAGCAACTCAAAGAGGAAGGGTAGTATTTTCAACCAATGATGCTGGAACAATTGGACATCAAAAGGCAAAAATAAACCTAAAACTAAACGTGATTCCTTCTACAAAAATTAGTTGAAAATAAATCACAGATCTGAAAGGAAAATGTAAAACTATAAAATTTTTATAAGAGAAGATGAGAGCATCTCTGTGTCCTAGAGTAGGGCAAAGAACTCTTAGACACAATGATTTATGAGAGATCTAAAAAATAAAGTGGAGAAGTTAGGCTTAATTGAAATTTAAAATGTTTCCTCTGTGAAAAACCCTGTTCAGTGGACAAAAAGATGGGCTACTCATGAGAAAAACTATTTGCAAATTACATATCTGACAAAGGACCTCTATCCAGAATATATTTTAAAAACACTCTAAACTCAATAGTGGGGGAAAAGATGCAATCCAGTTAGAAAATGGAAAAACGAAAAAAGACTTGAACACTTCGCCAAAGATGACATATGAATGATGAATAAGCATGTGAAAAGATTTTCAACATCACTAGCCATTAAAGAAATGCAAATCAAAACCACAATGAGATACCACTAAAAATCTATTAAAATGTCTAATATAATTCTGATAGTACCAAATTCTGGAGACCATGCAAAGAAAGTGGATCTTTCATACACGGCTAAAAGGAATGGAATTCATGCAGCCACTCTGGAAAAGAATTTGGCACTTTCTTTAAAGTTAAACATTCACTTACTACATGATCCAGCAAAGTCCTTCTAGGTCATTTACTCAACAGAATTGAAAATATATATTCACACTAAAACTTAAACACAAGTATTAATAGCAGCTTTACTTATAATAGCCTCAAGCTGGAAACAATACAAATATCCCTCAAGGAATAAATGGTTAAACAAACTCTGGTACATCACACAAGGGAATAATACTCAGCAATAAAAAGAAACAAATTGTTGGATAGGTGGCTCTCAAGAACATCATCCTCAATTAAAAAAGAAAAAAGCCAGTTTCAAAAGATTGCATATCCTATGACTCCATTTATACATCATCCTCAAAATTACAAAATTATAGAAATGGAGAATAAATTAGTGTAAATCAGGATTTAAAAGAAGATTATATATCAGATGGGGAGACAAAGCACGAGAGACTGTGGACTCTGAGAAACAAACTGAGGGCTTTAGAGGGGATGGGGGTGAGGGGTTGGGTGAGCCTGGTGGTGGGTATCATGGAGGGCACGTCTTGCATGGAGCACTGGGTGTGGTGCATAAACAATGAATTTTGGAACACTGAAAAAAAATAAAATAAAATGAAAAAAAGAAAAGAAGGGTTAGAAAAGAAGGGATAGCAAGAAAGATTTCCTATGTAGTGAAAAAAAAAAAAATAGTCCTGTATCTTGACTGTGGCAGTGATTATACAAATCTACATGGGTGATAAAGTAGTATGGAACTTACACATGTAAACTATAGACATAAAAAAATTGGTGCATATAAAAATTCATTAAATCTGAGTATGGTTTATAGTCTAGTTAATTGTATTAGGCTGATGTCTACTTTCTAATTTTAATGATACACTGTATTTATCTAAGTAATGGGTACATTAGATCTCATTGTATTCTTGAAACTTAAGAGCCTATAATTATTTCAAAATAAAAAGCTAAAAAAATTACACAAATGGGATTGCATTATATATATTCTCCTGTAACTTTTGTGTGCCTCAACATTGTTTGTAAGCTTCATCTAGGGGACCACTTATAACTCTTATTTATTCATTTCCACTGCTATAATATTTTCACTGTATACTATTCCATAACTTATTATTTATTTTCCCAATGATGTACATTTAGGTTATTTCCAGTCTATATTGTTTTTGTTTTTGCTTTACTCTTCACAATAGCAATGCAATGAACCATCTGGAGCATGCATGAGATCATTTTTCTGGGGAACTCGACCGTAAGAATGGACTTTCTGAAATTCACTCTCCAAAGTAGTTCTACCAATTTGTACCACAACAAGTAGTTATGAGCAATCTTCTTTTTCAATATGGGATACTATCAAGCTTTTAAGTCTTTTCCAGCTTGAAGATGGGAATCAGTATCTTATTGTTTACTTTTGCATTACCCTCATTATAAGGATTGTTTCAAAGATTTGGTGGTTGCTTTTGCTGGCCTCTTCAATCTCATTCCCTGACACTCTATCTCATCACTGATTACATTCCTTTTTTCATCTTCTTGTCCAAGCCTACAAATTTATTTACCTAGGGCTTTTGTACTCGTTGTTCCTTCTACTTAACCCTTCTGCTTGAAATAGTCTGCCATTGGACAGTTAAATGAGTATATTTTTCTTGTCCTTCTGGTCTCACTGTACCTCCTTAGACAGGCTTTTTCTATGTTCATATCATTATTAATTTTTTTCAGGATTTTATTTTATTGTATTTTATTTTATTGTGTTGTGTTAGTCACAATGCAGTACATCATTAGTTTTTTTTTTATTATTATTTCTTTTCAGTGTAACAGAATTCATTGTTTTTGCACCACACCCAGTGCTCCATGCAATGTGTGCCCTCCATAATACCCACCACTTGGCTCCCCCAACCTCCCATCCCCCGCCCCTTCAAAACCCTCAGATTGTTGTTCAGAGTTGACGTAGTGTTCCATGATTCATTCTTTGGATATAACACCCAGTACTCCAAGCAATACATGCCCTCCTTAATACCAATCACCAGGCTCATCCACCCCCCACCCATCCCTCCCCTCTGAAACTCTCAGTTTGATTCCTAGAGTCCATAGACTCTCATGGTTCTTCTCCTTCTGATTCCCCCCCACTACCTTCATTTTTCTCTTCCTTCTCTTAATGTCCCCATGCTATTCCTTATGTTCCATATATAAGTTTTAAATATGTTTCAATACTCTCTGGAAGAATTGGAACAATCTTGATCCTTTTGTGTTTAATAACTTATCTCTCTCACCTTCTAGAATATAATAATCTCCTTGGGAGAAGTGACATTGTAAGAGTTCTTTATCACAGTCTCCCCTATACCTAGAAATAGTGAAGAGGTAACAGTGTATTGGTAGGAAAATTATGAGTCCTGGAACAGTTTGACATGTGGAGGCTGCAAGACCCTGTGAGCCATGTTAAAGAGTATAGATTTATTTTTGAAAAGATGTTAACATTAAAGAAACATGGAAAGAGCATAGACAATCTTAAATATATAAGATTAATGTGATTTTCCTGCAAAAAACACAAACACTAAATTTCTTTATTTTTTTAATTTTTAATTTTTTTAAAATTTCATTTTACTTTTTCACTGTTCCAAGATTCATTGTTGAGATTCAATTAGCCATCATTAGTTGCAGATGTAGTGTTCAATAATTTATCAGTTACATATAACACCCAAGAACACTGAATTTCTCATCATAAGCCTGTTTCCCTTGGATCATTAGCTTCTAGAGAAGTTGTACTGTGGCCATTCTGAGATTTTCCATTTACTCCACTAATAACATGTGGCATCTGTCTCTAAGATTCCACATCATCTTCTTTATTGAGTTGCTTCTAAGAAAAGATACCCAAAATAAAAACTTTCAGAATTGGGCACTTGGGTGGCTCAGACAATTGAGCATCTCCCTTCAGTTCATGTCATGATCCCAGGGTCCTGGGATAGAGACCCACATTAGGCTCCCTGCTTAGTGAGGAGCCTGCTTCTCCCTCTGCCTGCTGCTGCCCCTGTTTGTGTTCTGTCTCTTGCTCTTTCTCTAATAAATAAATAAAATCTTTAAGGAAAAACTTTCAGAATTATTGCATATACAGTCTGCTCTAATTTGATACTTCAACAGGATATCAAATAATAAGCTAAATTATTTTAATAATAAATTAAAAAATTATAGAATATGGAATCAAATAAAAAGGCAACACTGAATGTTAAATTGTTAGATAGTCTTAAATGCATTTATAGAAAACAAGAAAGAATAAATGATCAAGCTTTCAATTCAATACAATAAAAGAATAAGAGACCGAATAACATAAATGGAAACATAAAGGCAAAAGTATATACTATTAAAATAGAAAACAATAAAAGAAAAGAAAAAAATACTGTGAGCTGAATTTTTGAAGAGTCAAAGAGAGATAGAGACAGAAAGAGACTGATGGGATGAAAAGCACAAAATAAGGAATATTGAGATAGGCAAAGAGCTTTCTATCAACGCATTTTTAAATATAGTTGACAAACAATATTACATTAATGTCAGTGTATACAACAATGATTCCTCAAGTCTATATGCTATGCTATACTCATCACAGCTATATCTACCATCTGTCACAATACAATGCTATTATAATACTATTGATTATATTCACTTTGGTGTACCTTTTACCCCCATGACTTATTTATTCCATAACTGGAAAGCTCTATCTCCCACTCCCCTTCACCCATTTTCCCAACCCCCAAACCCTTCCTCTCTGGCAAAAACCAGTTTATTGTCTGTATTTATAAGTATGTTCTGCTTTTTTTTGTTGGTTTATTAATTTGTTTTGTTTTCCTTAGATTCCACATAAAAGTGAAATTATATGGTATTTATCTTGAAAATGGCAAGATTTTATTAGTTTTTCTGACTGAATAGTATTCTGCCCTTCTTTATCCATTCATCTATCAATGACCACCTGAGTTGCTTCCATATATTGGCTGTTGTAGATAATGCTACAGTAAAATAGGGGTGTATATAGTATTTTTAAATTATGTAAGACAAATAAGCAAACTGATACTAATAATTGTGTAAATGTTAACATCTTAATCTTAAAGAATTATACTTACCTTTTATGACTATGCATTAAATTTGCATTTAGAGGTTTTTCCTAGAAAATATAAATTTCTGAAAATCCTTAGAAGGAAAAGAACTAAAAAATGCCGCACTAGTCAACAGTATCAAAAAATTTAAATTTCTTGTTTTCACAGTCCCAGATCTGTAGAATTTGACATCGTTATGAGATGTGGAAAAAAAAAAAAAAAAGCAAAGATCTTTTACATACTTAAAGTGACTCTTTTACTTTTAAGTATTCACTTATAAACATCTAACTCTTTTTAATCTTTCTTGGCCAAAAATATGAGTCTTTTTCAGTTCTTTGATCTCTCTATGTTGGGGGCAAACTCTTACTCATTGCTTCTTATATTTTCTCATATTTGAATAATTGAGTAGGAAAGTCTGTAAGATTTCTTTTAGTTCAGTGTAAAGAATTCCACTTGCTCATGAATATAAACCAGTATCTCCAATATCACCTTTATCAGTAATAAAAGTGATAATTTTGTTTTATTTTAATAGTTTCAGAACTTGAATATGGGAGAGAGATGTTGTTGACTGAGTCTTCTTGAATCCTCACCCACTGCTCCAAGCATAAAAACAATAAAGGAAGAACTGTCAGTGCCATTCTTTCTTAAGGAGACAATTGTATCCAGTGGGGTTGGGAAAGGCCAGTTTTCCAGGCTTCCAACAACCCACCCACCCAGGAGTAAAAGGAACGGAAAAATGAAAGGGGTGGAATTCAGAGGGGGAGATGAACCATGAGAGGCTGTAGATTCCAGGAATCAAACTGAGGGTTTTAAAGGCAAGGGGGAGTGGGGGAATAGTGAACCCAGTGATGGGTATTGAGGAGGGCATGTATTACATGGAGCACTGGGGGTTATACACTAACAGTGAATCATGGAACGCTATCAAAAACTAATGGTGCACTGTATGGTGACTAACATAATTCTAAAAACATATTTAAAAAAAGGAAAGTGGAAGTGAAACTGAATGCACCATTACATTAAAAAAATAATTTTCTATTTATTTAAGCCACTGGATTTTTTGGACTCTATATATCAGAAGCCACCTGTTGGTACTAACTAATGTACCCCATGAATTAAATTATTTTTAGTGAGAAATACAACTTGATAGAAGTGCAAAGAATTGGCAGAATTCTGTGTAGAAAACCAAGGAAGAAATTATGCAGATTATTTCATGGCAGGTGTTTGGGAAAGTATTTGATTATATTTATATTTGCTTTTAAAAGAACGTGAAAAATAAAGAGCAAATGTTGAAAAACAGTGCAATCAGCAAGGCAAAAGATGGTCCAGCAAATGGTGTGCTATGCCACTCCTCTAAAGGAGACAAGGAGAAAGTACTTTAGAAATTAGAAGGTTCCATTTCTGAAGTTAATTAGCACTTTCCAATGTCTGGTTTGCTCACCTTACGAGCAGTCCTATTATTAATATACAGATAGCTAATATGAAAACCATATTCTTATGTTAATGATCTAATTAACTAATCCAGGCACAATTAAATCACTAAATTCACACAGTATTAATTTTTCTTAGTTTCATTTCATAGATAACAAATTTCTTTAGAAGTTAACATTTTTGTGGGCCTTCCCACTATTTTGATATTTGATAGGGACCTTGGACTTCTTAAAAAGTATGAACTCAGAAAAATCTGAAGAATTAGAGTTCTCTCATATACTTCCATCAGTATTTTTCTAGAGAATTTTGTCCAACTTCACCCTAAGAGCTCAATAAATAATAAAACCATCCAAATAAAATACACAAATAAAGGTAGTTATCTCTTCCTTTTTAGCAACTAATCCCATGACAGGGAGAAAAGTAGAAGGGAGTGGGATGCATTGAGTGCCTGGGGATATGAGGAAACCCTCCTTTGAAGCTGGAAATTTGAAAACCAAAGAAACAGTTATTCCCATTCCTTCCTGGGGCCATTGAGAGTGGCAGTATCATTGATGATTCCATTCCACTTACCAAGGACAAGATGGTAGGCATCGGATCATAACCTGATTGGGCACAAAAATTTCTTGAGGCAGCTCCTGTCATCCTTTCCTTGGTCTCTCTAGAAGCATGGAGAAAATCTGAATAGTTTCCATGGGCCATGTTCTAAGGGTAAGAATGGCTAACCACAAGAACTGGTTTGCCTTATTATAATAATAATATAATGATTCATGTAATATATCATTATATTACAGATTATCTATATATTTATAAAATATGCCTCATATTATTGTCATTGTGCTCATTTGCTAGAGGTACCAGAGAAAGGGAACAGAGGCAGAGATTGTCCAAGCCAAGCATCAGTTGGTAGTAGTAGATAAATCTCAGAGCAGCAGTAGCTGTAGCCACATAAGAGGTATACATAGAGTCAACAAAGGAAAATAGCCAAATTCTCCAGGAAGCATTATGGGAAGCTGTGTAACATCATGATGTCAAGGGGTAGCATTGTGCTATTTGATGAACATTTTTCATTCACATCCTATGCTGCTGTATTCATGAACTTTATTTTTTAAATTTTATTATTGAAGTATAGTTGACATACAATATTATATTAGTTTCAGACATACAACATACTGATTTGAAAATTCTATGCTTGTTGTTCACAAGTAATATTTTCTTCTTTTTTGAAGATCATTTTTTTTTTCTTTTTTAATCACATAGTAGGCAATGCAGTAGGATGCCTCCTGGGAATTTGCCTCAAATATAGTCTCACACTGACTTAAAGAATAACTGGATTGATCTGAGAGTTTCCCTGATGTGATGAGACTAAATTGGCTGCTAATAGAGTAGCAGCCACAGCTTATATCACTTTTGATGTTTGCTTTATCTCTTGAGGTGAGATAATGAAATGTATTCCACTGCTCAGAAGAAGAAATAGTGAAAGATTCTAAGCTTTGCAGATGGTAAGACATGGGTGTGAATTCATCCTCTGCCACTAAGCTGGCTGCAGTACACTTGCACAAGACTTTTCCCTTCCCCAAGAATCATTGGTTTTCCTCTATGTCAGAATGGGAATAATAAAGTACCAGACAGTGTTGGATGAAAATGGGTGTGTGACTCATATACCAGTGTCTACAGAATCCTTTGAATAATTGGACTTCATTATAACTGATCCCACATCTTGTGAAAACTCCTTCACAAGAGTTCTGGGAATGCCTGAGATTTTCTACCTTTCCCATTTACCTTCGGCTTTAATTGCTACCTTTCACTAAATGGTCAATCATTACCCTGCATCTCATGATTTGTTATTTATTTCCGTTCTAGTATAAATCAGAATTTGGACATGTGTACTTCTCATTCCTTTCTCAGCTTCTTCTAGTAGTTTATTATTCCCTAGTGGTTTCACACTACAGTATCATATAAAACTACATTTATATTGAGTATTATTAAGTTTCCCTAATATTGTAAGGCTTTTTAAAATTTTTAAAATTTCTGGCAAGTCAGATTTAGCCTAAAGATGATTCCCAGCTCTCTGTCCTTTTCTGATCTCCCTCAACCTTCTTTCTCTTTTATTTTTCAGTTAAAAAAACAGAAATACCATATGATCCTATAATTCCACTACTGGATATTTACCCAAAGAAAACAGAAACATTAATTTGAAGATATATGCACTCCTATGGTTATTGTAACATTGTTTACAACAGCCAAAATATGGAAGAAACACAAGCACCCACTATATGTGTGTATGTGTGTGTGTGTGTGTAATATTGCCATTTGTGACAATATGGATTGGCCTAGGGTGTATTATTCTAAGTGAGATAAGTTTGACAGAGAAAGACAAACATCATATGATTTCCCTTATATGTGGAATCTAAAAAATAAGCAGACTCTTAAATGCAGAGAATGGGCTGGTAGTTGCCAGAGAGGAGGTGGGTAAGGGATAGGCAAAATAAGTGAAGGGGATTAAGAGGCACAAATTTCCAGTTATAAAATAAATAAATCACAGAGATTAAAAGTACAGCATAAGGAATACAGTTGGTAATTTTGAAATAACATTATGTAGTGACAGATGGTGTCTATACTTACCACTGATGAGCACTGAGTAATGTATAGAATTGTTGAATCCCTATGTTGCACACTTGAATTAATACAACATTGTATATCAATTATATTTCAAATTAAAAAAAAAAGCCATCCTAAAATCTCAGTACCTAGAAACTTTAATATTAGTGATTAAAAACTATCTGGGTTAGAATCATAGCTTTACCATCAATATCTATGTTGGTTTGGCTAATTTACCAAACCCCTACTATTCCTCAATTATCTCATCTCTAGAATAGGTATGATAATAATGGTACTTGCCTCTTAACATTGTTGTGAGATTAAATGAAGTTTTATATGTACAGTGCTCAGGAAAATTCCTGCATTGAGTAAGCACTCAGTAAGTAGTGCTAGCTGCTCTTACTATTATTTATTATTATTATTAGACAGTATAATTCTACACATCAATTTATGTATATATACAGTGAAAAGGATAAACACATGAATAATGAAAATAATTTCTAGCAAAAAGAATAATTCTGTCAAATACTATTTATTAATTTTAAAAGTTTTATACTGAATTTTAATAACCAAGTAAAATTAAGGAGACTGTTTAATTCACAAAAGAATTCCTTCACAAAAAGAAATGTCGTTTACTAAAAATGTTCCTCTATAGTTAAGAAAAAAAAAATGTTTGAAAATTTATTATAAGGTTGGATTCATTAGTCTGTTTGACTACATGCTTCAATTTCAGAAAGTTTAAATTCCTTCTTTACTATGAAACATGTCAGATCAGGTCATGCATGAGTCTACCCTGGTGATAATTCCTCCACCCTAGCCTTTCTCCATTTCTAATCTTTGTAAGCTTTATTATTACTTTTATATTATTAAGGTTTATAATATTCACATTCTGTTTTGCATATATAATTATATTAATTAATTTTAGTTCTATATTAAGGCCTTTTAACACAGATTTTTCACTTTTAAATTCTATGTGTTCTATGCTAATTATCTATTTTGTTTGTTTTGTTGCAAGGAAGGCCCGTGGTTATTGTATTTCTAGAGTATTTGTACTTAACCCCACTATAATCTCTATTCATGCTACCAGAACCAGGTAAGCATTTAATCATTATCTTTTGGCATTGAATATTACTATCAAAAGGTGTAAGTCCTGACTACTTATTTCCCTTGTTGGTGGCTTTTTTTTTTTTTTTTTTTTTGCCCTGGCCAGGCTATCAGAAGCATCCTTTCTTTATCTCTGACAACCAACAATAACTCCATTAAAATGTGCCCCAATATTAGTCAATCAGAATTTCATTTTTTACAGATTCACATTTTTATTGCTTTCAAGAAGTTTGCTTGTGGGGCACCTGGGTGTCTCAGTCATTAAGTGTCTGCCTTCCGCTCTGGTCATGATCCCAGGGTACTGGATGGAGCCCCACATAAGGCTCCCTGCTCATCAAGAAGCCTGCTTCTCCCTCTCCCACTCCCCTGCTTGTGTTCCCTGTCTTGCTGTGTCTTTCTCAGTCAAATAAATAAAATCTTAAAAAAAAAAAAAGAAATTTGTTTGCATTATATCTTTTTTTTTTTTAAATAAACATATAATGTATTTTTATCCCCAGGGGTACAGGTCTGTGAATCGCCAGGTTTACACATTTCACAGCACTCATCATAGCACATACCCTCCCCAATGTCCATTTCCCCACCACCCTCTCCGGTCCCCCCTCCCCCCAGCAACCCTCAGTCTGTTTTTTGAGATTGAGTCTTTTATGGTTTATCTCCCTCCCAATCCCATCTTTTCATTTTTTCTTTTCCTACCTCCCCCCAACCCCCGCCCCCGCCTTGCATCTCCACTTCCTCATATCAGGGAGATCATATGATAGTTGTCTTTCTCTGATTGACTTATTTTGCTAAGCATGATACCCTCTAGTTCCATCCACGTCGTCGCAAATGGCAAGATTTCATGTCTTTTGATGGCTGCATAGTATTCCATTGTGTATATATACCACTTCTTCTTGATCCATTCATCTGTTGATGGACATCTAGGCGCTTTCCACAGTTTGGCTATTGTGGACATTGCTACTATAAACATTCGGGTGCACGTGCCCCTTCAGAGCACCACATTTGTATCCTTAGGATATATACCCAGGAGTGCAATTGCTGGGTCGTAGGGTAGCTCTATTTTCAGTTTTTTGAGGAACCTCCACACTGTTTTCCAGAGTGGTTGCACCAGCTTGCATTCCCACCAGCAGTGTAGGAGGGTTCCCCTCTCTCTTCATCCTCGCCAGCATCTGTCATTTCTTGACTTGTTAATTTTAGCCATTCTGACTGGTGTGAGGTGGTATCACATTGTGGTTTTGATTTGTATTTCCCTGATGCCGAGTGATGTGGAGCATTTTTTCATGTGTCTGTTCTCCATCTGGACGTCTTCTTTGCAGAAATGTCTGTTCATATCCTCTGCCCATTTCTTGACTGGATTATTTGTTCTTTGGGTATTGAGTTTGATAAGCTCTTTATAGATTTTGGATACTAGCCCTTTATCTGATATGTTGTTTGCAAATATCTTCTCCCATTCTGTCAGTTGTCTTTTGGTTTTGTTCACTATTTCCTTTGCTGTGCAAAAGCTTTTGATCTTGATGAAATCCCAATAGTTCATTTTTGCCCTTGCTTCTGTTGCCTTTGGCGATGTTCCTAGGAAGAAGTTGCTGCGGCTGAGGTCAAAGAGGTTGCTGCCTGCATTCTCCTCAAGGATTTTGATAGATTCCTTTCTCACATTGAGGTCCTTCATCCATTTTGAGTCTATTTTCATGTGTGGTGTAAGGAAATAGTCCAATTTCATTTTTCTGCATGTGGCTGTCCAATTTTCCCAGCACCATTTGTTGAAGAGGCTGTCTTTTTTCCATTGGACATTCCTTCCTGCTTTGTCGAAGATTAGTTGACCATAGAGTTGAGGGTCTATTTCTGGGCTCTCTATTCTGTTCCATTGATCTATATGTCTGTTTTTGTGCCAGTACCATACTGTCTTGATGATGACAGCTTTGTAATGGAGCTTGAAGTCTGGAATTGTGATGCCACCGACTTTGGCTTTCTTTTTCAATATTCCATTGGCTATTCGAGGTCTTTTCTGGTTCCATATAAATTTTAGGATTATTTGTTCTATTTCTTTAAAAAAATGGATGGGATTTTGATAGGGATTGCATTAAATGTGTAGATTGCTTTAGGTAGAATAGACATTTTCACAATATTTGTTCTTCCAATCCATGAGCATGGAATATTTTTCCATTTCTTTGTGTCTTCCTCAATTTCTTTCATGAGGACTTTATACTTTTCTGAGTATAGATAGTATAGATTCTTTGCCTCTTTGGTTAGATTTATTCCTAGGTATCTTATGGTTTTGGGTGCGATTGTAAATGGGACTGACTCCTCAATTTCTTTTTCTTCTGTCTTGTTGTTAGTGTAAAGAAATGCGACTGATTTCTGTGCATTGACTTTATATCCTGACACTTTACTGAATTCCTGTATAAGTTCTAGCAGTTTTGGAGTGGAGCCTTTTGGGTTTTCCACATATAGTATCATATCATCTGCAAAGAGTGATAGTTTGACTTCTTCTTTGCCAATTTGGATGCCTTTAATTTCTTTTTGTTGTCTGATTGCTGAGGCTAGGACTTCTAGTACTATGTTGAACAGCAGTGGTGATAACGGACATCCCTGGAGTGTTCCTGACCTTAGTGGAAAAGCTTTCAGTTTTTCTCCATTGAGAATGATATTTGCGGTGGGTTTTTCATAGATGGCTTTGATAATATTGAGGTATGTGCCTTCTATCCCTACACTTTGAAGAGTTTTAATCAGGAAGGGATGCTGCACTTTGTCAAATGCTTTTTCAGCATCTATTGAGAGTATCATATGGTTCTTACTCTTTCTTTTATTAATGTATTGTATCACATTGATGGATTTGCAGATGTTGAACCAACCTTGCAGCCCTGGAATAAATCCCACTTGGTCGTGGTGAATAAACCTTTTAATGTACTGTTGGATCCTATTGGCCAGTATTTTGGTGAGAATTTTTGCATCTGTGTTCATCAAGGATATGGGTCTGTAATTCTCTTTTTTGGTGGGATCCTTGTCTGGTTTTGGGATCAAGGTGATGCTGGCCTCATAGAATGAGTTTGGAAGTTTTCCTTCCATTTCTATTTTTTGGAACAGTTTCAGGAGAATAGGAATTAATTCTTCTTTAAATGTTTGGTAGAATTCCCCTGGGAAGCCGTCTGGTCCTGGACTTTTGTTTGTTTGGAGATTTATGATGACTGTTTCAATCTCCTTACTGGTTATGGGTCTGTTCAGGTTATCTATTTCTTCCTGGTTCAGTTGTGGTAGTTTATATGTCTCTAGAAATCTATCCATTTCTTCCAGGTTGTCGAATTTGTAGGCGTAGATTTGCTCGTAGTATGTTCTTATAATTGTTTGTATTTCTTTGGTGTTGGTTGTGATCTCTCCTTTCATTCATGATTTTATTTATTTGCGTCCTTTCTCTTTTCTTTTTGATAAGTCTGGCCAGGGGCTTGTCAATCTTATTAATTCTTTCAAAGAACCAGCTCCTAGTTTCATTGATTTGTTCTATTGTTTTTTTAGTTTCTATTTCATTGATTTCTGCTCTGATCTTTATGATTTCTCTTCTCCTGCTGGGTTTAGGCTTTCTTTGTTGTTCTCTCTCCAGCTCCTTTAGGTGTAGGGTTAGGTTGTGTATTTGAGACCTTTCTTGTTTCTTGAGAAAGGCTTGCACCGCTATATATTTTCCTCTCAGGACTACCTTTGTTGTGTCCCACAGATTTTGAACTGTTGTGTTTTCATTATCATTTGTTTCCATGATTTTTTTTCAATTCTTCTTTAATTTCCTGGTTGACCCATTCATTTTTTAGAAGGATGCTGTTTAGTCTCCATGTCTTTGCATTCTTTCCAAATTTCCTCTTGTGATTGAGTTCTAGCTTCAGAGCATTGTGGTCTGAAAATATGCAGGGAATGATCTCAGTCTTTTGGTACCAATTGAGACCTGATTTATGACCCAGGATGTGGTCTATTCTGGAGAATGTTCCATGTGCACTAGAGAAGAATGTATATTCTGTTGCTTTGGGATGGAATGTTCTGAATATATCTGTGATGTCCATCTGGTCCAGTGTGTCATTTAAGGCCTTTATTTCCTTGTTGATCTTTTGCGTAGATGATCTGTCCATTTCAGTGAGGGGAGTGTTAAAGTCCCCTGCTATTATTGTATTACTGTCAATGTATTTCTTTGATTTTGTTATTAATTGGTTTATATAGTTGGCTGTTCCCATGTTAGGGGCATAGATATTTAAGATTGTTAGGTCTTCTTGTTGGACAGACCCTTTGAGTATGATATAGTGTCCTTCCTCATCTCTTATTATAGTCTTTGGCTTAAAATCTAATTGATCTGATGTAAGGGTTGCCACCCCAGCTTCCTTCTGATGTCCATTAGCATGGTACATTGTTTTCCACCCCCTCACTTTAAATCTGGAGGTGTCTTCGGGTCTAAATTGAGTTTCTTGTAGACAGCATATTGATGGGTTTTGGTTTTTTATCCATTCTGATACCCTGTGTCTTTTGATTGGGGCATTTAGCCCATTAACATTCAGGGTAACTATTGAGAGATATGAATTTAGTGCCATTGTATTGCCTGTAAGGTGACTGGTACTGTATATTGTCTCTGTTTCTTTCTGATCTACTACTTTTAGGGTCTCTCTTTGCTTAGAGGACCCCTTTCAATAATTCCTGTAGAGCTGGTTTGGTGTTTGCAAATCCTTTCAGCTTTTGTTTGTCCTGGAAGCTCTTTATCTCTCCTTCTATTTTCAATGATAGCCTAGCCGGATATAGTATTCTTGGCTTCATGTTTTTCTCGTTTAGTGCTCTAAATATATCATGCCAGTTCTTTCTGGCCTGCCAGGTCTCTGTGGATAGGCCTGCTGCCAATCTAATGTTTTTACCCTTGTATGTTACAGACTTCTTTTCCCGGGCTGCTTTCAGGATTTTCTCTTTGTCGCTAAGACTTGTAAATTTTACTATCAGGTGACGAGGTGTGGACCTATTTTTATTGATTTTGAGGGGCATTCTTAGCATCTCCTGGATTTTGATGTTTGTTCCCTTTGCCATATTAGGGAAATTCTCTCCAATAATTGTCTCCAATATACTTTCTGCTCCCCTCTCTCTTTCTTCTTCTTCTGGAATCCCAATTATTCTAATGTTGTGTCATCTTATGGTGTCGCTTATCTCTTGAATTCTCTCCTCCTTGTGGTCCAGTATTTGTTTGTCTCTCTTTTGCTCAGCTTCTTTATTCTCTGTCATTTGGTCTTCTTTGTCACTAATTCTTTTTTGTGCCTCATTTATCCTAGCAGTAAGAGCTTCCATTTTTGATTGCACCTCATTAATAGCTTTTTTGATTTCAACTTGGTTAGATTTTAGTTCTTTTATTTCTCCAGAAAGGGCTTTTATCTCTCTGGAGAGGGTTTCTCTAATATCTTCTATGCCTTTTTCGAGCCCGGCTAGAACCTTGAGAATTGTCATTCTGAACTCTAGATCTGTCATGTTACCAATGTCCATATTGATTAGGTCTCCAGCCTTCAGTACGGTCTCTTGTTCTTTTTTTTGAAGTGAGTTTTCCCGCCTTGTCATTTTGTCCAGATTAGATTTGCTTTCTCCTGCTGTGGAATTCCGCTGTTCTTGGTGAGTGAAGTTGGTTTTGGATGGGTTTCTTGTTGATCTTTTGGGGGAGGGGCCTGTTGTAGTGATTCTCAAGTGTCTTTGCCACAGGCGGAATTTGCACTGCCCTTGTCAGGGGCCGGGCTAAGTAATCTGCTGGGGTTTGCTTTCGGGAGCTTTTGTTCCCTGAGTGCTTTCCGTAGAGTTCTGGAGGACGGGAATGAAGATGGCGGCCTCCCAATCTCTCGGCCTGGAGGACCCAAGAGCTTGGGGTTCCGCTCCTCAGTGCGCCCTCAGAGAAAAGCGCCCAACCGCCCCGCCTCCCTGGCCTGCGGTCGCGCCTTGAGGAAAGCATTCAATTGCTGGAACCTTTCAGAAAGTGATCGATTTTCTGTTTCTAGAATTGTTGCTCTTCTTCTCTTCGATTTCCCGTTGGATTTGTAGGTGTTCACAATGGTTAGATAAGCTATCTAGCTGATCTCCTGCTACCCGATGTCGTCTCAGCCTGCTACTTCTCCACCATCTTGACTCCTCACTGTTTGCATTATATCTTTAAGTATTTTTTCTATCATTTGTTAAGGTCCTATTTTCTGCTTTTCACATCTATCATCTCATTTCTATTTGTTTAGTCTCTTTAACTTTTCCTTCTGTTCATCATGATTATCCTAAGACTTTGTTCTATGACAGACATTCGATTTTCAACCATTCTATTTTACTCTTTGCTGTTTGTAATTTATTTATTAGCTCTTTACACCTTCTCCTAGGACAGATGTATGTGTTATCTTTCCTTCTGACTTTTTCTTCCTCTTTCCACCCTCACTAATCCATTTTCCATAATGAAGTTAGATGAGTTTTTCCCAGATTACCATCATTCACCTTTCTAATCACTGACTCAAAAATCTCTAAGGACTCCCTGTGTCTTCCATGAACTCTGAGACTTTCAAAAGTTGCTCTAATGAGTCTTAGCTTTCTCACATGTGTTTTTACAGATTTTGAAGGAGGCTTTCATGATAAAGATAATGGCAATTAAAGTGAGGGTAGATGAAACATATTAGCCCTTGCTTATGAGTTAAGGGCAGTTGTGTTTTTAGATTATGGCCTCACTTAATCTTTGTAACAACTTTATAAGGAAGGTTCCAGTACTGTTATTATGCTCATTTTGCTGATGAGAAAATGAAGGTAGGGAACAGTTAAGGAAATTACCCTAAGTCAAACAAGAATTTAAAGTGTTTTTTTATCTACTGAATAAGAGAAGATGTTTGCAAATGATATATCTGATAAGGGGTTAACACCCAACATATATAAAGGATGGGGGTGCCTGGGTGGTTCAGTCATTAACCATTTACCTTTGACCCAGCTCATGATCCTAGGGTCCTGGGATCGAGCCCCACATCGGACTCCCTGCTTGGCAGGAAACCTGATTCTCCCTATCCCACTTCCCCTGCTAGTGTTCCCTCTCTCAGTGTGTCTCTCTCTGTCAAATATATAAATAAAATCATATATATATATATATATATGGAACTAATAACTATATAAGTAAAAACAATGTCATTTAAAAATGGACAGAGTGCCTGAATAGACATTTTCCAAAGAAGATAAAGAGGTGGCCAACAGACACAGGAAAAGATGCTCAAAATCACTCATCATCAGGGAAATGAAAATCAAAACCACAATGAGATATCACCCCACACCCATCAGAATGGCTATTGCCAAAAAACAAGAAATAACAAGTGCTTGTGAGGAGATGGAAAAAAGGGAATCCTCATACACTGTTGGTGGGAATGTAATTGGTGTAGCCACTATGGTAAACAATACAAAGTTTCCTCAAACTTGGGTCTGTTTAAAGTTGACAGAGTTATTTTTTTGTTTGTTTGTTTCCAAGGTTCAACTACTTTTTTTTTTTTTTTTTCTAAAATTTTTTTTAAAGATTTTATTTATTTGACAGAGATCACAAGTAGGTGGAGAGGCAGGCAGAGAGAGAGAGAGAGGAGGAAGCAGGCTCCCTGCTGAGCAGAGAGCCCGATGTGGGGCTCGATCCCAGGACCCTGGGATCATGACCCGAGCCAAAGGCAGAGGCTTTAACCCACTGAGCCACCCAGGCGCCCCAAGGTTCAACTACTTTTAAAGAGAAACATTATTTTTGTGACTTAGAGTATGCTTTGCTTGCAAATAAAGTTCTGCCTAAAGGAGACAATGATCAGGTTCCATTCCATTACAATATCAAATGACTTATAAAACTCATGGTGCCATAACAATGTGAAAATGTCTTATCAGATTTCTGGAAGGAAATTCTATATCCCAGCTTCATAACAAAGACACTAGAAATGCAACTAGCTTAAGTTCCTTCTGTACACAGTAGCCTCTGGCAGGCAGAGGAGGGGGGCAGTGGCAGAGGGGGAAAGACCTAGAAGCTGAAGCCTCAAAAGCCAGCCATGCAGACAACCCACAGAGATGATGAATGAGGTGTCAAGGAGATGAATAAACAGTAACTCTGCCATCACATTCAATACTTTATTTTGATCAAATAAATGTCATTATAGAGATACTTCATTTGAGAATCATTGAGTTGGAGAGGACCTAGAGATGTTATTAATAAGAGTAGCTAATATTCATTCAATATTATCTAAGGGCTTGGCAATTTACACTGATTTCCATATATAGTCCTCATAACAACCTTATGGGATAGTTAAATAGGTCCCATTGTTACAGATACTGTGCAAAGAATGCAAAGAGAGAAGTAACTTGTTCAATGTCTCATAACTATGAAACAGCAGAATGAAGATTTGAACACAGAGAGTATAGTTCCTACATTATAGTCAATTCTTTACCATACAAAGACAACAATGTAAGCAAAGCTACAATTTGTTGAATTCTTAACCAATTCTCTATATAAGTAGCATACATTTATTATGTTGTTTACATATCAAAATAACACCATAAATCTGAACCTCAACACCTGGAAGGGGAATAATTGTGAAAAGTAATTCAGTTAAACACAAAGAATCTCAAAAATGTTCAAGATTGGTGTACTATTTATGGAAATTTTAGATAAGCTTAAATTTAGGTTTGACCCCCATATTTCCTCTCCCACCTCATAAAGATGTAGCTTGCTAACTTTTTCCATGCTCCAACAAGAAACCAGAATTTATTCTTTCAAGAAATGGTAACCACAGACATCTTGAAAGCAGAGCCACCATGTCTGGTAGAAGTTGAGGGTAAGACACTGAAAATGCAGATTACATAGATCTCTGCATAGTGAATAGGGAAAACCCAAGTGCCATTCTTTATTTCCAAACACCAACAAAATAGAGGATATAAGATAGTTTTACTCATATGTATGGACCTTTTTTAGATTAGCTGGACCATTCTCTTTCTCTACGTCATCTCAGGACCTCTCTATGTGGTCTATTTCATGGCATATACTCAGGATCCAAGGAACTAAGGCAAAAGCTTATAGTGTTCTTAAATGAGAGGTGAAGACTGCCAAAGCATCACTTCCCCTGTGCTCCATTAGTTAAAGCAGTCACAGGTCAGCTCTGGAAAAAGAGAACAAAATGAACGTATAAGGAAAAAATGGTGAGACTCTTCAGGCATGACTCTTTGAGTTCAGTCCTTTCAATCTAAAGGCCGAGAAACCAAACACAAAGTTATATGACCCTTATACGCCCCATATACAGTGTTGGAACAGAGGAAAAATAACTATCACAGATTCTTCTGTTTAAAAAGAAGGGATTAAGACTCATGTTGCTGTCACTACTCCAGAGAAATTTTTAAAACTAAATAGACACATGTTGTTAGTTCTTACATTCCATCCCAGTCCTGCTTCTTGGGAAAATTCTCCATGGCTCTTGAACTCTGACTTGGCTTTGCGTTCCATCATGAATTATCTTTCCTTTTCCATAAGAAATAAACTAGATAGTATATGTTCTAGTCTGATTCCTGTCGAGAGGTAAAAGACTCTGACAGCGCTTATTCTGAGCTCACTCTCTTACTCTTTTCACACTAAGTTGGTGATGCATATACCATTTAAATTATTTTTAAAACTTCATGGGTTTCTTTTGAATCTTATTAGGGCCCACCACATTAGATGATATTCATATCTACAAATCTTTCTTAGAAAGGCCCTCCTGTACTTTTGCTTGACTGAAATTTCTGTGGGACAACATGTCTAAAATTCCTCAGAGTCCTCCCACCCAGCAAAAAGAGTCTACAAGAAATCCAAGAGGACCAAGGCAAAACTACCAGTCTTCCTAAAGGCTAGGTTCAGAACTAGCATAGCATCACTTCTGCTACATTCCAGTGATCAAAACAGTTACGGGCTAGAACATATTCAAGGGGAAGGAAATAGATCCTACCTCTCAAATGGAAGGGGTGACACTGATTTTTCAGTCAGCTCTAGTCTACCAAAACGATTTAAGAGACAATAGGGAGAGAAACAAAGATCTGGATGTAAGAGAACTAAATACTCATCAACTGCCGTGATACAGAGTCAGTAGATTACATTCACAATTAATCAATGAAGAAAGAAATGTACATGTTATTTAGAGTTTGGAAGATAAGTAGCAGAAATAATGGCTTGAGCTGAAAGTAGGTACCTTGAAGGAAAGAATTTGTGGGTAGGAAGAAATGGACAAAACTCCTGCTACATTTGATTTAGAGCTTCTTAAATAATATTTAATTATTTTCACTGTGCACATGAATTTCTTGGCAAAAATAAAAATTAATCTTAAAAAAAAAGTTTCCATTTTTTTTCCTAAGCACCATGGAAATTATACTTTATCAATCTAAAATGCAGTTTAATAAATTTGGCAACTTGTTATTATTCTGAACTAAGTAACAAAACAATTCACCAGGAACTTCTCTTTAACATCTCTGCTCGGTAAGTTGAGAAAATTAAAAAATAAAAATTAGAAGAGTCAATAACATAGTTTATAGAAAAAAAAATGAAAGAGAATGTAAGTGCACATTCCCCTTTTTTCAACCAACATTTTTTACACTTCAAAAGTGTGTTAAAATGCATGCCAATTTTATAATTGAACTCCAAAATAGAATCCTTGGTAATATTTGTGTGGTGCTGTGCTTTTAATGAATGACTCTCTTATACGTATTTTTTTTCACCCTCGTGAAATTTGTGTGACTTTCATTGACCAGGCATTATTATTCTCTTCATTTTCCAAAGGGAAGAATTTAAAGTTCAGATGAGTTAAATTCATCATCTAAGGTCATATGATCATCCAAGGTCATATAATGCTTAATGTCAGAGCTGGTTTTCCACTTCCAAACCCTGACCTCTTTCATCTCTCAGGTCTGCCAGACTTTGAAAGACCATATCCAGAATGGCACAGGGAACTCATATGCTGAATATCCATCTAGGTGTGGAAAGTAGCATCACACTTGGAGATTTCTCCAGAATGAGTATAGCCCTGACACATACAGTAGTAGCAGTAGTATTTATTTACTATGTCTAGATCAAGAAGAAAACAGTGTCTTTCTTGCTAAACACAATGAACAGAAAAGGATTCCATTCAGTAACATTTCAATGAGAGTGTTGAAAGTCTCCCTCTTTTAGTAAAGGAACATTATCCAGAACACTTCCTTCTAAACAGTGCCAAAGCATATGTAATTTGAACTTAGCCAACAGTTCAAAGCCCAGTTTGAGGAAACTCTGACAAGATTTTTAATAAGAATGAAAATGTGTGATCTGTGTTAAGCTTCAGAGACACATTTCACAACACAGGGGAGTCAACTACTCCCTTTGGATGGACTGATTGAACAATTCCGCACTTATTTTCTCACAAGACTCAGTCCATGGACTTGCAATTTGTCTCTGAAGAACAGGATTGCCATCTTGTATACTTGGTGGTAAGCCACTGGGAGGTGTGAGTTCCAAGCTTGGCTATGAGTTATCTGTGTACCCAGGAGCATATTGTATCTAAGTGTGGCACCCATACTACTGAGGGTACACAAGCTGGCCTGTCAGGACAGACCTGGAATTTTAAATTTTGCTAATCATTTGGTTGTTTTAGTACAACCAAGAAGCAAAGTATCTTGTCTGCTTTGAGATTTCACAGATTTTATGGCTTTGGATTAGACTACAATAGATATTTAAATTGTTGTCAACTTATGTATTAGTCCACTTATGGGGGGGAACTAAAGCATATATAAATGTAAAATTCTGAGAAATGAGGAGTAAAATGGAAAACACTGGACCAGAAGAGTGATTTCTGTTTGAAAAGTGTTATGAAAAGTGTTTTTCCCCTTTAAAAGACAAGAAAATCCACAACGAAAAAAGTAAATATCTTCTACATTAATAAAAAACACTAACAATAACAGCTACTTTACAACAACACTGTAAGAAAGGAACTAGCGTTTTCCTTATCTAATAAATAAACAACAATTCAGAAAAAACTGAATAATTGTGTGGCCAAAAATTACACAACTAACATGTGGTACTTGTAAGAATCTGAGTAGGTTCCTGATAACTGTTAAGACCATGGCATTCTACAAGCTGTGGAAGAAGATGGGAGATGAGACATGGACAGGCAGGACTTGACCTGGCAACCGAAAGCTACCATGAGATTTTGAGCATGTTGTTGAATATATGCCTTGCTTTCCACACTTGTAAAATAAGGTTAATAACAATAAATTGAGAAGATGTTGGTCAAAGGGCAGAAAGTTTCAGTTATGGAAGATGAATAAGCTCTGGAGATACAGTGCAAAGCCTGGTGACCATAGTTAATACTGGGTTGGATAGTTGAAATTTTATAAGAGAGTAGTTCTTAAGTGATTTTTTTAAAAGATTTTATTTATTGGGGCACCTGGGTGGCTCAGTGGGTTAAAGCCTCTTCCTTCAGCTCAGGTCATGATCCCAGGGTCCTGGGATCAAGCCCCACATAGGGCTCTCTGATCAGCAGGAAGGCTGCTTCCCTTCCTCTCTCTCTGCCTGCCTCTCTGCCTACTTGTGATCTCTGTCAAATAAATATAAAAAAAATCTTTAAAAAATTAAAAAAAAATATTTTATTTATTTATTTATTTGAGAGAGAGAGAGCACAAGTAGAGGGGAGAAGAAGAGGAAGGGGAAGAAGCAGGCTCCCAGATGTCCAGGGAGCCCAATGTGGGGCCATATCCCAGTACCCTGACACTTAGTGGACTGAGCTATCCACGCTCGCCAGTTCTTAAGTGTTCTTATCCCATGTTTCAAAATGGTAACTATGTAAAATGATATATATGTTAATTAGCTTATTGTGATAATCATTTCACAATGTATATGTGTAGAAAAACACCATTTTGCAAACCTTAAGGACAAAAAACAAAAAAACAAAAAACAAAAAACAAAAAACAGGGGCACCTGGGTGGCTCAATGGGTTAAGTCTTTGCCTTCAGCTCAGGTCATGATCTCAGGGTCATGGGATTGAGCCCCACATCAGGCTCTCTGCTCAGCGAGGAGCCTGCTTCCCCCTCTCTCTGCCTGCCTCTCTGCCTACTTGTGATATCTCTCTCTGTTAAATAAATAAATAAAATCTTAAAAACAAAAACAAAAACAAAAACAATGTCTTGGGAGTTTATCAGTACAAAAATCAAAAATTAAATAATAAATAAATAAATAAATTTAATCTAAAGAAAATAAATATAAAATAAATAAGAAACTCTGAAAAACAATCCTAGGGTTTTGGAGGGGTAGGGGTGGGAGGTTGTGTGAGCTTGGGGGTGGGTATTATGGAGGACACGTATTGCATGGAGCACTGGGTATGGTGCATAAACAATGAATTCTGGAACACTGAAAAGAAATTTAAGAAATAAATAAAATTTTTTAAAAAAATAATATCTATAAATATAAATACAAATATAAATTAAGATAAAATGTAAAATATAAAAATACAAAACAAAAGACATCCATGGTGAGCATTTAGTATGTTTTTATGCATAATAAGCTGTCCATGTCCAGCCAGGGTTGCTGTGTTGTGATGCTCTCTGTATAATTGAACTCCAAAACAAAACTCTTGGTAATAATTCTGCAGGCTGTGTGTTTTATATAAGATTTCTCTACACATATTTTTATCATTAAAAACCTTCTCCTATATTTTAAGCATCCAGGTTTACGTGTCTCATTTCTCTCCTGGATCACTTCATGTTTCACATTGTTCTTTGGACCTTAAAATGCCTTGAAAGCTTCAAACTTCATGTTTCTTAGGCTGGCTGTTTCCATCTTTTTCTCCCTCTTTCCCGTATGTGGCAGAATTCTGAAAGATGATACCATGAAAGGTAATAGCTGTCATGTGTTTTGTGCCAGCTCTGCCCTAGTGCCTAACGTAAGGGATCTGAAACACCTTTCATAATGACACCTGACGTGGTTGTCTACATCAAGACTTACAGATAAGGAATGTGGGGTGTAATGAGGTTAAGTGACTGGCCCACTCTTATAGATGAAATATGGCTGGGCTAGGATTCACACCCACTCCCACGTGGCTCCACATCACAGAGCCTCAGCTGGCACAGCACATGGCCTACTTATGACTCATTGGGACTCAAATTCTGGTGGTTTTAGACTTTCCAAGGATTTACTCAGGGGCTGTCAAGTTTGTTTGCAGATGATTCCTGCAATACTTCTGTCTTTTTACCAAGACAGTTTTAATTTGAGGCTCTAGGAATGCTCTTCTAACTTGAAACATGCATCTGGCAAAGCATTCTTCTAGGACATCATCTGGGCAGAAGAAGGTGTTTCATATTTGCTTTGCTTCAAAGTGCTGTTCTTATGTCAAATAAACACATTTCTTTTGACTAGCTTAATTTTTTTTTCTAATTGAGATTTGATGTCTAGTGTTGTTCGGTTATGTGTTAAGTTTCTGTGATAATCAGAAATTGTCATATGGACATCCACAGGTTTCTGCGATGTCATAAACTGCAAGAACCTACAAAGTCTCTGAGTCTAGTTCCACACTACTATATTGGGTGAAACCCTCAGATTTTAGAGGAGGATGTGCTTCAGTAGGGACCAAGACTCCCAGTACTTCCTATAATAATGGTAAAGCTGTCAAAGAAACCCGCACTGTTGGAGTAATACCAATCCCTGCAACAAAATATCTTACCTGATATTTTTTTTTATGATGCAGTTCAGTGAAGAAAACTTCCAGGAAGAGAATTCTAAATTATATTTCTGTTTCTATTATGGTTTTGCTGGTGATTAAGGCTTTTCAGCTTGCAAAAACATATTATTCAGGCCAATAGCACTTATAACACTTTTAACTTATATTGGTTACTAATTTGAAAGGTTTTCCTCCTCCAGATTTTTGACCTTGAAAGATCATTGCTGTTACAATTAACACATGGGAGCTATTACAGCTTACAGTAAAGGAACTATCAACTAAGCAGCATCCATCTGAGAGCTTAGCGTCTCTTATACTTCTCTCTTTTACTGTTGTGAACTTCTAGGAACCTCATTTATATGTGAATATCCAGTGATATTTCCAATGGGGAAACAGGGATATAATAGAATTGCAATTGACATACACATACAGGAAAAGAGCAGACAGGGAGGGATTTGGGGACATCATCGCTTACGTACCTAGCACTATTTTGAATCCTTGTGTGGACTCAATATGTGATATTATTTACTTCTCACATTTACTTTATTTCTATTTATATCTCTCTGCATCTATCCTTCTACCAAACCATCACACCCTCCTATAGTTACACAGACCCAGAGCAAAACCTGAGATAAGGTTTAACACTTACAAATGCTGATCCTTATTGGGTGTGAACATTTGTGTGCTTTTATTCTTATTTTCTCTTGTGTAGTTTCTTTTTGTATGTTTTTAATTATAAATGTATTGTTTTCAAAGTTATCATAAATAACTTAAAATAAATAGTAATATGGGGTCATCAGAAGCAGACTCTGAAGCAGTTTAGTGTACAGAAAGTACCACTGGAAACAACACCTGGGGACAAGACAGAGAAAACAGAACTAAGTAGAGTTAGCAGAGTCAGCAGATCCTTGAGAAGGTGTGAAAATGGAGCATCCAAGTTGTCTCATGTGGAGCTAAAGTAACCAGTCCTCTTTATCCCTGCCACAGTTGGGTATGGTCCACCCCAGGAAACTACATGATCTTGAGCAAGGTGGCTCCCTGCAGCTGAGCCTATCCTTGACATTCGTAACAGCTGAGGTACTAACTCTTCCTTGAAGGGTCATCTGGGTGGTGCCAGAGCCTGCCTTATGGGTATATAATCTTTGTACTCACTCAGGGCCCCTCAGGGAACTTTGTTTGGGTCAGTGCTCTGCTGTTGCTGTCCTGAAATTCTTGATAAGTAAAAAATGGATCCCTGCATTTTTCTGCACTGGCCCTTCTAAGTTAGGTAACCACAGGTGGCACATTGCTATGTCCACCAGAGTTCCCAATCTGTGAGAAGCTGATGTAACCTGATAGGGTGGCCCAGCCACCAAAGACACTTCCTGGGTCAAATAGTGCTGGTGGATGCTACCCCACAGATGTGCTGATGCAGAATGAAAGTTTTGAGATCCTCTGAAACAAACTTTAACTTCCACACAATTTAACTAGTGAGGTCTAAGTAAACGTAACTAGAGATTGTTCATTCAGTGAAATTAGGTAACTGAGCCAAAAATAAAGTGTAATGTATTTTTTCTCCTTTTTCTTGCAACTTTTTAATGTATTTTATTATGGCAGTGGATATTGAGTAAATTCAGTCCTGATGTGTTCCATTATTCTTTTCTATCTCCTTTTTCTCTTAGCTTGTGAGTAACAAAAGCAGAAATGGAATAGATCTCTAGGACTGAAGGCTCCAACTGCAGCCCTTTATTTACAAGGAAAGAAAAGGAAACCTTCAAATACATTGCCCAAGGTTACACAGCGACTTAGATCCAACTTGTGAATTAGAAATCAATTATCTTGATTTTAAATAAGGTATTTTTCCATTATATTTGAGCTATAATTTCTTCTGTATGTTATATCACCAGTGATCCTGACATTAATTCTCTGATGAAAGGCATTTCAGTCCATGCTTAATTTCTCAGTAGCTTGGAAAATTTCTAACAAATCAAGTTTAAATTAGAATCTGTATACCGAAAGTGGGACAGCACATTTATGAGGTGACTCTCCAAGCTGCAAATGTTGTCATTTTCTCTATTGAAGGGTTGTCAGTCGTTGCACCTGGAAGATTTCATTCCAAATGGTTGCAGTGAATTCACTTTGAGATGTTACCTGTTCCTCTTTGTATGAGCAGATAGTTGTCAAAACAGGAAGTCCGATTATAATGGAGCCACAGATTCAGCCTGAGGCTGTATTTGCACATCTGGTAACTTTGACTATAACATCCCCAGAGATGAGAACCTTCATAAAAATGTAGAGGGCAGAAACTGTGATTTTGCCTTCGGAGACAAAATGTGTTGATGGAAAGCTGATGGTTTGAAACAAAGCCAACCAGCAAAATTATGCCAAATATCATTGCTATTGAGATTGGTTGGAAAATGAACTATTCAGGCCAATGATTCTTTCCTGGAGCCTAAAATAAATCTGGAACAATGGAATAAACTCTTGGGTACAAGCCAGTAGTGGTCATAGAGCTTTGGGTAGCCAGTAAGAAGTCACAATAAACTCTCTTTCTAGCATTTAAAGTGATCAGCAATCTCAGATGACATTGATACTGTTTTCCTGGTGTCTTAAACTAGTTTTACCTATGCATTTTGCCTTGGTTCTTCCTGCAGCTTTACATCTTTGCCTCTATCTTCAACTACGAAAAGAGAGAGAGAGATGGGGGAGGGGAAGAGAGAGAAATAAAATTAATTCCTGCCTATGAGTAGCATTTTTTCAAAATAACAAAGAACCACATTGATAAATTAGAGTGTTGTGTCCTTAATATTAGCTTACTTTTGGGAATGCATGCCCCTCAATTTTAGACAATATGTTTAAAAGTAGGTTACCCTACTTCCAGAAGTGAGGCCCCACTGACCTGAAAGCACATCATCTGGCCATGCCTCTAACCACAATGATGGCTCAGACATTGGTGCATAACCAGTTCAGAGCCTCTGACAGGCTGTGGCTTCTGCAATGAAGTAGTTTTCACCTCTCTTTTCCTAATGGTTAAAAGACATAAGGCTTAGAGCCATTTTTCTACCATTAGAAGAACTAGGCTGGTGGTAAAGCCAATATAAACAAAGACAGTGTGTCAATGTTTCTCAAATAAAAATTGTTTTAAAAAAAGATGCATTGGTTATATTCAACAAGAATGGCAGCTCATGAAGCCACTAATAATCTACTATTCATAGAACAGAAAAATCATTTCTTGGTGTTTTTCATTAAATGATGTGTTTTCCAATTTATTATAAAAATTAAAATAGTCGATAATGGCTCTTAAAAAAATAAATATGTAAACAAAAGGAGACAGATACGATCAAATAAATGCTAATGACCTAAACTAGAACTATCCACGTGGAGTCATACCTCTGTACTTTTCAGCTACTTGATCTCAAAAATTCCCTTTATGGTTTAGTTGTTTTGAATATCTGTTTGTCCTTCATAGCATAAGTAAAAGCCATTATATCATTTATCATACATCTTTAAGTCAACCCAACCTGCGGATGAAGGCATACCCGAGTGATTCAGAATGTCAGCCTCAGGACATAACGCCACCTCTGGATACTTGTCAGACTTTGCTTAACCAGGCTTTCCATACTGCTATTCTCTGCTCTACCTCCTGTACAACCCCTCTCCAATTTGATCTTCTTGACAATCAACACAGAATTTAATAACCAAAGAATCTTGACCTATAGCAATTCACTTGGGCTTGCCTCTTTGAGATGACACTGAGCAATCCCCCTCGAGTATGATAACTGTCAATTTGTCAAAAACTAATGGAGCAAATGCTACATGTGGGATACTGTCCTAGTCACTATAGATGCAAATCAATGGATCAATTCCATATTTTGGGGTCATCTACTTGCCTTATTCTCTGCAGCACCATGAAGACAGTTCATATCATTCCAGAATAATGGAGCTACAATCACACAATTTTATAAGACAGAGACACAATATCAAGGATTCAAGAGGATCCAAATATATAGTTTGCGGAGGACCAGGACTATCTTTTAACTACTTTATGCTGAATAAGCTCTATTTTCTTACCTATATTGTAATTTATTCTCATGGATAGATATATTGACAACAGAAACTGCCTTTTTCTTTTTTCAAAGCAGTACTAAAGCTGATTTAGAGGCAACAGTGAGCATAACATTTATGGTCCAAATTTCTAAAGATCTTCAATAGATTCCATTCTGGAAGTTCTTAGTTTCTTGAGCTCTACCCTCACCATGTTTCATTTCTTCAACTATCTCATCTACATACCAGTGACTTCCAAATATGTATCTCCATCAAAGAGAGATCTATATCTCTTCCTAGCTTCAGACTCCAATGTCCAAACATATATCAGATTCATCCATCTAGATTCCACTCTGAGATATCTCAATAGTTCTGACTCCTCAGTTCCAAGCCTGAAATTTTCATCATTCTTTCAAAATTTGCCCTTTAAAAAAAAAAAAAAGATTTTATTTATTTATTTGACAGAGAAAGACACAGCAAGAGAGGGAACACAAGCAGGGGGAGTGGAAGAGGGAGAAGCAGGCTTCCCACCAAGCAGGGTGTCCGATGCGGGGCTCAATCCCAGGACCCTGGGATCATGACCTGAGCTGAAGTCGGATGCTTAATGACTGAGTCACCTAGGTTCCCCAAAGTTTACCTTTCTGTCCCCTATGTAACTAAGACTGTCTAGCTGCTAAGTCAGACATAACATATTCATCTCCAGCTTCTCCTGGAAGATGGTAATTGGGTAGATGTACAATTGGGTACTGCCTCTGTACCAAATTGGTTACTAAATCTTATCAATTTTTTTCTTAATTTGTCTCTAATCCACTTCCTCATTTCAATTCTCATTGCCCTACTTGGAATCTTTATTGCTTCCTAATTGAACTTCCACTTCACTGCCCTGCAATTTGTTTACAACTTTACCACCAGGATTGTACTTTTTTTTCCAAATAAAAATCATATTACTTCTCTACCAAAAAAAAAATACTTCTATACTTAACCATTACCTAGTAGATGAAGTTCAGATTCCTAAATCTGAGTCTATATATTCTGCAGTAAGACTCCACCTCACATCTCTAATGATTTTGGTCACTCCTCTTAAAGTACAATATTACCTGACCAAACCAAACTCCTAGCCATTGTCAGAAGGTAACATAGACTTTCAGATTTGTCTTTGCCTGGACTTTCCTTCCTCAATTCCTTACCTGTCCAGATTGTATCCTTCGGTATTCATCATGTGCCATAGTTGAATGACATCTCCTCTGTCAAGGCTCTCCCCACCATTCTTACAAATAAAGATAAGGCCATTCTCACTTTCAGTACAATAGCCCTTTCTTACAACTATACTGTAACTTTCTTCACATTATGTTATCATTCATTGCATACCTGTTAGCCTCCTTAATTAAAATGTACTCTGTAAGGATGTTGGAGCACGTATTTTATCCTCTTTGCTACTCTTAATGTCTACCAACTTGCACTGCATAAAGAGGCAATTCAGTAAAAATTAAGTAAGGGAATACATGAATGAACTCATGGATACTGAAGGAAATCTTTTGTAATTAGAAACATCAGTGTTAGATTCATGTGCAACTAATCCAAAATTCTCATTTAAAACTGACACATATGAAAGTCCAGAATGACAGAGCCAAATGAGAAAATGCTCTCACAGTTTGCTGGGAGCAGAGAAGCAGGGTTGGAGTGTAGGTGCTCTAAATCCTGGTATGGACCTTTCTACTCAGCTGAATTTTCTCTATAACTCTAAGCCTCCCTCCTCCCCCAAATTATGATGCTACCCTTCAAGAAACTTAATTAAAAAAAAAAAACACAATACTGACTTGTATTTGTTAGTATAAAATAGGAAAATTCAGTGATTCAAGCATTTGCCTGGAATTCGGGACAACTTGGTCCTCATGTTAGGTTCTAATCCTGGAGTGCTACTAATAAACCATGAAGTATTGGAAAAGGT
This sequence comes from Martes martes, assembly GCF_963455335.1. Classification (NCBI taxonomy): domain Eukaryota; kingdom Metazoa; phylum Chordata; class Mammalia; order Carnivora; family Mustelidae; genus Martes; species Martes martes. The sequence continues at coordinate 149,491,708 of NC_137889.1, forward strand.
GTGTTAGGAAGAGAAGTATCATTCATTCATCAATTTATTACTATAAAGTGAGCTTCATGACATTTTTATGCTATTATTCTAGGCATCCATAATACCTAGAATAATACCCAGTTGCACAGTAAGCTTTCAAGGAAATATTTAGTAAATATAATAAAAAATGGAATAATATATGTTAGGAATTGTTCTTGGTGCTTTATATGCTTTACTTCATTTAATTTTTATGACCATCATATAAAGCAGGTCTTACTTGCTATATTTTGAAAATGAGAACATCAAGGCATAGAGGGTAAAGATGCTCTAGAATACCCAGGATTATTCAATGTTAGAGCAAATGTTAACACCCAGCTATGTTCAACCTAAAAGGTCTTATTATTCTTTTCTTATCTGTGAAATCAGAAGTTGGAAAAGTTTAATATAATCTAGCAATCCAACTTGTGGGTGTATAACTGAAATAGATGAGATCACTATTGCAAAGAAATATCTGTACTCCCAAGTTTATTACAATAATGTTCATAGTAGCCAAGACATGGACACAACCTGACTGTATCAACAGATGAATGGCAAAGAAAATGTAATTGCTCACACGCTCTATCTCTCTCTTTCACACACACACACACACACACACACACACACATATTCTTAAAGTGGAATATTACTCAGTCATAAAAGAGAAATCCTGCCATTTACCACATGGATGGACTTTGAGGGCATTTTGCTGAAATAAATCAGACAAGGAAAGACAAATACTGCATGATATAACTATAGGTGTAAAGGAAAACATTGAACTCATAGAAACAGAGTAGTATGGTGGCTGTCAGGGACATGGGGTAAGGGAAATGGGGAGATGTTAGTCAAAGGGTATAAGCTTTGAGTTAGAAGATGAACATTCCAAGGATCCAATGTACAACATGGTGAATATAATTAACACTACTGTATTGTTTACTCAAAAGTTTCTATGGAGTATAGCTTTAATGTTCTCACCATAAAAAACAATAATAATAAAATGTTAATTACATGAGGTGAAGGATGTATTAACTAACCTTATTGTGGGAAACATTTCCCCATATATACACGTATCAAATCATCACACTGTATACCTTGAGCTTACACAATTTGTCAATTATATCTCAATAAAGCTGGGGGAAAAAAGACATATTTAGGTTCTGAGCAACACCTAGACACATAACAAACACGGATATTCAATTGCCCTTAGGTCGACACCTCTCAACTTGGAGACAACTCTAACACACAAACAAGATTGAATTATTCTTGAATAGGAACAACAGACAGGCAGACTCAAGCACATTTAAACCCAAAAGAGTGTCAAAAGGAAAGAAGAAGAAGGAGGAGGAGGAGAGCTGGAAAGTCAAGACAAGAGGAAGGAAAGAAATTGAATAAACATATACACACACACATACATATAGATATACATAGATATATTCACTGAAAGGAGAAATATATTAATTCTTTACAGATCAAAAGACACAATTGGTTATATATTTAAAATTACACCATGCATTACTTACCTTGTTCATAAAATTGTCATTGTTGACATATTTAGAATTTTTAAGGATGAGAAAAATAAGGGAACATTTCTGGGAATGATGCTAAAGATTTTTAAAAGAATTTTTGTATCCTTTCACTCCCAGATATGACCTTAAAGTCCTTAAGAAATATTTTCAAAATAATCCAAAATTTATTATTTTTCCTTCTGGGCTTTCACATCTCTAGGATGAGATTACCACCAAGGTCTAATCAAGCAATAAAAATTTTATGGTTGTAATAAAGTGCAGAATGGAATATCAAGAGCCAAAAATGTATGCTCCAGAGACCAAGTATGAAGAAAAGTCAGGAAGGAAAAAGATAATTATTGCCTGAAGTCATAGAGGCAGGCTTCATGGAGGACATGGGACATGAGCCATATCATTATGGTGGATATCTGGGTGAGTTTTTGTTTTTTTTTTCTTTTAGCCTGTCCAGTGTCCATTTCCTAATTCTTTTTCTTTTGGGAACTTTCTTCAACCATACTTTACCCATTTGATTTGAATTGGGACTAACCCCACTTTGTACCATCAATCCATGGGTGGGCTCTGGCCTAGAGTTTGGCCAATAAGTATTGCATAGGTTTGTTGAGGGTAATTAATGTATTTAGGTCAATAGAGTGAAACATGAGGCTCTTGTTAGAATATACTAGAAAGAAAGATTATCTTTCTACTGAGGTTACTAAGTTGGTAGGATGAAGTGGAGCTCCAAATGATCATCCTGACAAATTATCAGAGAAATTTAGAGATGGCGACCCAAAATACACACTTCAGGCAAGCTTTCATGAGTTCTCAGACCCATTCATTCCTGAAGGAAATAGATATCCTCATGGGCTTTTCATTTATATCATCACAAATTCCTTTCACAGTTCAAGCCAATTTGAGCTGTCTCTGTTCCTTGTAAACAAGAGTCCTGATTAATAAAAGTGCAGATATGAATTGGATTAGGAGAGGTGGAGACAAGTGGTGAGGGCATTCCAAGTGAACTACTGTCCATCAACAGCAAAGGTCAGAGGTGCAATGGGAAGAAGACAAGGTGATATATTGGGACAGGACATAAGATAAATGTTTTTGTTGGTCAGATGGGATTAACAGATGAAAGACTTTAAAATACATCAATGGAAGACCTTATGCCACTGATGTCAAGGAATCATTAATGATTCCTGAGCAGTAGTCATGGTAATGAGATTAGTTTATATCTCTACAGCATTGTACAGCTTCCAGAGTGATTACCCATGCATTATCATATTTAATGATATTTTGAAGATATTAATATTATAATACCTATTTTAAAGACAGGGAAATGGGAATTTAGAAAGGTGATATCAAATATACATCACACCCTACCTCCACTGCCTAAACCCTTCAACAGTTTCTCATTGTTTTTAGAATAATTCAAGCTCTTTACCAGAGTCTACAAGTTTCTGCATGATATGATTCCTCACTTCCTCTCTACTTTTATCTCACTCCCTGCCTTTTATAGCTCTCTGAATTGTTCACTGTGCTCCAAGATACTGTGCTGCCTTCTATTTCTTCAAAACGCCTAGTTGTTTAGAATTCAGATCCTTAACACATGCTATTCCTCTGCCTGAAGGAATACGTTAATAGTGGACATGTATGTAGCTTTAAACTTTGCAGAAGTAAAAATAAGCAAAGAAATTATCTTGAACAATGTCTTTTAATCCAACTATTTAACACACTTCAATACGCACAATGAGTATGAATATGAAATAGATTAATGTTCTTTTTCTCAAAGAAGTAAAATCTGATGCATATCATATACAATTGCTATGTCAATCTGAATTAGCCAAATTTCATGCTCAAATAGGAATATGTAGATTGTGGTTACCATTTTGGACAGCATTAGGTTAAAAGTGTTCATTATAACTAAATTTAGATTTGACTAAATGTTTGATTTCTTTTCTAGACATCTGGGCATGGGATTTAGCAGGAAGACTAGAGAGAACATACAACAAATAAAAGAATTATATTCTGTCTGGATATCTGAATTACCAAGTGAGTTAGTGCTTCAATCCCTTCAACCTCCTCATACTTATAAATATCTTAAAATCTTGTCTGGCACGAGAAGAATTCAAGGGGTGTGAACAAAATTTTTTTATCAGTATTATTAATATCAGAGACAGACTGGGGATACAGGTCTCCTGACTGCCAGCCAAATGCCCTTTCCGGAATCCCAAGGGACCTCTTGTGTTAGCAATACATTTATGCTAAAAATACATCATGGGTAGCCACCAGAACCATGCAAACTTGCACACTGGATTCCTAATGCTGTAAGATCTGAGATGTTCCAAATCACCTGTTTGCAAAACAAAGCACTGAAAAACAAAATGATTTCATTTTCCTGGATTGACCTTTAAATCCATACATGCTGCTTCGACTATGCAGCCCTAGCTGCTAAGCACCCCAATGTTCTTACTAAAGATGCAAGATCCAACTTGGGACCAGGAAGCCCTAAATGCCTGTCATGGATTAAAGTCAGCATTGGAAAGCCAAGCTTTTTTTTTTTTTTTTTTTTTAATGTGAATATACTCCCATCAATGAAAAGACTTAATGAAGCCACATTTTAGTTACATTCCCACTAACGAATCAACTGAGAAAAAAGAAAGCTAAAAATACTTCATAACTATCTTTTTGTAACATCCTCAGAACTGACAGTTGGGGGAAAAAACGGATTTTCTTAAAACAAGGACATCTTTTTTTTTTTTTTTTAAGATTTTATTTCTTTATTTGACAGAGGGAGAGATCACAAGTAGGCAGAGAGGCAGGCAGAGAGAGAGGGGGAAGCAGGCTCCCTCTTGAGCAGAGAGCCTGATGCGGGACTCGATCCCAGGACCCTGGGATCACGACCTGAGCCGAAGACAGAGGCCTAAACCCCCTGAGCCACCCAGGCGCCCCAAAACAAGGACATTTTGAGGACAGCCATTGTAACCAAATCAAAGCCACATTATTACATAGAAGAGAGAGGATAATAGTGAGGGTTTAAGTATCTAATTAAGTCTATTTTCTAGACATGAATCCCCAAGATACCTTTGTTGTTCATACTCACTAAATATTTTTTAAAGGTTACTTAGTCTCTCAGGAAACCTGTCCCCATATTAATAATTCACTGCAAGACAAGGACAGACACAAATGCTCCTGACCAATGTGACAGAATCATAGGTAGGACACTCATCCACACCCCTACCCAGGTAATATGCAAAATCCAAACCCTCTTACTCCGAGAAGAAAACACAAAGGAGGTTACATGTATGGTAGATCAGAGGGCTTTTGTCCACAGCATAAGAAAAAGGGGGTGATTTCATTTATTTATCTATCACAATGTAAATGCTCATCTACCATGGGCCAGGTGTTTTGCTAGATCCTGAGGATAGAAAACAAATGGTGTCCTGCTTTCATGGAACTTACAGTCTTGTGGAGAAGGAAATAACCTTATCAGGTAATTACAGAATAATAATTAAACTTAATAATTTCAGTAGGTTTTTCCAAGGCCTATAATCAGTATTTAATATATACAATCTCAATTAATCTTCCCAATGGAAATGAACATCAATTTACAATTCAGAGAAGTACTACAAAGAGGAGGAGCATGGTTATGGCAGCAGGTCATAGGAAGTCTTAATTTGAGAGATCAGGAAGTGACAAATGAGCACTGCAATTCTGATTAAGGTTTAGCAACCAACTTTTTAGAAGAAAAATCATGATGTGTCATGCTTGCCCATTTCCATAGTATAAATACTTCCACCATGTTTTATGTTAAACTACCAATGTGATGTCACCAAAGGGGAATTGGGAATAGATGTATACCATGAGCCCTGTGAAATAGGCAGCTCCAGCATATCTATGAAATAAGCTAAGATCTATTTAGAGAAGACAGGCAACAATTTGGGCCCAATGCTCTGTTGTTGCCAATAAGTATATGCATCAGTTTCGGACACAGGACCACAGGTGGAGATGGAGGTGTCCTGAGAGACATTATGAGGGATTCAGCCAAGCATAAACACACGCCAAGAATCTACCTATAGAATAAATATATGCCTTGCATTTACAAATAAGCTATAAAATTTCATAAGCAATTACATATTTTTATCATTTATAATATACTACATTAACAGCTTTGTTAACTTTACTGTACTTTTGTTTATAGAGTATTTTGTCAATAAGGAAATATAATCTAATTGATAAAATGAGACATCGATGCTGGATCTTGAAAATGAGTCAGTTTTCTCAGTTATGAAAGGGAGATATAGACATTTCAGAGAAGGATCCTATTGATAGCTGACTCAGCATGGCCCATGGCTGTGGGTAGATGGAGCATGGTCTTCTTGGGGATGACAGGGATATGCAGGTTGTGGACTGGGGTTAGCTGTGAAGGGTTTGGTGATTGTCCTAGATAGTATGGCCACCCCACTACCTATATCTGGTTCTCCATGAAGAACATTAACCTGGCGAGTAATCAGAGAAGACTTGTATCTTAGAAGGACCTTTCATTAATGTGGAAGATGGTTCCAAGATAAAGAATCTGAGAACACAAAGACCAGTTCAAAGGTTATAGAATTGTTAAGAAATAGATACTTAGAACCATACCAGAGGTGCCTAGGTGGCTCAGTCGGTTAAGCATCTTTGGCTCAGGTCATGATTCCAGGGTCCTACCATTGAACTTCATGTGCGGCTCTCTGCTCAGCGGGGAGCCTGCTTCTCTCTCTCCCTCTGCCCCCTCCCACTTGTGCACTCTTTCTCTGTCAAATTAATAAATATAAACCCCCCCCAAAAAAGCACCATGCCAGTGGAGATGCAAGAGGAAAGGAAGGCCAAAACTTAAGGTGTTCCCACCACATTGTTCCCCTATCCAGATGTAGACTTGTGAATTCTTATCAGATCACCAGATGATACAAAGATGGTGAATATTGAAAGAGAAGTTCAGGGGCACCTGGGTGACTCAGTCAGTTAAGCATCTGCCTTTGGCTTAGATCATGATCTCAGGGTCCTGGGATAGAGTCCCACATAGGGCTCCCTGCTCAGTGGGGAGTCTTCTTCTCCCACTCCCTCTGTTCCTTCCCCCTACTTTATCTCTATATCTCTCAAATAAAAAAATGAAGTCTTTAAAAAGAGAGAGAGAAGACCAACTTTCTACCAACAAAAATTGGTTAAACAAATAATAAATCTGTTAATCATTTTTCTTCTTTTTCCTTTGGGTCACTGTCTGTTAACCTACATTATAATTAAGATTCTATTTATAGTTTTTACCAAATAGCATTTGGAGGAACCTATATTTTGTTTCACTTATTTATGCCTTTGGTTTAGAGAACAACACAGAAGAAAATCCTGTTTCCAAATGAAGGATTTGGACCTGTTTTTGTTGTGGCTTCAAGTTAAAAAATGCTTCTCATTCTTAGAAGTTTAGAATTAGTTTTTCTTAACATTTGGAATTTAAATCTTTGTTTCACAACAAGAAATAAATGAAATCAAAGAGTGAGATAAATCCAAATAGTTGACATACTAATTTATTTCTGTATTCAATTTTTTGCATAATGTTTGGCATACCTAGAAAAAGTCAAACCTTGTTAAGACAACATTCTTTAAGGAATCTGCTTATCAGGATGCCTGGGTGGCTTAGTCGGCTCAGATCATGATCCCAGAGACCTGGGATCGAGTCCCGAATCAGGCTCCTTGCTCAGTGGGGAGCCTGCTTCTCTCTCTGCCTCTGCCTGCCTCTCTGCCTGCTTGTGCTCTCTGTCTCTCTCTGACAAATAAATAAATAAATAAAATTTTTAAAAAATAAGGAATCTGCTTATATGATTGTATCCTCTCGAGGCACTATGGCTCACTTCATTTTTTATGCCCATATCTTTTAACTTATAATATTATAAAAATGATGTCTCCACAGTTTTAACCTTTAAAGCATGTTATAGAGTTGAAATCATATAGTATCAAGCCTTCTCACATTGGCTTCTTACATCTAGTAATGTGCATTTAATGTTCCTCCATGTCTTCTCATGTCTTGGTAGCTCATTGCTTTTTAACACTGAATAATATTTCATTGGATGGAAGGACCAGTTTGTTATCCATTCACCTTCTGAAGGACATCTAAGTTGACAAGAGCTATTTTTAGTATTGTGGAATAGAAACTGTATAAAATTTTCTTTCCATTTTGTGGGTTCAATCATTCTTAGAAAAACTTTCAATCACTTTTAAGATTGATTGATTGATTGATTGATTATTTGAGAGAGAGTGTGTGTGAGCAGGGGTAAGGAGAAAGTGAGTGGGAAAGAAGCAGACTCCCTGCTGAGTGTGGAACCTCACACAGGGCTCCATCTCACAACTCTGAGATCATGATCTGAGCCAAAATCAAGATGGACCCCAAAGGAGGACACCTCACTTTCCTATACCTGGGCTAGGCTCAGATCTACTCAGAATGAACTATGAAATATTGAAGAAATCCTTTCATCTCAGTAGACTTTAATCTCCTCACCTCAATATAAAGAGTTTTTGTTTTGTTTTGTTTTGCTTTTAAGATACATCAGTGGTACTCCATCCTGGCTATTACCTGGGATGCTTCTAAAAATTCCAGATTTGGTACCTCCTCAGAAAATCCTGATCTAATTGATTGGTCTGAGAAAGCACCTGGGCATGGGGTCATTCTAATGAAGACCCAGGGCTAAACCTTATTGCCTCAGATAATACCTAGGGTCCTTATAGCTCTTGTTGCTACTCTAAAGGAAAAGAAAGAAAATTGTGCATCCTAAGCCAAAACTAAATCTCAACTGCAATATGGCAAGCTGTGTACAGCATAAGCTCTCAGGTCAATCCCATATCCACTTATTTTCTAGTCTCTGTTCTCTCACCTATAAAATAGAGAAGTAGCCCTTACCTTAGGAAGTAGTTATAGTGATTAAATAAGTGAATATAGATAGTGACTTCTACACAATATTAAGTTATACATATTTATTATGTATACATATACATATGCATATGTGTGTAATATATTATTATGTATATATGTATACATAAATATTTCAATGAGTATAACCATCACTCCTACTAATTTATCCAATTATATAACTGAGTCCATTTAAAATATAAGTGAAAGTGGACTATGCACACTCTCCTTCCCAAAGCTGAAATTTCCTTCCTGCCCAAAATAAAAGAAAACAAAATCTTGACAGTATGCCAAACTAGGACTGAAATGATATGATGCCTGAATCTGCTTTGAAATTCTTTATTAAGGAAAATGAGGTTAGGTAAAGTTAGGTAAGGTTAGGTAAAATGACACAAACTCCCAGCAATGTGGAATCTAAGAGTGTATGAGAATGTATTTTATTCATAATTCTAAAGTATTCTAAATAATTCTAAATATTGTGCTAGTAATTCATCACACTTTTTTGTATTTTTGAAGTTTTTCATAATAAAACTTCTTTACAAATCTAAAAATAGAAGAATAAAGTCTCAGTTTTGTCATAATCAAACATGTAGACAACATACAAGTAAAACTAGTTTCCATGAAGACCCAGGAATTTTTCAGAAGAGTTGGAGAGGAAAAGATTTGTCCATAGCATTCAAAAGAAAGAAAAAAAGGAAAAAATGAAGTCACTAAGTAAATTCAATTTTTGTCTGTTTTTCTTTGTTATTTGGTTGCTATTTTCTCAAGAAAGAATGTAGAACAAATTGTCCAATCCTTAAGCATATCAAATAATGTAATGTGGAAAATAGCACAGCAGAATTCTGGTTTTGTGGAAATGACTTTACGTGGAAACACCTGAGGTCCCTATATAGAAGGGATATTCAGAGAAATCTCTACTTTTTGTCTGAACTCTTATGAGAAGTTTTAGTTTCTAAGAAATGTGGCCTCTTAGGACCACAAAGAAGCTTGACACCTGTTGATCCAGCAGTCTCTATACTGTTTCCCAGGGAGCTCCAAGAAAACCCTAAAGGAGCCTTGTTCTTTCAGAGGTATTTAGTGAGTACCTACTGTGTATCAGACAACGATCTAGGAACTTAGTGAACAAAACATGTGAAATTCTTGCCCTACCCTAGAATGGAAAGTGATGAGTTCTCAGTGTTCAGTTGTTAACTATCTACCATAAGATTTGATTTATGAGTTAGTAGTCCATTGTAAGATTTTTTTTAAAGAAAAAAGTTTTGATAAAAATGGGTCAACACAGTGTGGAGATTCCTCAAGAAATTAAAAATAGAGCTTCCCTATGGCCCTGCAATTGCACTACTGGGTATTTACCCCAAAGATACAGATATAGTGAGAAGAAGGGCCATCTGTACCCCAATGTTTATAGCAGGAATGGCCACAGTCACCAAACTGTGGAAAGAATCAAGATGCCCTTCAATGGATGAATGGATAAGGAAGATGTGGTCCATATACACAATGGAGTATTATGCCTCCATCAAAAAGAAACTTTTGTAGCAACATGGACGGGACTGGAAGAGATTATGCTGAGTGAAAGGAGTCAAGCAGAGAGAGTCAATTAGCATATGGTTTCACTTATTTGTGGAGCATAACAAACAATATGGAGGACAAGGGTAGATGGAGAGGAGAAGGGAGTTGAGGGAAATTGGAAGGGGAGGTGAACCATGAGAGAGTATGGACTCTGAAAAACAACCTGAGGGTTTTGAAGGGGCCGGGGGTGGGAGGTTGGGGGAACCAGGTGGTGGGTATTAGGGAGGGCACGGATTGCATGGAACACTGGGTGTGGTGAAAAAACAATGAATACTGTTACACTGAAAAGAAATAAAAAATTTAAAAAAAAATGGGTCCACACTATTTAAAATTTACAAGTCTACTCTAACTCCTTGCTTTAATATTGAAAAAGTTATGGCTCAAAGAGAGAAATCAGACTGCCCCAGGATGCATCCAAATATTGGCAGGGCCAGGACCATAAACCAAAACTGCTGATTCCCAAGTAATTGCTTTTCCCACTTCCCACATTCTTCTCTCTTTTCCCTTGGCTGACTAACCTAGGGGAAACTCACAGATTTGGAGTGAGAAGCTTGACATCTGAAATACAGAGAATTAATTCCATTTTCCTGATACTTCTTTTCCTCATTCACAAGATGAGGATACATGTGGTTTAGAGAATCAAATCAGCTAAAGTATTTGTACACAATTTATATATAAACTGTAAAATACTATGCAGTTGTTAACAATTATAGTTTAATGCCCTAAGTCTTTTTACTGATACTCCTCAGAGCAAAATAATTGAAAAATGGAGTAATAACAGCAAAATAAAAGGAAAATAAGATGCACAAATTGATTAAATTCTTATAGTTGAAGCAAAATAAATAAATATAAATAAATAAATAATCTGGGTTGCGACCTGGCCTTCCTATATGATGTCAGTTGACAGTGACCCTGCATACAGGGATTGAGGCCTGGGCTCCAGAAAGTCAAACAGACTCTAGAGGAGCATCATTATTTGAACTATAAAATGGAGATGAACCAACAGGAACTACTTCATTGTGTTCTCTTTGAGATGGTACTTTTAAAGCATTTATTACAGTGTCTAGGACATAGTAGGTGCTGAATAATGATTGATTATTATCTTTAACTCTAAAATATTAAAAATAATTCTATCTCATAGGATATTCATTAGTATTAAATTAACTAAGGTTAATTTCACATCCATTAAGTGACTGATGTATATGAGATATTGAAAATATGTTCTTTCCCTTTCTCTTTCTTCTCCTGATGTGTGAAACCAGATGTAACAATTATAATTACTGGAGAACTGCAAGGGACATGTCACAAGTCTATTTCTCTAAGTCAGTGGCCATACAATTTTAGTGTATGACATAATCTTCTTTAGATTTATTTAAAACAAAAAAGCATCATTGGTCCCACCTCCTATGGAGAGGAAGCCCAGAAATCTGATTTCTAGCAAATATCCCAATACAAATAATACAAATGATGAGTTAACACTTCCTGAGTGGTCTAAGCCCTTGTTACTCAAAATGTGGTCCTTGTTCCAACAACTACAACACCCAGGGATTTGCTAAAAATACAGAATCTCATACCTAAATACTGAATCTTCATCAAATTTTAACAAGATCCCGAGGTATTTCCTGTACATATCACAGTGAATCGTGTTGGTCAAAACTCTTTTTCTGGGCCGTTAGGTAAGTCATGATCACCTGGATCTCATTAGCTTCTCCTCTAAGAAAATCTCTTCATTACATTTCATCATAAATGTCATCTTTATGAGAGATTGGTAGGAAAAATGGGCTTATTAAGATATTTCAACATTTCTACTGAATTACTATCAGATATTTTGTCCATTATATTGTCCAATGTCTTTCATTTAAAAGACTATAAAAGTTAATTTACAGGGAAAATGTCACTTTTAAAATCTCTCTCTACTGATGATTTTCTTTTTATTTAAAAAAATGAGAGTGACAAATGACTAGGATTTTCTTTCCATTGGTTGCTATCTCAAAATTAAATTTGGTATTCAATGATCATAATTTTATTAGCCTAGGTCTGGGGTATGTTAATTGTTCTTTCCATTGGCATAGCTCCAGCTTTTCTATTGCTCTTTTTTTTCTTTTAAGATTTATTTATTTGTTTGTTTGTTTTATATTGTGTTAGCCACCATACAATATGCCATTAGTTTTTGATGTAGTGTTCCAAGATTCATTGTTTGTGTGTAACACGCAGTCTACTGCTCTTTTAAATATTTGTTTTAAACATATGTATAATTTATGTACTTAAAAAGTACACAGGCTTATGCTTGTTTGCATTTTTACACACCCTTATAACCACCACCCAGAACAAGATATTGAGTATTTTCACACTCCCATATGCTTATGTCCCTTCCCAAATCAATAGTTCCCAAACCCAACTCCATCATCTGACTTCTGTGACATTGATTACTTTTAGCCATCCTTGAACTTCATATAAATAAGATCATAGACTACACAATTTTTTGTGTCTGGTTTCTCTTATTTAAGATAATGTCTTTGAAATCCATCTTGTTATTGTGTTTATCAGTAGTTTTTCCTTTATGTTTTTCCTTTATGTTGCTGTGTAGTATTCCATTGTTAAATATATCACAATTTTTGTTTCATCTATGTTTCTGTTGATGGGTTTATGACCTGTTTCTAGCTTGAGAGTATTATGAATAAAGGTAATGTGAATATTTGCATATAATTATTTTGATGGAGATATGTACTTATTTCTTTTTTTATTATTTTTATTAACATATAATGTATTATTTGCCCCAGGGGTACAGGTTTGTGAATAATTAGGCCTACACATTTCACAGCACTCACCATAGCACATACCCTCCCCACTCTCCATAACCCAGCCACCCTATCCCTACCCCCACACCCCCAGCAACCCTCAGTTTGTTTTGTGAGAATGAGAGTCTCTTATGGTTTGTCTCCCTCCCGATCCCATCTTGTTTCATTTTTTCCTTCCCTACCCCCAAACCCCCGCCCTGCCTCTCAAATTCTTCACTTCAGAGAGATCATATGATAACTGTCTTTCTCTGATTGACTTAGTTCTAATGGGTGTATACATGGAATTGCTCTCTTACTAGTCTATGTACACGAGTAAATCTTTTCTGGACATAGGGAAGATATACATTAGTATTGTAAATACATTTTTCAAAGAACAAGAAGGAGGAACCATAAGAAGACAAGAGAATAAAGAAACAATATAACAACATTTCAAGATTAAGTGTATACTATAGTATAGGGGGAGAATACTGGTTAAGGAATACAGAACCCTGGAAATCTTTAGAAAGTCACTTCTTTCTGGAGCTTTCAAAAAGATTGGTTAGTAGACTAGATGGCCTCAATGATTCTATCCACCTTGTTAATCTAGGAATTTAACATGATTTTTTTTTTAAGTGAATCATCTGGCTGTTTGAAAAGGAAATACATTAGAGTCCTTTCTGATGAATAAGTTGTGAGTGAGAATACTTTTAGAACTTTTCCTTCAAATGTTGAAATTGTTTCTCATGCCAGGCCTATTTTGTGGAGCTGACTGATCAGAGCCCATGGCATTCATTGGGCCACAGTTACTGGAGAACAAGGCCACTGTAACTTATAAGGCAGGAACCCACATTGCCCATCTTATTTTCATTTTGTCTTCTGTGGCAAAAATCTCTGAGGCAGAGCCTCAGCTCCAGGGCAGACTGTCTTCCTTTTTAGTCTCCTTTTTCCCACCCCATGTCCTTGTTTGGGTGAATACATTCAGGGAACGTGGTGCCCATTTACATGCTCCTTCCCCTACAGGTATGCTTTCACCCATGAGTCCCAATACTTAAATTTGGGAGAGATAAGACACCTCACTTCCTCTTTTACTTATCAACTCTAATTCAAGATTATCAGATATCCATGTATTAGTGTGTGCTAAATTCTTGGCTATTAACAAAACATTTTCTTTCCGATTTTTTTTTTTTTTTGCCTCATTCTTTTAGTAAAGAACCCCAGCAGGAAGAGTGAAAGGGTATAGGGCTGCTTGGACTCCCTCAAGGATTTCAGAAACAGGATATTGAGAGATCACAGAAATCTTGTAACTAGAGCAGTCAAAGGTCATGTGCCAAGAAAAGCGAGTTGTTAAAACAAGAAACCATGAGGAGAATCCTAGCATATTATGGCTGCCAGAGAGACAAACTTCATAAACATTCAAGCCACACATCCCACAGCCACAGATCAGGAGGGTTGCTTGGCCTTGAATTCCAATGAAAATAAAGATGCTAGGGGCACCTGGGTGGCTCAGTGGGTTAAGCCTCTGAGTTTGGCTCAGATCATGATCCCAGGATCCTGGGATCAAGCCCCACATCTGGCTCCCTGTTCAGTGGGGGGTCTGCTTCCCCACCCCCGCTTGCCTCTCTGCCTATTTGTGATCTCTGTCTGTCAAATAAATAAATAAAATCTTTATTAAAGAAAAAAAAAAGAAAGAAAGAAAAGAAAGGTGCAAAAGAGAGAGCTCTGGGAGGAGCTCTGGGAACCACATCTTGTTTCCAGACTCACCTACTGAAGAACCTGACCATGTCATGGAGCATTAATCTGGGCATCTGCCACAAGCCTGACCTGAGCTTCTCTCTTTATATAACACATTTATCTGCCCCAACAGCTTTTATTTTAAGGCTTTAATCCCAATCCACATACAAAAAAAAAAAAAATAAAAAACATTCAGAATGATTAAGACACCTGCCCTAGCGTGCACAGTTATTATGTGGTGAAATCAGCTTTAGACTTTGTCTGTCTGCAAAGTCCATGACATCTTTGTCATAACCAGCTAGCTCCATCTATCATTCTACAAATGAAGACATTACAATGCAAAATGCCTATACAAGTCGTCAGAGTCAGGATGAGAATCTGGAACTCCTAACTTACTACTGGGCTGGCCCCAGTCCTATTGCCCTGTCTTGTTAATGCTAAAACAAAGCAAAGCCTCATGTGGTTTTCAAGACATTTTCTGAAATGTCATGAAGAGATTGTTTTGTCATCTCTCTTTTACAGACTCAAGTACTGGAGTCATAGTGCCTTGATTTGAAGCCTAGGTCTGTTATTTGAGGTGTAACATTAGCAGGTTACTTAGTTTTCCTGTGCTTTAGTGTCCTCATTTATAAAATGAGAAAAAAGCAATGCCTTCTTAAGAAGTGTTAAGACTAAATGAGATAATACATGTAATTAGTTTGCAATTGCATTGGACACACAATCACCATATCATAAATAGCAACTATTATTATTTATCCTCTATTTCTGATGCATTAGCAGGCAAGGTGGTTCCACTGTAAAGTTAGAGGCTTGGGAGCTAGGAGGATGATTATTACTCCCATGATACTCACAGGTCTACTCAGGTACACTTCCTTAGGGACTTCGATCAGGTTGCTTTCATAGAAGAGAGCAAAGAGCCAGAGTATGCCTCACCCTCATAATTTTCCAACAGGTTAATTCATTATAATCTACCAGACCCTGAGCTGGGCCCCAAGACTCTAGAGATGAAAAGGATAGAGTGCTTCCTCACAGTTCAGCCAATCAAAGGCCCCTCAACAAATGAAGACAGTACAGTGGAATGTTGAACTATGTTGAGGAAGAGATGAGACCTAATCTATTTGCCAGTGAGGCTCATCAGACAACCCCAAAGGTCACTAGCAAGTTGCTCTAGAACTTGATGAATGATCAAGCTGAAAATCCAGCCTGAGATCCTGGGAATAAGACTGAGGGACAGGAAGATTATTATTTGTCTTTGAGCAAAGCTCTTTTCTGGACCATTGATCCTCATCCATAAAATGTGTAGATTTGTTAGGACCACTAAGTATTAAAGAGGAAATATGTTTAATGCTCACTCAGCTGCACCTGTACCAAAATTGGAACAATACAGAGAAGATTAGCATGGTCCCTGTTCAAGGATCACACACAAATTTGAGAAGCATTCTATATTTTCAATTGAAAAATAAAATTCATACAGAAAAAAAGAGGAAATATGTTTGGCATGTAGCAAGCACATACTAAATAATAATAATAATAATAATAATTTTAAAGTGCAAAACAATGATGGATCCATCAAAATGTTCTCTGAATTAGATCTAAGTTAATTTCTTCCAAAATTCTTAAAAAATATTCCATAAGGAAACTGAATGTGTAGCATGGCTACACTGGGTAGCTAAATAGACAGCTTTAACCCCAGAGAAGTGTCTGCTTCCCACCCCAACCAGAGCTATAGAGTTTCAGTGAGTGTTAGAACCCAGGTCCTGTGGTCTCAGAAAGCTAAATCCAAGACAGTCAGCAGCTCTGGTTAAAAGCCACAAGAAAGACAATAGAAATCAGTCCATGAACTACCAGGAAAGCCCTTTATTATTCATCCAAAAGAATATGTAAACTGTCAGGGATCCTGAAGGGGGTGAAAGAAAGTTAAGGGATTGGAGTCATAATAATTCTTCTATGTATTAGCCCTGATTCTGAAGTGCCTTTTCTTTATCATTATCATCCTTCTCCTGATAGGTGTGGCTTAGGGAAGTAAACCTGTGTGTGTGTGTGTGTGTGTGTGTGTGTGTGTGTGTGTGTGTACTTCGCCTGGGAAATGACAAATGGGCTAAAATTGTAGTAACACCAAAAATTAAAATATACACTTGGCTATAAGAAGTAGGGATGGGATGGGAATGAAATGGAGAAAGACTTTACAAGAGAATCACTTTGACTTACAAACACCATCAGAACAGGGACTGGGTTGACCTAATATATCATATCTTCAGCATCTAGCACAATGGCATTCAGCAGGCATTCAGTGAATATCAATTGAAAGGACAGATCAATGAAAAGGAGAAGAAAAACATTCCAGACACAGGATGTAGGACATCACTCTCAGTCTGTCCAGAGTCTACCTAATAGAAATGAGAATCAATTACCTAAGAGAGAATAGGGTTATCTGCTTTTTTATAGCCAGTATGGGCCCAAACCTTTGGAAAGGTGAAGCTGCTAATTGGAGGATATGATAGAGTCTTTTACTTCCCATCTCACCTGTGACTTACTGCCCAATCACAGGTTGGCTTCCTCCTCAGGGAAAGGAATAGTCTTGGTGGATAGACCACAAGAGATGAGGGAGAAAGGGAGGGGCTTCTCCTCCCAAGAGTTGCAGGTACAAGAGAACAGTGACCTTTTGCTTAAGGATTACCACACAAATGTGAAGTCCAGTGGCTGCTAGCATGTTTCCAAGAAAAAAGAACCACTTATTTTTTGGGTATGGACAAGCAAGGACATAGTGAATCAGGTTCCAATATGAATCAAACCAAAAACATGGAGGGAGGAGGATAAAGATCTCTTACCATTGTCTTAAGCTGGGCAAGGGTACAGGAGGGATGAAGATAGAATATTTCTGCATGATGGATCCCAGGGTATTATGAATGGGCACTGCTGATGAGAGGTAGGCAGAGGCCAGAGTATGTCATAATGAGAGTTCTGGAGTTTATTCTGAAAATCAAAGATGCCAAGGGAAATTTATAATCTAGAGAGTGGCAGGATCTTATTTGACACTGGAAAGCAAATTCTCATTCAGATTCTTAAAGTGTGGAAGATTCTGAAAATGACTGCAAACTCCTCCAGCTCTTGCATGCATACCTCTTTCATCAAGTGGCAGGATATATTTCCTCCCCTACCTGCCTTGACTCTGAATTTGGCCTTTGGCTTGCTTTGACCACCAGCACATTGGTAAGCATGATATAAATATGGGTTGAAAGTGCTTACACATTAGGGTTTTCTCTCTCTCTGAAACTACCAGGGACCTGAGCTCAAACTAGTCTGCTGAAGTAGGAAAGATCAAGTGGAAGAGACTGAGGCACGGTGTGAACATCCTACAACAGTCAGACATTGTGAGTGTAAGCATGCTAGATCATCCAGCTACTGGCCAATGCACCAGCTGACCACAGGTCCATGGGCAAGCCCAGAAGAGACCAGAAGTGACTCAGATCAGAAAAGGCATCCAGGCAACTAACAAGATATGTGAGTGATTTAAAAAAAAAAAAAATCTATTGCTGTAAGCCACTAAGCAACAGTAGCTAACTAGTTAACTAGTATGGAATGTGACCTGAATGTCAACTTCTCTGTACTCATACTAATATAGTATTGAACAGTAATAAACAAATAAGAAACTACGAAAATATTCCAGAGAGCAATCTCAGTATATATAAAACATGTAATATATGCTGAGTCATAAGGTAGCTCTATTTTTAATTTCTTGAGGAACTGAAGGGGCACCTGCACCCCAATGTTTATAGCAGCATTGTCCATAATAGCCAAACTATAGAAAGAGCCCAGATGTCCTTTGACAGAGAATGGATAAAGAAGATGTGTGTGTGTGTGTGTGTAATGGAATATTACTCAGCAGTCAGAAAGGATGAAATCTTACCATTTACATCAATGTGTATAGAACTGGAGGGTATTATGCTGAGCAAAATAGCCAGTCAGAGAGAGATAATTATCATATAGTTTCATCATATGTGGAATATAAGAAACCATACAGAGGATCATAGGGAAAAGGAGGGAAAACCAAATGAGAAGAAATCAGAAAGGGAGACAAATCATGAGAGACTCTTAACTCTAGGAAACAAATCGAGGGTCACTGGAGGGGAGGTGCTTGAGGGGACAGGGTAATTGGATGATGGGTTAAGGAGGGCACGTGATGTGATGAGCACTGGGTGTTACATGCAAATGATGAATTACTGAACTCTACATCTGAAACTAATGATATACTATATGTTGGTTAATTGAATTTAAATTTAAAAAAGAAAAAAATGTAATATATGTCAAAGGTGATATTTCAAGACAATGGAAAAATGATAAATTATTAAGTAGTTCTAATGGTGGGTTATCTTTCTAAAGAAAAATAAGGTTGTATACCTATCTATCTCATGCTAAATGTAAGAAAAAAAGTAAATGGATAAACTATTTAAACGTTAAAAAACATAAAATCAAAGGACAATATACACAAAACCACCTAGGGGTTGGGGAGACCCCCCAAAACACAGAAAACCCAGAAGCATTAAAAAGAATATAGATGTAACTGACCATAAAAATGGGGGGAAAAGATATTATAAAGTCAATAAAATGGGAAGAATAGGGGTAAGGGAATAGCAATGCAGTTGACAGATAGAGGACCAGTATCTAACATACAAAGTTATCATGTATACTCAAAAAATAAAATAGTAAAATCTACATATATGTAAATTGCAGAAGAGAAAATTCAAGTGGACAGCAAACATAAAAAGATGCTCAAGTTCACTGGTGGACAAGAAACAACAAAATATTACCTTATGTATCCATTTCCTGCCAAGGGTTGAAAAGTATAGTAACACTGATTACCAGCCACAATAGGAGAAATGTACTCACATACATCACTTGTGGACATGTTACTTGTTACAACCATTTTGGAAAGAAACCTGGAAACATCTGCTCAAAATAAAAATATGTCTTTGACCCAAGAATCTCTTTCAACCCAGAAGTCTCACTCTCAGGAACCTATCCTATAGAAATAAAAGGAACTGAGGGGTAACTGGGTGGCTCACTTGGTTAATCAGCTGCCTCAGGCT
This sequence comes from Martes martes, assembly GCF_963455335.1. NCBI lineage: Eukaryota > Metazoa > Chordata > Mammalia > Carnivora > Mustelidae > Martes > Martes martes. The sequence continues at coordinate 149,511,311 of NC_137889.1, forward strand.
GAAGTCATGATCCTCGGGTCCCAGGAGGGAGCCCAGTGTTGGCTCCCTGCTCAGCAGGGACTCTGCTTCTCCTTCTCCCTCTGCCCTCTCCCCTGTTCATGCTCACTGTCTCTGTCTCTATCTCTCTCAAATAAAGAAATAAAACCTAAAAAAAAAAAAAAAAAAGCAATGAAAGAAACTGAATTGTTTCTCAGGGGCAAAAAAAGTCAGAAACTAGACATATCCATCAGGAGAATAAGATTAAATAAATTTTAGTGCATCTACATTTTTCATGGAATACTGAGCAGTCATTAAAATGAAGTTAAGCAATAACAGTTAACTTGATGGGATTTCTATTAACTACTGACAGGTAGTTAATATGTATAAAAATGTATGGGAGATATAATGCAGTTTTTTTTTAAAGCAAACAAATAACTCCCAAATCCCTTTATTTATATATTTATAAGTGACTAGATATCTATATTTTTGTAAGTGGTTATAGAAGCATGAAGAAACTATTCATAAAAAGATGCATTTTGTTAGTATGGGTTGAGGGAGAGTGGATGAGGCAAATGTGTGGCAAGAAAAAGAGCACAAATTGAAAATAAAAATAAAACAATGGGAGAAAAGATGACCCAACAATACAACACATATGGAATAATCCTACTTCTGTAAATTGTCAATTCAGAACAAAAATATTATAAATTATATATGTAACTTTATATAATATTATTATGGAATATAACATGTAATATATAATGAATAGAATATATATGCATGTTCTATTCATTACATAGATTCTGACTTACGCCAGAATGGAGATAATGAAGGAGTATGAAGTAATTCACTGTGAATATGCCCTGAAAGAGAGACAAAAGGATTTGCTGAAGGATTTGGTGTGGCATTTCCCCTTGGGAAGAAAGAGAGGACACATGGGCAGTTACAAGATATTTGGGAGCTGAAGGGGGGTGCCTGGGTGGCTCAGAGGGTTAAGCCTCTGCCTTCAGCTCAGGTCATGGTCTCAGGGTCCTGGGATCGAGCCCCACATTGGGCTCTCTGCTCAGCGGGGAGCCTGCTTCCCCTTCTCTCTCTGCCTGCCTCTCTGCCTACTTGTGATCTTTGTCTGTCAAATAAATAAATAAAATCTTTGGGGAAAAAAAAAGATATTTGGGAGCTGAGTCAATGGAATGATGGGATTTCCATAAATTAAGATGGGACAAAGCACAGGTATAGTTGGTTTTGAAGAAAACATTAGGAGTTCTGTGTGAGACATGGTGAATTTTATGATACATGCTAAGAGTGATGATGAGAACATAATAGGATATGCAAGTCTGATAGTCAGGCAAAGATCTAGTATGGAGATATAAACTTGGAAGTCAGCAACCTAGAGACTTTCAATGGCTTGTGACTGCATGATATATCCAAGAGATCAATGGGTTAGAGTAGGGGTCCAAGGACTAAACCCTGGATGAAAATAGCCATGATATATGTTATATATTCATGGTATATAAAGGACCAGTATCTGTAACATACAAAGTTACCATGTATATTCAAAAATTAAAATAGTAAAGTCTACATATATGTAAATTGCGGAAGAGAAATTTCACACGGACAACAAACATAAAAAGATGCTCAAGTTCATTGGTGAACAAGAAACAACAAAATATTACCTTATTACCTTATGTATCCATATATATAAATGAATATATATATATATATGTGTGATAAATTTCAAAAAGAGCAATTTTCAAAGTAATGTGTATAGTATGATTCTCTTTGGCTTAAAATAAGTCTAACTAAACACTTACATTATTTTATATACATATATCCAAAGAGTGGGAAAATTGGAATGATATACATGAGCTTATTAACACCAGCTACCTCAGGAACATGGAAATGCAGGTATCATTGTGGAAGGGATAATTAGGCCATTATACATCTTTGTTTTTGTCTTTAATTTTTACTTATTGTAACAGATAATTGTAATTTATAAAACTTCAAAGGAAAAAAAAAAAACTTTTCTTCCCACCAAAATAGTAATCTCTGATTTCTCTCTAGTTGGGAAGAATAATAACCCATGTTCTCTCCAAAGCCTTGTGCAAACATTCAAGCCAAACTGGAAGAGTAAAAAGACTTCTTTCTGCTCTGCAATTCCGTGACATATCAGCCAGAGATTCCAAGGAAGGAAGCTGGCATTGAAAATTTGCCTTGAGCAAGAGCACAGCTTTAAGAAAAGGTTCAACTAATCTTCTTTGTCTGTGGGTAACTGAGCTGGAGAAGAGCAGAATCAATCATTCTGAGAGCTCTGAGATGGAAATGGGAAAAGCATATTCATATAAACAGGAAGGATCAAGAGGAAAACATAAGAAGGGAACAGGAGCAAGAGAAGTGCCTCATGTGCTGGATTAGGACTGGAGGAAGGATCTACACTTCTACTGACTTCAGGAGCAATTACTGAGCTGGACACAGATGTTAACTGTATAATATATTGAATGAGACCATTGACTTTGGACTGACACTGACTATCTCAGTTCTAGCTCTATCAATTCATTTTATCACCTAGGGTAAGGTATCCATACTTCTCCATATTTCAGTCAACTCATATGAAAATAGTGTGATGATGATTATGATGATGACAGTAATAGTAAAAATAATAATTATATCCTTGCTTCATAGGGGTGTTTTGATTAAATAAGGCAATTTTTATAAAGTACCTAACTTAATGTCTGGTATATAGCAAGCATATTATTGTTATCATCATCATCATCTCAGTATAATCAATTTAGTTAATTCTGTGGGCTGAATTGTGTTCAACAAAAATATATTTTCACATCCAAATACCTGGCACCCATAAATACGACCGTATTTGGAAATAGGATCTTTAGAATTAATTAAGGTGAAATCATAATGGGTTAGGATGAGCCCTAATTCAATGACTGATGTCATAAGAAGAGAATAGTGGACACAGAGACACAAGAAGGATGACATGGAAAAATAAAGACAGAGATCAGAGTGGTGCAGCTAGAAACCAGAGAATACCAGGGACTGTCAGCAGCCACCAGAAGCTAGAAGGGAGGCATGGAACACTCACCCTCCAAGCCTCCGGAAGGAATCGACCATGACAACACTTTGATTTCATACTTCTAGCCTCCAGAACTATGAGACAATCATTTCTGTTGCTCCAGCCACCAAGTTAAGTTTGCAGTAATTTGTTATGGCAGCCACAGGAAATTAATACTGTTAAAGGTATGGAAGCAATTGGTGAACTTTGCTAGCAGCAGCCCCCAACACCACAGAAACCACATTAGTCTGAGGATTTATTAGTCTCATGAATTTGGACATGTTGATTATGGAACATAAAATGGAATATTCCTTCATCTGTTCCATTCAGTGGAACCTTAGGTAGCTTACAGACTTCATAATAGGTCAGGGAAGACAGAGACACCCACAATTCATGGACTGAACTGAATACCAATGTAGAACAGGGTCTCATTGGGAATTCTTGAATAACCATCAAAAAATAAAGGTAAAAGCCTGTTTTTTCAGAAAATATAAAAATAATAGATATCAATGCTTATACTTACTATGTACCCATTCATTATTCTAAGCATTTTGCATTTTCTTATCTATTTTATTCACATTACAAATCTACTTAATAGAAACAAAGAATAAGTGATACCATACTTTTTTACTTGTGGTAAAAAGGTATTATGGAAATGAACCTTGGAATGTGCCTAAAATATACAATAAATGCAGACTACTAAAGATTCATGTTCCCTTTCTATGGTACAGAGCTGTTGCCTGAAAGTCACTGCCAAACCAGGGATTATACTTTCCAAGCCCCTTGCATTTATTCTATATGAGGCCCTGTCACTCACATATAGCCAATATGAGCAGAAGTGGCATGTGTCAATTCCAGGCCAAGAAATTCAAATATACAACAAACATTTACCATTTCCTCTTTTCCATGCACTAGAAGCCCAATGATGAGTAGTATAGGGCTTTTCTAAGCTTCAAGAAGACTGCATCCCTGAGCTGTTCATTGGAGGCAAGGCATCCAGGAGCTCTGCTCCACTGGGAATATCAACATTGCTAAACCATCCTGGAATTCTTTATTATAATATGCAGCCCAGCTTGATTATTATTATCATTATTATTATCATCATAGAATTATTATCACATAGCTTCTCACTTTTAAGAGCAAGGAATGAACACATTAAACTCTACTGTTATACTGAAGCCATCCCAACCAAAGAAATTTTGCAGCCTAGAAACTCACTACAATGTCTCTAATATCTGAAGTTTAGGTCAAGAGAAAAATCTTTCTTGATGCATTTGTCCATTTTATTTCCAGGTTCCTTCCAAACACCAACGTAAAGAGCCCATTTTCCCTGAAGTGCTTGGAAATTATACTTTTTGTTGAATATTGCTGTTTTTCAGATTGTAATTCTCAGCTATAGGTAAGGTAGCAGATAGACCTAGCTGATTAAGCTCATCCAGCTCTTATATCTGGGCAACTAATGTGTCATAAACAATTTGGGAACATGTCCACATCACTGAGTGGCAAAGCAGAAGAAAAACTTATTCTTCTCAGACAGCAATATAGGTTTATAATTTTTCAGTGTTATCTGAAAAGAAACAGAAATGAATAATTACATTATTGGGTACCATTTTGAAGATCCTTAAAAGCCAATCTCCTCTCCTTATCTTAGCTAATTAAAATGATAAGAGGACATTTCTCAGTATTTCACCATTCCATTGTACCCAGGGTAATATATTAGATGTTACTTAATTTTTCCCCTAAATCTATAAGCTTGTCTTTACAGACTCAAGATTTGCTCCAAGTCAAGGTGGTTGGAGCATTGCACAATTGTTCTTAAGTACTCCATAAAATGTCTCTTTTCCTTTTTTAATCACTCATCACCCACTGTCACAATACTCAACTGCATCACTGTAGCATGAAAGCAGTTATAGTCGGTACTTAAATGAATGGGCATAGATGTATTGCAATAAAACTTCATCTACAAAACAAGCATTTCAGACAGCATTTCAAAGACAGGGAAAATTAAGTGCAACAATCTACAGCATTAATGTGAGTGACACATTCAGGGGGGGGAAAAAGGTCATTGATCAGAGATTAATGAACATGGAAGATAGCCATATGAGAAGTCCAAGAAGTATCAGGGACTGGAGCACACAGAACTTGCTAGGCAACAATTTAGTTTTAAATCTGTGTGCTTTTGATGTTCAGTGAGGAAAAGATAGAAATGAAGGCAGATAACTGAACATTTAACTTGAGAAGCAAGGTTGCCCATGGTGGGAGGTAGGGAAAGTTTGGAGAATGAAACTCAAAAATTCTATTTCAGCCAACACATGATTTGCAAGCCAATTTCCCTGCAAAAAATTGGAATGAAAATTAACAATCCATTTGTTCAGTCTTAAATTCTCTTTCTAATAATTCTCTCTCACATTTTGGTGTCCTGAAAAGAGGGTAAAATTTAGCATTGACAGAATCAGGTTGAAATATCAATTCTTACACTATCTAGCTGTGTGAATCAGGAAAGCCATCTCTCTGATCCTCTACTTTTTCATCTGGGAAATAAGTTTATTTTCATTATTAACTTCATAGAGTTGTTTTGAAGAAAAGTTCTTAATGAAGATTGTGGCATAAAATAGGTTCTCCATGAAAAATTGCCTCTTCCTCCTCATTTACTTATTTACTCAAAAAACATCTATTATATTTTGTGCCAAGTATGTGTCCAGTATTGTTCCAAACACTGGGTTAGAGATGTGAGCAAGACTAATAAGTCTCAGCCCTCATGAACCACACAAGCATGTTTGTTGGATGTATATGGATATGGAGCCCCTAAGAAGGAATTTTATAATGTCTGGAGATATTTTTGGTTGTTATACTACAGAAAGATGCTATCAGCTAGTGGGGAGAGGACAAGGATTCTGTTAAACTTATTACAATCCACAGGATAGCCTCACCCATATTATTTAGCCCCAAATGCCAGTAACATGGTGAGAAATGCTGATATAGGGATGCGTGTGTGTGCGCGCGCACGCGCGCGCACGCATGTACCCTTAAAAAAAAAAAAAAAAGGCTATAGAGGCACCTGGCTGGCTCAGTTGGTAGAGCATGATGTGACTCTTGATATTGAGATTGTAAATTCAAGCTCCATATTGAGTGTAGAGATTATTTAAGAATAAAATCTTTGAAAAAAAAGTATAAAAAGAATACTGAAAGGAAAGTTGTGTTTTAGAGTTCTAATTGAAGAGGAACCCTGAAAAATATAAAATCTTCATCTCAGTAATATCTGAAAGAACTTCCTAAATAGAAGGATTACATGATGTGATGAACACCTGGTGTTATACACAACTAATGAATCATTGAACATTATATGAAAAATGAATAATGTACTATACATTAGCTAGTTGAATTTAAATGAAAAAAATAAAATAAAAATAAACAGAAGGACTAGGATTTATAACTAACCACCATAATTTTTAAAAAAATGACTCCAGCTATAAACATGAATTTAAAGCCAGTCATTAATTTTGCTTTAATCTTCAGGGCTTTATGTACTTCCTTATATTCCTGTATTATTACCTATGATGAGGAAGACAATTTTTGAAGTTGAATAGACTTAGGACCAAATCCTGGACTTATAATTTATTACAAAATCTTGAGAAATCTCACTTAATATATTGTACCCTTGGTTTCTTTACTGCAAATAGGATCAATAATAGAAAATACATAAAGTGGAGTTGTTTTAAAAATTGAATAAAATAACCCATTTAAAATGCGTATGTCAAACCTTCCTGCACTGTTGATGGGAATGCAAACTGGTGCAGTCACTCTGGAAAACAGTGTGGTTGTCCCTCCAAAAGTTTAAAATAGAACTACCCTATGATCTAGTAATCACAATACTGGATATTTACTCCCCCAAAATACAAAAACCATGATTCAAATGGATACATGTGTTCCTATGTTTATAGCAGCATTAATTACAATAGCCAAATTATGGAAGAAACCCAAGTGTCCATTGACAGATGAAAGGATAAAAATGTGGCATATATACAGAATGGAGTATTATTTGGCCGTAAAAAAGAATGAAATCTTCCCATTTGCAAGAACATGGATGGGGTAGACAGTATAATGTTAAGTGAAATAAGTTAGTTGGAGAAAGAAAAATACCACATGATTTCACCCATATATGGAATTGAAGAAAAAAGCAAATAAGCAAAGGAAAAAAGAGAGAGAGAGAGAAGCCAAGAAACAGACTCTTAACTATAAAGAACAAATGGATAGTTACCAGAGGGGAGGTGGGTGAGAGGAATGGGTGAAATAGGTGATGGGAATTAAGAAGTGTATCCTGATGAGCACTGGGTGATATACAGAATTGTTGAATCTCTATATTGTACATCTGAAACTAATATAAACCATATATCAACCATACAGAAATTAATTTTTTTAAGTTTAATAAAACAAAAAATAAAATGACTATGTGACTGTCTAGCACACAGTAAGAATTCAATAAACAACCATCCCCTTCCTACCTAATTATCTTGGAAATGGGAGTGGAGAGAGGGGTGACCCAATGCCTCTTGGCTATTTCTATCTATCTATTATCATTAGTAAATCAGTGGCTAAAAATCTGAGACTCATTTTTTTTTAACTTTTCTCCATCTTTCTCTCTTCTCTGGCATTCCTCCTCTGAATCAGTCATACAGTCATACAGATTTAGTCTTTTTGGTAAAAGCAGGTAAGTTTAGTGTACAACAGTTTAAGAATGAACCAAGGGAGCTGTCCAGCAAAGAGTTAGAAATTTAAGACCAGAAAATAGAAGAGAAGATAATTCCCTTATTGTCATTAGAGAAGCCATCCATCTTGTGGCAATATCACAGAGGAAGAAAGCCTCAAGAAAGAGTGAATATGACTAAAGCTTAAGGAAGATTTTCATGTAAAAAACACCCATCAATGTGTCATGATAATCAAGAGAAAGAAGTTTTACAAAGCCTGAAGAATGGACGTAGGTAGTCAGCAAAATCAGATGTGTTGGAAGATGATGAGGATAGAACAAGTTTGGTAATTGTAAGGTCATTGTCAACTCAACAATTTAGTAGAGTGGTAGGAATGGAACCCAGATCACAAGAGGATCCATTGGAACATAATAACTCTGAGGCAATATATGGATAAGACATTTTTAAAATACTCATAGCGGTAAGTGAACACATGGAAGTTTGGGGAGAGTGGCGGCCTGGAGAGGACAGGGAAGCTGCTTGCTCTTTCTCCAGACCTTGCCTTACCTAACTCTTGCATTGGCTCTTCCTGAGTTACATCCTTTTCTAATCAACTACTTTTGCAATCTAGTGCAAAAGACAGCCAAGCAGGTAGAAATTCCCCTTCGAGGAAGCATGTGCTGCCAGAAGATCCTTTGAAACCTCGATCACCTGTTCAAGGAAGAGTAAGAGAGAAACAAGACCAGTGATATTTGTTGCTGATGAAGAGAGTGAATCAAAATAAGAGACTACAGCTTCAGCTGAAACAGAATGAAGTAACTCAGGAGAATTCTGCTGATCCAAGTTATACACTGTGTATACAGAGGCCTCAAGACCTGTAACTCTGTAGTTTCCAGAGAATTCTGTAGAGAAATGGCCAACCATGTAGAAAACAAATGTTATCCCAATGGGGTACATAGATTGCAATTATTAAAAGCAACAAGATATATATATATGATGTTCATAGCAAAACTAAGTAGAGAAATGGGATGGCATCTTTAAAAGGAGGTGGGCATGGTGAACTAGTACAGATGTAAAATTATTAATTTGGGAAAACAAGGGAGAAGGAACAATGGAAGAGAAGCTGTGTGAAGATACAGAGTAGCTATGAAGTATAGCAAAGATAACCCTTATCACATATCACCATTTTTTCCAGTGAGGCAGGGGATGAGTCACTGGTGAGTAAGTAGGTAAAGAATTGGGGTGAAAATGTAAAGAGCTTGTAGCTGTTGTTTTGGGAAAACATCAGACCACTTAAGAGAAAAATCTAGGAATGCTAAGCTGTGGGCAGACCCCCAACTGAGGATAAATTGAATCAACTTACCACGGACTTGACCATCATACTTGTGTGTTTTTCTTCAGCATAAGGGTCTGGCATGGAGCACAGCAAAACCAATAGACTGGACAGTAGATGATCTGAGTCAGGATGTTAGGGAGATAAGAATGAAAAAGGTTAAAGTTGGAATGGAAAACCTCAGAGTGGTAGCAGGTACACGAGAGATCTATATGCTGGTGTTCAGTTTGGTTGGGAAGATATGGGGGACTAAAAGGAATATGGGAAGGGATTATTATTATAGTCAGTTATTTTTTTAATATTTTATTTATTTATTTGACACAGAGAGAGAGAGACAGTGATAGAGGGACTACAGGCAGGGAGAGTGGGAGAGGGAGAAGCAGACTCTCTGCTAAGCGGGGAGCCTGATGCGGGGCTTGATCCCAGGACCCTGGGATCATGATCTGAGCTGAAGCCAGACGCTTAACCACTGAGCCACGCAGGTACCCTATAGTCAATTATTTATCAAATATGTAAATTTACCATGTAGGGCTGTAAGTGAGACAATGGGGAAACAAGTATGAGCAGAACACAATTTAAGGATCTTGCTATCCAGTGGATAAAAGAAATAGTCATCATCTTTGAGTGTTTTAAAGAGCTTCTAAGTCCAAGGGAAAGAAAGCCATGGAAGTGACTTTAAACTCAGCAGAGAATTTATTATAAGGACAAGGGTGTAACTCAGAACCAAAGGGCAGGGAGTACAATCACTTTTCTATAAGGACTAGAAGCAGAGATAGGAAAGCTTTACCTTTTCAATTCCTATTTTTGTTCAGTCCTCTTATTTCATATCTTTGAATCTTCTTTATCTACAGTCTGGTTTTCTCTATACTCGTGTATCTTCTTATTGATGCTTTAGCACCTCCCAGTTAATAATCCAACCAAAAGATATTAGTGTCACCACATACTGATATCAAATTCAGGGAGGAAACTTGATTGGCTCACCCTACCAAGGGATTGATTCCTTCTGGGTCAAATATCTACCCTTCAGTCAATCAGCTATATCCAAGGGTTGCAGGGTTACTTGTTCAAAACACAAGGAAATGTGAATGGTGAAGAGACTCAAGAGGAAGAAAACAATATTCAAGAGGTCAGTCTGAGAGAGGAAACTTTGGTGAATCTTTTACATGTTCACACCGCAATGCAGTAGATGCATGAAGTAAACAACTGTACCTACTATTTATTGTACTATGTGCCAGGAACTGCAATATGCTTTATTGGGTGGAAAGGCCTTAGCTTGTGTTTCCTGTAAGTAAAGATTGAGGCAAAGTCTTGAATACCGATAGTTTACTTAGGAATATGATTTCACTTATTTGTGGAGCATAAGGAATGACATGGAGGACATTAGGAGAAGAAAAGGAAAAGTGAATTGCGGGAAATCGGAGGGGGCAGATGAACCATGAGAGACTGTGGACTCTGAGAAACAAACTGAGGGTTTTGGAAGGGAGGGGGGTGGGGGGGATGGGTAAGTCTGGTGGTGGGTATGAAGGAGGGCACATATTTCATGGAGCACTGGGTGTGATGCATAAACAATGAATCTTGGAACAGTGAAAAATAAAATAAAATTAAAAAAAAAAAAAAGAAATGTGATCTCAGAAAGGAGGAATGGGGTTATGGTCCCAAGAAAAGGGAAAACAAACTGGTTGTCAATCCTGAGTGACTTTCTAAACAAAGGATAGATAGGTAGGGCATTTATTTCCCAGGTTTTATTTCCCAGGCTTGACCTGGGAAATAAAGCCCTATAGTCATTATTTCCCCTACACTTTCAGGTTATGTGCACAGTGCATCTTAATCTTCAGTGTCAGAAAATCTTCGGGGCAGAAGGTAAGAGGTCTTCTGTGCAGGCTTAGGTGAAATGCTGTCAGTCTTCACCTGCTCAAACTAGTCCAACTTCCATGTAATTGGTTACTATAGCAGTGACTGTATAAACGTTGGGGCTGAGAGAATGTGAAGCAGTGAACAAGGAGATTCCAGAACAAGAGATGTCAAAAGGTAAATAGAATATGAGATCAGGCTGTAGGAGCTGGCTTCATCATCATCTCTACTGACTCATTAACCTGCATCACCCACATTCATCAAGCACTTATTGTGAATAAAGCAGGATGTTAGGATATAAAGGTAGCACAGAGAGAGAGAGCTAGAACAGGAACCCAAAAGGGAAGGGGGTAAGTATAAACTGGGTCTCCATTTGCTCCCATGTACATTATATTTAGAATCTTGTTTGTGCATGACAACAACTCTGTGATTTAAATATTCATGTGTCCTGGGGCACCTGGGTGGCTCAGTGGGTTAATGCCTCTGCCTTCAGCTCAGGTCATGGTCCCAGGGTCCTGGGATGGAGCCCTACATCAGGCTGTCTGCTCAGCAGGGAGCCTGCTTTCCCCTCTCTCTTTCTCTCTGCCTGCCTTTCTGCCTACTTGTGATCTCTGTCTGTCAAATAAATAAATAAAATCTTTATAAATAAATAAATAAATATTCATGTGTCCTATTAAACAGAAAGTGAGGGCCAGGTTAGTAAATAATAGTGCAAGGTCACATGACTAGAATTAAAATCCAAGTCTACTCCTCACACTCATTTTTTTCTTCAAAGCAATTTTAAGTTAGACACTACTCTTGCCTTCAAGAAGGTTGATCATGACATCATAATGATCATGACATCATAAGAGATTATTTGACCGAGCAGAAGAAAGCTGATGATTGGATTTAGAATACCAAGGGTTGGGTAACTGTGCTCCAAATATTGATATTGATAGTATTTTGCCATTAGATGTCTTTAGGAAACCTAGGGTACAAAACACAAAGATGAGGACTCATTTTGTTTTGTTTTTTTTCCTATCATGCAAAACAACATTTGCCGGCATTCTGAAAATGTTATTCTAATGAAAATGTGGAAGTGGTAGTGGAAAAAAAGAACATATTCACTTGATGGGTCCTGTAGAGTTTCTTCCAGGCTGAAGACTTTGGCAGAGTATCAGGACTAGGATTCTGGAAGCAATGAATTAGAATGAAGAGTTCTCCATCTGTAAATGGGGCAGGCATTTACAAGGTTAAAATTTGCTCAATGGGACTCTGTGTGTTCATACAGAAATTTAACATTTCGAACATACTTTGCATGTTAATAAAATAGTTTCCTACAAAGTTGTCCTTAAGGATAAACAAATGAAAACTACTGGGGTTGCTCAGGCCAGTAATTATTGCTGATTTTCCAAGTAGAATCGTGCCACAGCAACATGAATCACGATAAAGCACAGAGATGCTATGCTGTGGGCAGAGCTCACAGTTGAGGTTAGAGAGTATAGCCTTGACATGGTTTTCTCCATGTGGCTTTCTCTAGCGATACTGGCTGCCAAAGAGCAAAATAGAGAGTAATAGACTTAACAGTGGATGATGTCAGGCAAGATGTCAGCAGGTTAAGTTGAAGAAGCAACCTGAGTCTTTGGGGCCACACATGGTTCCATAGCTAGATGGTGAGACCTTTTGGTCAAACACTTTCTTTCCTCTAACCCATAGCCATAGACACACAGACACAACACAGCACACATGCGTGCACACACACATGTGCATGCATGTGCACATACATGCAAATAAGAATTTTGAGAAAAGGAGAAAACCAGGACACTTAGGAGATGAAAATTCTCAGTTGACAGCCATTCTTTTTCCTGAAACAATTCCTTGAGGCTAACAATAATAACCACCATTTATTCAGTACTGATGATGAACCAAGCTTTTTCTCACTTAGTGCTCAAAACAACTCTTTGAGGTGAGTATTTATGATCCTCATTTCACAGATGAGGAAGCTTCAGCTCAAGATGAAATAACTTGCCCAAAGTCCTCAACTAGTGAGTGATGAGGCTGATACTCAGACTCAGTTTCATGTCTCCCTGACTGAGAGCTCAGGTCCTCTCAGTGTATAAAACCTGCAGTACCCATTCTGGCTCTGCCTTAATGTTATTTTATTGAGGAAATTTTTAATTGATCTATTCAATCTGACTGTTCTGTTTCATCAGATTTGGGTTTTAAAAAATCAGTACATTCAACAATGAAACAAAAAAGGGACTAAATCTTTACATATTTTGCATCTAGTTTTAACTTCCTTTTATTTTCATGTATTTATTGGTCATCCATAACGGATTTTAAGTTGGCTTTTTGAATCATGGACCAAGATACATTGAGCATTGTGTTGAATGCTTAGAAGACACAAAAAAAAATAGGTCCCCAGCTTGATAGTTGGGGAATTGAAAGTACAACTAAATAGGAAAGGAAAGGAGACATAGACAAAGATGGAAATTAGAAAAAGTATGATAAATATCACGTTGATTAGTCTATACAGTGTCCTGTGAGGTCACAAAAATCTTTGTTAAAACCAAATAGGATATCCTATAGGACTGGGTTGAAGAGATTTTTGGACTTAGCAAATGGAAGGAAGGATTTTTCATCAACTTAGATGGAAAGGTGGCAGAATGGGTCAGGTCGTGACAGTGGGTGGGGTGAGGAGATAATTGGCATATAGATTTTAAGTAGTCTGTTAGATTTCTAAATAGAGATGTGAAACAAACAGTTGAATATTAGAACTGGAGCTTGGGGGTTAGGTCTTGACCCTTCAGCACATAGATGCTATTTAAAATCTGCTATTGCGTGATCATCAAGAAAATAAACTTGTAAGGAAAAAGACAAATGCTAAGCTCAGGGCAGCTTCAGATAAACAGGTCATGATGGGGGCACCTGGGTGGCTCAGTGGGTTAAAGCCTCTGCCTTCGGCTCAGGTCACGATCCCAGAGTCCTGGGATGGAGCCCCACATCGGGATCTCTGCTCAGCGGGAAGCCTGCTTCCCCCTCTGTCTCTCTGCCTGCCTCTCTGCCTACTTGTGATCTCTGTCTAATAAACAAATAAAACCTTAAAAAAAAACAAAAAACAGGTCATGATGACAAAATACCAATAAAGGAAACAGAAAAAAAAAATCATCAGTAAAATAGGAAGAACATCATAAAGCTTTAGAGTCCTGGGGATCCTAAGGAAAATATATCAAAGAGGAGAAGTGAATCACCTATGTCAAATACTGCTGATAAATCAAGTATGATGGAGATTGAGACTTGACCGCTGGATTTAACAACTTGGAGGTCAATGGTGACCTTGAAGTGAGCAGTTTCCACAGAGTGGTAGGGAGACAGACTTTTCTTTAAGTGCATTTAAGGGAAAAGAGGAGAAAAATTGAAAATAGATGATTCTTTCAACTTTTGAAGCAGAGAAAAACATAGAAATGGGTGAAAACTCCCAGAAGTAGAGTCAAGTGATTATGTACGCTGACTGCAATGATCCAATCAAAAAGAAGATGTGTGTTTAGGAGCATGATATGAAAAGTTTTTATTTATCTTATAAAACACAGAGAAATGAACTAATTATCTGGCACCTGGCATATGCTAGATGCCAGGCAAAAGTTTTCTATTCACTATCCTGCACAAATTTCACAATAGCTCTTTTATACTCTCGCCAAGCCTCAGAAACATTACATATCTGGAACAGCAGAGTCAAAGCTTGGATCCTCACCTATCTGAATCCAAAGACCATTCTCTTAATCTAGACACATGTTACCTCCTCTGAAGAAGAAAACAAATAAGGAGACAAAGAAAAATGAGCTTTTGGCAGCTATAAAAGATGGGGCAGATTAGGAGGCAAAAAACCAATTAGGAGGCTATTTTGATCATCAGCATGAGCAGTGATGACCATAGAGGCCTTAAGTTGGAGCTTGACACTGGGACTAAAGAGCCAAGGTCTAACCAAGAGACCTTTCTTCTGGGTCTGGGATGGTGAAAAGTGGGGAGTGGCACTAGAGTCAAGAGAGGCATGGAGGAGAGGAGGAGTCTAAGATGCTTTCTAGTTTCCCTATGTGGTTATATAGGTAAATCCACACATGGTTATGTGGGTGATACTCTGGAGCATGAGTGAGGTTAGGAGAGGAAGAGTTCTCAAAGGAAAAGAAAATATTAATATGTGTGGATTCATGGTCTCTCCTTTCTCTCTCCTTCATTGACCAGAGCTCTCTCCCTTCTTCTAACTCCTACTTTCACCCCTTATTCTCTGAGGAAAGAAAAGTCAATTCCTAGAAGAAAGCTCACCTCAGGTTTAAAAAAATGGTCATCAAAAAAGGATGATATTATCAAAATGATGCTTAAGTGTTGAGAAAAAGGAGGAGTTTTAAAAATATGGTAGGATAGATAGGATGAGAGGAGGAAGAAAGGCACCTAAGAATTTGGTAGAGAAGAGAGAAGAGAAAGGTTTTTTGTTTGTGTGTTTGTTTTTTCAGTTTTGGGTTGTTGTTTTTTTTTTTCAGTTTGTTTTTTTTTTAATGAAACAGCAGTCATTATTAATATTTACTGTCAGACCCAATGAATCATTTAACACTACATGAAAAACTAATGATGTACTATATGTTAGTTAATTGAAAACTATATATAGATATAGATATACATAGATATAGATATAGATATTCCACAGACCTTTTAGGTGGGAAGTGTTGGTTTAAAATTAACCCCCAAAGTCTGGAAAAAAGCTGTGTCCATTGTAATCTATCCTTCCGGTCAGGTAATATATCTAATGAATAAGAAATATATGCCTGAAATACTTTGAATTAATGATTTCCAGGAAGGTAATAATTCAGAGCCAACCATGGTTGCAATAGAAATAACTAACTTCCATCCTGGGCTCCTGGTTTAAGATCTTTCTATTTGTGCCATGTAGTTAAGAAGTATAGGCTAAGCGTAATAACCCAATCAGAGAAAGAATATATATCATATGATCTCACTCATAGGTGGAATCAAGAAACAAAACAGAGGATCATAGGGGAAGGGAGAGAAAAATAAAACAAAAGATGAAATCAGAGTGGAAGATAAACCATAAGAGACTCTTTTTTTTTTAATTTTTTATTTCTTTTCAGCATAACAGTATTCATTGTTTTTGTACCACACCCAGTGCTCCATGCAATCCGTGCCCTCCCTAATACCCACCACCTGGTTCCCCCAACCTCCCACCCCCTGCCTCTTCAAAACTCTCAGGTTAGGAAACAAACTAAGGGATGCTGGTGGGAAGGAAGTGGGGGTATGGGGTAACTGGGTGATACACTGTATGTTAATTAAATTTAAACAAAAACCAAACAAACAAAAAATATTTACTGACCATTTACCATATATAGGGCAGATGCTGGTATTTGTGTATGTGAGTTGGGGTGAGGATAACAATTTAATCCTCACAATTACCCTATAAGGTAGGTGCTTTCATTAGATCCATTTTACATTTAAAAACTTCGTGGTAGGCTGAAAAAGTAGTCACCCAACACATATCCTGAAGATCATTCTATATGGAAAAAAAACAGGTTATCTCAGATATGATTAAATAAAAGACCTTGAGGGGGTATCCTGGATTATCCAGGTGGGCCTTAACGCAGTTCCATCTATCCTTCTAAGAGGGAGATGGAGAGACAATTTACTACGCATTGAGGAGAAGGCTATGTGAAGATGGAGCACAGAGATTTAAAGATTCTGGCCTTGAAGATTAGACAGTCACAACCGCAAGCCAAGGAATGCCAGCAGCTACCAGAAAAAGTGAGAGATAGTTCTCCAGAGCATCCAAGAGGGACATGATGTTCTTGATACCTTCATTTGAACCAGGGATGTTGATTTCAAATTCATGATCTCCAGAACTGTGAGATAATAAATTTCAGTTGCTTTAAACTACCAAGTATGTGGTAATTTGCTGCAGACACCAGGGGTCTGAGAGTTTAATTAATTAGCCAAATAAATGGCTAAGTCCTTTTACATTCAGACGTTCTGAATTTGGTGGCCTTGAACAACTCTACTATAATCCCTTCCAGTAACGGCTCCTTTAAATATTTGAGAGAGACAAGATTAAGGCTCTGGATTTCTGTTGGACTCCATTCTCTAAGAGTAATACCACTCTGCCCTAATCTTTGGAGTCCTGATTGAGAAGCATATCAGGTGCTCACTTCAGCAGCACATATACTAAAATTGGAGAAACATTTCAGTAAGAACACAATAAAATTAGTGAATTATTAAACTAAGTCTCTAAGAACCACCTTGGGGCAGCTTTGGACAGGCCCTCTGGGAGGTTGGGTGAATAATGCCTGTGGGGTCTGGAGCTTTCCCATCTGTACAGCCGGAGACCTCCATCCAGTCCTCAGATTAGACAAGCCCACTCCCAAGGCTACTATCTCACCTTTCACCAAAAGAGACTAAAGCCTTGCCCTAAGAGGGTGGGGATGAAGGGGGTGGGGGATGGAGTTCAACCCTTCCATCAGCCCTTGGGCATTTTCTCTATGCATCTCCCAGCGACTAAAGGAACCATCCTTCTGAAATGAGCGGTGGGGTGGGAAAAATATTTAGGGAAGAACAAACTTTCCTTGTTTCCTCTCTTTCACAGATCTGGTCGTTCTCTTCAGTTAGGCTTTAGAATAAAATAGAGGGCCTTCCAAAAGACTTCCTATTTCTATGAAAAGTTTCTTTTGTCTCTGAAGTTTTGCAAAGTCTCCTTACTGAAAGGCTGCCTCCTCTGTGCTCCTCAGAACCACAGATAGCCAGCCCCTCATCTGAAGCTCAACCCTGGATGGTAAAGCCCTCCCTACTCAGTTTTAGGTCCACCCAAATCATTTCCTGCTATACCCACCTCCACTTATACATGTTTCCTTCTAGTCACGCAATCTCCTCACCTCCTGCTCTGCAAAAGATAACTCCTTCTTCCCCAAAAAAAGTCTTTTCTGCATTGTCTAGGGCAAACAAAGCACTCCTTCCCTCCTTAGCTGAACATTGTTATACACTAAAGGGTCACACTGATACTGGGTCCCAAAGGTAGCCTTCCTTGACCAAATTCTCACTAAAACTCTGAACTCAGACCCCTGTACATACCCTTGCCATGACCTGTAACACTTAACAGTATAATCATCTGTTTCATTTCTATGAGTTCCACAGACAAGGATGTTACTTCATTTAATCATTTTTCAAGAATCCTAGAACATCACAATGGTTCACTAGGATTTATAAATGAATGGATGAATATATGAACAAATGAATGGGTAGCTTTGGGTTTGTTGTGTCTGTAGCCTCTTTGTCTCTCAGCAGAGAATCTAATATGAGGATAATATATCTTATTCCCCTGTCTTTCACAGGCCTTGACCAGAGTAAATGTTCCATACTCTATAATTCATTGATTCCCATCAAAAATTAATCTTGACTGAAGAAAATCTCAGAACTTTCTGGGATGGTATTAACAGAGGGCTCTAGTCCTCATAACCTAGACCCAGAATCCATTTTCAAAAGCTTATCCTTCATAATTCATCCCCAAATCCTTTAACATACTGTTTCCAATAAAGAGATATACTTATCTCTGTTTTCATTCATGCTGTTGTCTCTAATGAGAAAGCCATTCCCCTTCTGTCCTTTAGAAAATATTTCTCAGGGCACCCAGTTGGCTTTGGTTAAGGAGCTGCCTTCGGCTCAGATCATGATCCTGGGGTCCTGGGATCAAGACCTGAATCTGGCTCCTTGCTCAGTGGGGAGTCTGCTTCTCCCTTTCCAAACGCCCTTACCCCTGCTCCCCCCCATTTCAGATAGATAAATAGATAGATAAAATATTTAAATTGTTCAATTAATTAATTAAAAAAAGAAAATATTTCTCATGCCCCAAGGTCCTGTTTAAATATCATCCTTGTCAACCAGACTTCTATTAGACTTTGTACCCACTTCTTTCATAGTATTTTCTACACTTAAATCAATGTAGTTGTTTAAATGTTGGTCCCACTATGCTGTGAGAGTCCTAAAAACAGAACAGTATCTTGCTGAACTGTAACCTAGTGCCTAGAGCTGATCCTGGGGCCTGAAACATTGAAATGTTCAATAAGAGTCTGAGAAATGACTAGATGGTTAATACCCAGCTGACCAAATCAAGCCAAAGGGGTCACCCACAATGACAACAATGTAGAGTCCTTACTTTCACAGCCGTTTTTCAGAAAAATTAGCTGAAATACACAAAAGGCAAGTGGCTAAGCCCAAGAATGTAAAGTTAGCAGGGGAAACAGATCAAGAACTGAAGACTCCAGACCTCAGCCTGACATTTTTCCACTTGTCAGCTCAGAGGAAGAGTTCGATCTTATATACACCTTCCTTTATTACAGGGGCTCATCAAGCACTGAGTGAAGGGTTTGGTTACATTCCTTTGACTCCGAAGCAAGTGGCTCCTTGTCCTAGCCAGATGTGTCCTCCCTAGGAGGGCTGCAGAGGAACGTGATTAGCTCCCTCTCAATCTTCTATGAAATGCAAATGTGTTCCACTAACGCGCCAGTGACATCCATTGTCTGCTTCTGTGCAGGAGCCGATAATGCCAATTAAATGCCAAGCCTCACTAACAGGTGTGCTGATTGCTTCTGCAAAATGATTTACTAGAGCAACATTCCGAGAGTAAAGTAGACAAGAAAGAACATTCCATTTCCCCTTGATCTTCATCTTTGTTATTAGCTTTTACATTTGATCCTTGCTGCCAAAATTATTTTTTCTCCTCAAAAATAAAATCAGAATCATGCTTTATATGTGCAAACTAAATTAGTAACATTTCTGATCTGATATTCACCCCCTCACTATTACCCCACTACAGCACTGACCCTGAGGTCTTTCTCTGGTTCCCCTCCTCCAAATCTAACCACCCCACTCTCAGCTTCCTGAGTGATCTTCCTGAAGAAGAGAAGCTTTCTGTCTGTCATTTTCCTACTCCAAAGCCTTCAAAGACATGCATTATCTGTTCAATCAAGTGCAAATTCTTCTGATGGGCACTCAAAGTCTT
This sequence comes from Martes martes, assembly GCF_963455335.1. NCBI lineage: Eukaryota > Metazoa > Chordata > Mammalia > Carnivora > Mustelidae > Martes > Martes martes. The sequence goes on from NC_137889.1 coordinate 149,531,245, forward strand.
CTATTGCCCCCATCCAATTTTCACGAGATAATCTCCCACTGCATATCAACCCAATGTGAACCTTGTACTCTACTTTTCATGTCTGCTTTCTTCAGCAAACTTCTGTCTGAAATGCCTTTTCTTGCAACCTCAGTCCAATGAAATAAACCTTCCTCCAGAACCACCTCTGCAAAACACATTTTCAGATCTCCTTAATCAGAACTTCTTTCTCTTTCCCCCATAATACCAAAGTTATTGGGGTAGAATTACCAGTTTTTGAGCATGTATTGCTCATGTCAGACACATGCGAATTGCTTATCTGAGTAACTTCATCTTCACAAAATGAGAGGTTGTCATTCTCATTTTACAGATGTTCCCAGTCTCTGAGGGATAAAGCAGCTGGTCCAAAGTCACAGAGTTCAGAGGCAGAGCCCAGGATTAAGCCAAGCTATGGGGCAATTCTAACGCATAGGCTCTTATCCTGTACCGTATGTGTTGGCATCCTGGGTAGCATATTACTGATGACCACGTACATGACAATTGTTCATTTCTGTGACTACCTCTGTTAGCACATTCTAAATCCTGAGACAACAGGGAACATGCCATTTTCACGTATATATGCCTACTACTCAGAAGAAGAAGTTAAAAAACAGATGCTGTTAAAATGATTTTGGAACAATTCAATCTGTCCTAGAAAGAACATTTGTACCCTTGTATCCACTTTTTACTTTAAGAACATCCATAGACATGTTGCATAAAAATATGGATTTAAGGGCACCTGGGTGGCTCAGTGGGTTAAGCCTCTGCCTTTGGCTCAGGTCATGATCTCAGGGTCCTGGGATCAAGTACCTCATCGGGCTCTCTGCTCAGCGGGGGGCCTGCTCCCCCCCCCCCCGCCCCCGCCGCCTGCCTCTCAGCCTACTTGCGATCTCTGTCTGTCAAATAAATAAATAGAATCTTAAAAAATATATATGGATTTAAACCCTCCTGACATAGAGGCTAAAATCAGTGGTCATATTTGTATCTAAGGTCGATGGTTAAGAGCCACAGGAGTTATTTATTTAATGTCTACAACCTATAAAATCAAATGGTATCACTTCAGACTAATTGAAGCACTGTATTTCTATCACCTTTGGTTTCCGTCCTCCACCAGCAGAGGACTCTGCCCAGACAAAAACTTTGCCCATTCCTATCCCCTCCTGAGGTTTTGCCTCCTTTACCCAAGTCCATAGTCACACTGAAAGGCCCTGCTGCTTCTGGATGAAGCTGTAGAGAAGCCTGCCCAAAGACAATTTTCACTTCAAAGCTCAAACATGACAAGGGCTCCCTTGCTGGGTAAATGAACCCACTGTTCTCTTGTTAAATTCAGGTCTATTGAAGGGAAGCCCTAGAATGAAACTGGCAGAGGGATTTAGAAGATAGGGAATGGAAAACAAACTTTCTGCAGACTTTTTTTTTTTTAATTTTCAAATTTTTAGCTAAGCTTAATTTGGCAAAGTAAATGAGTGGTCTTTTCCTAAGATCCATTGAGAAAGGTGAATAGTGGGGAGGCCTTGTTTAGTAATAAGATCTGATGTCTGTGACCTTTGATCTAATTTCAAGGGCTAATTAAACTGATTAATCCAGGACCAAAACCACTGCAGTAATCTGGGCTTCAATTGTAAGGAAAGCCATAAATATTCATCTTTCTTTTGTAAAGAGGTAGAAATTCAACTTCCTGGAGTCTGGTATTTACGAAGTAGCAGTCTTTTTGCTACCTCTAGAAAACTATTTTTAAAAAAAGGCTGGAAGTTTTTCATAATGGGCAGAAGGCAGATTTTACCCTGAATCCCTCAGTCTGCTTTGGGTCTGAGCTGTCTCTTCTATAACAAGCAGAAATAATTCTAATGGTTGAATGATTCTAGTGGTAGAACTCAAGAATAATCTTTTTCTTTCTCTAAGGATATCTGCATCTTCAGGGGGTTTTAGGAGGACCCTACAGGAGAAAGGAGAAAGAGCGGTCAGGAGAAAGGAAGAACAGGAGAGAAAAGGGACAAGTATGAAACAGAGTTTACATCTGGCCACCCTACTGTCCAGAAAGGAAATAGAGATTATCTTCCCATTCACAAATGATCTTTTTTTTTTTTTTAAAGATTTTATTTATTTTTTTATTTGAGAGAGAGACAGTGAGAGAGAGCATGAGAGGGGAGGTCAGAGGGAGAAGCAGACTCCCCATGGAGCAGGGAGCCTGATGCGGGACTTGATGCCAGGACTCTGGGATCATACCCTGAGCTGAAGGCAGTCGCTTAACCAACTGAACCACCCAGGCGCCTCCCATTCACAAATGATCTTAAGACTCAGTCCAAGTTTAAGCCTTGTGAGTAGCCTTTTAGGACATCCACTTGTTCCCCTCAAATGAACAACAGCAAATTCCTTCCACTATCATTTAACTCTTGTCCCTGGTGTTAGTAAGAGGAACTTCTAATCAGGGTCTCAGGACTCTGGAGAACACCAATTATTTCAAATGTCCTTATATAAACACAAGTGTACAAGAACATTTCTTCTTGCTGACCGAACCCAGTCTTCCAAGGGCTGTGAGGGAGACTTAGGAACACACGTGTGTGTGCACGTGCGCGCGCGCGCGCGCGCGCGCGCGCACACACACACACACACACACACACACACACACACACGGCAGGGAGTGGGAGGGGCAGGGGGGAGAGAGAGAGACTGGTTGCGTTGGACCAAGGCTGAGGCTGGGGTGGAGCTAGACCTGAAGTTCTCATACCTAAAGCAGTCGACTAGGATCATGGACTGGACCACAGGGAAACAATAATCCACTAGTTTAACAGCTCTGATTTACTTCCCTTAATGCTTAAGCCCTAGTCCCAAATGTTAAAATACTCTGGGTGATAGCAAGGAAGAACAAGAGAACAATGGTAAGACCTCCTTCCATTTGGGAGCAAATCCAGCACTTCTCATTTCAATTACATGGAAGAAAGTCTCAAAAGAAGGTGGGAGAGGATCAGAGAGAAAGAAATGCCTGGATCTATTCCCACTATAATTTCTGTATCAATTATCAAGAAGCCCAGATATACTGAAGACAAAGGAAAAAGATCAGAAACCTCTTTCCTCCTGGTTGTACTCTGGCTCTTCCTGCTTTAACAGTACAGAGGAGAATGCCTCATCCATCAATTATACTGTGATTCCCTCCTGTGAACTAGGCCAATCAGTGATTTGAAAGTGACTAGAAGTAGTGGTGTCCCTCTCTTTAGGGATCTGATATGAGAAGGAATGAAATAGCCACACAGAAGAGAAAATATTCTGGATATAACCATGACATTGTATTATGTAGAGGAAATAGGAAAATTGAAGGAATAAGAACAGTGGAAGAAATGTGTCTGGATGTTCAGGATATAATTTAAAAGTGGGCAGGACACATACTGTTTCAAATATCACAGCCTCAAAGACAGTGTGAAATAGTGGGAAAAGCACAGCCTTTAGAGTAAAAAAGAACTTCTGGTTCTGAATTTGTGCTGAAAATATTCCATTTTACTTCATCAGTTAATCACACACAAACACACACACATGCACACACGCCTGGGAAAAAACACATAAGCCATTTGTAGAATACTCTGAAAGGTGCATAAAAGGACGGACCAGAAGCCTTGGAACGTGAGAAAGATCTAAGTGCCACTCCAGGATAAAGTCAATGGGCAGGGTTCTGATTTCCACTCTATTCCTACAGTAACTAGATGGCACCCTTCCTCCTGCCCAGGCAGAACCATTAGCACTGTAGGTTGGAGTCCTGTCATTTGGGTAACACACAAGTTGAGTAGACCAGAATGGCACTTCATGGACTTTAAACACTAAAATTGACATTTAAGTCATAAAAGGGAGCCAGGACATGAATTCTGAACCTAAACAGGTTGACTGTCTACTTGTTATGGACAGAATGTGTGTGTCACCCTCAAATTCACACACTGAAACCTTAATTCCTAGTGCCTTTTGAAGATCATTGGGATGAGTTAAGGTCGTGAGGGTGGAGTCTTTATGAATGGAATTACAAGAGTCAAGAGAAAGCTCGCTCCCTCTCTCTGCTCTCTGCCTTGTTGAAGTTGGCAGTTTGCAACCTGGAGGAGGATTCTCACCAGAATCTGACCACACTGGCACCCTGATCTCAGACTTCCAGCCTCCAGAACTGTGAGAAATACATTTTGTTATTTATAAGTCACCCAGTTTATGATGTTTTGTTATAGCAGCCCAAGCTAAGACTCTACTAAAATAGATGATTAGATAGGGACTAGAGTCTTATAATACTAAAGATGTCCATGATAGAGTCCAAATTATTCAGTATGTCCAGAAACAGAAAAAAACTCAAATTCCATTAAAAAAGCCAATCAACAGACATGAATACCAAGATGATACAGATGTTGGAATTGCCATACAAGGATTTAAAGACAGCCATAATAAAGATGATCCAATGAGCAATTACAAACACCCTTGAAATAGTAACAATAAATCTCCAAAAATAAATAGTGGACATCCAAAAGAATCAAATGAAATTTTAGTTCTGAAAAATAAAATAACTAGAATAGAGTAAAAGGTGTCTGAGTTTGACACAGCCTGCTTAATAAGCTTGTGATTTGGTGAAAATGGCAATGTCTTAGAATTCTAGCTTTATAAATTGCCCTCTCTGAGCTTGGGTGTCAGTACAGTGTAAAATGAGGATAATGCATAATGTTTCTTGGAGATTTGGGAAAAGTAACTGCTATCAAACAATAATTTTAAAAGTATATAAATTATCAGTTGTTATTAGAACAAACTGCCCCCAAATTTAGTGGTCTAAATCAACAACAAAAAATGTTCTATGCTTATGAATCTGAAAATGTGCAAAGGCTTGACAAGAATAGATGCTTTCTGTTCCATTTGGCTTCACCTGGGGTGACTAGACAGTTGGGAAATGGAATGGCTGGCACTTGGGCTGAGTAGACTCAAGTGGGTAAAAGTTGTGACTCTTTATGACTTCTCCATGCGCTCTGTCCAGCTTGGCAGTTTCAGAGCAAACTATCTTTGTATGTGTGAGCTCAAGACTCTCAGGTTGTTCGTCTCAAGGAAGGCTGATGAAAGCTGCCTCATCTTTTATGATTTAGCCTCAGAAGTCACACAGGATACATCTGCTGTCATCACAGCACACTCAAATTCAAGGGGAGGGAGTATAGACTCCATTTCTGGAAAGGAATGTCAACTAAACATTGTAATAGGAGCGTATTAGTTGGGATATAATGGTGTGATCACTTTGGAAAACACAATCTGCCACCAAGTCCTTTGTTTATTACTGTAAATAGTGAATTGGCAAACTATAGTTGACAGGCCAGTCTGGCCTCCTACCTCTTTTTGCAAGTAAATCTTTATTGAAACACACTCAAGACCATTTATTTATATAAATAAATGCTGGGGTTTTTTTGCTGTCTATTGCTGTTTTTCTGTTACAGTAACAGAATTGAGTATTTGTGGAAGATGCTCTCTGGCCAAAACCTAAAATATGTATTGATTTATTGTTTAGGCCAAAGAAAGTTCACTGACCCTTGTTTTAGACAATGTCAACATCCTCTCAGAATATGCTACCTGCCTCTCAGCATCTCTATATGTCTAAGCTGACTCTTACCTTAGAATCTTTGCTCTTGATGCTGATCCCTATAACTTTTCTAATGAGTGTCTCCTTCTGTCTAAGGTCTCAGTTCTTATATAATCTTCTAAAAAAGGCCTTCTCTATCTATCCAATCTAAAGTAGCTCTCTACATTCATTCCCAGCTATTCTATCCCATTGTGCTTCATTTTATTCCTAAAATTTGTTACAATTAAAAATTATCCTGTATACTACCTCCCCACTCTTTACTAAAGTGTAAGTTTCATAATGATGGGTAACGTGTCTGGTTTTTGTCTGTGTGTTTTGTTTTGTTTGTTTGTTTTTAGAGCACTCCTGGGACACTAGGCTCTCAATTAATACCAGTGGAATTGAAAAAAAAAAATGCCAGTTTTTTCCCAACAAATTGTAAGTAGTTTTAAATTGCTGTTGTATTAATTTTTATGCCTTGAGTGCTCAGCAGAGTACAAGGCTCATAAAGTGTGCACTACAAATAGCTTCCAAGTACACGGTTAGATGACAGATCTCATAGAGTCTGCATCACAGTAAATTCTAAAGAACATTCCAACAGTCTCTGGCTATTTTCTTTGAGCTTAACTTATCTCCTCATTTATGTCACAAGCTGTTTGAGAACAGAGCTTATCTACTTCTGGATATTTAGAGTGACATCTAGGAGTTAATGAGCTTTTATCCACCTACATTTACCATACACAAATGATGATTGCAGCGGGAAAATGGCCAGTGAACAGAACCTAGCCACAGTGAAAGAAGGAGCCCAAGTGAGGAATTAGCTAGGATCAGATCATGAACAATCTCCTAGAGGAGATGAGATCTCAGCAGCATTTGGAAACTCTTGAGGGCCTAGAGTAGGAGAGAAGGAATTTAGGAAGAAAGTTCATGTTAGGAGGAACAGCATTTTAAATCTCACACTTATATGCCACATACTATGATTACTGTTCATAGGTGTTATCCCATTTATTTCTCACATCAGTCAGATGAGAGAGGTAAGAACTACAACCTTCCTTAAAAAAAGAAAAAATTGGGGAGACATTTCCAACTCAGATCAGTCTGATAAATAGCGATAATAATAATAATAATAGTAGTAGTAGTAGTAAATAATAATAATAGTTATATAAGAATCACTGTATGCCAGACATTGTCCTGGAAATTTCTGCATGTTATCTCACTTAACCACAGAAGATACCTGTAAATAAAATACTATTATCCCCAATTCTACAAAAAAGGAAAATGAAGCACAGAGGTTAAGTAAATTGCCCAAGTTAGCTCATGACAGAGCCAAGGTTAAAACCCAAACAGTCTGGCTCTAGAGTCCCATGTTTATAACCACCACTTACTCTCTGGGGCTCCAACATTTCTTCTTGCCTTCCATCTTGTTCTTACTAATATCTCTATGGCCATCACCATCACTGTCAATATTTCTTTGTGTGTCTAATTTGGCTCAACAATAAAATATAGGGTCAGGAGTGATGCCAAGTGAGGCCAGGTGAGTTTGGACAAGTAAGATGGGTTTATAACTTGGTGGAGCTCAAGTGCCATACCTAGAATTGTTTTGAAGTGTAGAGCTAGCAAACAATTTTCAGTAAAGGCCAGGGAACACAGAAGATAAACTTTTAATTGTTTTTTGTTGTTATTGTAATTCTTGAAGAAACTGTATTGAAATGTCTGTGAAAGACCAACTTGAATGTGTGTCTGGACTTCGCAACAGATTCTGGCTTCACCAATTGGAAGATGACAGATCAGCTAGAGGATACATAAACCTAGCATTGAATGTTGGACTCCATTAATTTACTAGTCAAATGAGTTTAGAAAATTTGCTTAAATTTTCATACCCCCAGTTTAAGCATCTGTTAAATGGAGCTAACACTGGTTTTTAGCTCCTAGGACTAGTGTGAGTAGATGACTATAAGCCAGACCACATTTACCTTTGACTGAATCCATTGGCAAAACTGAAGTATCTTTATTTTTTTATCATTATTATGTTCAGTTAGCCAACATATAGTACATCTTTAGTTTTTGATGTAGTGTTCAATGATTCATTAGTTGCATATAACACCCAGTGCTCCTCACAACACATGCCCTCCTTAATATCCATCACCTGGTTACCCCATCCCAACACCACCCCCCTTTCTGTAACCCTCAGTTTGTTTCCTGGACTCCCGAGTCTCTCATGGTTTGTCTCTCTCTCTGATTTCTGGAAAAAAAAAATGTTCAATATCACTAGCCATTAGGGAAATACAAATCAAAACCACAATGAGATACCACCTTACACCAGTTAGGATGGCAAAAATTAACAAGATAGGAAAAAACAAATGTTGGTAAGGATGTTGAGAAAAGGGAATCCTTTTACACTGTTGGTGAGAATGCAAGCTGGTATAGTCATTCTGGAAAACTAAAGTATCTTAAGAGACTCCCAGAACATAGGAATATAAATTGAGTAAAGAGTTTGCATCCAGCATCCCAGCTGGTATAAATCATATACCTGGTAAGAATATACATGGCATTTTAATATTCTGATGATAAGAATGAAAAGTGGTTATTTGACAAGGAAGAAAAAAGTAATCTGGAAGGGAACAGCTCTTAAAAAAATAAAAAATAATAAATAGCAATCAGAAAAGGACAAAGGGGAGCATTTTTTATTATTTGTACTAAGTGAAAATTAGAAGAAAGACTTCTAGCTTCCAGAACCACCATCCTTTTCTCATCCCCTGTGTTAGTGGAAAGGAACTCAACTGGCAGGGTGGTGATTCAGACTTCATAATTAGATGGTGAAAGATAATTAATCTTGGGCCCTGAATCAGCTCCCTGCTTGTATGCTTCCTTTCTCTGTTCCAGTTCTCCATAGCCCCGGACTCCTTCAGAATTGCAAACCCAAAACCACTAATTTTAGTTTGGCTTAATTAATTTCCCCTCCAATGTCTCACCTATTGCCTTTGCTCTTTGTTAAGCTTCTATTGAATTTCCCCATAGATTATGTTTGCTTCCTTAAAGCCTGGAGGAAGGACAACAAATGTGTAATTCTTCACCCTTTGCAACAATCTTCAAGGACATTGTACAAAGCCCCTCCTCCTTTCCATTTTTGCAAAAAATTTGTATGAAATTGACATTATGCACATGAACAGAGTTTGTAAAGGACTGCCAAGAACAAGGTTTAAAGGAATGGATATGCTTTTATTTTAAGTTATATTTTGGGTAAACAAGGTTGAACATGCTTCACTCGTTCTCACTGTCACCAATGACGCCCAAATTATTCTTGGCCAAGCCCTTGCAAGCCTCCACATACAGAATGTAAAGGACATAGAAATAAGATTTGGAGATTGGACTCTGAATGAAGAAGAGCTGAGAATGACCCAAAATTCTGTTTTAATGCCAGGATAAATAATGTAGGCATTCTCTGAGAAGGACAGCATTGGCAGAGAAGCTAACTTGGGGAGAAAGTATTAATGGGTTGTTTTGAAATGTTGAGTTTGAGTTGCCTTTGGAATTTTAATAATCTTAACCCTGTTTTCCTTTCTTTACAAAACAAACAAACAAAAACAAAAACAATAAACTCCTTCAAAGATCTATTTATATCCATTACCTCATGTTAGGGTTCATAGAAGGAGACCATGAGAGGGTACTTTATATGAAAGTGTCTTACTAAGAAGTGTTCATCCTTCTGCCCAGGAAGGCAGATTCCCACAGAGGTAACTCTGGCTAGTCCCCTACAGAGCCCCGTAAACAGTACAAGTCACAAGTCAAAGTACCCAAAATGAAGAGTATTAGGGTGAGCAGTGAAGACTCATGTTCCCTCATTTGCATTATCATTTTCCCAGCTTGGGATATTCTCCTTTTAGAATTTTGCAGGTCTAGCTCCTTATGATTTAGGTGTCTAAACAAATATCATTTTCTCATGGAATCCTTGACTAACTACCTAACATAAAATCTTTGACCACTGCAGGTGCCATTGCTACCTCCCTCACCTCCCCTCACCACCATGATAAATGTTACCTCCATTGCCTCTGCTGGCACCAACGTCACCCTCAATTAGCCCAACGAAATGACAACCCCCCCCACCAGGCTCATCACCATCCCCATCATTGCCACCAATACCTTCATCATTGCCACCTCCAGCCCCCTGCTGCTGCCCTTTGCCTTGTTTTAATTGTCTTCCAAGCACCTTGCACTACTTGATGTTATATTCCATACCATAAACTTGTTAAGAGTTGTCTGTCTCTCCCCTCTTGAATACAGACTCTTTGACAAAAAGGACTAAGTTGATATTATTCTCACCAGTGCCTCAAAGCATGCCTGCCACATGGTAGGAAAAAATAGACCAGTTGCCTGTTTAAAGACTTCCTAATGAGTAACTGGAGAGAGATGGAATAACTGTTGAGGAACAACCTAGAGGAAATGAGAAGGATTTTGAAGTAAAAACCCAGGAAAGGAGAGAGTTACCTGGGGAAAGGGAAACTTATTATTTTGATGCTGAAAATGAGGTATGGGGGGGATTTCACACCTGACAGGCTCCATTTTCTGTGGGAGTCACCTTACATTTTTGCCTGCCTCAGCCCCAACTAAGAGCATTAAATATAGTCTAGGGAATTTCTACATTATCTAATGGCTTCATTTTAAAACCCTATTTTATGAGCTTATCAATTAATCCAGTGTGCTTCATTCACATCTGCTATGAAATGCCTTTATGCCATTTTATGTGTTTGAAGGTAGAGACTCAGAGGGGAACACAGTCTCTGATGATGTCCTAGGGTTGCCAATGTCCTGGTCTGACCAGTGGCAGAAAGCCTTCCAGGAAGGCAGGGGAATAAAAACTGTCTAGAAACTCCTCCCAATGCCTCACATGCTGACACTGACATCTGCACAGCTATTTACTGCTTATCACACTTGATCCCACAGAAGCAACTTGTTTTCAAAGAAAGAATTTTAGGTGTTGACCCAGAGGAACCCCTCTTCATAGCCAAGTGGTCTCAGGCCAATGATTCCTTGTGTCTGAATTTCATTTCCTTCAAATCTAAATGCCAGGTGGAATAAGCTGGCCTCCAGGCTCCTTCCATCTGTGGAGTCTTTACAACTCTATAAATGATCAACCTTGTATTGTCACACAGTTTGTACAAATGAGGAAGCTGAGGTTCAGGGACATGAGGCAACTTGCCCCAAGCCACACTGCCCTTTAGCTGCAGAGTAAAACCTAGAGTCCAGATCTGTCCAGTTCCGAAACTAGCCTCTTGCCTTCCCCAATGCACTGCTTTGGCTGGGGCTTCGAGCAGAGATGGCCACAAGTGTGCTGCTGCACAATAGCCCTGGGCTCCAAGTTCCAGATGGGGCTACAGTGGAAATGGACAGTTGTGCCCACAGACTGGACCTCTGCACTAACTTGCTCAACCCTCACTTCTTGGTTCTATAGCTTCTTCATTCTACCAAGATACACCATGCCCCTGCATCCCAGCTCCCAGGGCTGATGTTGATGTAAAAACTGTCAAGTGATCTGGCTACCCCAGGAAAGAGAGGCAGGAAAGGGGGCAAAAATGTAAAGAAAATGATTAAATGAGGGGCGCCTGGGTGGCTCAGTGGGTTAAAACCTCTGACTTCAGCTCAGGTCATGATCTCAGGGCCCTGGGATCGAGCCCCGCATCAGGCTCTCTGCTCAGCAGGGAGCCTGCTTCCCCGTCTCTCTCTCTGCTTGCCTCTCTGCATACTTGTAATCTTTGTCTGTCAGATAAATAAATAAAATATTTTAAAAAATGATTAAATTAACACTGTGCCAGAAAGATTCAAGGCCCTTGGGGACCAACTGCGACTGTCTTCTCTGGGCATGGGGAACGGTGTGGCCAGTGCAGGAAGGCCTGGCTTTGGTCTCTGAGCACACCTGGCTTCACTCTAGCCTGCTGCTTCCTGTGTGAGTGAGTAGGGAAATTCTCTCTGAGCCTCTTTCCTTGCTATAAATGGGGAAAACAATACCCACCTAACAGACTTGTAACATGAATTGGAAAAGAAAAGTTGCACAATGCCTGACACCCAGGAGGTGTTTGATAAATGGTGGTCATTCTTATTTTCAACTGAACTGGGCCAGGGAGGGCTCATTTGAAGTGGCAAGAGTATGATAAGCTTTTTGCTGTACTGAGAAAAGGGACATTCTCAGACAGATGGTAGCACCTTCCTGGGGCACAGCACCTCTCCCTGACATCTGCCATCCTGGCCTGACATAGCACCATGCCACCACCCAGGCAGGTAATCCTGTTGCCATGGTGATGCAGTTCTGTACCCAGTAGAGCTCTGGCCATCCAGGACACACAGGACGCAAGTCAACAGCTCTTTGTCTGGAACGGAAATGAAGTTGCTAATGACAAGAGAGGCATGGGATAATCTGCTTCAGGGCTATCACTAACTCTCTATGCATCTGGAAACAACTCACTGGACTGCAGTACATCTTGGTTTCTTCATTTGTCAAAGAGAAACACTAAACCTCACTCAAAGGATTGTTTGGAATATTGAATTAGGCTTTGCATGTGAAATCACCAAAGATGGTGCCTGACACATAGAGGTCTTTTCTGAGTGTTAGGTCTTTGCTCTGTTCCTGTTATTTTTAATGAGATAGAAAGGGAGAGGGAAGAAAGAGGATGAAGAGGAAGATAATGGGCAGGAAAAATGAGGGAGCAGAAGGAAAGAGGAAAAGGATGAGGAAGGGATGAGGAAAAGAATAATAACCATAACTGCAACAAAACACAGGCATTCTGGGGACCCGCCGAACCCAGTACATTGTTGCTCCAGGCCATTGACACACATAGTGGACAATCTCCACTCTCTTTTTTCCTCATCGTTGCTGCAACAAATTATCACAAAGGTGATGATTTAAAACAACACAAGCTTATCATTTTGTGGTTCTGGAGGTCAGAAGTCTAAAATGGGTGTGCTCCTTCTACAGGCTCTGGGAGGGAATCCATTCCTTGCCTTTTTGGCTTTTGGAGGCCTCCCTCCCTCCTTGTCCCTAGCCCCCACACTACCCCACCCCAGCAGCATCACTCCAACTGCCCATCTCTTTGTCATATCCCTTTCTATGACTCTTGGGCCTCCCTTTTTCACTTACAAAGGTTCTTTTGAATACATTGAGTCCACCTGGATAATCCAGGATAATTTCCTATCTCAAAACCACTACCTTAATCCCATTTGCAAAGTGTCTTTGGCCATGTAAAGTAATATGTCCACAGGTTCTGGGGATTAGGATGGGAATATATTTGGGGGTTGGGGCGAGAGGGAGTCATTATTCTACCTACATCTACACAGGCTAGAAGGTGGGTATCATCATTGCCATTACAAAGGTTAAAAAAATAATAAAAATGTGACTCCAAAAAATTAAGAAATTCTCCAAAGATCACACATTTGTAAGTGAAGAGCAAAAATGTAAACCACACACTCTATTTGACTGTGCAACATATGTTCTTTCTGCGGAATATGTATTAAGATACCGTTTCCTCTAAATCCAAGAAAGTTGTTTTAAATTATCTTTGAGGTTCACCTTGTGTCAGATATTCTATGTTCAGGGTAAAAAGCAAAGGCTCAGTTCTAGCCAGTGTCTACCACTGCTGGTTTCTCTTCTCTGGCTCTAAACTAAAGGGAAAATGCAAATGAGTCCTGGAACATCTGCAAAAAAATGAAGAAAATAATGGAAGTAAGTATTTTCTGAGGAAGACGTTAGAGAAAAGCAGAACAAGCTCTGCTCCTACATATACTACCTTGGAATAATAAATACAAAATCCGCTTAAGATCCTGAAATATTCCCCCATTGGGCTTTTCTCCTGGCAGCCCAACCATCAAAATGAATGACAAACACATTGGTGTTTTGCTAATTGAACCAAACAGGAGGTAACTAGTCTTGAGAAATTCTATAATGAAGTAATTAGTTACTCCATCAGTAAACGGAAATAATAATCACAGATTGTTAAAGTTGAAAATAAGCTTTCTGATTATAGATGGGAGACCTGTGGCCCAGAAATGTCTGACACTTGACACAGCTCTAAGGGACAGAGCTGGAAAAGACACCTAGTTCTCCTGGCTGCTGGTCTAGGATACTTTCTACAGGACCATCAATTCCTAGAAGTTTGAATATGACTAGGTGATTTTCCTATAAACTGGAGTATCAGATATGGAATTGCATATTGCATATGCATGACAGATTTTGCTCCAAGTGAGAGACAGACTGATAAAAAGTCCATAGTCTATGTGCAGTTGGGTCTGAGGTTGGGCCAGGAAGAGTCCTTGGGTCACATGTACCTATTTACACACCATCTGATGATTGTCAGCCCTATCAAGGACCATTTTTTTTTCTTTTCTTGTTTTAATTATAAAAATAATGGATCATGACTAAAGATCATTTGAAACATTTTTTAAAGTAAAAGTAAAAATAAATCATCTTTCATGAATTCTGCATGTTAATCTCTATTAATATTATGAAGAATTTCTTTACATTTTTTTCTTTGTGTCTACTTAACAATTCTTCAGAAAAACCAAACCCTCCCTTTATATAACAACAATAAAATATCACTGTTGTCCAACAGGCCTCACACTGGTCTACCAGTCTCCTAGTGATTTTTGTCCAAGCCACAGTGATTTGTACAACTTGGCCATGTGAACCAAGCCCAGCCAAAAGAAGACCTCTCTGGGAATTTTGCTAGAGCTGTCAGGAAGGGTGCCCTTACTCTGAAATATGAGATTCTTTCATCAGGTTGACCATAGATTCTTGCTTTCATGTGCGGGGAGGTCTGACTGAAAAATAAAACAAAATCGAAACAAACAGAGCTAGGAGAGAAGGAGAGAGAGAGGGAGAAAGAGAAAATGAAAGAGAATCCTGAAAGCTTCATCCATTTGGATGCCTCAGCCTAAATTTTTTTTTAAAGATTTTATTTATTTATTTCACAGACAGAGATCACAAGTAGGCAGAGAGGCAGGCAGAGATAGAGGAAGGGAAGCAGGCTCCCTGCTGAGCAGAGAGCCCAACGCAGGGCTCGATCCCATGACCCTGGGATCATGACCTGAACCGAAGGCAGAGGCTTAACCCACTGAGCCACCCAGGCACCCCCTAAATTTTCTTAAAACTAGCTCTACCCAGTACATTTCCAAGTTTTTATGAACTGATAAATCCTCTCTTTTATTACGTTTGAGAGTCTGTCATTTACAATTAAAAGAAAACTGAATGATACTGGAATTGGTTGGTGTATACAAGTGGCAAACACTAAAACATGAAACTGGCTGGTTGAGGTAGTGTGAAGCAGTGAATGTCTGAGTCCCCCAGCTCCAAAGCACAGTTGCAAATCCCTGTGTTAGTGAAGACTCCATGTTGTCACATCATGATATATGCATAAAATTTGGTGTCCTGATTTTTTCACTTAGCACAATAGTAGTGATGATGACAATAGCTTATAATTGTTGAACATTGAGCATTATGTATTATGCACTTTCCAGGCATATCTCATTTTATCACTCGGCCTTTCTATTGGGAAAGTCTTATGGTAATCAACATTTGCAGGCTGAAAGAAGTTAAGAAATATGCTGAAGTTCAAATAGCTGAAAGGATTCAAACCCTATTATCCTGATCCAAAGCAAGAGTTATTAACTATTGTTTATTTATATTTTTAAATTTCATATCCTTGTTTCTATGCATTACTTCTTTCTTGTAAACATTTTTAACAGAAGCATAATATTCCATTGCAAACATGTAACAATCCCTTTCCTCTTTGGTAAGGGACATAATAAGACATGAGTCAATGCTGCTGAGACGAGGTTTAGATCTTGGTGACAAAATTGTCTATCTCCCCATGGAAAGCAGATTGGCTAAAAGTCTTCACATGGGATTTATCCCCAATCTCCTTCGCACTGGATCCTGGTAATTTGAACCTGTTCTCTCTATCACCACTCCCTTGGATCTCAAAAGATAATAAGATGGGTTATAACAGTGGAAGGAGCCTTCTATAGCTGGAGGTAAGGAAGGGAGGTTATTTTTTCAATAAAGGTATGTTAACACCAACTCTATGTGACTGGGACTACAGCAGTGAACTAAACAACAGAAATTCTTATCCTCATAATGCTTACATTCTGTTTGGAGAAAACTAGCCAAATCAATCAATCAGTCAATCAATTTAACATATCATGTGAAAGATGCTAGCTAGTAAGTGCTAAAAGAAAAATTGTGACAGAGAAAGGGATGGGGAATTGGGAAAGCCTGCAAGTGAACAGAGTCATTGGGGGAAGCCTTCAGTATAGAGGTGACAGTTAAACAAAGACTTGAAGGCTGTGAAGTGCCAAGCCATGTGGAGGTATAGGGGAGCCCTCCAGGCATGTGCTAAAGCAAACACAAAGGTTCTAAGGTTGGAGAATGTCTTCTGTATTTGGGGAAGAGCCAGGAGCCCAGTGGAATAGAGGAAATGGGGAGCATGGTATTAGGAGATGAGGTCAGAGAGGACACAGAATCAAGAGCAGAAATTTTGGGACACTGCATGGCATGTGAGTATTTCATTGTTTGTTCTCAGTGAGATGAAAGGCCATTTGAACAGAGGCGTGAGATATCAGACCTAGAGTTCAATAGGATCCCTTCGGTCTATGTGTGAGGAATAGACTCTACAGGAGCAAGGTGGATATAGGGAGACCAACTAAGAGAGAGGACAGTGGCTTGTGCTAGAGTGATGAATACATCATCCATCCATACATACATGATGTATACATGGGTGAGAAGTGATCAGACCATGAACAAGTTGAACATAGAGCAGAAAGGATTTGATGATAGATTGGATATAGGGTAAAGGAGTCAAGGATGGCCTCTGGGATACAAACACCACCCAAAATCATCTTTCTTTGTACCAGGATTGTTGGAAAGCTGAAGTGGACTGTGGTAACAGCCTTCGTCTTCTCTGGAAGGAGGAGGTTGGTAGCTGCAGATGGTCCATGCCACTCCCCTGCTGCAGTCATTTAATGGAAAGAAAGGTTATTTTGAAAATATCCTTGATAATTGGCTTTTCTAATACATAATTGGTAATATTGGAACACTATAAGGTTATTGGTCATTAAAAATGCTCTTTCTCAGTATGCTCCAGGTGAGTTTTATTTTTCTGCTAGTCCATTTCTAAATCATGTTTTGCCAATTATTTCTGTTCTGTGTAGTTTCTGGTAGTGAGCAGTGGGAATAACTTAAATATCAAGGAATTATTTAAAGGGCTGAAATGAATTGTGGGATATAACGAGAGAGTATATATATTAAGTTTTATTGTTATAGTAAAATAATATAGAGAGATATCTGGGAAGATCTTAGGTGTACACTATGGTTTGTTTTAACAGTGGATGTTGAAGTGGGGAGATTATGAATACTCTTTTTGATTTTTCTTTAATGAGTTTCTGTTACTTTTTTAATAAGAAAATGTAAAAGAAATATAATAAAAGTTGCAATAATAAGAGTATTAGAAGAATTTTTTTGCAGGTTATTTGTGGTGTTCCAACTAATCCCTTGCTATTGGACATTAGATTCTTTCACCTTATAATTTTTAATAAAAGGAGAATCAATCATTGGCTGAAAATATTTTAGAATTGAAAAAGGAGTAGAAAAATACTAAAAATTCTGAAAAAAAAAAGACAAACTTATGTCATGTCCATAGACATGAAAATTACCAATATTGCACTTGGAAAATAAGAGACTGCAATTTTAATTTCAACCAAATCTTCATATTGATCAAACCTATAGGGATGCTCACTCAGTTTGTTTTTGACCAAGTTGTCATCCATAACTCATACAAAAGAACAAGCATGAAGGCATGTACAGCCTTACTGAGAAGCCAACAGGTGCTTGGTCAGATACATAGGTTTTAACCCAGACGCAACTTGTTACCCTTTCAACCTTGGAAAACGTCTGATAAATGCATGCATGGATCAGTTTCTTCATCTGGACAGTGTTAATAATAAGGTTTTCCTTTTTGAGATCATTTTTGTGAAAAATAATAATAATGCACCTAAAATATTTCATCATGCTGTTTGTCATAAGGTTAATTCTCAATAAATGGGGACTGTTGTTGTCCTTTCAGATTACTTCTGAACATCTTGAAATTCCCATATGTCAATCTATCTTCCAGCCTGGGTGGTTGCTGCTGCCTGCTATGATACTAGATTCCTATAGGGGACATCTTTGGTGTAAACACAGCTTCTCATAAATTTGCTCTATTGTAAGGGAGTGAAGCAGAGCTGGAGCCAGGAATGCCTATTTACTCATCACCCCAGACCCAAATGAAGCATTCTGCAATGTGCCCAGTGAGGCACTGCAAACTCTTTGCCCAAAGAACACTATATGTGGGGTTGCTGTATATGCAACACATAACACATTGTATTGTAATGTTTCTCCACTTAGTCTCTTTTCCCCAGTTAGATTGATAGATCTTGAAACAGGGACTATGGCTGACATATACTCCCTTCTTAGTATCTGAGACAGTCCCTCTTACAGAGAGATGCTTATTAAATGATTGATGAATGGGTAGATGGATATATCAAGAAAAATATGTAAGTTCAGGTCTTTTTCATGTGTGTTTATAGGTGTGTGTGTGTGTGTGTGTGTGTGCATATTTATTCCCCAGCTTTTTTTTTTTTTCCCAAAAGCAAAGGGCAGGTCACAGCAATGGGATAAAAATAGTCATCCTAATATCTTTCCTGTTCTATAAATGGGGTAAATTTAGCTTTCTCTGAGCAGTTACCAATGGTAATAAAAAGGCATAGAACTGATTTCCCAATTCTCTGACATAATACATCAGTTAATATTGTGTTCACTAGAGGGGAATAGAGTCTATTTAAAATTCTAAAACTGTATTTAACTTTTTCTTAAGTGATGAGGGTCTTAATATTACTAATTGGCTAATAGGAAGGAAAGAAGGCAGAGAACAAAGAAAGAAGGAAGGCTTAGTAAATGCTTCATAAGGAAAAGTCCCTGGACTCAGAAGTATGTCTTTATTGAGGCTTCCTTTAGAGTCTTTACCTTTTCTCTTTCATGTACACATACACATTTTATGAAGGTCAACCTAACCTACTTTTGGCCCACCATTTTCAGCTGACTAGCCCTCCAAATCCTTCCCTTTTCCAAGCAGATTGCCTCACCTCCTATCTTATGAAGACAATATAAGCAACAAAAACAAATCAAGAAACTAAAAACATGGAAACTAACCCTTTTCACCTGCACCTTCTTCTCCCTTTCTATAACATTGAAACCAGTATCTCTTCTTCCATCTGAAGTTCATCCTCATGATCTTCAACTTCCTTAGGGACTGAGCTCATCAATTATCCCTCCCCTTCTCTAACATACTTTCCAATCTCTTCTTCTACTTATATCTCCCCACCGAGAGGTAAATATTCTCAAGTTTGCCCAATTGAAACAAAACTGTCCATTGCTCCTTATCCTCTTCAAGGTACCATTCTCTATACTCCTTCATATCTGAAATCTTGAAATACTGTCTACTTTCACTGTGTCCTATTAATTACCCTGTCCTTCTACGTCATACATCACCACACATGAATGCATTTTGAAATTAATAGATATTTTCTTTCTTACTTTACTGACCATTCAGCAATCCATGCAGCTACCTATATTCATCTATATCCCAGCCCAAGATCTCCTCAGAGGAGCACATCTAGTTGCATTTCTTTCCTCTCCAGTGAAGAGACCCCAGACTAGGTCGTTACTGCAACAGCTCCTCCCAGGTCCACTTGCTTTCACAGTGTTCTCTCTGACTAACTGTCCATAATACAACCAGATTACAAATCTGATTATGTCTCTGTTACTTACACCATCCGAGGTCTCCCAGTTACTCTTTGCATAAAGTCTATAACCATAATTATAAGTGGTTAGTGGGAATGAGTGGGAATTGGGGGCTCTTGACCAGGAATGTAGCAATTTTGCCCAGATTCATATTTAGTATTGAATGTGGGTAATAGTCTCTATCTTTGATAGGTAGTAACTCTTGTTGAATATTAATAATCTCCATTTTCTTCATGGAGTCTGGAATAGGATTTAAAAATAACACACACACACACACACACACACACACACACTCACACATGAATATATTGATGTATTTCTCCCTTTCTTCCAAAAGAGCCCATAGCCATCTATTTGCTTCACCCTCACCTTCTCATTTCTTTTTTTTTTTTTTTTTTTTTTTTTTTTTTTTTTTTTAATTTTTTTTTATTTTAATAAACATATAATGTATTTTTATCCCCAGGGGTACAGGTCTGTGAATCGTCTGGTTTACACATTTCACAGCACTCATCATAGCACATACCCTCCCCAATGTCCATTTCCCCACCACCCTCTCCCATCCCCCTTCCCCCCCGCAACCCTCAGTCTGTTTCTTGAGATTGAGTCTTTTATGGTTTGTCTCCCTCCCAATCCCATCTTTTCATTTTTTCTTTTCCTACCTCCCCCCAAACCCCCCCACCTTGCATCTCCACTTCCTCATATCAAAGAGATCATATGATAGTTATATTTCTCCGATTGACTTATTTCGCTAAGCATGATACCCTCTAGTTCCATCCATGTCGTCGCAAATGGCAAGATTTCATGTCTTTTGATGGCTGCATAGTATTCCATTGTGTATATATACCACATCTTCTTTATCCATTCATCTGTTGATGGACATCTAGGCTCTTTCCACAGTTTGGCTATTGTGGACATTGCTGCTATAAACATTCGGGTGCACGTGCCCCTTCGGAGCACCACGTTTGTATCTTTAGGATATATACCCAGGAGTGCAATTGCTGGGTCGTAGGGTAGCTCTATTTTCAGTTTTTTGAGGAACCTCCACACTGTTTTCCAGAGTGGTTGCACCAGCTTGCATTCCCACCAACAGTGTAGGAGGGTTCCCCTCTCTCCGCATCCTCGCCAGCATCTGTCATTTCTTGACTTGTTAATTTTAGCCATTCTGACTGGTGTGAGGTGGTATCTCATTGTGGTTTTGATTTGTATTTCCCTGATGCCGAGTGATGTGGAGCATTTTTTCATGTGTCTGTTGGCCATCTGGATGTCTTCCTTGCAGAAATGTCTGTTCATGTCCTCTGCCCATTTCTTGACTGGATTATTTGTTCTTTGGGTATTGAGTTTGATAAGCTCTTTATAGATTTTGGATACGAGCCCTTTATCTGATATGTCGTTTGCAAATATCTTCTCCCATTCTGTCAGTTGTCTTTTGGTTTTGTTAACTGTTTCCTTTGCTGTGCAAAAGCTTTTGATCTTGATGAAATCCCAATAGTTCATTTTTGCCCTTGCTTCTGTTGCCTTTGGCGATGTTCCTAGGAAGAAGTTGCTGTGGTGGAGGTCAAAGAGGTTGCTGCCTGCATTGTCCTCAAGGATTTTGATAGATTCCTTTCGCACATTGAGGTCCTTCATCCACTTTGAGTCTATTTTCGTGTGTGGTGTAAGGAAATAGTCCAATTTCATTTTTCTGCATGTGGCTGTCCAATTTTCCCAGCACCATTTGTTGAAGAGGCTGTCTTTTTTCCATTGGATATTCTTTCCTGCTTTGTCGAAGATTAGTTGACCATAGAGTTGAGGGTCTATTTCTGGGCTCTCTATTCTGTTCCATTGGTCTATATGTCTGTTTTTGTGCCAGTACCATACTGTCTTGATGATGACAGCTTTGTAATAGAGCTTGAAGTCTGGAATTGTGATACCACCGACTTTGGCTTTCTTTTTCAATATTCCTTTGGCTATTCGAGGTCTTTTCTGGTTCCATATAAATTTTAGGATTATTTGTTCTATTTCTTTAAAAAAAATGGATGGGATTTTGATAGGGATTGCATTAAATGTGTAGATTGCTTTAGGTAAAATAGACATTTTCACAATATTTGTTCTTCCAATCCATGAGCATGGAATATTTTTCCATTTCTTTGTGTCTTCCTCAATTTCTTTCATGAGTACTTTATAGTTTTCTGAGTATAGATTCTTTGCCTCTTTGGTTAGATTTATTCCTAGGTATCTTATGGTTTTGGGTACGATTGTAAATGGGACTGACTCCTCAATTTCTCTTTCTTCTGTCTTGTTGTTAGTGTAAAGAAATGCGACTGATTTCTGTGCATTGACTTTATATCCTGACACTTTACTGAATTCCTGTATAAGTTCTAGCAGTTTTGGAGTGGAGCCTTTTGGGTTTTCCACATATAGTATCATATCATCTGCAAAGAGTGATAGTTTGACTTCTTCTTTGCCGATTTGGATGCCTTTAATTTCTTTTTGTTGTCTGATTGCTGAGGCTAGGACTTCTAGTACTATATTGAACAGCAGTGGTGATAACGGACATCCCTGCCGTGTTCCTGACCTTAGCGGAAAAGCTTTCAGTTTTTCTCCATTGAGAATGATATTTGCGGTGGGTTTTTCATAGATGGCTTTGATAATGTTGAGGTATGTGCCTTCTATCCCTACACTTTGAAGAGTTTTAATCAGGAAGGGATGCTGCACTTTGTCAAACGCTTTTTCAGCATCTATTGAGAGTATCATATGGTTCTTACTCTTTCTTTTATTAATGTATTGTATCACATTGATGGATTTGCGGATGTTGAACCAACCTTGCAGCCCTGGAATAAATCCCACTTGGTCGTGGTGAATAATCCTTTTAATGTACTGTTGGATCCTATTGGCCAGTATTTTGGTGAGAATTTTCGCATCTGTGTTCATCAAGGATATTGGTCTGTAATTCTCTTTTTTGGTGGGATCCTTGTCTGGTTTTGGGATCAAGGTGATGCTGGCCTCATAGAATGAGTTTGGAAGTTTTCCTTCCATTTCTATTTTTTGGAACAGTTTCAGGAGAATAGGAATTAATTCTTCTTTAAATGTTTGGTAGAATTCCCCTGGGAAGCCGTCTGGTCCTGGACTTTTGTTTGTTTGGAGATTTTTGATGACTGTTTCAATCTCCTTACTGGTTATGGGTCTGTTCAGGTTATCTATTTCTTCCTGGTTCAGTTGTGGTAGTTTATACATCTCTAGAAATGTATCCATTTCTTCCAGGTTGTCAAATTTGTTGCCATAGAGTTGCTCGTAGTATGTTCTTATAATTGTTTGTATTTCTTTGGTGTTGGTTGTGATCTCTCCTCTTTCATTCATGATTTTATTTATTTGCGTCCTTTCTCTTTTCTTTTTGATAAGTCTGGCCAGGGGCTTATCAATCTTATTAATTCTTTCAAAGAACCAGCTCCTAGTTTTGTTGATTTGTTCTATTGTTTTTTTAGTTTCTATTTCATTGATTTCTGCTCTGATCTTTATGATTTCTCTTCTCCTGCTGGGTTTAGGCTTTCTTTGTTGTTCTCTCTCCAGCTCCTTTAGGTGTAGGGTTAGGTTGTGTATTTGAGACCTTTCTTGTTTCTTGAGAAAGGCTTGCACTGCTATATATTTTCCTCTCAGGACTGCCTTTGTTGTGTCCCACAGATTTTGAACTGTTGTGTTTTCATTATCATTTGTTTCCATGAATTTTTTCAATTCTTCTTTAATTTCCTGGTTGACCCATTCATTTTTTAGAAGGATGCTGTTTAGTCTCCATGTATTTGCATTCTTTCCAAATTTCCTCTTGTGATTGAGTTCGAGCTTCAGAGCATTGTGGTCTGAAAATATGCAGGGAATGATCTCGATCTTTTGGTATCGATTGAGACCTGATTTATGACCCAGGATGTGGTCTATTCTGGAGAATGTTCCATGTGCACTAGAGAAGAATGTATATTCTGTTGCTTTGGGATGGAATGTTCTGAATATATCTGTGATGTCCATCTGGTCCAGTGTGTCATTTAAGGCCTTTATTTCCTTGTTGATCTTTTGCTTAGATGATCTGTCCATTTCAGTGAGGGGAGTGTTAAAGTCCCCTGCTATTATTGTATTACTGTCGATGTATTTCTTTGATTTTGTTATTAATTGGTTTATATAGTTGGCTGCTCCCATGTTAGGGGCATAGATATTTAAGATTGTTAGATCTTCTTGTTGGACAGACCCTTTGAGTATGATATAGTGTCCTTCCTCATCTCTTATTATAGTCTTTGGCTTAAAATCTAATTGATCTGATATAAGGATTGCCACCCCAGCTTTCTTCTGATGTCCATTAGCATGGTACATTGTTTTCCACCCCCTCACTTTAAATCTGGAGGTGTCTTCGGGTCTAAAATGAGTTTCTTGTAGGCAGCATATGGATGGGTTTTGTTTTTTTATCCATTCTGATACCCTGTGTCTTTTGATTGGGGCATTTAGCCCATTAACATTCAGGGTAACTATTGAGAGATATGAATTGAGTGCCATTGTATTGCCTGTAAGATGATTGTTACTATATATTGTTTCTGTTTCTTTCTGATCTACTACTTTTAGGGTCTCTCTTTGCTTAGAGGACCCCTTTCAATATTTCCTGTAGAGCTGGTTTGGTGTTTGCAAATTCTTTCAGCTTTTGTTTGTCCTGGAAGCTCTTTATCTCTCCTTCTATTTTCAATGATAGCCTAGCCGGATATAGTATTCTTGGCTGCATGTTTTTCTCGTTTAGTGCTCTGAATATATCATGCCAGTTCTTTCTGGCCTGCCAGGTCTCTGTGGATAGGTCCGCTGCCAATCTAATGTTTTTACCCTTGTATGTTACAGACTTCTTTTCCCGGGCTGCTTTCAGGATTTTCTCTTTGTCGCTAAGACTTGTAAATTTTACTATCAGGTGACGAGGTGTGGACCTATTTTTATTGATTTTGAGGGGCGTTCTTAGCATCTCCTGGATTTTGATGTTTGTTCCCTTTGCCATATTAGGGAAATTCTCTCCAATAATTGTCTCCAATATACCTTCTGCTCCCCTCTCTCTTTCTTCTTCTTCTGGAATCCCAATTATTCTAATGTTGTGTCGTCTTATGGTGTCACTTATCTCTCGAATCCTCTCCTCGTGTTCCAGTAGTTGTTTGTCTCTCTTTTGCTCAGCTTCTTTATTCTCTGTCATTTGGTCTTCTATGTCACTAATTCTTTCTTCTGCCTCATTTATCCTGGCAGTGAGAGCTTCCATTTTTGATTGCACCTCATGAATAGCTTTTTTGATTTCAACTTGGTTAGATTTTAGTTCTTTTATTTCTCCAGAAAGGGCTTTTATCTCTCCGGAGAGGGTTTCTCTAATATCTTCTATGCCTTTTTCGAGCCCGGCTAGAACCTTGAGAATTGTCATTCTGAACTCTAGATCTGTCATGCTACCTATGTCTGTATTGATTAGGTCTCCAGCCTTCGGTACGGCCTCTTGTTCTTTTTTTTGAGGTGAGTTTTTCCGCCTTGTCATTTTGTCCAGGTAGGATTTGCTTTCTCCTGCTGTGGAATTCCGCTGTTCTTGGTGACTGAAGTTGGTTTTGGATGGTTTCTTGTTGATCTTCTGGGGGAGGGGCCTGTTGTAGTGATTCTCAAGTGTCTTTGCCGCAGGCGGAATTGCACCGCCCTTGCCAGGGGCCGGGCTAAGTAATCCGCTCGGGTTCGCTTTCGGGAGCTTTTGTTCCCTGAGCGCTTTCCGTAGAGTTCCGGAGGACGGGAATGAAGATGGCGGCCTCCCAATCTCTCGGCCCAGAGGAGCCGAGAGCTTGGGGTTCCGCTCCTCAGTGCGCTCTCAGAGCAAAGCGCCCAATAGCCCCGCCTCCCTGGCTTGCGGTCGCGCCTCGAGGAAAGCAGTCAATTGTTGGAGCTGGAGAAAAGCGCCGGGTCGCTTTTGTCTCCGTGGCCTCCGGCCGCGCTCCGAGCCCACCCAGCCTGCGACCGGCACAAGGTAACCCCGGGCTTAGAGCTCACTCCTCGGCTTTGTCGCTATAGCCGGCTTCCCCGCTCTAATACCTGCGAGCTCTGCGGCACTCAGACACCCCCAGTCCTTCTGTGACCCCGCGGGTCCTGGGGTTATGCTGACCCCGCCTGGGTTTCCCCCCAGTTTAGCCTCTGGAGCGATGTCTCCCAGTGGAGCCGACTTTTAAAAGTCCCGGTTTTGTGCTCCGTCGCTCCGCCGCTTGCTGGGTGCCGGCCCCTCCCCCCGGGGTCTATCTTCCCGTCGCTTTGGATTCACTTCTCCGCAGGTCCTACCTTTCAGAAAGTGATCGATTTTCTGTTTCTGGGATTGTTGCTCTTCTTCTCTTCGATTTCCCGTTGGATTTATAGGTGTTCACAATGGTTAGATAAGCTATCTAGCTGATCTCCTGCTACCCGATGTCGTCTCAGCCTGCTACTTCTCCGCCATCTTGACTCCTCCTCTCACCTTCTCATTTCTAAGCACGTCCCAGCTCAAAACAATTTCATGTTCCTGACCCTTCCATATCCTTTTATCTAGTGACAACTTTACATTTTTTCATCAGTTTTTCTCCCTCCAAAAGACCTTCCATCTATTCATTTTTATCAGATTTCCTCCTTTTAGCTTCCAGACTTAATTCAACAAAAATCCTATTTCTCCATAGAGAATGGAAAAAAATGTGTATTCACTTAACATAATCTTTTTTTCTCACATTTTATCTCTCAGTCTAACAGATCACTCAGAAGAAATGAGAATCTCAGAAAAATGAACAAATGAAATAAACAAAATGAAGGAATGATTGGGTAGATACATGAAAAACTGGATGGGTGGATAAAAAATTAGACACATGAAATAATTAAATGGATGGATCTATTCCTCAGAAATCCCTTTAAGTTGTGGCAGCAATGAGGGCACATATGCCTGGCCTCATCTCATTGGTTGGCAAACTAAACCTCAAAGATGTTGTTACATGTACAAGTGATCCAACAACAAGAATCAAATGAAAGAGTTCATTCTTTTAAGTTTATATAAGGAATCTCTGTTCCAGATTGGCATGTACATTTTCTGCCTGACAACATCACCTGCAGATACCACTGAGTAACCACAAACTTTTCTCACATACAATCCCATATAACCTCATAATTTTAAAACACGGTGTTCTGGAAACTTTCTCTACTAGGAGTTGTCCATGATTAGACATCTAGTCCACCGAGATCACCTCTCCCTTGCATCAGATTTTGGAATTTATACCCTCTAAGATCACCCCAAAACTGAAGGTTCTATCATTTATTACAAACACTGAAAAGGACAATGGGACAAATGAGTCTCAGAGAGGTATCAGCCAGGGTCCAACTGAAAAACAGAAGCCACACTAGGTACTTTACCAGGAAAAAAAGAAAAAAAAAAAGTGTTAGGAATTAGAGAAATAGGTGGTAGGTAACAAAACAGAAGTATAGTTTGTATGTTCCCAGGACCAGAATTAAAACGGAGAATACAGAAGGATGGATTTGGTGTTGGATACTAAGAAATGATAGCTTAATATGAGATAAATACAGTAATCTTGTTTTCTAAAAACGTTGACACTTGCAATTATATAGAGAAGAACAAAATATTCTTTAATAATACTGGAATCTTGCAGAAGAGTAGCTGAATAAGCAAAATGCAAATGGGAGATCTGGAAAGAAAAATTAATTTTATATCTTTGGAATGGCTTTGGTAGCCAGTAGAAAGAGTGGAAGATACTAGACTTCGGAAAATTAAAATGTTCATATGACATAAGCTATGTATGTATGTAAAAAAAAGTAATTTACATAAAAGAGAGTAGAGCAGAATCTTATTCTTTCCGCAGTGAGGCAAAGTAGGCTTAAACCATTAGCAGGACATAGAAACTATCAATTGAAAGCTGGGCCTCTGGAGCCAGGAAACCCAAATGTTAAATGTTGATGCAGACTACCTCTGTGACTTTCACAATGTGCTTGACCTCCCTGATCTGTATTTTCTAGTCGTTAAAATTGAGACACAAGCCTACCTTCCTCCTAGTACAAGTCAAATAAGATAATTTTAAGGAGTAAGTAAAATATGCTCTTAAAGTGCTTTATAAACATATTTAGCACATACTAAGTAACCGATGCATGGTAGCCATTATCAAGGTGTCTTCCTCAGCCCCCACTGCTTTCAGCTGGCCCTTCCCACGTCATCTCAAAAATTAAGAAGTTGATAGGTTAGGGCACCTTTGCGGAGGATAGTATGCCAGATAAATTTTTAGAACTAAAGAGGGTATTAAGTTCATCCTTGTCCCCTAAACATTTGAAAGCCCGCACTCTTCCCAACATTTCTCATTAGACAGGGTCAGTCCATGTTCCTTTGACTAACTCTGAGCTGTCTTTGTACTCAAGGCCTGAGAATCACCATTGCTGTCACCAGCTGGTCCAAAAATTTCAGTCATGTCCTGCTTTTCCCATGTGATGTCTTCTTCCTGCCTCCAAATCAAGCTCATATTAAAACACATGAATTCATCAAACAACATGAGTTAGTATTAGGACAAAACAGAATAGGCGTATTTTCTTCATTAACCCAAGACAGTCTTCAGTTTAGAAGGATGTTACTGTGAACATTTCTTTGTTTTCTCCACTGATGAGCAATATGAATCTTCACTTTCTCTACTAGAATTTGATTTGTTCTATTTTCTTCATAAGAAGGTTGAGAGTGAAAAAAAAATTAAAAAAAAAGGTTGAGAGTGGAGTATATGAGCAATTTGGATATCCATCCATTATAAATGATTTTTTGGCATTTGTGTCAAAAATGGACAAAAATTTATTTTTGTCAATAAGTAAATAATAAAAATCTGATGAAAATCTTTGTGAAATCAAATCCAACTACAGAGTCTGATCAGAATTTTTTTTTAATAAAACTGAAGCAAAACAAAGCAAAATATGCATTTGGTCCATCTGTTGGGGTTTATTCAAATTCACTTTGTTGATACAACCACACATTGGGCAAAAGCAATCTAATTCTGTCTCCAAAATCAAGTAAGGGTTTGGCACACTAGATTCTTTCCACAAATTGCATTACTATTTTCCCTTCTTTTAACTAATTACCCACAAGGGTCCTCCTTCCAAGGATGAACATTTTATCATGGGTTGTTACAATTGGTTAGATGGGATATGCTTAAAATGTATTCTTGTTTTTTTGGGGGGGAGGGTTTTGGGGAGGGGGAGTCTCAAAGACTCTTCTAACACAGACTTAGATTTGAATAACCACAGCTGAAGCCATAAAGGGGAGGCACAAATTATGTCTGTAGATGTGGGGAGTGTTTCCCATCACACACCTACATTCTCCTGCTTCTTAATATAAAAACTAATAAGATGGTTCATGATTTCAAAGTAAGCTTTTCCATGCTTGGAAATCGTATGAAAATGGTGTGATAATAATTTTTAAAAGATCTGCATTGAAAGAAAAAATGATGTGACAATTACTTTGGGATAAAATGCAAATGCCATGGATTTTTCAAAGGTTAAGATTTTCTCAGTTGTTTATTCTCTGCAATTTATCTCAATTCTGTATCTTAATTCCCATTTGCAGAACGTTTTTCAGCTCACGGTGCACTCCTCTGGTGATTTCATCATTTGGGTTTTACAGCAATATCTGAGGAAGAAATTACTATTATTCCTCTCTTACAGGTGAGGAAACTGAGACCCAGAGATTGAATGATTTCTTGACCAAAGTCACACAGATAGCAAAAGGCGGATCTGGGATGGGAGTCCAACTGGCCTGGTGCCAAAACTGATGACTTTTCTTAAAATTCTTATCGCCACAGGTCTCTGCTTTCCGTCTCCTTATTTGCCTCAGGAACCATCCTGGAGAATCTGCTATGCATAGAAGTCTTCTTACTTTCACTTTCTGTTGGCTTGGAGGACAGAGACCAATTCTCATTACTCTCTACCTCTGCAGAGCTATGAAAGCTCTGGCAGCAGAGCATCCATCCATTAGAACAGCTCTGACTGAGCAAATGAGTTATCTATTTATTCTATATTCTATATATTCATTGAGTCCTTTTGGAGGGGAACTAGGAAACAGAAATGGAGAACCATAGTCTAGTCCTGAATCCCAGTGGGGAATTCAAAGGGGAAAGGGAGCAGGAAGGGATGAAGAATGAGGATTGGGCAGAGAACCCAATTTTCCCAGTCATGACATATAGAATCCATGAAGCCCAATCAGGCATTGGTTGATCTCAGAGAAGACTTGTGAGACCAGACGAGCATACCCAAAATAAGAAGCCATCAGGAGCAGAGTAGCTGGTGCAGAATATTTCTGGGTCTCAGCAGGCTAACCAGTTAGAGGCAGAGGAAACACAGGTTCTTAAAAATAACTTGTTCTACTCTCACACTGTGAAATTTTATATCTTTTTTTTTGAAATTTTATATCTTTAAAGATAGAGACAGGCAAAATTGCCAGAGATGAGGAGAATGGGGGGATGAGGAGAATGGGGGGATGGGGAAAATGGGCATTTGGGGAGGAATTGAGGCTTCTAGGTATGAAATGAATAATTCATGGGAATAAAAGGCATAGCATAAGGAATATAGTCAATGATATCATAATAGCATTATATGGTGACAGATGGTAGCTATACCTGTGGTGAATATAGCATAATGTACAAACTTGTCAAATCACTATGTCATACACCTGAAATGAATGTAACACGTGTGTCAACTATACTTAAAGTGTGTGTGTGTGTGTGTGTGTGTGTGTGAAAGAGAGAGAGAGAGAGAGAGAGAATTTTCTTACTTAATAATCTGACTCAAACACTCAGTTAAATGTTCGCCTGTACTGCCTCATTTAATCCTCACAACAACCCTTTGAAATAATTACTATCATTTCCCCTTTTACAGATGGGTAGAATAATGCTCAGAGAGGTAAATCACTTCCCCAGAGTCACAAAGCAGTAACCTTTAAAAGTACAGGTGTAAACCAGGGATTGTAAGAGTCCCTTATTGAGGTTGATGTCAGAATAAAAAAAGAAAATGTTTGTACCAGAAAAGAGTCCAGCAAACAACAAATAACAAGTCTTTACTCTGTTATTTAAGATAGAGACACAGATGTGGTTTGAATGCAGGTGGCTAAAATCCCAGGTTTTATAGCCAAATACGAGGGTACAACAACTTACTTGAAGATGACATTTCCATCTGTGTGGGTTGTCTTTGCTCCGTAAGTTGTCCTGTTTCCTTGTCTCTATGTGCTAATAACAGTAATAAAATGTGCCTCCCAGAGTTGTTCTGAGAATTAAATGGGGCTGTGTATTTGGTCTACCATGGCCCCATAAACCCTGCCCCCTTGTGTTATGTCCTGTGCAATCCCTTCCACCGGAGCATGAGGAGGACCCATGACTTGATTCTGCCAAATAGAATAATGACAGACTGTCACTCCCATGAGAAAGTTCGGCCTTGCAGAAACAAATAGCCATGCTGTGAACTGCCTGGGGTAGGGGTGGGGTGGAGAGGGCACATAGGAAGGAACTGTGGGCAGCATCTAGATTCTGAGCATGGCCTTCAGCTGACAACCATTTAGAATCATGACCTTCAGTCATAAAGCCACAGGGAAATCATCTGAATGAGCTTGAAAGCAGATTCCTCCCTAATTGGGCCTCCAGTTGAGAACACAGCCCAGCTAGCACTTTCACTGCAACCCCATGAATCCCTGAGCCTAGTGCCCAGCTCGGACTCCTGATGCGGAGAAACTAACAGATAATAAATAGGTATTGTTTTAAGCTGATAAGTTGTGGTAAATTTTTATGCAGTAAAAAGCAACTAATGCATGCATATTAAGCATTTGGAACAGAGCCCTGTGTGTGTTAACTATCTTCTGTCTTTATCAATCAATAAACACATGTTTATAAAGATTTTTCTTATGCATAATAAATTACTACAAAATTATTCCAGTGCAGTTACTGGATTTATGCCTTCTTAGACAGTTAAGAAAAAAAACTCTTTCTTAGAATTTTAGTAGTTAACTTCTCCTGGATAAGGTCTAGAGTTAAAGAATTATTCTACAGGCCTTACACAGCTGTTCTGTAACAAGGTCTCAAAGAGGTTGTGGGTGTATAAGATTCAACTATACCTGAAATATTAAGGACCTCCAAATAAAGAGGGACTCTGTGAAGTGAGTGGGTGAGAACAGACTTTATATAATAAGCCATGTCATTTCTTTTTCGCTTTTCATCATATTATTAAATTAAATGACAATTTTTGGCAGATTGAGTAATAGTAGCAAACATTCAGTTTAACAGCTATAATACAATATGCACATGCTTTTAAAAGCCTATCTAACAGTCAGTTGGAATTCAGCCTGAGATGAATTCATAAACACATATCTTATAACCTGCTTAGTTGGCTTTAAAGAATGAGTCTGGGTTTATCTAGAAATTGTTTAATGAGTGAAAATAGAATACTTTCAGAGTTAAGACTTCTCCTTCTCTAAAGCTATCAGTGTTCTGGGGCTTCTCCTTCAGACCCCAGACATCCTTGGAGAAGCTAATGTCATAATGATGAACATATTGATAGAAGCACTGAATGGCAAACCAAAAGGAGTCTGCTTCTCCATGCACAGATTTCTCCTTGGCCACAACACTGAATAAGAACTCCATTTTCACAGCCTTCCCATATTCAATTTTGAATTTTTTTTTCATTATATCAACCCTAAAGGAAGAATGAACATCCTTAATGACTCTATCATCTATTTTTCCTATAAATAAGTTGATTACCTTCAATAAGCCAGAAAAAAATAAACATAGAGAAATCTAAAGAAGTTTTGCACCTCAACTGAGGATATGTGCTTGGAAAGCAGAAGGGTTAAGACCCCAGATTCATGGCTCAGCTCTGTTGGGCTACTGTCAACAAGCCCTCCGGCCACAGCACCGCTTACTTGTTCCTGTCATAATGATGTAAAATGCGACTTTTTTTTTTAAAGATTTTATTTATTTATTTGACAGACAGATCACAAGTAGGCAGACAGAGAGAGAAGGGAGGAAGCAGACTCCCTGCTGAGCAGAGAGCTGGATGCGGGGCTCGATTCCAGGACACTGGGATCATGACCTGAGCCGAAGGCAGAGGCTTTAACCCACTGAGCCACCCAGGCGCCCCAAATGCAACTTTTTTTTAAAGATTTTATTTATTTTTTTGACAGAGAGAGACACAGAGAGAGAGAGAGGAAACACAAGCATCAGTATGTTCTTATATGGTTCCATATATATATATATATATATATGTGTGTGTGTGTGTGTATATATATAAAAACTTTATTTATTTATTTGACAGAGAGAGACACAGTGAAAGAAGGAACACAAGCAGGGGGAGTGGGAGAGGGAAAAGCAGGCTTCCTGTGGAACAGAAAGCCCCATGTGGGGCTCCATCCCAGGACCCTGGGATCCTGACCTGAGCTGAAGGCAGACACTTAATGACTGAGCCACACAGGCACCCTTTTAAAGAAAGCAAGATTCAGTAAGAAAGAATATGTTCCACAGGACAAATGATGCCTTGTTGTTCTAAAGGGTTTGGCCTAGGACTGTAATCATCATTGGGGAGATACAGAGGTATGTTCCAATCCAATACTCCACATTTGATGGCTCCAGACAGTGTAACAGGGAGGTACCTGATCTTTTACTGCCCCACTCATGTTGAAATTTTTGTTTGGAATTATATTATGAACTTCTCCTCTGAGGTGTACTTTCTAAATATACTTTCTTAGAAGGCAATAGGATGACTAACAGCAACAAAAATCCCACACTACTTGTTTACCGTATTCTACTCACAACATTTGTAACCAGCTACATAAGCTATTCATGTGTGTATTTAACAAATGGCGATAGAATACCTCCTAGATGGGGGCATAGTTAGGACGGAATTCATTTCCCCTAAACAAGAATAATCTCAATTACTTCCCCTTGTGCTGTCTGCATCTCCCATCTCTTGCCTTTAGTCTTTGCTATGAATTGCACCTAGCTTCCTTTGCTGTACCCTAGCAAAAGCATTGTATTTCCAGATTTTGTACAGAGATTAGCATGCACAGCTACACTGATCAACTGAATAGGCATGAAGAAGAACGAGCACAAAAGTAGGGACTCCTGAACCCGAGGCATATAAGGGCAACTGAGTAGGTGAGCAACTAAAAGGACAGGCCCTATAGCCAGACTACATGGATTTGAACTGGCTCTGCCACTCCATAGCTGTTCATGTTCCCAGGTGAACTATTTCACCTCTCAGTTACCTAGCTTTATCTATAAAGGAGAAGATAGGGCACCTGGGTGGCTCAGTTGGTTAAGCGGACTGCCTTCGGCTCAGGTCATGATCCCAGAGTCCCAGGATCAAGTCCCATATAGGGCTCCTTTCTCCATGGGGAGTCTGCTTCTCCCTCTGACCTTCTTCCCTCTCATTCTCTCTCTCTCTCTCTCTCTCAAATAAAGAAGTAAAATATTAAAAAAAAAAAAAAAGAAGATAAAAATAGTAAGTGCCCCTCAGGACTATGGGAAGAATAATAAGAGCTAGCATAAGTAAAGAGTGTGGAATAGTAATTGCCATTCAGTTAGCATTCGGTAAGTGTTAGTTATTGTTATTGAAAAAATACTAAATATTTCTATTTTTTATTCTACTTTCTTTTTAATTTTATTTTTTCAGTGTTCCAAGATTCATTGCTTATGCACCACACCCAGCACTCCATGCAATACATGCTTCCCTTAATACCCACCAACAAACTCTCCTAACCCCCCACTCCCCCTCCAAAACCCTCAGTTTGTTTCTCAGAGTTCACAGTCTCTCATGGTTCATTTCTTCCTTCAATTTCCCCCAACTCACTTCTCCTATCTTTCACCCAATGTCCTCTGTGTTATTCCTTATGCTCCTCAAGTAAGTTTTTTTGACATGATTTTTTTTAAAGATTTTTATCTATTTACCTGACAGAGACCACAAGTAGGCAGAGAAGCAAGCAGAGGAAGGGAAGCAGGCTCCCCGCTGAGCGGAGAGCCCAATGCCGGGCCATCCCAGGGCCCTGAGATCATGACCTGAGCCGAAGGCAGAGGCTTTAACCCACTGAGCCACCCAGGCGCCCCTGATTATCTATTTTTTGAGTGTTGAGTTTGAGGAGTTCTTTATAGATCTTGGATATCAGCCCTTTATAGTGTCACTTGCGAATATCTTCTCCCATTCCATGGGTTGCCTCTTTGTTTTGCCAACTGTTTCCTTTGCTTTGCAGAAGGTTTTGATCTTGATAAAGTCCCAAAAGTTCATTTTTTGCTTTTGTTTCCTTTGCCTTTGGAGACATGTCTTGAAAGAAGTTGCTGTGGCCAATGTCGAAGAGATCACTGCCTATGTTCTCCTCTAGGATTTTGATAGATTCCTCCCTCACATTGAGGTCTTTTATCCATTTCAAGTTTATCTTTGTGTATGGTGTAAGAGAATGCTCAAGTTTCATTCTTCTATGCATAGTTGTCCAATTTTCCCAGCACCATTTATTGAAGAGACTGTCCTTTTTCCACTGGATATTTTTTTTCTGCCTTGTCGAAAATCAGTTCACTATAGAGTTGCAGGTCCATATGTGGGCTCTCTACTCTCTTCCACTGGTATATGTGTCTGTTTTTGTGCCAGTATCGTGCTGTCTTGGTGATCACAGCTTTATATCTTTTTATATACCATGTGAATTAAGTTTCCCTAGTACATTTGAAAAAACTGTCTTACAAAACCTTCAATACCTTTGGGAGGAGTAATTCCAAAGTTGTGACCATAAACAATGGATTATTGTTTTATTGTTACGGGAAGAAACAAATATTATTTTTAAAACTTAGATTTAAGACACACATTGTTTCCTTATTCTGACTCCTTCTGCTCCTCAGCATCATAGTTAAGATTTGCTGATTCTTTGTATGTTCTAGGCCCTTGCTAACTAAGCTCCCTTTTCACTCTGGTTACTCTTTTCTGGCTCTTGAGACAGGCTACCTGGATTTCTGTCTATGAGAACTTGGAAATGTAATGTACTTAACTCTTTATGCCCCAGTATTTTCATGAATCAAATAGGGAAAAATGTCAGGCCCACCCCTTAGCATTGTTGGGTCAGTATAGAACTTTGCATATAGGAGGTCCCAATAAATTCTAGCTCCTATTAGCACCCTGAGATCTCAGGACAATCTCTGACCCTGTGGCTGTTCAGTTGAGACTTGCTGATTTTATGTTCTCTGAGCAGCAGAAGCAAAGACGGGGCAAGGAAAGTGGGAGGTGACCCGTGAAAGATGCAAAAACTTCTGTGATTCCAGAGCACATGTTGCTCCAGCCACAAAAGCCAAAACTCTCCCCCAGATGTCAAAGCGCTCCTGCTCCCAGGCATAACCTGAAAGCCAGGCCTCCCTAGTTTGCTTGGCAACTAAGGCCAATAAGCTGCCTTAATTCGGAAAATTCCACTCACGTTCCCAGTCTCTGGCTCTCCACATGTCCCCAGGGGCTTTTATGCCAGCCTTGAATCCCAAAGTTGAAGAGGAAGAAAGGAGGGAATGGAAAAACAAAGAAAAAGGTAGAGGAAAGGTCGGAAATTTAAACTGAATTGTTTGGTAATGGAAAGTCCCTTTCAAGTCTCTTTAATTCTTTATTTGGATTCCATTGAGTGTGTGCCAAGAGGGAAAAAGGAAAGGTTAAATCCTTCTATCAGATCTGGCAAAGGAACTCAGTCAAGCAGCTTAAGAGAAGGATTAGCTCGCC
Organism: Martes martes; assembly: GCF_963455335.1. Lineage (NCBI taxonomy): Eukaryota > Metazoa > Chordata > Mammalia > Carnivora > Mustelidae > Martes > Martes martes. The sequence goes on from NC_137889.1 coordinate 149,567,364, forward strand.
TGCAATGCAGAAGCATTAACACACAGGATGCCAGCAGGCCACACAGACCCCTCCACACAGGCTTTGGCATCCACTGGCCCTTGGAGGAGGCCTGCAGGAGGAAATTGGCCCACAAGGTGATGGTTAGATCCCCAAGGAAGTACAAAATGGTCCCTCTGCCCAGGGGTGGAACAAGGCCTTAGGTACATTCACCCTTTGAGAATGTGATAAATCTTTGCATCCTCCTCCCAGAAACATACTCACTTATATGAGATTTTGCCAAAAAACCTTAAGGGATTCAAGGACGTCATGTGTCCCACCCACAGACCTTGCACTCCTGCCTTAAAACTTTGAGAACTTTTTTGCTTAAGAGTTTTATTGCTTTTCACAGGCTTCTTCCTGGCAGACTTCCCTGGAGTCAAAACACTTTTTTTTTAGAGTAAGATCAGATCCAAAATTCAAAACGTGCTTGTCTGTGACCTGATATGTCTGTGTTTAATTCAACAAGCAGGCAAGTTTAGTAATAAATAAATAAATAAATAATAAAAAAAATTTAAAAACCTGGTCCTTGGAGTAAATGCTGGGCTTTGCTCTTGGTTCCAACAACTCACACTGGGTAACACTAGGAAAGCACTCAGCTTTTAGAGTTTCAACAGCTTCATGAATAAAATGGAGCTTTACTAGTCACTTGACAACCTCTTCTGATTTTTGTTAGGTCACAATTCTTATACAACAAAATGATTTTCCATTGATAAAAAGGACCATATGAATATGACAGGTTGGTGATCAGCTACAATGCGACAAACTCTGGAGATAAGAAGATGGGAGGGGTACGTAGCCCTTCCTTCCCCAAAGGATCTCCTGTGGAGTAAGGAGATAGACTAAGAAATCAATGAATACAACCCACTGCAATGAAGTGTGCCCATAAAGCTTTATGAGATCCCTTATGAGGATCCATCCCTTCTGAGGAGATCAAGTAGGGCTTCCTGAGGCAGAGAAATATCTGAGCTTCATCTCTAAGGTGGTAAGAGTAGCTTGCTGGGAAAAGGAAGGATAGGATATTTCAGTCAAGGGAATCCCCAAGTTCTGAGAAACAAACTGAGGGTTTTGGAGGGGAGGGGGTAGGGGGATGGGTGATTCTGGTGATGGGTATCACGGAGGGCACGTATTGCATGGAGCACTGGGTGTGGTACATAAACAATGAATCTTGGAAGACGGAAAAAAAATTAAATTAAGATGTTAAAAAAAGAAAAAGGAGTCCCCAAGTTCAAAATTAAAGTGGAGAGGTGTGACAATAATTGCTGAGTGTCTCATGTCACATAAGCCCAAGTATATACCATGTGACTGAGAGTCCTGAATTAAAGCACAAATTTTTAGAGGGCAGCTCAGGGCCCAGGTAATAGGGCTAAAAAGGGAGAGATTTTTGAGAAGTCTCTTCCCAAGCCTACAGAAAGGCAGAAGTTGGTGGTTGAGAAAATTTCTCTTCTCTGCCTCCACATCTTCACAGACCAATGCCACCAGTTTCTGTGGCTTTTTTGAGGGGAGAGGCTACAAAAACCCACACTCCTCTCATGTTTTAGATTCTTTTCCTTCTTTTGGGTTCACTTCCCCAATTTCATATTAAAGGAAGTGCTTACTTCTTTGGGATCTTTGGGACCTTGTCCCGAAGTGGGAGACCCAGAGTGGACATTAAGAGAGATGACTGAGTTCTCTGGGCAAAGGAAGCTGGGTCAGGTTTCAGTTTGAAGATCGTCATCTAACATGCGTGCATGAGTGCAAATATTCAAAAACATGTGGGATTTGGAAAACCCAAGGCAGCCCCTGCTGAGCACATTTCCCATGAAGTTTTAAGCTTGTATGTGTTTTAAAAGAAATGCAATCTGTACATTTCTGATGTACTTATGTTTAATATACCCAAATGATCCATAATAACTTCTGCCATCCAAGTTCTTAGAGCCTAGGTTTCAGTCAAGTTTTCTCCTTAGAAACAAGAAACAAGAGTAGAATGAGCATGTAGCTGGAAGACAAAACTTCATTTTTTTGTATGATACAAAGACAAAAAAATCCCCTAAAGTAAACCCTGCTTTTGAAGTCCTCATCTGCCCTTTCTGTGTGGCATCCACACTCACCTTATTCTCGAAGGGGTGACCTCACACCTGCAATTGTCTGAGTCCTGGTTCATGCCCTTTACCCCACCATCATTATCTACAGTGCCGCTTTCTGCTCTTCTAATATCCTGGTTTGAGGGATGAATGATACAGTTGCCCTGTATAGGACAAAGTTGTGATGTGTCATTTATTCTCTCCATCCTTTCGCTTTGTCAGAGTTCAGACAGAACCGCAATGCAAGCCACATATGAGATTTAGAATTTTCCAGTAACCACATTAGAAAAGGTAACATTGTGCAAGATCAATATAAATATTGTATTTTGTTTAACCTAATCTAACCAAAATATTATTATTTCAAAATTTAATTAGTATGATAATATTAATGGGAAATGTGACATTCAAAACTTACTTATAGCATATCACAAACTAGACCAATTATATTTCAAGTTCTCAATAGCCACATGTGGCATTGTCTACACACTAGACCACACAGTTCCACATTGGGAACAGACAGTCACAGAATTCCTTCCAAGTGATAGCAGATGACTCTGCCTATAAAACTTAATATAGAAATGTGTTATAGTTCTGTTGAAGTCTCAAGGCAATAACTGAGATTTATTGTCACTTTCATACATAACCCATTCTAATTTTCCTGGGAAAATGTAATTCAGTTCAATTAATGGACTCTCAGTCTTTGAACTAACTTAAACTAAATGAGACAACACAACTTTCTCTTGAAGGAAGGAAGGAAGGAAGGAAGGAAAGAAGGAAAGAAGGAAGGAAGAAAGGAAGAAGGGAAGGGAGGGAGGGGAAGAGAAAGAGGGAAGAGGGAAGGGAATGGATAGAGGAAGGAGACACTAATTAGTCATCCGCCTGGCTTTCTGCAACAGCACAATCTATAGCCATCAAATCTGTTGTACTCTGTCCTGTGAGCCAAGGCATTTGATTGCCACCCTGACTTTTATGCACATATGGCAATGATGTCTACCTTGATTCATTGGTTAAGTGTTACCACCTGGCCTTTGCTATTCCAGAAACCCACCATTTTTATTTGATACTAGAGCCTGTCTACCATGGTCAACAATGGCCTGCAAAGGACAGACATTATTAAAACTCTCAAAGATCTCTCCCTTCTTAAAAACATGTCTTAGTGAGGAAATGTCCTTAATTATACATTTGAAATGTAGTCACACACTAAAGTCTCTTAAATGTTACATGTATTTAAAATACTAAGTATGTATAGACTTCTTAACACACACACAAAAAAAGTATTAATTGAGAAACTCAATTTTCCTCAAAACTTCTATAATTTTAAACTGAGACATTCTCAGTCTGATACCTGGTATACAATGGGCGCTTCATAACTGAGAGGGGCTGTCTCAAGGCCCTTGTGCTCAACACAATGCCACTACCTGATCTACATACCTAAGTTATCAGGTTAATCTTATGATTGCATTTTGCATTTATTAAGATAATAAAATGCATTTTCCCACTAACTCTGTTGACCTTTGAACTTGACAGGCGCCTGCATTCTTTTCATGTGCAGCCTACATCTTGCTGAAATAAGATGACTAAAGTTTGGCTCTCCTTCATGGTCTTACCTATTTACTTAAAATATCAAAGGCCATTCACTGACATCTGCTACTGGAAATGACAGACCTTCTCCACAAACGCCATATTTGATTAGTGCTGAAGCCAATTCTCATTTAGTGTCCCTTCCCCATCAAAGCAGTTTCCTCCATAGTGATGTTCTTAATATGTGTGTGCGTGCATGCACGCGCACACACACACACACAACTACTGATTCGTGCATGCTTTTGTCAATTCTTATATTCTTAAAGTATTCATTTTATATCAATTTTTTCTCCTTCCTCCTTTCCTCTATTCTTTCTTTTCTTCCTTCTTAGTATATACCACTGAGACTGACATATAATAAAGACCCAATAAGTACTTCTTGGCCAACTGATGTACTGGACAAATTAGAATAAGAAGCAAGATCTTTTTTTAATCCCTTAAGAAAAGTCGTATCCAAACATTTAAATGCCAAAGAGCAGCTTTATAACTCTATTTGTCACTCCTATCCCCATTCAGCAGCCTCACACCATTTATAATCTGGAAAACTCTAACATAAGGCTGATTCCATTACATGGTTAATGGGATAAAAATTACAGTGACTGTGAAAACTTTAACTTAGAACCCCCAGATTTGAGGGTAGTTAGAATCACAGCCTGAATGTGGCAGGAATAACTATTTGAATTTAATTTACTATTGTGAGCAATATAAGGGCTGATTACTTCCCTCTAGCATTCTGCACTTTGATATAATTTCCATTTTGTGAGTTACATTTACTTAAGTGTCCATATTTTGCAATTCAAAGTGCAAATTAACTTTGTGTGTGTGTGTGTGTGTGTGTGTGTGTGTGTGTGTGTGTTTTCCTAATAAAAGCAACATTCAACATAATTGTAAATGTTCTCTTGTTTTGTGTCTGTCAAGCACTTTGGACTTGAGTTTTATTTTAGAAACATGTGTGTCAGCATCAGCAAACCCAGAATGCCCCTAGACTAAGAGACTTAATTATCAAATGGTCTCTATCATAACATTGGTTTTACTCTTAGACTCCTCCTCCTATTTAACCCAAGAAGGTAGTGTGGCATAATCAAAAGAACATGGGGTCCAGAGAACATTTGATTTAGAACCCTATTGTCTGTGGAACATTGGATAAGATGTTTTAATCTCTTAGTGTCTCCAAAATAATAATAACAATAATAATAATAATTATTATTATTATTATTATAAAACATTAAATGATTACCGTGTGCCAGGCACTATAGTAAATAATTTCCAAATATCTCACTTTAAAAATCTCATCTCCCCATTCTGAAAATAAGGAAACATGAGGCTTAAAAAGGTCAAATAATGTGTTCAGAATTACAAATAGTAGAAAGTAAAATCTTGATTCCAATTCATTCAACAGAATTCCAGTGCACTGCTCTTCACCCCTACTTACTGGATGCTGCAAACTGGAAGTAGCACCATTATCAAGACACAGACTGGAAAAGCAGATGCAAGAACCATACACTTGACTCAAGTCCAGTGTTGTCAGTGGATCATTATGATCCAAACTTGTTCTCTTTCTGACCTAAGAGAGAACCACCCAAAACAAGAATGTCAGCCCCTTTTCATGGCCCAAACTCATGTAATCCTTCAAAATAAATGCTGAACCAGCCACTTGGAATGATCTGCTTGCCAGGCTTACTTTTGGAAACCTGGCAGGCTCTGGGTCCCAATAGCCCTCTATGTCCAAGTCTTGGAGCTCCTAATGGCATCTGGTCAACTCCATGTGAGGTTCAAAGAATCAGGGAATGATACAAACAGCATTGCAACCAGACAGCATGACTGGACCTAGAGGCAAGGGCTCCAAAAGTTCAACAATCCCAATACTCAGGACAGAACAGAGGCTGTTTTTGCCTGGGACTAAGGGCAATACGTTTATCAGTCAGATGTCTAACCATGTTGAAGAGGTCACTCTGACAGTAGGGCTAAGGAAAGTATCAATAGCATTCACGTTCCTAGAGGCCATATTGTCCCCATGCCCTTATACATTACGTGAAACACCTTTGGATCCTTCCACCAAACTCACCTATTTTTGCTTAAGCAAATTTAAGACTTTTGTCTTGAAAACAAAAGGGTATTGAAGAATGCACCAATGAAAAATTTCATGCTATTGATTTGTCCTGGGTTTGGCTTTGATAAAAATTTCAGACTGTAAGATCATGAGTTAGGGCAGAGAGAACAGGTTCCTATCTGCCACTATATGTGTATATGTATGTATATAGATAGATAGATAGATAGATATAGATATAGATATATATGTATGTATACATACATATACATATATACACATACATATTTGTGTATATTACATATGTATATATACATATATTAAAATATCTATAAGTACATGTATAAATATATAAACACATGTAAAGTGTATGTTTATATATTTTATATATTTATGCATTTTATATATTTATATATTTTATAAATAAACTATATATGAATATATAAAAATAAATATATATAATAAATATAAATTTAAAAATATATATTTTTTATTGTGTTATGTTAGTCACCATAAAATACAGCATTAGTTTTTGATGCAGTTTTCCAAGATTCATAGTTTATGTACCACACCCAGTGCTCCATGCAGTTCCTGCCCTTCTTAATACCTACCACCAGGCTCACCCATGCCCCCATCCTTCTCCCCTCTAAAACCCTCAGATTGTTTCTCGGAGTTTACAGTCTCTCAAGGTTCATATCCCCCTCTGATTTGTCCCAATTCACCTTTCCTTTCCTTCTCCTAATGTCCTCCATATTATTCTTTATGTTCCACAAGTAAGTGAAACCATATGATAATTGACTTTCTATCTGTCACCTTTTAAATGCATGACTGTTAGTAAGTTATTCCACTTGTTTTTGCTCAGTTTACTCACTCTGTTTAAAATTGCAAACACACACTCCCTATTTTTCTTCCTCATTTTATTTTCCCCCTAGTACTTTTCATTTTTAATATACTAAATAATTTACTTATTAATTTTGTTAATTGTCTTCTCTAATTAGATACAAGCTTCATACAGATGCTGCTGGACCTCCCTGGTCCAGAATTAAATTTAATACATAAGAAATCAAAATATATTTGTGGCAGTTGTTATTGAATGTATTATGTGAGTTGATTAGACGATATCAGTGGTTGCCCTCTTGAGATCCTATGAACCCTACAAGTTCATAAAGTCTGTATTAGAAAAGCCTTAGGCTAATTTGAATATTACTAAAAGCATAATGTAAATAATACATTTCAACCATCATGACATTCCTCTGGCTAACACATCTACCATCTCATTAAAAAGAGAATTGAATGTTACTTAAAATGGCTATTTATTATTGCTTTTCACTATTTTCATGAATTATCTATGTCTCTTGTTTAGCAGAAATGATAATGCCATTGGTATGACCAAAAGTGCACTTTTTGAATGAGCAAAACAAGGAAGGCAATGGAAGAGAAAAGCTGTAAAAGAATTATTTGGGGTGTGACATTTCTCAAGTTAATTAACATTTTCAAACCATATTCTACTACCTTAAAAAACAGTAATAATATAAGACAGCACATAAGTAGCCTAACGTGTTCAGTGTTAGATCCTTCCTCCCTTACACGGTACAAAGTTCTTCTCCAGCCCTGGAATCAAAGACTCTATGTTGCCCCAGATACACAAGTGTGAGGTAATGTCTAAGTACAGCTTTATTTATTTATGTTTTATTTTCAACACAATAGTTCCTCAAATAAAGACTTTACCAAAATACTATTAGAACTGATAAATTAATTCAAGGTCACAGGATAAAAATTAACAATTTATAAGTTAATGATAAAGTATCCGAAAGAGAAATTAAGAAAACAATCCCCCTCAAAAAATTAAAAATAGGAATACCATGTAATCCAATAAATTCATTATTGGGTTTTTACCCAGGGAAAATGGAAAACACTAACTCAAAAAGATATACGCCCCTTATGCTTTTGCAGCATTATTTACAATAGCCAAGACATGGAAGCAACCTAAGGAAAAGAAAAGGATAAGGAAAATGTCACACACACACACACACACACACACACAGGAATATTACACAGCCCAAGAAAGGATGAGGCCATGCCATTTGAGACACCATGAATGGTATTATGCTAAGTGAAATAAGTCAGACTAAAAAGACAAATGTCTTATGATTCCACTCATAAATGGAATCTAAAAATGAAGACACAAACAAAAAGCATAATCAGAACTGAAAATACAGAGAATAAATTGATGGTTGCCAGAGGAGAAGAGGGTGGGAGTTTGGGCAAAATGGGTGAAAGAAGAACGTAATACAGGTCTCCAGTTATGGAATGAGTAAATTCTGGGAATGAAAAGTAGAGCAATGGAATGCATTCAATGATATTGTAATAATAATGTAATGGAACAAATGTTAGCTATATTTGTGGTAAACATAACATGATGTATAAACTTGTGAAATCACTAAGTTGTAAAATTGAAACCAATGTAACACTGTGTATCAACTGTACTCAAATTTAGAGGAAGAAAAAGAAGGAGGAGGAGAGGAGGAGGAGGAGGAGGAGGAAGGGGAATTATTGAGTGTTCAGCTAACTGAGTTGGATCCATCAGAAAAACTTCCAAGTTATCAAAGATTTTTTTTTGACTGATCTTAGCATTTCTTTCATGTAATTCTTTAACATTTTTGAAAAAAAGAGAGAAAATAATACCATTTATATTTGAACCAAAAATAATAAAATACCTAGGAATAAACTTAATCAAACAGGTAAAAAACCTATACTCCAAAAACTATAAAACATTAATAAAGGAAATTGAAGATGATGAAAACAAATTAAAAGATATTATGGGGGCGCCTGGTTGGCTCAGTGGGTTAAAGCCTCTGCCTTCGGCTCAGGTCATGATCCCAGGGTCCTGGGATCAAGCTCCGCATCAGGCTCTCTCCTCAGCAGGGAGCCTGCTTCCCTTCCCCTCTCTGCCTGCCTCTCTGCCTATTTGTGATGCTTTTGTCATATAAATAAATAAAATCTTTAAAAAAAAAAAAGATATTATGTGCTCATGGGGGTGCCTGGGTGGCACAGTCAGCTAAGCATCAGATTCTTGGTTTTGGCTCAGGTTGTGATCTCAGGGTCCTGAGATGGAGCTCCACTTCGAGCTCTGCACTCAGCACAGAGTCTGATTCAGACACTCCCTCTGCCCCTCCACATGATTTTTCTCTCTCTCTAAAATAAGTAAATGCATCCTTTAAAAACAAAGATATTACATGCTCATGGATTGGGAGAGCCAATACTGTTATGATGTCCATACTATACAAAGCAATCTATAAATGTCATACAATTCTTATCAAAATACCAATAGCATTTTTCACAGAATTTCTACAGAACCAAAAAAACAGCCTGAATAGCCAAAGCAATCTTGGGGGAGGGGGGTAGAGGGGCACCTGGGTGGCTCAGTGGGTTAAGCCTCTGCCTTCGGCTCAGGTCATGATCTCAGGGTCCTGGGATTGAGTCCCACATTGGGCTCTCTGCTCAACAGGGAGCCTGCTTCCCCCCTCTCTCTCTGCCTGCTGCTCTGCCTACTTGTGTTCTCTGTCAAATAAATAAATAAAATCTTAAAAAAAATAAAAGAACAAAACTGGAGGTATCACAGTCCTAGATTTCAAAATACACTACAAAGCTGTAGCAATCAAAACATTATAGTAGCTGTGTAGAAATAGACAAGTAGATCAATGAAACAAAACAGAAATCCTAGAAATAAACTCACACTTTCATGGTCAATTAATTTACAACAAAGGAACTGAGAATATAAAATAAGAAAGTCTCTTCAACCAATCATATTGGTACAACTGGGACAGCTACATACAAAAGAATGAAATTAGACCACTTTCTTATACCATAGAGAAAAGTAAATTAAAAATGGATTAAAGACCTAAATGTGAGACATGAAAATATAAAATTCCTGGAAAAAAACATTAGCAGCAATTTCTTCGACATCAGCCATAGAAAAAATTTTCTAGCCATGTCTCCTCTGGCATGGGAAACAGAAGCAAAATTAAACTATTGGGACTACACCAAAATTAAAAGCTTTTACACAGTGAAGGATACCAACAGCAAAACAAGAAGGGAACCTACTTAATGGGAGAAGATATTTGCAAATGATATATTCAATTAGAGGTTAATATCCAAAATATATGAATAACTCCTATGACTCCACACCAAATAAAACAAATAATGCAAATAAAAATGGAAAGAGGATATGAATTGACATCCAAAGAAGAGATACAGATGGCCAGCAAACATGAAAAGATACTTAACATCACTAATCATTAGGGAAATGCAAATCAAAACAAAAATGAGATATCACCTCACACATATCAGAATGACTAAAAAAAAAAAAAAAAGAGAAATAATGAGTGTTGGTAAGGATATGGAGAAAAAGAACCCTTGTGCACTGTTAGTGGGAATGTAAACTGGTGCAGCCATTGTGGAAAACATCATGGAGTTTAATCAAAAAATTAAAAATAAAAAATAAAATAAAAATTTAAAAATTTAAAAATTCTAAAAAATTAAAAATAAAATTATCAAATGATCCAGTTACTGCACCACTGGATATCACCCAAGGAAAATGAAAACACTAATTTTAAAAGATATATGCACACTTATGTTTATTGCAACATTATTTGCAATAGGCAAGACATGGAAACAACCCAAGTGCCCCAGTGCCTATCATTAGATTAAGAGATATAGATACAGACATATAGATATATAGAGAGAGATAGAGATATATAAGTAGATAGATAGATAATGAAATATTACTCAGCCATAAAAAAAGAATGAAATCTTGTTATTTGCAACAATATAGATGGATCTAGAGGGTATCACACTAAGTCAAATAAGTCAGTCAAGGAAAGACAAATACCAAATGATTTCACTCATATGTGTGAAATTTAAGAAACAAAACAAATTAACAAAAGAGAGAGAGAGAGAGAATTGAAAAAACAGACTTAAATATAGAGAACAAATTGGTAGTTACCAAAGGGAAGTGGGGGGGATGGATGAAATAGGCAAAGAGAATTAAGAGTATTCTTATTGTACTGAGCACTAAGTAATGCATAAAATTGTTGAATCATCATACTGTACACCTGAAACTAATATAACTATGTATGTTAATTATACCTGAATAAAAAATAAAAGTAAAAAGTTTCAATATGATGTAAGATTCAGTGAATCTCTACTGAACTAGCAGGCTTTAACCCTTACAACAACTCTGCAAAATAGGCTGAGGAGTTGGGAGCGCATAAAAGTCCCATGAAGTTCAATAACAAGCAGCATAGATGACAAGAAAGCTTACTTCTCTGATTCTCAGAAAAATCAACCAATGAAGGACGTTCATTTGACACTTTATATATCTGATTGCAAAAGAAAGAGTAGATACAGGTGGAGGAATGGTATATGGTATTAAAAGAAATAGAAAAAAAGACATTGGAAGTAAGAGTGGCAGGACAGGTGTGTAACCAAGACTAATTTTTGCCTGTGCTGAGAATCCAACTTACCTCCAGTTACCATCTGAAGAGTACAAGAAAAACACATATCACTTTTTTTCCCCCATTGGTTGCTCAATGACACCTTGGAAAAGATCAAAAAAGCTTAATTTGAAATGTATATCTTTTAAATTTCTCAACATTTCCCAAGCTCCTTGAAAGCAGGGACCTTTTCATGGTGACCTCTATCTAGAATCCCTGAGGCTATGCACTGGCTCTTAAACATAATAATAATAATTATCATTTAGGAGCAATTGTTGTATGTCCAGATGTTATCCTGAAGCTTTGCATGTATTACTTGCTTAATTTTATCCTTACAAAGTCCCACAATTGTGTAGATATCATTAGTCATATTTTTAGGATGAAGAAACTGACTCAGAAAGATTAAGAGGTATTATTAATCAAAGGTAGGCCAGAATACTTAAAATTAGCAAAACACATCTAAATTTCAGTTGCTCAAAGTAACAAAAGTTTATTTTTCACACAAAATCCTTCTAATCTGAGTTCAGGAGAGACCCTCTAAGAATGATTTTCCTTCATGTGTTGAATTGGTACTCCAAGTTGATCACCCACCCTTTTAAATCTGTCATCTTAATGTGAGTCCTGAATAACTACTGTTGCAGAAGAGAAGAAGAAAAGTGAAGAACTTCTATTGACTAATGCTTCAGCCCAGAAGTAGATGGTCACCATCACTTCCACTCACAGACCATGGGCAAGAACAAGTTCTCAGTCAACTGAGGTATCCACAAGGAGAGAAGAGATAGACATTGCCAAGCTTTGACATAGACCTAGCCAAGGTCACACAAGGAGAAGATAGAGTAGCAAAGACCCCATCCTAAGTCTTTTGACTCATATATATATATGTGTGTGTGTGTGTGTGTGTGTGTATAGATATAGATATAGATATATATAGATACTCAAATATTGATAGAATTTTAGGAACTGTAAATGCCTGGAAGAGATTTAGAGCAAGTGAGAAGATTCTTCTCACCTTAAATTATATTCTAGTTTCAGCCAAATATGTGGAAAACCTCAGGTGCTTTTGTAAGAACTGAAAGAAGTCTAGCCCTCCTCTCTAGTAGTGTTATCATGATCAGCTGAACACACCACTCTGAATAAAAAATCTGACAGTTAAACATTGTTATTGGTACTGTTGTTATAGCCAGCATTTGTTGAACAATTGCTCCATATCTCATGATCTTCTAAGTTCCTTACATATGTTCATTCATTTCATCCATATAAGAAGAGATCAGTGAATAAAGTTCTACAAGTAGTTTCATTGTCATGTAAGAAAAACGATGCAAAATGGAGTCAAATAATCTCAGTACAAATTGTGGGCTCTCTATGCAAATGCAATTGCAGAAACATTCCCCACCTTTGCCTTATTTTGCTAATGCTCTTCCTAGGCATCTTATGTATACAAATTCTAAAAATACCCCCATCTATAATCACCTCCAACAAGAAATTAAACATGGACAAGTCAGCACACCAAGTCTCAATAAATCAAAAAAGCAACTGATCACATCCAGAGAGGCAAGTGCCAAAATTTATTATATGTGCTGCCAAAGTGAGCACGGCAAGTGCCAAAATTTAAAGCTTTGGTGAGATACTGGATGCTCAGGTTACATAAACCAGTTCCCAAGATGACTCAATGAAAGAGAGAACACTGGGAACAAAAAGGACAAGCATGGGCGGGACCTTGTTGGACCAGTGTAGTGGAAGATCTCAGTGCTTGCAGAGGATTAGGAGCTCTTTGCTGTAATCTCAGAAATCTCCTCCTCCTCACCTATTATTAACAGCCCAGCTTAAGGCTCACTAATAACTCTGATACAGCCTGTCTTTCTTTAGCATCCTCCTTCTCTAACCAGTTTTCATAGAGAGGAAGACAGCAAAATAAAATTACTTTACAAACAAATTCTCCAAATATAGCACCTTTCAGATAAAACCTGAGAAGTGATCATGTACTTTCTGAAGGTAGATCAATGGATCAGGAACTCCAAGAATGTATCAGAAGAGATTCAGTGTCCTTTCAGGGCTAGCCACATCCATGGTAGAAAGAATGGTGGACTTTGAGTCAAAAGACCAGATTTTCAGTTTGCTACCAATAGCCCCTCATAAGCAAATCAGTGAATCTCTGTGAGATTCATTCCCATGTTTCTTTTTTTTTTTTTAAGATTCTAATTTTATTTATTTATTTGACATAGAGAGAGACCACAAGTAGGCAGAGAAGCAGGCAGAGAGAGGGCAAGCAGGGTCCCTGCTGAGCAGAGAGCCAGATGAGGGGCTCGATCCCAGGACCCTGGGATCATGACCTGAGTCAAAGGCAGGGGTTTAAGTCACTGAGCTACCCAGGTGCTTCATCATTCCCTTGTTTCTTAATGGTGAAACCTGCTTCTCTTACCTCCTAGAGTAGGAATGAAGAGAAATCAACAGTGCCTGTAGGAAACAGAGTTCTCCTAATTTTCCAGATTCATCCTCTTACCTCAAGACTTCTGCATATACATCTCCCTCTTTCCTGAAGGTCCTGCCCACCCAACTCCCTTTCCATGGCTAGCGTTATGATAATATGTATAATCCTATATAATAGTACCCTGTTAACATGCCTGTCTCCCAGCTCTACTGTGAACTCCATGAGGGCAAGGATGGTGCCTTGTCATTGCATCACTGCATTCTCAACATATATAAGAGGTATGCTGAAGAGGAACACTTAGGACTTGTGATTCCAGAACTATGACAAACAAGACATTTTAACACTAAAAACATTAACAATGCTGTATATAATATAGAAAAACTATTTAAAATGCACTGATGGGTTGACAAAGAAAGAATACATGAAATTCAAAATAATTGTGGAAGGCGACTCCAGAATGTCAAGGAGAGCACTGAAGTCACCTCTCATTCAGAGTTGTTTGCTGAACCACAGTGGCTTGAACCCTTGTTAGTAAGAAGACAAGCCTCAAGACCCACCCAAAGTAGGGAGTCGGGTAGGAGATTTCCCACATGTATAAAGTTAATTTAAGGGTGAATGCAAAATAATCCATTCCCAGTCTCACTCCAGTCCCTACACTAGGGAAAAGGGAAAAAGTTCCCTGAAAATTCTTTACCACAAATTGGCCCTCAATCATATTTATAGCCCTAAATCTCAGTAACTAGGTGGTTTGAAAACCCCTAACTGAAAATTTGGTGGGAAGTATTCCCAGAGTGGCAGAACAAATCTTGTCTGGAGGAATCCAGCTCCAAATCAGGCCTGAAATAATTCTTCAGATCTGAAATAAGAAATCAGAGCTTACTCGGTTTTTTTTTTTCTATTAACAAATAATGTATTACTTGTTTCAGGGGTCTGTGAATCATCAGTCTTACACAATTCACAGCACTCACCATACTACATACCCTCCCAATGTCCATAACCGAGCCACCTGATCCACACCCACCCCCAGCAACCCTCAGTTTGTTTCCTAAGATTAAGAGTCTCTTATGCTTTGTCCCCATTCTGGGTCCCATCTTGTTTAATTTTTCCCTCCCTTCCCCCCATGACCCCCACCCTGCCTCTCAAATTCCTCATCTCAGTGAAATTGTATGATAATTGTCTTTCTCTGATTGACTCATTTCATTTAGCATAATAACCTCTAGTTCCATCCAAGTTGTTGCAAATGACAAGATTTCAGATTTTTGATGGCTGCATAGTATTCCATTGTGTATATATACCACCTCTTCTTTATCCATTCATCTATTGATGGACATCTAAGTTCTTTCCATAGTTTGGCTACTGTGGACATTGCTGCTAAAAACATTTGGCTGCACATGCCCCTTTGGATCACTACATTTGTATCTTTATGGTAAATACCCAGGATTTCAATTACTGGGTCATAGAGTAGATCTATTTTCAACTTTTTGAGGACTTCAATATTGTTGAATTATTCCAGAGTGGCTGCACCAGCTTGCATTCCCACCAGCAATGTAAGAGGGTTCCCCTTTCTCTGCATCCTCACCAAAACCTATCATTTCCCGACTGGTTAATTTTAGCCGTTCTGACTGATGTGAGGTAGTATCTCACTGCGGTTTTGATTTGTATTTCCCTGATGCCGAGTGATGTTGAGTACTTTTTCATGTGTCTGTTGACCATTTGGTTGTCTTCTTTGCTGAAATATCTGTTCATGTCTTCTGCCCATTTCTTGATTGGATTATTTGTTCTTTGGGTGTTGAGTTTGGTAAGTTCTTTATAGATTTTGGATACTAGCCCTTTATCTGATGATATTCCCAGGAGAATTCTACCAAACATTTAAAGAAGAATTATTACCTATTTTCCTGAAACTGGTCCAAAAAATATAAATGGAAGAAAAACTTCCAAACTCATTTTATAAGGCCAGCATTACCTTGATCCCAAAACCCAGACAAAGACCCTATCAAGAAGGAGAATTACAGACCAATATTCCTGATGATCATGAATGCAAAAATTCTCACCAAAATACTAGCCAATAGGATCCAACAGTAAATTAAAGGATTATTCACCACAACCAAGTGGGATTTATTATTGTGCTGCAAGATTGGTTCAACATCCACAAATCAATCAATGTGATACAATACATTAATAAAAGAAATAACAAGAACCATATGATACTCTCAATAAATGCTGAAAAAGAACTTGACAAAGTGCAGCATCTTTTCTTGATCAAAACTCTTTACAATGTAGGGATAGAGGGTACATACCTCAATATCATAAAAGTCATCTATGAAAAACCTACAGCAAATATCATTCTCAATGGAGAAAAACTGAGAGAATTTCCCCTAAGGTCAGGAGCACAAAAGGGCTGTCCACTATCACCACTGTTATTCAACACAGTACTAGAAGTCCTAGCCTCAGCAATCAGATAAGAAAAAAGAAATAAAATCCATCTGAATTGGCAAAGAAGAAGTCAAACTCTCACTCTTTGCAGATGATATGATACTTTATGTGGAAAACCCAAAAGACTCCATTCCAAAACTTCTAGAACTCATACAGGAATTCAGTAAAGTATCAGGATATAAAATCAATGCACAGAAATCACTTGCATTTCTATACACTATTAATGAGACAGAAGAAAGAGAAATTAAGGAGTAGATCCCACTTACAATTGCACCCAAAACCATAAGATAACTAGGAATAAAACTAACCAAAGAGGCAAAGAATCTATACTCAGAAAACTATAAAGTACTCATGAAAGCAATTGAGGAAGACACAAAGAAATGGAAAAACATTCCACGTTCATGGATTTTAAGAATAAATATTGTGAAAATGTCTATACTACTAGAGCAATCTACACATTTAGTGCAATCCCTATCAAAATACCACCAACTTTTTTCAAAGAAATGGAACAAATAATCCTAAAATTTATATGGAACCAGAAAAGACCCAGAATACCCAGAGGAATGTTGAACAAGAAAACCAAAGTTGGCAGCATCACAATTCCAGACTTCAAGCTCTATTACAAAACTGTAGTCATCAGGATAGGATGGTAATGGCACAAAAAGAGACACATAAATCAATGGAACAGAATAGAGAGCCCAGAAATGGACCCTCAACTCTATGGTCAACTAATCTTCGACAAAGCAGAAAAGAATGTACAATGGAAAAAAGACAGTCTCTTCAACAAATGGTGCTGGCAAAATTGGACATCTACATTCAGAAGAATGAAACTGGACTATTTCCTTACACCACACACAAAAATAGACTCAAAAGGGATGAAAGACTTCAATGTGAGACAGGAATACATCAAAATCCTTGAGGAGAACAAGGCAGCAACCTCTTTGACCTCAGGTGCAGCAACTTCTTCCTAGAAACATTGCCAAAGGGTAGGGAAGCAAAGGAAAAAATGAATTATTGGGACTTCATCAAGAAGAAAAGCTTTTGCCCAGCAAAGGAAACAGTCATCAAAACCAAAAGACAACTGACAGAATGAGAAAAGATATTTGCAAATGACATACCAGAGCTTACTATTACCTCTTTCAATCAACACTTGTTAGAAATCCTGGTACAATAGAAAGTTCAGAAAAAGAAACAGGTTGTATGAGTTTATAAAAAAAAAACAAAATAACAAAATTCTTATTCACAGATGATATGATTAACTACAAAGAAAAACTCAAATTGACAGATTATTTAACTCTATTAACTCAAAAGATATCAGGGATTCTTGATACAAATTAATAACAAAAAATGAATAGAAAGAAAATATATTTTTAAAAGGAAACAATTTAGGGGTACCTGGGCCTCAGTTGGTTTAAGTGTCTTCCTTCAGCTCAGCTCATGATCCCAGGGTCCTGGGATCAAGTCCCATATTGGGCTCCCTGCTCAGTGGGGAGTCTGCTTCTCCTTCTCCTTCTGCCCCTCCCCCTCACTCAGGTGCACTCTCTTTCAAAATAAATAAATTAAATCTTTAAAAAAATAAAAAAGAAAGCAATTTATAATGACATAAATTATCAAGTACATAGATATAAATATCTAACAGATAACAGATAACAGATATAAATATCTAACAGAGAGAGGAAGTAACTTTATGGAAAATCTTATAAAATTTTATTGAAGAACATTAAAGAACAAAATTAAAGAAATGCTACATCAAGTTCATGCATAGTAAGACTCAATATTTATATCATTTTATTTATATAATTTCTTTCTAATTGACCTATAAATCTATAAAGACAATGTAATCTAAGAACATTCCAACAGGTTATTTTTCCAGAAACATGGTAAGTTGACTAAACTATTTTATATGGAAGAGCAAAGTCCAATGAACTATCCTGAGGAAGAGAAATGGTGGGCTTTGGCTTTCAGAATACCAAACAGCAATATTAGCTGATAATAATTAAAGCGGCTGGTGATGTTATGAATATAGACAAATAAGTACATGAGAAGAAAAAAAATCCCAGAAACAGGTCCCCACATCTACAGAAACTTAATTTATGACAGGATTAGCATGACATATCAGTGGCACAAGATGAACTGGTCAGTAAATGATCATGGAATAATCATTTATAGACAAAAATGGCATTTGGGCGCCTGGGTGGCTCAGTGGGTTAAAGCCTCTGACTTCGGCTCAGGTCATGATCTCAGGGTCCTGGGATCGAGTCCCGCATCGGGTTCTCTGCTCAGCAGGGAGCCTGCTTCCTCCTCTCTCTCTGCCTACTTGTGATCTTTCTCTGTCAAATAAATAAATAAAATATTTTTAAAAAATGGCATTTGACTACTATTTTACACCATATAACATTTAGATAAAAATTTAAATGTTAAAAGTAAAACTACAAAACTTTCCGAACACAATATAGGAGAACCTCAGAATATATTTATGATTTCTGGATAGGGCAAGGTTTCTTTTTTCTCATTTTTCCACTTATTTTTAATTTAAATTCAGCTAATGAACATATAACATATTATTAGTTTTTGATGTTCAACAACGATGTTCAATGATTCATTAGTTGCATATAACACCCACTACTCATTACATCACATGAAGGGCAGGGTTTCTAAACAAGAAATAGAAAGTACAAGTCATGAGGAGATGATGATTACTTAGAAGTATTAAGAACAGCTGTTTGTCCATAAACATAATAAGAACACTAAAATGACAAACCACAAAGTGAATGAAGATGTTTGGGAATATGTAATGACAAAATTAGTATTCAGACAGTAAACAGAACTTACATTAATCAATAAATTAAAGACAACACAACAGGACAAAATGAGCAAAGTCTCTAATAAGTGCTTTGCAAAAGCAGAAACTCTAGTGACCAGTAAACACTTTAAATATTCGCAATTATAAACATAATAAAAATATATTCTTAATTCAAAAAAAAGGTACATTAAAATCATAAGAAGTTACCACTTTTTCATCCAATAAATTGGCAAAAATTAAAGAATGAGCATATTGAGTACTGGAAAAGATGGGAGACAACTATAACCCTTATATACTGCAGGAAAGAGTGTAAATGGCTATAATTACTTTGTAAAACAATCAATAGTATCATATAGTAATGTCCAGCTGCTTAAGTTCCATAAACCATGTTTCCCTTCCAAATAACTATCCTTTGGAGAATCCTATCCATGCATATGAAGAATTTATACAATTATGTTGATAAAGGCATGATACAGTAGTATAAAAAGTTTAAAATGAAGAAACTAAAATGTCCATTAGGAGAAAAATGTATTAACAAGTTCTGCCATATCCATCCACCAGCATACTCTACAGTACTGAAGAGAATAAATTAAAACTACATGAACAACACCGACACATCTCAGAATACAAAGTTCAACAAACAAGTCAGTAACAGAGATTGATGGCAATGTTATTTCATTTATACTGATGTCACAATCATCCAAAACTAAATATATATACATACATTATATATAATGTATGTGTATGTGTGTGTGTGTATATATATATGCATATATATATATATATATATATATATATATTCTTAAGAAATGCAGACACATCAAGATAAAAAGCTTATGCACAGCAAAGGAACAGCCAACAAAACTAAGCGACAGCCCACGGAATGGGAGAAGATATTTGCAAATGACATTACAGATACAGGGCTGATTTCCAAGATCTATAAAGAACTCCTCAAACTCAACCCTCAAAAAACTAATAACCTAGTCAAAAAAATGGGCAGAAGATATGAACAGATACTTCTCCAAAGAAGATATACAAATGGCTAACAGACACATGAAACAATGCTCAACATCACTAGCCATCAGGGAAATACAAATCAAAACCACAATGAGATACCACCTTACACCAGTTAGAATGGCAAAAATTAACAAAACAGGAAACAAATGTTGGTGAGGATGTGGAGGAAGGGGAACCCTCTTACACTGTTGGTGGGAATGCAAGCTGGTACAGCCACTCTGGAAAACAGTATGGAGTTCCCTCAAGATGTTAAGAATAGAGCTACTCTATGACCCAGCAATTACACGGCTAGGTATTTACCCCCAAAGATACAGATGTAGTGAAAGGAAGGGGCACATGCACCCCAATGTTCATAACAGCAAGGTCCACAATAGCAAACTGTGGAAGGAAATGAAATGCCCTTCAACAGACGAATGGATAAAGAAGTTATGGTCCATATACACAATGAAATATTACTCACCCATCATAAAAGATGAATACCTACCATTTGCATCAACATGGATGGAAGTGGAGGAGATTATGTTAAGTGAAGTGAGTCAAACAGAGAAAGACAATTATCATGTGGTTTCACTCATATGTGGAACATAAGCAAAAGCACAGAGGACCATAGGGGAAGAGAGGGAAATCCAGAAGGGGAGAAATTGGAGAGCGAGAGATGAACCATTAGAGACTATGGACCCTGAGAAACAATATGGGGGTTTCCAAGGGGAGTGAGGAGAGGTAACAGGGTGATAGGTATTGAGGAGGGCATGTGTTGTGATGAGCACTAGGCATTATATCTAACTAATGAATCATTGAACACTACATCAAAAACTAATTATGTACTATACAGTGGTTAACTGAACATAAAAAAAAAAAAAAAGAAATTCAAACACAAGTGATATAACCATAAAGAAAGGAAAGGGGGACTTAACATAAAATTCAGGATTGCGGTTGCCTCTGTTAAGGAGGATAGGAATGTAATGAAAGGGTGCATATTGTGGTTTTCAAAAATATTAGGTGATGGGGGCGCCTGGGTGGCTCAGTGGGTTAAAGCCTCTGCCTTCGGCTCGGGTCATGATCTCAGGGTCCTGGGATCGAGCCCCGCATCGGGCTCTCTGCTCAGCAGAGAGCCTGCTTCCTCCTCTCTCTCTCTCTGCCTGCCTGCATATCTGTGATCTCTGTCTATCAAATAAATAAATAAAATCTTTAAAAAAAAATTAGGTGATGGCATATAGATGCTTTTATTGTCATTTTATATAATATATGTATTTATTAAATTAATATTTTATTCAGTACTTAATATAAAAACATAAAAGACACATTAAATGTGCAAATGGCTTAATTATATACCATCTTGTATTGGAAATTATTAACTTTTATGAAGTGTTATAGCTAATGATATCAACAACAAATACTTACTAAAGCATTAGTATGTGCCAGACACTGCTAAGTACTTTATATACATTATCTCGATCTTCTCAAACCTTTTCATCTCTATGTCCATAATAGTAGATAAGAAGACTAAAATACAAGAGGTTATTATAGAAAGTTTTTATGGATATTAAAGTGGTCCTGTTGGTTCCCTTGAGCTCACCATGTCTTGGCTTTCAGTATCCCATGCAATATCTAAATGTTCAATACACATTCAATTGTCAATGGACCAGCAGTATGGTTCCTACTGCCATGAAGCTTTAATAGTCTGACTCAATGACCTGAGATGACCTTTGAAAGCATGACCCCTGTAAGTAGAGACTAATAACTAATGAAAATCAACAGGAAAAATGTCAACCATTTTGAACACACTATAAATAAGTCAACTCATAGGGTGAGTCCAAAGTAATACAGGAAAGCATGGATTTGTTTTCTAATAGAATTCTTGAAAAAACACAGAAACCTACTGATCCAGGGGAGAATCCAAGTATGGAGCATCGTCCTTCTGGGTGATGCTCACATTTTTGGGCTCCCTCATTTTATTTTCACATCCATCCTGCCATTGGAGCATTTTATTTCTTTTATAGATGAGAACATTGATGTTCAGGCATACTTTCTACACCACCCATAAGGTGCTCACTTAGCAATGAAGAGATCTGCATTTGAATTCAGGCCTGTCTGTCCCCACAGCATCTTTCCTCTATAAGAGCATATCAAGAAGGAAACACTACTAAGCCTCTGCTATATGACAGTATTTCCAATGGATACAAAGTGGATGATACCAGGACATCTCATGTCATTAACTTAGGCATCAAATGATATACTCAGGTTTGAATACAGAATTTACATGAATGGTGATCTTTATAACTCTTATCTGGAAAGCCAACCTTGCAAGATAGTCATAGTGATTACAAAAATTATTACATATAAAATGCTTGACCTCTAGTAGGTGTTTATATGTGTTTATGCCCTAACTCATTCTGCATATTTCTGGGTAGGAAATTAGTGCACTGGGCTTAGACTTTCCATCAAGTAGCTGAGAGGCCTTGGACTAGGACTTCCTTTCCTCATCAACACAAGTGTGATAAACCAGATGATACTAGAAAGACCCACTCCCAAGAGCCACAGTGGACTAATAAAGTTTCAAACTTGAGATGGCAAATATCCTCTATCACATGAGGGAAAAGGGGAGACAATGAATCTTGATCTATTCTCTTCTGATAAAGCATGAAACCTAACCCTCACCACCCACCTCACTGGGATCTGGGAAGGATTAATAAGACATAATGCTCAATGCTCTGCCGAGAGCTTTACTGCCTTACAGAGGGAAAAATCCTATTGTTGCCAGCAAACAAGACTGACAATTTGATGAGGTGTGAATATTTTTAGTGTAACAGTATGTAAACACTGCTTTTTTTCATCCAAGTCATCACTCTGTGCACACACCCTTATGCATTTTTATGAGGCCATTTCTCCATGGCTGTAAATATTCTTTGCTTGCCCTTTTCCAGGAGCTCGAAGAATATGCTGACCAGGGGCCCCAGCTGAACCTCTGAGCTGATTCTGAAGGCTCACCACATTCTCTGGGAGAAATGTTAATAGGCATATTCGCATTTCATGCCAACGTATATGCCTTCCCTCTGGCCAATACAAATTGCATCATGCAGGGTCAGGGCAAAAAGAGGTCTCTGCTGGAGAAGGTTCTGCCATCTCATAGTGATAAATATGGAGCAGCAACATTATGGCCAAGATACAAAAGTGGAAAAAAGGCAGGATGCCTGATTCCAAATTGTGTCAGCCACACTTGCTTAAAAAGTCAGAAAAAGATTAACTCTTCAAACCAATACCTTTTCAATAAACAATCCCACCATTCATTAAGTGTTATCAAGCATTATGTGCCAGATACTATGCCAATTACTACGATATGAAACTGAATATGACCTAACTCTGCCTTTACAGTGATCAAACTTTAGAGAAGAACTTAAACAAACAATGACAACTCAGAGGTAAGTGTATAGTGCATAGGTTCTCTTCCATTCCTTCCCAACCCTCTGCCCATCTTACCCTATTGGCATCTTCCTCTAGCATATCTTGGAAAGAGGTAGATTGTCTCACGTTTTCCTCAGAGGGGTAAATCTTGGCAACTCTTTCCCCACTTGATATTTTGTCCCCAGTTCTCGATCTGTAGCTTGTTATATTTCAAACTCCAAGTCATGACTTCCTGGGCCTTGTTACAATATGTTGATTGGTCCAGGCAGTGGGTGAATGAAGGGTAGGTCAGCCTTTGACCCAACACTGTATTCCCTTCAGTACCACTGTGCAAAACTACAAGCACAGACCTAATACCACTTAAAGGCAGCATACATGGAAAGTAAAAATATAAAATTTTACAGTAAAACAGCAAATCTTGCCATGTCCATCCCCAAATCAACCAATTCTCCTCACTGCTAATGAGATCACCCTAATCCCAGCAAAGCACAATTATTTGCAATTTGAATAATGTAATAGGTTCCTAACTGATTTCTCAGATTCTACTCTTTGTCATCCTATCCCAAAAGTCTATTTTCCCCTAACAACCAGAACAACTTTTAAAAATGTAAATTAGAACACATCTGTATTGCTTGAACTGACCAAGATTTCTGTAACAATTAATGGTCAAAATCTTCACTGTGGTCTTCAAGATCTGGCTCCTGCTGTCCTCTTCCAATCCCTCTCTGACTTCCCTTCTCCTTACTCTCTAGATCCAAACCACAAGTCCTTCCCTGTTCCTTGAATATGCTCAGCTTAATATCCTACACTCCATGAAGTGCTCTCTAACAATAAGCACTTATATTTCTTGCATAGCTGTCATCAAGACCTGAATCCATCCTACACCTTTCTTTGTTTTTGTATTTATTATATGTCTTGCCCCACCATGTTTCTAAGCCCCTCAGGAAAAGCATTCTGCGGCCTATATTCTCTGTATCTCTAGCACCTAGGACCTGCCAAAAGGCAGTGACTCAGTAAATAAATGAATATCCTTATAATGCAAAGGAAAACTATAAGCAAAGTTGAACTGTTAACATTTCTCAGACTATTCACCAAATAGTTCAAAAGACTATTCACCAATAGTTCAAAAGACCATCTTCTTCAAACCTTCAGTGCCAATACCTAACCCTTACCCACAAGGGTTGCTCTGGATATAGAATCTATGCCCTGCCAGTGCCTGATGTTTTCCTCTACTCCCAGGAGCTCTAAAACACACAAGGATCACACAACAGTGTGATCTGAATCCAAGGTCTGAATCTTTCCATCTGAAGTTTCAGCAAGATATTCCAAGATGAGCTCTGGCCTTCAACATTTATCATAACATTCCAATCCTTCAAATTCTCTTCTGGGCCACAGAAATGGCCCATCATTCTTCTTTACCACCAAATGAAAGATTATTAATTAGATCAAGGGAATAAACACACATTTTGCTAGAGATAAGCATTAATTCTCAAACACAATGTTGTTTGAATCCATCTTAAGTAAGGAGGACATTTTCCGAACAGCAATGACATCTACATAATTGATATTGCCCATTGATTATAGCATCTTCCAGTATTACGGAGAACAATGGCCACATGCCTTCACACTATGACCTTGGTCCTTAGGGATTTATGAGAAACAAGGCTCCATATAGAACCATCTGCTCCCATTGACCACCCCTTAACTATTAAGGGGTCAGTAGAAGATTTGAAGCCATTTTAATGTTTTTTTTTTTCCTTTTACTTTTTGATCTAGGGCATTTCTTTGGTAGACTGTCTTCCTATTACCACTAAACACAGAAGGCTATGTAAGAATCTGTCTGTCCACAGAAGGTGGCAAGAGGGGGCCAAGTTATTGAACATATTTTGTTTGAACCATTTTTTTTAATATTTCACTTAAAATCATGTGGTTTTCATGATATTTTAAAATATTTAGGGCAAATCTACCAATGTTCATTAAAAAAAGAAAGAGAAAGAGAAAGAGAAGAGAGAAGAGGAGGAAGAGGAAGAAGAAGAAGAAGAGGAGGAGGAGGAGGAAGAAGAAGGAGGAGGAGGACAACAATGACAAGGAGGACAAGGAGGACAACCAGGAGGAGGGGGGAGGGGGAGGAGTTGGGGGAGGGGGAGGAGTGGAGGGGAGGGGGAGGAGTTGGAGGGGAGGGGAATAGTGGGGGGGAGGGGGAAGAAGGAGAAAGAAAGAAAGAAAGAAAGAAAGAAAGAAAGAAAAAGGAAGGAAGGAAGGAAGGAAGGAAGGAAGGAAGGAAGGAAGGAAGGAAGGAAGGAAGGAAGCAAAAGAAAGTCTGTCTGTCCGAGCTAGAGAGAAAGACTGTTTTCCCAGGGAGGAGTTGTTCTTCCAGGTACAGAAGACAATAGTAAACACTGAGTGCTTCGACTGCTTGGAGGGGAGGTCACTGGCACAACTAATGAGTGACAGCTGGTTGTGATGGAAATGGGAATGGAAGGCTAGGGAAGGTTTCCCAGGCAGGTGATACTGAATCTAGTTCTAAATAGTGAGTAGTTTCTGCTCAAGGAAGAAAGAAGAGAATTTCAGACAGAATCAGCATGAGCAAAATACTGAAGGCAAGTGAGAGCATGAAAGATCCTGAGAACCAGGGAATTTCACACAGTCAACATGTGAGGAGGCAGAAGGGAGGAATGGCAACATTTGTGTCTGAAGACTAACCTAGTGACTAATAATAAGTCTGAGCACCCTCTGAAGGTAACAGCAAAAGAATGAAAGGTTTTTAGCAGAGGAGAGTGGAGTTTGGATTTCAGGATTTCATTTTAACACCAGAGCTTGTCAGACAGCGCCTGCCCCACCTCTCTGGCGGGTGTCATGCCAGGCCCTGTTCTACTCCCTTGTTGCCCTATACCAGAGCACTGAGTCATCACCAGGTCCTCGGATTTCTAAGAACATTAACCACAAACCTTTACCTGGGAAACAGGTTTCTGTTTGTTACTATGGAAGAGACCTAATTGAAGTTCACAGTAATTAAAATAAGTAAAGGTTACTTATATAATGGATTATTAATTAGACTGCTTGTGTTTCCGAATGTCTTGTTTAAATAGATCTTGATATTTAGAGTGGATTTTCAATGTCAGAGGTGTCTTTCTTCTGTGTTATGCATGACTGTTGATCCTTATCCAAAACAAATTGAGGTCTGCTGGCTAATATTTATGCAATAGGCCTGACATTTTCATTCTTAAGGTTATTAATCAGTTGCTGTATACCAAATCAAGTTCATGTAAGAAAAAATAGTCCTTACGTATTATACACATCTATCTTTCAAGGCTTCTAAATATTATGTATGTATTTAACCAGTATCCTTTTGGATAAAGCTCCCTAGAAGCCAAGTGAGGCAAAGATGCATGTTAGTTGTGTTAATCTGACCATACTCACTGAACACAATCAAAATACAGCTTTGTCCTACAAATGGGAAAAATAGTGATATGGAGTAATTAGAATATCAATTGCTGAACTTTAGAGGTCCTGCCTGGCAAAGAAATAAATTAATCCAGGGATCAAAGGCCTCCATTTGCACTTATCTTTCCTTCTGGGTGATTCTACCTTGGATAAACTCCTTAGCACAAAACTCTCTAGCAGCGTGGATGGGGTCATTGATGGAGGCTCCCCATCAAGGTTGAAAGCATATGTCCTGATTAGAGGTTGTGCTATCACTCTTGCCATCACCACCATTACACTACTGGATTTTTTAAGATAATTATTGGAGGCCAAGTTTTATAGTGTTTTTGTCATAAGCAGGAATTTGGGGTTTGTTTCATTTTGCCTTTGATAGGAAAAAGCACTAGATTGGGAGCTAGACAGAATGAGACCCATACTCACCAGTTGTGTGTCCTCAGCAAAATTAATCTCTAGACTCTATATTCTCATGAGCATGATATCCTCTATCTCAAAGACTGGTTATGGTGATGAAGGAAGCCTCTGCACAGGGCTTAGTATGTGGTAATGCTTGGTCTCTACACCCTATAGAAGAGCTTTGCTGGAATTTACCCCTGGAATAAAGGAATTGCCTTAAAGAAAGGCAGCAGGATCAAGAAAGATGAGCAGTACCTTTATGTCTCTGGGAAGCCTTCCCTGACCCCCCATCTGTCCTCAGAAGTGTTGCCTCAGAACACTGAGCTTCCCTTAGTGTAGGATTAGTCATGCCAAGTTGTAATATACTGCTTATTGGGTCATCTCAACTGGACTGAAGAAAATGATATTTTCCTCACCATTGTCCCTTCAGGACCATACACATTGACTAACATGTTTATAATATTGTCAACTAAAGATAAAATGAAAGAAAATCACTGAAATTCCTTTGACTCCACATGGGCCATAAGAGATAATCAACCAACTTTTGAATGTACATTAATTTCAACCAACTTCTTTTCAATTCCTGCTATGCATCAGGCATCTTAGTAGATTCTAAACTACTTTTTGCGGTGAGTTCCAGTAACAATGAAAAAGAATATTGTGGTTATAACATGTAAAAATTAGAATACATGTCTCAAAAGGAGTTGTTGAAGCTCATGGATCAGGCATATGAAAAAGAGATTCAGTCTTGAGTCTGTATAGTAAAGGGATAGAACAAGGTCCTCTTTGGAAAGAGAGAAAGAGGATATTGTGCATGAAAGCAGGAAAACGCATTTAAGCTACATCAGAAGAGGCTTTATACAATAGTCTAAGGAAATGGGAATATTCTATGCATAAATAGGACCAGTTGCAAACCACTGAGCAAAAGAATCAGCAGGTTGGGAAAATATACTTCCTAGGTCCTCATCAGGCAACCCTTCCTAAGCACAATCATTGCTTAAGATTGCTCACTTACATGACCTAGAAGCTGGTGATTTTGCAGGAATGATTCCTTGATTTCTCTTTCTCTTTGACCTATATTTTCATCCTACTAATGGTTACTGTTGAACGACCTGAAATTCAGCCCAGGCCTAACGCTTAACCAAAAAATCAAACAAGAACTAAATAAACAAATTTGGATAAGCCATCCAGGGGTGCCTGGGTAGCTGAGTAGCCATCAGACCTTGATTTTGGATCAAGTCATTATCTCAGTGTCCTGAGATCAGCCCCTATGTCTGGCTCTGCACTCAGCATGGAGTCTGCTTGTCCCTCTCCCTTTTGTCCTCCCCCTGCTAGCTTGCTCTCTTTCTCTCTCTCTCTCTCTCCCTCTTTCTCAAGTAAACAAACAAATAAAATCTTTGAAAAACAACAACAAATAAACTATCCACTCCAAAAAAAAAAATAAAATAAATAAATAAATAAAAGAAAGAAAGAAAAGGAAAGAAAAAAAAGAGAAAGAAAAGAAAAAAGAAACCTTTCCCTACATGACAATCCCAGGCTATTGTGGTCTTCTCTCCCCACTTCCTTCTTCCTGTCAAGAAATGTTAATGCACTATTAGGTGCTAGAGATAAACTGGACCCAGCTGTGGGCCCAGCCTGCCTAGAGCTTACACTTACCCAAATAATCATACAAATGTATCATTGCACATTTTGGTGAGTGCTGTAAGGGAAATGTATTGAATGCTATGAAAGCATGAAACAAGGTAATCTATTCTCAGAAGTCAGGGACATTTGTTTCTGTGAAATTGTTGCTTAAACCTCAACAGTAAGTACAAATAGCATTTGTATGTATACATATAGGTATGCATAGATATGAGGGAGGTAGATAACATTCCTAGGAAAGGATATGTATGTATCCATATCCCCAGGCATGAGAAAGGATGGTTCTTGACCACTTGAAGAATCAGGCAATATTCCACAAACATTTAGTGAGCACTTACTGTGTGCCAGGACTTTCAAACAATAAGAAGAATGTAAAAAATAAATGCAAAGTCTGATCTTAAGAAATGACCAAATAATAATAATTTAACAGTCATATGCAATTGAGGTGAAAGTCATGAATAAATAATACCAAATTAATTTGACTTAATGTGTGCTCTCCACATGACATATAGTGCTATAAGCATATCAATCCTGTGTAGCATTTCATTTTCATAATAATTCTATGAAAGAAATTCAATTTTTAATCCAACATTATAGATGAGCACACCAAGGCTTAGAGACATTAAAGATATTGTCCTCATTGGTACAAGTAGGAAATGGTGAATACCAGATTCAGATTCACTCATAGAAATATTTGAGTTCAAGGCTATTGTCAGAAACATGGAACATACATTCTTCTAATAAATACTAATAATATATTCTGTGCTAAGCATACAGGTTCTAAACATTGCTCTCAAGAAGCTTACCTTCTAGATTCTAGTGGAGGACACACACAATAAGCCAAGATATATATATCTGGTAATTATTTTCATCAGTTTTAGGTATAATGTAAATAAAATATACCAATATTATTTTTAAAATTAAATGAGTTTGGGCAAATAAATATAGTCACGTAATTACCATGACCCCCATGATTTAGAACATTTCTATTGCTCCAGAAAGCAACCTTATGTCTCTTTTGAGTCAATTCCCTTCTCTACCCGTGGCTCCTAGCAACCAGTGACCTGATTTTTGCCACTATTTTTTTGTATTTTTTGTAATTTAATATAAACTGGATGGTTCAATGTGTCATCCTTTGTGCCTAGCTTCTTTTGTTTAGCATAATTCATTGAGACTTATCATGTTGTTGGATGTATCACTAAAACCTTCCTTCTCATTGCTGAGCATTATCCCATTGAATAAATATACCACAATTTTTCTCTCCATTCACTAGTTACTGGACAATTTTGTTGTGTCCAATTTTTAAGTCATGAATAAAGTTACAATAAACAGACAAATATTTGTATGGACACATGTTTTCACTTTTGGGTAGACACCTAGGAGTGAGATTGCTGGTTGCATAATTAAAATATATTTTACCACCCAAGAATTTGCAAATGTGTTTTCCAAAGTGGTTATTCAATTTCACTTTCTCACTAGTGCTCTCCCTCTGGACCTGTCTGTCATCCTTTCCAACCTTTTTGAGGTGCCAGTCTCCTTGCTTTGTTAACATATACGATAGGACTGAAGGGGGAGCTAGAAAATTCTGTTTCCTCTCAATGCTCTTTCTAGACCATTTCTTCATACCTGGCCCCCAGAAACTCCAGCTCCTCCTGAAGTACACTCTGCCAAACAACCCCACTTTCTGCAACACACCCACATTGCTCTCGCTAACCTCCTCATCACAGCTCTCATTCCATTGAAGGTGTCAGCACCTGCATCCCTATCTTCTCTACCATTATTCCTTTCACCGTATATATACTACTCAACAAATATTTAAAGAGAGCCAATTTTGTCCCAGACATGGTTTTAGCTACTGGGACAACAGGCCAAAAAAAATAAAAATCCCAGCCCTCATCGAATATGCATTCTACTGAAGAGATATATACATACGTACACATGTGTATACACACTACACTTTTCTCCATACATATATAAATGTGTGCGTGTGTGTGTATGTGTATATATATACACACATATATATGGAATATATATATACATATATATATATTCCATGTTTCTATAGTTACTTTATTATGTTCTATATTCCTCTAATATATACACTTCATTTCATATATGTATGAAACACCTTAGATGTCATGGTCCATTTCTACGCCTAATGTTATTTGCACTCAAGCAGCTCACTTTCTTCTCCTCCTCCTGTCACACTCCACATCACAAAGCCCTGCTCCTATTAAACCCCAATCCCTTGAAGATTGCTGATTAAAAAAAAAAAAAAACTCACAAGTACACTAAATAGTCTTATTTTAAACTTATGATCACAAATATTCAAAATCCACTCAGTTCTGCTTAACAGCCCTAATTTATGTCCTTAATGAATTTGCTCACTCACTCTTTTGGATGACCATTTTAGATCTTCTCAGATGTTTTCAAACATAATTATTCTCTTTCCCTATTCTCAGCTGATGGTCAAGTTTCTTATAAAACTGAGAAAACACAAGCAGCTGTGAACTTCCTCATCTCTACCAGTGTTTATATATGTACCTGTATATTTTGACTTGCCTCCAATTAAAGAAGATAAACATCCCTGTTCCTACCTGAAGCCAATTCTCTGAGCTTGATTCTTTCTTCTCTCACCCGTTAAAGAATTTTCTTCCATGATTGTATTTTCTCCCATCTGAATCATTATCCCCTCATATACCAGACTATTCCCAACTCCATGTGAGTATGCCATAGTAAAATCCATCCTAAAAAAGTCCCCGCTTATCCTATATTTCCATGTGCCCACTTCCTTATTTCTTTGCTTCTCTTTAAAACACAACTTCTTGAGTCGTCAGGGTGGCTCAAACGGTTAAACCTCTGGCTTCGGCACAGGTCATGATCTCAGTCTCCTGGGATCGAGCCCCACGTCTGGCTCTGCACTCAGTGAGGAGTCTGCTTCTCTCTTTACTTTTCCCTCTTCCTGTGCCTGCCCGCCCCCCAACTCATGCATGTCCTCTCTCTCTCTCTCACTCTGTGTGTGTGTGTGTGTGTGTGTGTGTGTGTGAAATAAATAAATGAATAAAATCCTTAAAAAAATAAAAACTAAAATAAAAAAACTCCTCAGGGGTGCCTGGGTGACCCAGTCAGTTAAAGCATCTGACTCCTGGTTTCAGCGGAGGTCATGATCTCGGGGTTGTGAAATCAAGCCCCTCATTACAATCCATTCTCATTACATTACATACACAGAGTCTGCTTGGGTTTCTCTCTTCCTTTCCTTCTGCCCCTCTCTCTTATGTTCTCTTTCACTCTCTCTTTCTGGAAAAAAAAAAAAAATAGAAAGGAGAAAAAGAAACTTCTCCACCAATCCACTGAAACTCTTTTCAAAATCATTAACAACCTACATCTTGCCAAATTCAATGGTCAGTTTTCTGTCTCATCTTACTCAATATCCACAGCATTTGACACAGTTGGTTTCCCCTCCCTCTTTAAATACTTCCTTCCCTTGGTCTTCAGAACACCACCCTTTCCTAGTTTTTCCTCCTACCTTGATGATGACACCTTCTCAGTCTCTTTCTCAGCATCTATCTTGAAGTACCTCAGGCCTCTTCTCTCTCCACTGGCCTCCTTAGTGATCTCATCCATCACTGCAGATACCAACTTTATGCTGAGTGTTCCCAAACACCACAATTATTCAGTTGTCTAGTTGCCTAGTGGGGGTCTCCAACAGCCATCTCAGTCTGAATGAGACCATAACAGAACTCCTGATTTCCATCCACTACCACCATCCCTACCACCCAACATGGACATCTGCCTTTGTCCTGCTGAGTTTTCCTTTAATAAATGACACATTACCCATCGGTTGCCTTACTAGATTACTAGGCTTGTCATAAAAAAATATCACAGATGGGGTGGCTTAAACAACAGAAATTTATTTCTCACTGTTCTAGAGGCAAAATTTTTCAGATTGAGGTGTCAGCAGATTTGGTTTCTTGTGAGGTTTCTCTTCTTGCCTCATAGATAACCACATTCTCACTGTATCTTCACATGTTCGTCTCTCTGTGCATGCTCATATTTGATATTTTTAAGTGTGTTCAAATTTTCTCTTCTTATAAGTATACCAATGATGTTGGATTAGGGTCCACACTCAAGACCTCATTTTAACTTAATCACATCTTTAAAGATCTTATCTCCAAATATGTCTACTTTCTGAGGTACTGGGTCTAGAGTCTCAACATTTTGAGGGGACGCAATTCAGCCCATAGGAGTTGCTAAGTCCAAAATTTTAGCTGTTATCCCTATTCCTCTTTTTTCTTACTCAGTTTATCAATTAATCTTCTTGATCTTCAAACTTATCTCAAATATAAACACATACAATCTCTACTTCTAGAACGCAAGTATAAGTCATGTCCATTATTCAGCTGGATACTGGATACTAGATATTGGAGTTGTCTCCTAACTGGTAGTCATGCTTCCATGCTTACCCAGACAGGAGCCAGAGAGATCCATGAATGAATAAAATCTTCCATGGTTTCCTGATCCACTTGGAATAAAATCCAAATCCCTTTCCATGGCTTGTGTGATCTAGCCTCTGTCTCTCTCTTCTATCTTAGCACCCACCATATTCCCCCTTGATTACTATGTTCTACTCACACTGACTTTCTTGCTGTTGTTTTGTTTTGTTTTGTTTTGTTTTTAACACACCAAGTTTTTCCTTCCCAGTGCCCTATCCAAACAAGGAAGAATTTTTATGGTGGGAAAAAATGTCCTAGATTGACACCTGCTTTTGTTTTCAACATTTTTTTAAACTTATAAACTCCCAAGATTTCTCAAGATTTTGTCATTGTCATTATTTTTTCTTTTCCCTTTTCTGCGGGTGATATAAACAACAGAAACCTAGTGACTCACAATTCTGGAGCTGGAAGTCTAACATCAAAGTTTCATCAGGGTTGGTTCCTTTTGAAGACTGTGAGGGAGAGTCTATTCCCTACCTCTTCCCCAGCTCCTGGGGGCTTGGTAGCAGTCTTCAGAATTGCTTGGCTTGTAACAGTATAGTTGCAACTTCACATGGCACTTACTCTGTGTGCTTGTCTGTCTCCAAGTTCCCCCTTTAAATGTGGATCGTAGGCATACTGGATGAGAGCCCACACTAATGACCTCATTTCAACCTGAAGACTTTTACAAACACCTTATCTGCAAATAGGGTCACAATCTGAAGTACTGGGAGTTAGGACTTCAACATACAAATTTTGGGGGAACAAAAATCCATATCAGTCCTTCTATAAGTACACTGGTGGATAAGGCACTTAGTGACAGAAAATTACCAAAGGAACAAATTAGCCTCTTGCACATCTATCCTCAAACTCACTACATCCCTGGAAAGAGTATAGTTCAGTGAAGAAGCATAAATGCTAATATTCAGAAGCTGGGGAGAAACAAATAGTTCTTCCTTACAGTTCTCATAGCACTGATAATAGACATTAGATACCAGTGCTGTGAAGTGTTTCATTCAAATCTTGCAGCAGGCTGATGCATTGTTTTCCTACTTGACAAACAAGGATATTGAGATTAAAAATAGATGAAGTAAAACTTTCATTGTCAGCATAATGAAAGAGTTGTAATCTCTTCCTATGTTTGCATGACTCTAAAGATGTCTAATGTGGGCACCTGGGTGGCTCAGTGGGTTAAGCCTCTGCCTTCAGCTCAGGTCATGATCTCAGGGTCCTGGGATCGAGCCCCACATCGGGCTCTCTGCGCTGCAGGGAGCCTGCTTCCCCCTCTCTCTCTGCCTGCCTCTCTGCCTACTTGTGATTTCTCTCTGTCAAATAAATAAATAAAATCTTTAAAAAAAAAAAAAAAAAAAAGATGTCTAATGTGTGTGACTTTATCATGACACCTGTGTTCTATAAAAGAAAAGTAGAAACCACCGTCTCTGGTCTCCAAGTTTTTACAGTTTAGCTGATGAGATGAAGCATATATAAAACCACAGATGAATTGAAAATAAAATATCAACAAGACCAATAAAGTTTCTTGGTGGAAGGGACTTTGTCTCATTCACCAGTGGAGGCTCTGCATATAGTAAAGTGACTAGCACCAAGGGTATTCTCAACGCATATTTGCCAAACGAGTAAGAGAACGAGTGCATGAGCAAACAGCAGCATATTAGGTACTGCTCACTCAGCAGGCTATTTATTGAATGCTTACTATGTACCCACTTATGTGTCGAGTACTGCTTAAAGTTCTGGCAGTTACAGCGAAAAGCAGAGCAAACAAGATCCCTGCCAAAGTTGCCGAAATTCCAGGAAAAGAAATATATTCTTAACAAGGCAAGTGCACATGCCCTAACAGAGAATAAGCCAAACGATGCATCAAAGGAGGGCAGGAGCCCCCATAATTCACAACCATAAGAACCATCTAGCCTTACTTATAAGAATAAGATGCCGGCTGTTTTCCGAGAACTAATACTAATTGAATGTTTACATCTTGAAAGGCATTGTTATGAGTACTTTTCACATATGAATGCATTTATTCCTCACAACATCCCTGCAAGCTGGGTCCTATTGTTATTCCCATTTTATGGATGTGGGAACTGAGGCACAGAGAAGGCAGTAACACATCTAAGGATGCAAAGCTAGATGGTAAAGCCAGGATTTGAATTCACAGAGGTTAGTTTCACAGCTCCTCCTTTTATGGGACACAATATGTAACCTCTATATATAAGGAAATAAAAAATATGGTCCTTAAAGGCAAATATGGCAAATTGTCAATAATCATTGAATCTAGGCAGTGTGTTTCTAGGTGATTAATGCATGGTTTGTTCAACATTTATGAACAAAAAATTTTCATGATAAAACAGTTGAGAAAAATACAGTTTTTGAAAAGTGTACAACAATGTGATTAAAGATACAACACACAGACACACACACAAACACACACACACACAAACTTCATAGTTCAGTAAAGGAGAGTAAATGCTAATAACCTAAGGTAGAGTAGTATTTATCTGTGAGCCAGTCCATGTCTACCTGACTCCCAGTCCTGAGCTCTAGGGGGCAGAAACTGTACCCTGTGACTGCTGTATCCCCAACACCTAATACAAGATTTAGAACATGGTTGGTGCTTAATGAATGCTTAAAGAGCAAAAGAATGAAAGAATGGAGGTGAGAGGTACAGTCTGTACAAGTTGGGGAGATGGGCTACTGTACCAAAGCACCACAGACAGGGCAGCTTCAAAGAGCAGACATTGTCTCCCAGTTCTGAAAGCTACAAGTCCAAAATCACACTGTCAGCAGGGCCATACTTTCTCTGAAACCTGTAGAGGGAAGAATCTTCCCTTGCTTCTTCCTAGATTCTGGTAGTGGCTGTCAATCCATGGCCTTCCGTGCTTGCTTCTGGATCTCTCCAGTCTCTGCTTTTGTCATGACTTGGCACAGCATTCTCTCCATGGACCTCTCCCTCCTCTTAATATAAGCACACCAATCATACTGGATTAAGGGCCCATCCTAATCCAGCATGGCCTTAACCGAACTAATTACATCTGCAAAGACCCTATTTCCAAATAAGGCACATTCTGAGGCACTGGGGATTAGGACTTCAACATGTTTTTTGAAGAGGCATAAATCAGCCCATAACGTAGATGCTGGGAGAGAAGCATGAAAAGGGAGCACTGGTCTTGGCATACTTCACCTCTCCAAAACGTCCAGAAGGACGCAAATCCAACCAGAATGCTCCAGCATGTAGGATGGAGAATGAGCTAAATATGTATTCATTGACAATACTGACATTGCAAGGAATTTTACAACCTCCACCAATCAAATGCCAGCAACAGCTGGCTTCCCCCCAGAGCCATGTCAGCTTTCCCTAAACAGCTTGTGACTGGCTTCTCAGCGGCTGTTTATGTTTTCAGAATATTAAGCAGTGTTTAGTCACTTTCTCAGGAAGGGCTTCTCAGTGCGGTTTCTAAAAATGTGCTGAATGTGTTTCCAAAGAGGAAAGGCGCCAGAGGGCCTTTGGTGGGGCATGCTGAGCCTTGTAATCACAACCAGATGACAGAGCTTCCTGGCTCTGACTCCAAGAAACTAGCAAGGGTCTCGAACACCAGCTCCCAATCTGCTTGGGCAAAATCCCCATGGTTTGTCTTACAAAAAATATCAAAAAAAAAAAAAAAAAAAATTTCCTGGATTCCTTGGTTCTATCAAGTCTCCAACTCTCCATGGGGACTCAATTTTCCTATATGGGAAGAGGACCTAGTCTCCCCAACCTGATGTTTGAAAATCCATAAAAGTGGTTCCATGGCTTCAAGTTGCCAGTGAAGAGATCCCCAGAGGATTAGCCCCAGACCTCCGTGTGACTCACTGACACTGGCGAGCTCTTTATTTTATTTTATTTTTTTTGCTAGGGTTCTTAGAGAGCAAGCAACAGAATTTGACTAATTTAAGCAAAGGGAGAAAAGTGCTTATTGGATGGATACTGTGGGAAACATGAACAATCTCACGCCTCAGAAAGACTGGAACAGGGAATATATTATAGCCCAAAGCAATGGGAGAGCTCTGATTACAGCATCCTCATAGTGAATGATCCAAGAGTCCCGGGTGCCTGTGGGCATCTGATCAAGATGCCTATTCCTAACCTAGATGGAGTCATTTGCCCTCCTGTGTAATGAATAACATGGGGGTGGGGGTGGGAGGTGTAGAAAAATACTCTTTGGATGATAGAATACTGTTATCAGAAGAAGGGAGATATTGAAGTACACTGAGCAGGCAGCAACAGCAGCTCCCATGGGCAGACTGAGGTGTGTGCAGGAGACTCACTGAATCTAGTCCAAAGGCAGGTCTACTGCAGCCTGCTTTCTCAGGGCCACACTCTGGTTTCCCTGTAAACTCAGCAGGTGCCGGGTCTGTCTTATGCACCCAAACCACAGATAATAAATCCCAAATGGAGAACAACCCACGGAGAAAAGTTATCTAAATATCTAGATATCTAGATATCTAGATATCTAAATGGAATTTCTACTGAACAAGAGCAAGGCCCTTTACTGTCCCTGTTCCACCATCTCAGTCTATCACCTGCAGAGAAAGCATGAAGCCCAGTGAGCCCTACTCTAGCTCCTACAGGATAAGGATCAGCTTCCGTAGTCTGCCACCTAAGACTCTCTCCAGCAACAACTTTCTATACCCAGGATACTTTGCAGTATGTGCCCAGGATTTATTCGGGGCTTCCATAATACCTTGTACATGGGATCATCTCTGCCCCTTAACACATTAAAGTGACAGGTACCAATACCTAGGAGTACTCATCAAAGGCAAGCTTCCTTGAGCAAGCAGAAATTCCCCTGCTTCTCCAAGTAATAGCCATTATATGGGCAGAGAAGGGAAGGGATTTGGTAGGCAAGAGGAACAGAGTACAATCTGGGGACCACAGTACCATTTGGAGATCACACAAGGCATGTCAGCAGCAGAAAGGAGGCATGATAAGGGCCTTGTGTTTATTAAGAGGAACAAGAGAAAACTTTCAGCAAGATTTAAAAAGCATAAACTATTTTTAAAATAATAAAAAATGTAACTATATTAAACTAAAAGCCAAATTTCTAAATACCTCCTACCAAAAAACCCACAAAATTAAAACAAATGGTAAAGAGGAAAATAAATACTTGCAGCAACTATATCAAAGGGTGTTAATGTTTTTATACTGTAAAGAGTTCATTCAGACTACTAATAAAAGGAACAATTGCACAACAGTTTATTTAATTGTTCAACAAATATTTATTATGCACCTATTATGAGCGCAGTTCAGAAAAAGAAAAACAAATCCCTCAGAATGATATGAACAGAAGCTTAACCTCACACAGTGATTTAGTAAATGCAAATTAAAACAACAGGATATTTTGTTTATTTTTACCTAACAGATTGGCAACAATTAAAAGGATTACAAAACATGGCGTGGGCAAGATTTTGCAAAAACATATAACCACATGGTGGTAATGGGAGTATATATTGGAATAAACTTTTTGAAGGTCAGTTTGGTAAAAGGTCAGTATCTATTAAATACCCTTTAGCTCAGAAATTCCACTCCAAAGAAATTTTTTCTACCGACATACATGCACATGCACTCAGCAAGTTATGTCTAAGGATATTCATTGCAGTAATGCTTGGAGAAGAAATAAAGAAGTAAAATGTTCCAAACTGAAAACAACCTTCATGTTTATTAATAGACAATTATAGATTTAGATTAAGATATATTTATACAATGAAATACCTTGAACCATTAGAAAGAATGTGCTAGAATAATATAAAAAGGATGGTAGGGACTAATATGAAAATTTCTACTACATATCATTAAGATAAAAGAAATGGGAGAGAGAAAACAGTGTTTTGGGATCCCTTTCATTTGTGTGAGTGATCAGATGGGAAGATAGGGCTGTGAGTGTGAGTGTCTGCATTCTAATCTATTTGTGTAGGATACATGTGTAACAATTTCTATTTCATTTTGTCTATTTTCTATCAATTGTGTGAAATTCATGTCTTGAAATCTATAGATTTTACTTGATTAATTCATTTGCGGATCACTGCACACTTACAGACTATTTTATTTTCTCTAGAGTATCTTTTTTTGTTCTTATTCCATATTTTCTATATCCTCACATCTTAATGCAGCTCTCAAACATACTACACATCCAGTGGAGATTCCCCTTATCCCCTCTAAATCCAGAACATTGTATATGATTTGTGTTGTTTTTATTTAAATGAGACACCTCTGTATTTGGAATTATTAAGTCCAAGAACTGGATGTCCTAGCAGAGAGAAATATAAAGATGTGCTTGGGTCTTTCTCAAGGGCCAGAAAGGTCAATAATTCCTTTGAGAAAGAAAACTCTAACCCATGTGCTCTAATCCCTTGTGCATGATGATCCATGAGCAAAATCCCCAAAGTTGAACTGGCTCTGTCTACTGATTCTGGCCCATTTTTCTGATAAACACATCCCAGGAGACAAAGAAAATATGGTTGGCCATCAGGTGAAAGTCAATCATTATAGTCCTAGAAAAATACTTACTAGAATTCAGAACAAAGTAAGCATCCTGGGAAAAAAAAAAAAAGAAGGGGGAAAAAAAAAAAACCATATTATACTCAATTTGTTCTTCCTCTGCTTCAGCACAGCTTCACAGGCTTAAGTGACAGTTTCCCAAATGACACCATTTCCATGGGACACCCGAGAACACTTATTTCAGAAGTTAAGGAGCTCCCCAGAGGCAGTCAGTCCTGATGGGAAGACAACGCAGCTGGGCAGGGTACTGGTGTCCAACACCCTTCAGAGAACTGGCAGACAGAGACCCGAACGCTGGGACCACAGAGGCATTTTCTGAATTAGGGCTGGAAGTCATGACTGCAAATTACATGTTAGCACTTTCCTTCTGGATTGTGCTTTTATGAATGGCTATGAATATTACAGCCGTCACCCTGTATCACTAAAAAGCCTTGTGAAAGATACTAGTAGCCCACACACCAGACAGTTGTCTAATCAGAAACATAACAGCTCAGCTCAGCTGAGATGTTGGAAAGCACAGTGGCAGCAAGCAAACCTGCAGCACGTCCTGGGAACCATGCCCGGGAGACAGCCGTCCTGGTGGCTCATTATGCCTTTTCTGGTAGAAAGGGGGTCCTGCCACAGGTCACATATTGGATGATAAAAAGTGATCATAGCAACGAGCACTTACGTTGTTCGCCCCATGGGACGGACTCTGTTCTAAGTGTTTTTATGTGATTGTCATTTAATCTGACAGCAACTCTATAGTTCCTGTCCCCGTTATTGCCACATGTCAAACCAGAGAGATGGAGTCACATGGCAAACGCACACAACTGGTCAGCGTGTGAAGGTAGATGGCATTGGAACTCTGGCAGAATGGCTCCAGGGCTTTCACCCTGATCACTCTGCTATACTACCTTTCTAAAACTTCACCGGGGGCTCAATCAAGGCTCCCCTCCCTCCTCATTTCAGAGCAAGTACAATGAGTACTGATTGTGATTTTACCTATGGCCTCCATCACTTTGTAGAAAGTAGAAAGTTCACAGGCAGA
This sequence comes from Martes martes, assembly GCF_963455335.1. Taxonomy (NCBI): domain Eukaryota; kingdom Metazoa; phylum Chordata; class Mammalia; order Carnivora; family Mustelidae; genus Martes; species Martes martes. The sequence goes on from NC_137889.1 coordinate 149,608,178, forward strand.
TGATTAGGACTCTGTTTGAAATTTTCTCAGCCACTTGCTCACGGTGGGGCCTTGAACTGGGAATCTATTATCTTTGACTAAATTTCCTCACCTGGAAAGTGAGAACAAGAACACTCACCATACAAGGTGTCAAAATTAAATGAGATGTTTGTAATGGTGCTTAATGCATAGTGGTTCTCTTCTCTGTTTTAACTCTGCCTTTTTCATAATCTCCTGTCTACTCCTTAAAAAAAAAAAAATTGTATTTATTTGTTTGTTTAGAGAGAGTGCATGAGCAGGGTGAGGGGCAGAGGCAGAGGGAGAGAGAGAATCTCCAGCTGACTCCCCACTGAGCATAGAGCCCAACCTGGGACACAGGGCTTGATCCCAGGACCCTGAGATCATGACCTGAACCAAAACCAAGAGTCAGTTGCTTAAACAACTGAGTCACCCAGGCTCCTCCCTTAACCCCCTCCCTGTCTACTCTTATTCACCTCAGAATAGAGCTGATAATAAATCCCCTTATTTTCAACAGCACCAGGAATTCCTTGGCTTGTACCTGCAGCATTTCAATCTTGGTCTCCATAGTCACACGACATTGCCTCCCGTGGCCTCTGTCTTCGTGTGATGTTTCTGTTTTCTTATAATGGAGCACCTGGGTGGTTCAGTGTTTACCTTCTGCTCAGGTCATGATCCCAAGGTCGTGGAATTGAGCCCTGTGTTGGACTCCCTGCTTAGCCAGAGAGTCTGCTTCTCCCTCCTCCTTTCCCCTTCCCCACCTCTCTCAAATAAATAATTAAAATCTTTAAAAAAAAAAAAAAGTCATATTGGATTAAGACCCATCCTAATGACTTCATCTAAATTTGAGTACATATGCAAAGACCCTATTTTCAAATAAAGTAATTTTCATAAGTGCTAGGTGTCAAGAATTCAAAATATTTTCTTTGGATGACACAATTCAACCCATAAGAGGGATGTAAATATGACAAATACAGAGCAACATGGAATTGCTCCAGGATAAATAGAGAGAACTGAGGCACATGCTTGGAACTTTTGGTAGATTTGCTTCTCTCAATCAGGAAACATGAATCAGCAAACAACACATTCCATGGAGAAGGTTACAGTGGATTGGGAGGCCAGAATAATTGAGGAAAACCCTTTCTCATAAGAACAGAGGGAGTAAACTTGCTCCCTAATGTCTGCTATACTATTCCCACTCTACCTCATTTAATCCCTCCAACATCCCTAAGAGGTTATAAGTAAGGGAAGTAAATTCACGCTCATGAATGATTAAGCAACTTGCTCAAGATGAGACCACTGGTAAATTTCGAGTCTGGAACATGAACAGTTCTGTCTGGCTTCAGAGTCGGAGAGCTTGTGAGAGCCACTAACAGGAAAACCTATCACAGCTGTTCAATGCTATCTACACATAAGGGATTAAGATTATTATAATATAATTGTGGGTCTATCGTTATTATTGCCACATGAAAATGGTAGCCACTAGATGTAGATGAACTCAACAAGGGGATCCAAGGTCACTCACTCAATTGACCTGATTTCTCTAACCATCCTCCATCTTCTTCTCCTATCCTCAGATTCTATCTTATCTCTGGGTCCAGATGGGTCAATCCTTGAGGTATTTGTGCAGCTGTAGCCCACTGAGACTTCCATAAACTGGCCACAGGTAGGAGAGCTAAGGTGTTGTGCAGAGTCTTGAGTCTAACACACCTAAGCTGACAACACCGCAGTCCTTATCCAGCTCTGTGACCTAGTCTCATTGAGTTTCAATTTCTCCATTTGTAAAATAAGTACAATTATGCCTAGTCATATGGTTATTGTGAAGATTAATTAAATGCGGCAATACATGAAAAACATCTAGTATAGCACCTGATACCTAGTGCATAGTCAACTAATTATATCTGATATGATAACTTTCTTACCTCCCTAAACCAACAGGCTCTCCTCTATTTTAGTTCATTGCACTATACTCCTGTAATCTGATCCAAATGGAGGGGTGGAATGAAAGAGCACTGGATCCATAGAACACAAACACAGTGGGATTTTGCCCAAGGGCAGTCATACTTCAAACCATGTGGTGTAGGATACAAGAACACACAGAGGTCATAGTTTCCTAGGGCATCTGTAACAAAATGCTACAGACTGGGCAAGTTAAAACAACAGAAATGTATTGTGTCACAGTTCTGGAGGCTAGAAGCCTAAAATAAGGTGTTGGCAGGGCCATGTTCCCTCTGAAACCCCTAGGAGACAATCCATTCTTGCTTCTTTCAGTTTCTAGTAGCCTCAGGAGCAGTTCCCCAGCCAGTAAATACACCATTCCAGTGTCTGACTTCATCTTCACATAACCTTCCCCTGGTGTCCCAATGTCTTCACATGGCTGTCTTCTTCATAACACCACCACTCATATTGGATTAGAGGCCCACCCTACTGCAGTACAATCTTATTTTAACTAATTGTATCTACGATGACCCCATTTCCAAATAAGATAACATTCTGAGGTCCTGGGGGTTAGGAGTTCAACATCTATTTTGTGGGAGACACAAATCAGCCCATAATAGACCATGCAGACCAAACTCCAAGATGATGGCTTTCCATTCTCCCTTCCCCTCCCCTCCCCTCTCCTCCAGGACGCAGGTTGCAGTCTGGCAGATGAGACATTTGAACCCTCAGATTCAAGAGACTCCTTGCATGCATCTCTTTCCAACTCAGCATGCAAAAAAACACTGATCATTTGAAACCAGCCACAGTGGAAGTATTCACACAACAAACACTTCTCAGAGAGCCTATTGTTCAGCCTTTACCATTCCACAGCTGCCTGGGGGAGTCCCTCAGTTCCTGTGGCATAATAAAGAGACAGAACCCATGGGTTTCAAATTAGAGTGGATAGAATTGAGGAGGACTTTCATGTGGGGGCTGAGAAAGTCAGTTCACTTCTCCTGGGAAGTGTGTAATAGAGGTCAGAATGTTTTTCATGCTACCCTGTAGGCCAATGGTAAAGACTGAAGGAGATAATGGGTGGAAATACAATATATTCTTTCCAAACATATGATTATCATGTTGCATTTTTCTTGCAGGGACTTGTTGTATTCACCTTGAAAAATACAAACAAGCCTCAGACATGGCACATGGTGGCTACCCAATATTTATTAAATCAAAATCCTAATCAGAAAAAGCAGGTTTTCTTCACCTTGCCCGAATTTAACTTCAGTAAAAACATAAGTCTAGCATTCTGGCCAACTGCTAAACCAGAATGACTTCTAGAAAGACCATATCAACAATTCACCTTGTCAACAATTCATACAGCAGTGGCCAGTGCTTTCATCTGTCTCCAGTTGGAACTTGGAGTGGAGTATCAATCCCCTGTGTTCTCTCCTTCATCCACCCACACTCTCTGCAACTTCGCTGCAGCTCTTGTTCTAAGGCCTTACTTGGACTGTGGCATTATGACATTAGTATCACAGTGGGTCTTCTGGCTTCTATCTGCAACACTTACTCAGACATCTTTCTACCCTGTGCCTGAGGGTCTCTTCCTCAACACATACCTGACCATTTCATCTTATTACTTAAGACCTAAAAATTATTTTTCCACTTAGATGCAACCCAAACTCCCTGGGGTTGCATTCAAGGCTCTGGGGCTATTATTTGGTTTGGATCTAGGCATGATTCTTTCATCTCCTTCTGTAAACAGACCCTGACCCCACCACAGACACAGACAGGCAAGTGACCCAAGTCAAACCAATTAGATTTCCCATCTCCTGGTCCCTGTGACCGGTGATCCAGGAAGATCACATGACTCAAGCAAAGCCAATCAGTGTTCCCTGGGACTTACTCTTTTTCAACAGAGGAGTCCCTTTTATTTAAAGTCATTAGGTTGGAAAGAAATAAACTTAAATTTATCTATATATCGTGTTCCTCATCGCACGAGGAAATTCCACCTCGGCAATAAAGCATCTTTAACCTTGGGGCCAGTTTCTCTGGGGTCATGCCCTGTTCTGCCCACACCCAAGCTTTGCCACATAAGTGCACCCCCATTTCACATCTTTGGTTGGATTTCTGTGATGAAAAAGAATCCTGACTAGTAGGACAGCCCTTGGCATTCTGTTCTGAGCTTGTCTCTTCAGCCTCACCAACCTTCCTACCCCAGGATCTAGGCTGTCATATCACTCCTGGTCTCAGATCATGCCATGATCTCCACATCCCCATCCCTTTGCATAATCTGATGTCTCTTTCTGGAATTCTCTTGTCCATGTTTGAACATCCCCTTTTTTCCTATCTATTATTTGTGTATGCATGTGTGCTTTTTGTCTGTCTTTCCCAGTGTAGATAAACTTCGAAAAATCAAAGTATAAATTCACTGCTGTGTCCCTGCCACCTACCCAGGGTTGAGAACATAGTATATACACAGTAAATAATTTTATGAAAAGATGAATGCATTTATCTTCAAGATGAGAGGGAATTTGGTCATGATATAAGATCAGAGACTTTGAGGTCACAACTTTGCTAGACTTGATGAGGACAGTCCCTGTGTATTATCATCCCTAATGCTCTAGGCCTGCAGATAGGGCTTAGTACGTGGTGGGTGTCTAATAAAACTGTGTGTACCAACTTATACCATAAGCTTTTGGGCCCGAGCTGAGCCTCTGGGGTGCCTAAAAAACTTGAGGGCATTCATTAAACCTGTGTTTGGATCTAGGTGGCAAATAGTCTAACTTTGCTTCTCTAATTACTTTTCACCATTTTCAATGGAATAATAAACTACTTTACTCTTGATAATAGTACCTTACATTTATTTTTATCTTACTAAATTCAATATGTTTTAAGCCATTTAATTCTTATAAGAATGTTGCATCATAGCTACTATGGTTTTCCCCTTTTTACGATTAGAAAACTGAAGGTCCCAGCTTTTAGGCAACATGCTCAGATGTCCATGACTATAAGTGTCAGAGCAGGAGTGGAGTCCCAAGGCCATCTGTATCCTTGGCCATTCTACCATGACCTTCACTTAGCTGAGACTGTGGAAGGTGCCACAATCACATTAGGGACAGAAATGTCAATAGGACACCACCCCTAACTTCAAAGAGCTGGGGACTCCTGGAAAAACAGATAATGGCATGAAGGTAGGTGTATAAAAGTAAAGTATAGGAAACAGAGAGCTAATACCCACTGAGAGAAGACTGAGGGGACCAAGGAGATAAGAAAATCCATTGGGACTGAATTCTAAAGATGAGTGTATGTTAGCCAGAAAAGGAAGCTGTAAGGAATGAGAAAGAAGGAGAAGCAGAGCACTCTCCAAAGAGAAAGCAGATGCAAAGGGCTGGAAACAGAACAGAACGTGGTAAACAGAACTCAAAGAATATCAACATTTGAGGCAGAGAGTGGGGAACGGGGAGGACCATATCATTAAGATATCAAAGGCATGGGCATCTCACCAGGAAATTAGACTATCTTGAAGATTCGTATATAGACCAATATAACTCAGCATCCTAGGCATGGGCGTTGGAATCAGACAGATATGAGCTGATGCAAATGAGCCAAAAGTAAGGGACTACATGATATTTCTTTACTATGACCTAAGAGAGCAGAAGTGAAAGAAACAGGAGGGTGGGCCAAGAAAAATACTTTATCGATAAAGTTGGCTGCCACTAGGTTCACCTGCCAACCAGGTGCAACTGGTTGTCTGAATATAAAATGAGCTCTGCACAGCCTAACCAGGGGAATCAAAGAGGGGTAGAATCAATCTGTTTGGTTCCATCTCCCACAGATCAAATGTTTAACCCATACAGAACTAATTCCCCACTTCTTCTGAGCTACATATGCCCAGGTGACTAAGGGTACTGCAGATTCAAGGCCACAGAGGTCCCAGGACAGGAGGCAACAGGCAAACTGCACAGGGTGCCCAAGTGTGGTACTGGCAGGTGCCACCTACCAAAAGTTGATGGAACTCCTGCTGAGCTTGTTGCTATAGGAGCCCTTGAACAAAAACTCAGGTGAGAACTAGAGGATCTAAAGAGGTAGACTCATCAAATGCAGACTTGCCCATCACTTACTGGCTGTTGTATCTTATGTGCTGGCTAAAGACCACTTGATACTTCAGTTTTCTCTGATAAAATGGGAATAATAATTATCTAGCCCATGAGAAAATTCAACAATTATTTAGCTCATTAGAATTATACTTGGTATCTAGAAAATGTTTAGTAAATGGCAGCTATCTTTTATTAATTATTACTATCACCACCATCAACAACAATAATTTTATTGAACAACATTTCTCTGAGATTTCTACTTTGAATCACTGTGGGTTTTTAACCTACTATATTTTACAAGAGCAAGCAAGAGTAACCTTGATTTTTTTCAAATAAAAAGCAGCAGTTTATTTTAAATCCTTTTGATCTCTGTCTCTCTAGAAACCTAACTAGAAAGTACTGTTTGAGCAAGGGCCCAGAAGCTATGGACCCCAGTTCCATCCTTGCACATAAGCTGTATGTTCTTGGGCAATTCCATTTGCTTCAACCCACTAAATGCACTGATTCTGGGCAGGCCCTCTGGGCCTCACCCCAGGGATCACAGGCCGATCTGGCTCAGCCATCTGAGAGCTCACAGTCTAGCAGGCAGACACAAACCCTAAACCACCTGACTGTGGTATCAGTCAATATAATCTTTACAAGCATTACAGAATGCCAAGGGGCAAACAGAGAATCACACAGGGCCTCTGGAAAATTGGTTCACTCATTTGGCAAAAGAATGAACAAGTGTGTCCCAAAATGTAGATCATAGATCTCTAGTAAAATTCAGACTAGTTTGGTGGTACACAGGACATTAAAATTATATTGAATAGTGTAATGAGAAAATAACTCTCCTTACAATCCCATTTCACTCAGGAGAGATCCATAATGGGCAGTTTGCTAATCTTCATTTTTTGATAAAAAAGGGGACAAACCAATGGCTCAGAGCTTATTTTGGCTGACATGGTTTCCATGTATAATTGCATAACTTTATTTCATATTATCTTATTTTATGTACTTTCTACAACTTTCGTGGAAGCACTATTTTCAAACTGAAAATTTTATTTATAAATATATATTTAATTTCTAAAATACACGTTGATTTAAAAACACATTATGTAAAAATAGTATAGATGGTATGCAATTGTAAGGAAATAACTTTTTCACTACATGATTCAATATGAAATAATCACTTATATGGATGACATACAAGTATAGCAAAAAATCATGAAAGAGAAATCAAAATGCATAGTTTGGGAAACATTGGAGTAAATGACCTACAAGGTCTTTTACTTTTTAAATACCCTATTGTCTATTACACAAATATCTTATGGAAAACATTGCTTGGGAGAGTCTTTAAGGATAACTGATTCAGCCTAGATGACTTAATTACCTGTTTCATCCTTCTGTGGCTTGGAATAAAGATATGGTGCATAGAGCTAAGGCAGCCATTTTGGACCATGTGGTGGTCTTGATGATGAAAACCAAGGTCTTAGAGCAGAAAGGAGCATGGGACACTGATGAATATAGAACAACTAAAGTAGTTTTATACTAGCTACTATTAGACTTCTTTTATATGAAACTAAAATAAACTTATTCGATGTGTATCTGACTGTGATTTTGGAATTTCTGTAACTGGACCTATCTTAAGTGATGCAGAATTTAGTTCTTGCAAGAGAGGTACTACAAGAAATAGAATCTAAAATATGACATTGGATAAGGCACTAGAGGCAAACATTAAGGATATTTCATTTCTCTTCCTGCTGCTTCATTATTGGTGTGTAGAAATACAACAGATCTCTGTACATTTATTTTGTATCCTGAAACTTTACTGAATTCATTTATCAGAGGATATTGCAGGTAAGAAATCTGGTGTCCCATGCTATGTGGTGGCAAAGCATTTGGCCAACTTACTGCCTACTGGTAGTTGGAACACAGACCACACATTCACTGAGGCTATAACATTTAAAATAGAAAAACAGGAAATCTCAAGAATGTTAGTGTACTAATTCTCTATTGTTACATATCAGCTACCCTCAAAACTTAGCAGCTTGAAACAGCAACTATTTATTATCACATATTTTTTGTGGGTGAGGAACTCAAGCACATTTAAGCTGGGTCCCTTTGCATCCAGGATTCTTTCAGGGTTACAGCTGAAGTATCATCTGGAGCTTCAGTCTCATTGGAAGGCTCAGTTGAGATCCACTGCATTTCCTTATCTACCTTGCAGCTAGGTAATACAAAGTGACTAAGTTCAATTCAATGAGATGTAAGCTTAAACAGTGTGGGGAGCCTCTGGGAAAACTACTTAAGGGGAGCTGACTTACCTTGAAGGGGCATCCCTTTTCTCCATCACCTTTTCTTTCTCCTGATGCCTGAGATATGTTTCTGATAGCTGGAGCTCCATGGAACATGAGGTGACCTGGAGGATAGAAAATAGTTCTTGAATAATGAAGTACTTGACAATGAAGGAGCCTAAATCTCTGATGACCACAGAGAGAGAAACTTCTACCTTATCTAAGCTGCTGGTTTTTTATATGTTTACTGTCAAACTGAAGCAAGCATCCAGTTCATGCCCACTCCTATGAACAGAGAATTCTTAGAACAGTGCTGGGCACACAAGTACTTAACAGCTATAAGGAGTTGTTACTATTCTAATTCCATGCATTGATGGACACATTTGGCTATCCCAACAACCCTAGGGCACATGGACTTTGTACCATCTTCACTTTACATATGTGAATTCTGAGGCACATTAACCTCAGTCAACCAAAAATAACAGAGATTCAACCCAGGCATTTAGGCAGCAGAATCCATGCTTTTAAGCACTGCCCTCCAGTGCTTCCTGATCAAGTCGAGTTGTTGGTATTTTCACAATGTACATGTCCATAGATCATCCTACACTTTCTTATGAACCATAGTAATGTTCATTTGTAGTCTGGGGCTCTTTCAACATGCTGATTGGACTGTAGAGTGTTAATGAAATATGAATTATAGGAATGTGGTTCCTGCTATAGTGGATAACACCTTTCCATACACATTCTGATTTCCATTTCTAATAAAACAGGGACTCATCTTTCCTTTTGATCAATCCAGAGCTGGCTACAGGGAGCTGACCTCTCCTCTCCCCACCTTGACCCTACTCTTGGCTATTCACAAACCAGAGGTAGGAAAGAACAGCATGTGGGTGCTGCTACTAATCTAATTAAGTGTCAAGATGGAGGCTATGTTAGGGTTGTTTTAAGGAAAGCACAGTCCAAACAGATAATGGTCATTGCTATGACTTTGATTGCATGTGAGATTGTTCTAAGTACTTCACATAAACCACTAATCACTTAACCTTCTCAACCAGGGGTATCATTTATCCCCATTTTACAAATGAAGAAATTAAAGCAGAGGTAAGTTAAGTAGCTTGCCCAAGGTCACACAGCCAGGATGCCAATCGAGGTATTCAGTCTCTAGGGACCATGTGCTTCATTACCAGATCTTCTGAACCACAGTTTTCAAGTCAGCAAGGAGGGAGGAAATGAATCAATTAATGAATGACCAAATTAATGAATAAGTAAATTACTGAACGGATAAATTTACAGACAAATGACCTGAATACATGAATAAGTAGATACCACCACTTTTGCTAGGACTACGTTGGATTTATTAGGTCTCCTTAGCCTTTATCCTGAGGACCCACTTCCCAAGAAATCTTTGAATCTCAATCTTATCAAAATAAGGGAAGGTAGGCCGTTATTGGTATGTCTGTAGGTATAGTAGGGGAGGGTAATCCCCTCTAGGGAAGAAAGGGGAAGCCATCAACACAGCTTCATCTTTTTCCTCCAGGCCCAGACTGGTGTCTCCCATTTCTCAGAAGCCAAATCACCTGTCAGTTACCTCCCAAACAGATTATATTTTCCTCCTCCCAAATGCCATTATAATGAGATTCATTTGAGTTTCATAAAACAACAGGGTGGAAGTGTGCCATCATCATTCATACTTCACCATTCATTTATTTATTCATTGATTCACTTGTTCAAGATTTATGAAGTCCAACTATATGTCAGGCTTTGTGCTGCCCCAGCCTGGTCTGAGAGGAGAAAAGAGTCATTGTCCTAACTTTGATTCTCCCAGAACCCAGCTCTGAGACCAGGATTGGGATGCAAGAGATTTATTTGTAGATAACCTCAGAACAACTGGTAGAGGAGTAGGGAAGTGAGACTGTCCAGAAAAGGAAGGTGATATAGGCTGTGTTATCAGGCTGGTAAATGCTGGGATCAGCCCTGCATGAGAGATTGGGGATGTGTTGCAGAACTTTTAAGAGATCCTACCTAGGGGTAATAAAGTTGGGCTACTTATCACCTTACTCCCATTGATCTTCAGTTGAGGTGAGGGTGCTCCCAGGGATCCTAATCCTCTTGCACTTCTGGTTTCCCATCCTGTGGATGCATAAAACCACTCAGGCAGAGAGTTGCAGGTGCCCATAGTAGAATGCTATAGGCACGCACTAGAATAACGGGTGCCAACAGGTTATAGGTGGGACACTATAGAATCTGCTACAAATGGGTACATAGGTGATTGATCAAAGCAGGAACTGAAATAGATGTATGACCTAGGGACTATGAGAGCAGACAGGAGGGAACAATAACTTCTCCACTGGACTTCCTTAACCATCCCCCATCGTGCGCGCGCACACACACACACACTCACACTCACACCAGTTTCAAGGCTGATTAACAGTCTTTTCTGGTTTCTTTCACACCTCACAAGCATTCCTTATTAGAGCACTTAACATAACTACTCATGTTTTCCTCTTTATGATAACAAGTGACCTTTTGATACCCCAAGTTTGGAAAAGATTATGGTTTCACTTCTTCTGATATCTAAATCAACATAAAAAAATTCCTATGCTATAAATACATGTAGGGAAGCTCAAGTCAGTTGTGATGTTTTCTTATGTTGATAAAATAGTTGTGTATATGTAAAAATATCAAATTATTTCCTAACAATTTCTTGGTACTCCCTTTTTGGTGCTCAGGCACATTCTTGGTCTGCTTACTGGGCAGTCTCTACCCTCTTCTCAAGACTTAAGCATCATGATGGGTGGGGGTGGTTCTTATTAGCTACTTTAAAATTGTCATTATCCTCAGGCACCTGGGTGGCTCAGTTGGTTGAGCGACTGCCTTCGGCTCAGGTCATGATCCCAGACTTAAAGGATGGAGTCCCGCATCGGGCTCCCAGCTCCCTCGGGAGTCTGCTTCTCCCTCTGACCTTCTCCCTCTGACCTTCTCCTCTCTCATGCTCTCTCTCACTCATTCTCTCCCAAATAAATAAATAAACTCTTAAAAAAAATTGTCAGTATCCTCAAGCTCTAATAACATCAGACACAAAATAGAAAGTCTTCAAACGCTGGTTGGCTGGCTGGATGGATGGACAGATGGACTGATGGATGGATGGAGAAATGAATGAGTTTTATTTGGATAGAGAGAAGTCTCAGAACATGTCAGAGTTTTCAAAGCAAACTCTAAAACCAGTCTTAGAGGATGACCAGTGAAAGTTTTCATGCAGATATTCATGGTAGGAAACGAGCATATCTTGACACTTCTTCTCCAGGTATTATGAGCTACCGTTTAATTTAACTTAGCTCTGCTCTCATGTTAGAATCCATCAAGTCCCTGAGGTTAGAGCCTCTCAGGTCCTTCCAGTCAGCTCGACATGGAAAGACCTCATGGGTGGTCTCTGAAGTTGTCAGCAGCTTTGACCACTGCCACAAATAATTTATTCCTTCTGCTTGGGTTTTTGCTACTGAGAGGGATAGGCTAATTGGGTCTTCCTGGCAATTTACATCAGCTAGAAGCTTCCTGCTAAGATCCCTCTACCTCTTTTCCAACCTTTCTCAGTGCCAAGGCATAAAGAGGAGGAACATTCATAAAGCACATGCCTGCTGAGAATACCCTCTAGTGATTGTTTTCCCCAATCCAAGCATTCCCTGCCAGCTTCTTCAAAGGCTTTTGAAGTCACTGCTAATTTAAAAGCAATAATAAGATTGACACTGAAATGCTTCCCAGCTGGTTTTTCTGGGCAATAACTCTCCCCAGTTCCTTTACAACCTGCTTTCTGTTACAATTTGGGGTTTGCAAAACATGACTTTTAAAACAGAGCAGAACAAGTATCTAAAACAAAGAAATAACATAGTTCTAGCATGAATATAAACACATTCTTCTCCATTTAGGATATATTTCTTAATAATGAACCTCAGTGAATGCAGGTATTAGAGTCAGTGAATCCTAGGTTCAAAACCAACTCTTCATTTATTAATTGGATAAGTAATTTAACCCCCCTGAAAGTTCTTTTCCAAAATTAAGGCATGAAAGCACCTCTCTTGAGAACTGGCCAGGGAAAATAATAAGCCATGGGATTGGAAAATGCAGGTGTAGGATGCAGATCAGACCTGAGGTCAAATCTCAGCTCTGACCTTAGGCTTGGTCAGTTCTCCCAATCCTTCTGAGAATCAGGTTATTTCTCCCATCAAATGGAAATAATATATATCTCATATGGTAGATATAAGGATTAAACTTTATGACCTATAAAACATTGCTGAATAAATGTTCAATAAAATGGTAGGCTTTGTAGATGGAGAGATGAAAAGAGGAAAATATGCAAGATGCTGGTGCATGGCATTGCTCAGCCTTCTCAGCAAGCACCATCTATTAAAAAAAAAAAAAAAAAAAAAAAAACGTTGTCATTGGAGTGTATCAGCTGTTGCTTCATAATTGATCACCCAGAAGCTCAGTGACTGATTTTATTACTGCTTTTATTAGTTTTACACTATTTTGTTGTAAACATTTTGTCAGTGTTTAAGCCCAGGCTTAAAATAATAACAGTTAAGTATGGCTCGTGAGTCTACACTTCACCTGCGGTTGGCAGTTCTTCTGATCTAGGATGGCCTCAATTTCAATAGTTTGTCTCTGCTCTACACGGTTTCTCATCCTCTGGCAGACTAGCCTCAGCTTGTTTACACAGGGGCCGGGCAAGGTCCCAAAAGAGAGTGAGTAAAAGCTCAGAACTGGCACTTCATAACTTCTGCCACATTCATTGGCCAAAGCACATCACCAGGCCAGTTCAGATCCAAAGACTAGGAGAAAGAGTGCACCTCTTGACAGAAGGAGTTGTAAAATTACATGCCAAAGAGGTGGAAAGCATGCTCATTTTTACAATCTATTTCACTGCCCCAAAATAAATTCTAGTGGATATTTTACAATGAATTTATCATGAGAATTCATATGCTCTGCCTTCAGGCATAGGCTCAGAAACAGCCTTTCAGAAATGATCATTTACAAGATTTTCCTTTTGAAAAAACTTGTTAAGCAAGTAGTTTGCATCATATGTCCTTGGAAGAATTAAACTGGCTTTACTCACTTGCTGTCAGTAAGATATGTCACTATCTGATGGTACCTTCCCAGGCCCTTTTCAGGATGGTGGTGAGTGACAAAGTATAGATTACACATGTGTAGCAGCTGCAATGGTCTTACCAAAGCAAGGAGAGGATAATGGCAGGATGAAGCTCCTGAATACGAACTCTGTTACAGGCCCATCAGACCATCCCATTCAGGGTAGGTAGCTTTGCTAAGGACCTAGAACTTGTTGGAGTCAAATAAACAAACAAACAAACAAACAAGCAAAAAGTAAGGAAAAAAAGGGGATAAAGCCAGCATTATATAATTTTCTCAAAGTTATGTGGGAAGAACAGACCCTCTCAAATATTAATGCACCACAAATCAACTTGTATATGTCAGGCTCATCCAGTAAAAGGCAGATTCTGATTAAGGAAGTCTGGGATGGGGCCTGAGATTCTGAATTTCTGATTAGTTGCTATTGCTGGCCCACCAATCATGCCCGGAATAGCAGGGAATTAAAACGGGGAAAGCAGAGAAATAAATCCAGTTATCTGGATTACTCCAGAGTCTACATGTTAAACCCCTATACAAATGATGGCATTGATACTCCCTAATATAAAGGGCTTTTGGGAGAGACCAGGCCTGGGAACATTGGCTGCACAATCACTTAGGTGACAGAATGTAGAAGAGGACAGGTGTGAGGGAAGAGCTGATCATATAGCCACATCTGGAACCTAGGTATGATTGAAGACCTAGTTACCTTCCTCCCCTTCTCACCAACTGGGACTTCCTGGAAGTTCCACCTCTTTTCTCCCACTCCCACTGTCATGGACGTACTCCAGGTTCAAATTCTAGTTCTGCCATTTATTAGCCAGATTAAAGAATATATTCCTAAAATTGTGGTGAGGGATAGATGAGTGTATATATATATTGAAAATGCTTAAAAGAATGCCTGGCAAGGGCGCCTGGGTGGCTCAGTTGGTTGAGAGACAGCCTTCGGCTCAGGTCATGATCCTGGAGTCCCAGGATGGAGTCCCGCATTGGGCTCTCTGCTCAGCAGGGGGTGTGCTTCTCCCTCTGACCTTCTCTCCTCTCATGCTCTCTCTCTCTCTCATTCTATCTCTCACATAAATAAATACAAAAAAAATTTTTTTTTAAAAGAATGCCTGGAAAATAGTAAGCACATAACCCAGTCAAAGAGCATCATCACTGGTCTCCTTGACTGGAGGCCAATTCCCTTCAGATCCATCTTTACTAGCTTAAACTCTTTGGTGATGATAGCCTTTGACTTCAGTGTGTCATGCTTGGTCATTCCTTCAGATCCTGGCTCCTGCTAAGGTTTTATACTCTGATCATATTAAATGACCCACCTTCCCTGAAATTAGCATTTACCTTTTTGCTTTTGAGCCCTGGTATATACCATATCCTCTTCCTGGCCTGCACTCTTTTTTCTTCTTTTTTTTAAGATTTTTATTTATTTATTTCAGAGACAGACAGACCGACAGAACACATAGCGGGGGGTAGGGGCAGAGGAAGAGGCAGAAGCAGACTCCCTGCTGAGCAGGGAGACCTGATAAGGGACTCCCTCCCAGGACCCAGGGAACATGACCTAGGCCAAAGACAGTTGCTTAACTGACTGAGACACCCAGGTGCCTCAACACTTTTAATCTTTCAAGATCAAACTCAAACACTGCATCCTCTGTAAGCTAGTCCCAATTCCCCTCCTCTTCCCTCAGACATGGCCAATGTCCCACTATCCCCAGAATATTCTACATCCTCTATTATATAGTGCCGGAGGGTGACCACTTACCCACGTCCCTCTCCCTGCTCTAGATTCTGAGCTCATATCATGTACCCTCTAGGCCTAATCCACATCCTGGCATATGATAAAGAGATGCTAAGTGTTTGATGAAAGATAAGTCAGGAAGCAAAGGAAGGAAGGAAAGAAAAGAACAAAGAAAGGGGAGAGGGTTGGGTCAACTTTTCCTGCTGCAGACCTGGGTTTCCGAGGCTACAGAGGTAGCTCACATTAACCCACCAGTACTAAGATTCTCCCTTCTTAGAAATAGATTTTGTTTCCAAAGTGTGTAAAAACTGTCCCGGTTGTTTGGGCTAAACCCTTATACTTCCTCACTGAAGTGAGGTTGTATTGCAGGTTTGCACATGGTGATGGAAGTCAGGAGCATTTATTTATGGATTAGCCTCAGATCAGTTCTGGAGAGCCTTTGTCATCTATCAAGTCACCAGGCAGAAGACTGTTTTTGAGGAAGAAGTCCTTCTGAATAGCAACTGATCTCCTAAGATGGGCATCCCTAAACAGGGCAGGCGGTGAGGCTGGGGAAGAATATAAGATGGGAGCACTTTCTGGGTCAGAACTGGGGAGTAAATTTTTACTTGTAAAGTATGTGATCATTTCATTTGCATAGTGGATGACACCTTCTCCTTGCCCATGTGTCTGTGGAGCTGTAAGAACCTGCCATTGTGGCCTCGGAGATGACATTTGATGAGGATTTTGTGAACTGAGAGGACTCAGTGCTGAAACGAAGGGCAGGATCGGTAGCCACCCCTTCTCTATCACAGCAATGCCGTGAGATTAGGGCTGCTGGCACCATCATTCTATGGAGGCAGTTGAAGGGTCTAGGCCCCATAGTCAACAGCTAGTAAGTGGTTCCCACAAAAAGAGACTCATGCGTGGCCTCCCCTCCAGAATCCATGAATGTAACCTCATGGGAACAAGTTGTCTTTGAAAATGTAACTAAATGGAGGATCTTGAGATGAGGAGGTCTCTGGAACTATTTGGGTGGGCCCTAAATCAAGTGACAAGTATCCATGTAAGAGACACAGAGAAGACACACCAAGGACAGGGCAAAGCAAGGATGGATCAGAGAGGGAAGTGGCCACAAGTCAAGGAATGACACCCAGAGACGGGAGAGGCAAGGGAGGAGTTCTCCCGTAGCACCTCCAGGGGGAGTTCAGACTTAGTGGCTCCTTGATTTCAGACTTCCAGCCTCCAGAACTGTGAAAGAGTAAGTTTCTGTTGTTTGAAGCCGCCAAGCTTATGGTCATTCATTATAACAGCCTCAGGAAATGAACACAGTGTTGAAGCCAGGATTCAGACCCAAGTCTGCCTGGCCCTGCTCTGTAACTTGGGACAGATGATCTATATTTCCAAGACTTTGTTTCCTCAACTGTAAAAGGGAGCTACAGCAAAGATTAAGTAAGGTAATGTGCTTAGTGTAAGTACCTGACACACTTGTTAGGAAGGAGACTCAACCCTACGTCAGTGGAAATTTATGGAGCCAGTAGTGCACAGAAGGAAATGAAACTCAGGAGGCATCAAAACTTGAGTTCAGAAGACAATGTTTTCTGCCATTTCCAGGCTGAGTGACTTAACCTCTCTGAGCCTGAGTTTCCTCGTTAGTAAAATGGAGATAATACCTTCTTCCCAGGACTGTTCTAGAGAGTAAATAAGATCAAGCTGAAACAGCATAATAAGGATGAAGATAGTTGCTTTTCCTTTCTTCCTTCTTGGTTGCTCAGAATTAGAGATATAAGCCAGTTTCTCTGCCTAGGACATCTCAGATATACATAAGGCAAGGTATGCCTATACTGTTTTCAAATATTCAGTGAAAAGTCTAGTTCTTCCAACCTCAGATGGGGTGCACACTGAGTCCACACTAGGCTAATCGCTAGAAATACAGAGTTGAATACGGATGAGCAGAACTCATTTCACCAACTTAAAATTCCCTCAGAATTCATGAATTGAGCACTCTGAACTGAACTTGAACCCTTTGGCATTCGAATTGGCTTATACAGTTTTCATTGCAAGAAAAGAGAATTTTAAGAAGTCATTAAACAAGGTGAAAAGCCTTATTGGATACGAATTGGCTCTTAAAGAATATTACAATGATATAAAGCTCAAATGGGTCAGAAATTTATGAAAGTCATTTCCCTTAAATAAAACATAATTTTAAATATTCAAGGGAGAACACTTTGCAAAATGTACTTGGTGTTTTAAAACATCTGAAGAACTGCAAAAGTTTTTGCTCATTCCAAAGATATTGTGCTGGATGTCAACAGCTGCATCAGAACTGGGGGCTCTACTGGGCCTCAGCCTATGCACTGAGCCACCACCTGCACAACCCTGCTTTTCTCAGGGCAAAACCACACTAAGCAATCCTTGTCTCACCCAATCCAGGAGGCCACTAAAAAACTGGCTATTGGACACACAATTTGGAGCCCCAGTTGGTACTGGGTACACGACATTGGAACTTCCTGTCAAATAGAATGTGAACTTCTTGAGAACTTCTTAAGAGGCTTTTTTCACTGTTATATTTTCCAATACTTAACACAATGAGGCAGTCAGTAAATGTTTAAGTTTGGATGCAGCCAAAACCATACCAAGGTATACAAAGCCTATCTTTCTATTTTGCATGATTGTTGTGAACACATGTTGGTGCCGGTGTATCATGGAATCTTCAAAGCAATCCTTAGACATACATATCTAATATTATTCTCAAATGTATAAATTAGGGGGATGGTGAATACCAAGGTTGAATCACCTGCCAAAGCCCATGCAACAGGGAAGTGGCAGAGCTGGGATGGGAGGAGCCCCAGTTCCCCTGGCTCTGAAACTGATTCACTCTCTATTCCTGTGCCCTACCTTCCTATGAGATACTCATTTCTTTGCACAGTGTAAGGAGGCCCAAAGGAGTCCTCAGTGATGCTAATGAAACCTGAGTCCTAGATTGAAAATAGTCCAGCAGGCCAGTGATGGGATTTGGGGGCAAATCCCAAAGAGGTGTTTAATATTCTCAAATGCTCCTATAGTCTACTCTCCTCTGATCCAATGCCTCAAAAGTCACCTCTTCCCCTAGCACTATAATATAGAAAGACATGTTCACTCTTGGGGACTTAGTACTTACAGTTTCATAAATGATGGTTCATTTCAGTCTTGGTGCGGAGAAACACTGCCAGCACCTACCTCATCTATAAACCAAGTTGGTCCTCACAATGTCCTGAGCTATGCTTATTGTGTTTGTAAGGGGCTGAGATGGAGTTAGAGATGGAATAAGTTAAAGGAGGACCCAAGGTATGATGAGTGGCCAAAAATCAGAGAAGTTGTGACCTAAAAAGCACCAAAGATCACTTGGTCTAACATCTTCAATTTATAGACAGTGAATATGAGATGCAGAGACATTCATTAATAACTGCAACTATCATCCACACTTCATCCACTGTGATGTTTGAATTCATTTAATCCCTACCAAAAAACTAAACAATAGATGGCATCTCAAAGTTAAAACTAATGCTCAGAAAGACTAGGTGATTTACTCAAGGTCACAGAGCTAATAATTGGCATAAGCACTTATAAGCAGACAAGATTTCTATCCTCAGACAACTGTTCTTTATAGTTACCAAGTGTGTTGAAGCCCCTAAGGAGGGGCTGGCATTCAAAAAATAAATCAAGGAGTGAGGAGGGGGGAGTCTAAAAGGACACTGAGAATGAAGGAAGGACTGAGGGCTGAGCTTGCTGGGATGCACAACCCCTGAAAACACATGCAAACCTGTATGCTGGTGTGCATTTCTGGAGAAGAAGAAAGGTATCAAAGCTTTACCTTTAGCAGATTCTCACAGCTGTGTATTAAGGTCTGTTAAGTACACAGGTTTGATGGGATGTGAGGGGGAGGTCAATCAGAGAATCTCTCCAAGTCACAGGACAAAGTAGTGATAAATGAAAGTACCACTGTATGTGTGTGTGTGTGTGTGTGTGTGTGTGTGTGTATCCTTGACTTTACAGTACACACTCCATGTTTTTTTCCAGTAAGTGGAGTTTTCCTCACAGTTTTTAAAAAGTTCTGAGAAGTTAAAGAATGGAAAAAGGAATTAAAAACATAAATATGGCTGCCATGAAGTTGAGAAGGCACCACTATGTATTCATTTTGTGTGGCAAGTAGGTGAGGTGAAGGAAACACAGTCTAGCTCTGGTTACACACTTCTGGTGCCTTTGTTGCTACAAAATAGTCAATCCACCCATGAGCTTCCTTCCCACTGAAATTAAAAGTTAACTAACAGTACCCCTGCCAGCTTTTTCTTCTTTCTAAGACAAGTTTAGCATGGAGGAAGACATCAGGGTGACAGAGTTTGAAAGTTAATTATAGCCTCCTAGGTACTGCTCCTCCACTCACTTGTGGTAATACTGGTAAGCCATGCCTTGCTCTGAGATTGTTGTTCATCTATAAAATGGAGACAGATGATAACCATACCTGCTAGCTTTCTTTCCTCACTTCAGCCACAGGACTTTGGCATGTGCTATTCCTTCAGTCTGGCATACACCCCCTATACTTCTCTTCTTGTACAATTTCCTAGACATGTCTCAGGACCCTCACAGATTCATACATGTTGTCCTTTTACATTCATTACTGTAGCTTCTTGATGGCATTTCTCACCTATAAAGACTGAAACTTCCCACAAGGTAAGGGGTTCTTGTCTGCTTTTGCTTGTCATTACAGCTCAGGGCCCATGCTCTCTGCCCTTCATGGAGTGGGCACTCAAAGATGTATGCTGAATTTCTGAGTCTCTTTCAAAAGGTTGTCTTAAGGATCAAAGGATTTAATGTGTCTAAAGCAGTTGTGTGAAACTATTTTCCTTTTCTTTTTAGTACCGAACAAATGTGAATTATGATAATTATCTCGGAAAGGTCATGTATACAAACTCAGAATCATATGAGGCGGAGTTCTGTTTTGCTATAAGCACTCCACTCTCTCCTCTTATGCCTATAGTCACATGTGGAACATTCTAGTCCTGCTTCTTTGACCTTGAGCAGGTGAGGTGATCCGAGAGAGAACACATAAAGCATTTATGCATTGCCTGAGAAATTGTGCATGCTCAATTAATGATAATTCTTTTTTCCATTTGGTTTATGGGATCATTGTGAAGAAAACTTCAGATGATGGTGATAAAAAGTCTTTGTAGAGGAGGCATCATTTGACACTACTATTATTTTCTGAGGATATGCCAGATTCCCTTTCACTGATTTCACATGATCATGATTTAACAAAAACCATTCCCCTTCTTTAGTGAATAGGAAGACTTCCTCTCCATGCCCAGATTTCTTGTTCCACCTTAACTTCTCTCTGAGGTGGAGGCATTCACCTCATTGCTGGCAGTAGTCATTGGTCCGCTGGGTGAAGCTCATCTACAATAACCTCAAG
Organism: Martes martes; assembly: GCF_963455335.1. Lineage (NCBI taxonomy): Eukaryota > Metazoa > Chordata > Mammalia > Carnivora > Mustelidae > Martes > Martes martes. The sequence continues at coordinate 149,628,776 of NC_137889.1, forward strand.
CCCTGGGGATTTGGTCTCTTTCTTCCCTTCCCCCTCTGGACAAATGAGAAGAGTAATTTAAATTAGGGGATCTGGACTGTAGACTCAAACCTTACCAGGGTGTGCTACCCCAAGGCCAAGAGAGGAGTTGGGAGTTAGCAAGACCATTTGCAATCTCACTATAACATATGTTCTTTTGCATAGACTATCAATAATAAATCTAACATTTTGGCTTTCCATCTGCTGATTCTCTTGCCTATTCCCCAACTGTTTCAAAACTCAGCGAAGAGGGATGCTAGTTATGGACTAAATCTCAGATCAGCACTGCCCCTACCCCTTGTATCTCATTGTCTAACACAATCCTGGGCACATAGTAAGCACTCAGTTTGGGAATGAATAGTTACCAAAGGCTTATCATGCACTAGGCACTGTTCTAAATGCTTCATGTGTTCTGCTTTGTTCTGGTTTGCATTTAATCCTTATAATAACCCCTTGAGGCTGATTTTAGTATTATAATTCTCATTGTACAGAGCAGTAAATGGAGGAAAAGAGAGTTTGTATAATTTGCCCAAAGCCATACCACCAGTAAGTGTGGGATTTGAGTCTTGTCAGCATGACTCCACTGAATGCATGCTTAGCCACTAGAGCCTAAAGTGCTTGGTAAAAGAAGACATCTTCAAATATCATTTGCCTTCAGTTGTAGTGCAAAGAATCTATAAAAGAGCTCAAGAAAAATAAGTATTTTTTTTTCTTTAAAGGAAACACATGGTTTTTGTTTTCTTATATTTTTGAATGGGGTGGGGGGCAAGTGGCAGGGGCAGAGGGAGAGGGAAAGAGAGACTCTCAAGCAGGTACCATACCCAACACAGAGCCTGACATGGGGCTCAATCTCATGATGCTGAGATCATGACCTGAGCTGAAATCAAGAGTTGAACGCTTATCCAACTGAGCCACCCAGGCACTCCAAATGCTTGGTTTTTTGAAGAATCACAAATTTGATGACTGGAATTAAAGGTGAGAGTAGGATATCTAGCTATTTAGTATACAATTAGTTATTTAGCCTAACATTATGAAAAATGGTGTAGTTAACAGAATAATCCTGTTTACACTCATTCATTTAAGTTATAGGTAGAAATAATGAGAAGCTGTAAGGTAAGTGTAAGTATCCCCAAATCCTAGAATAACTGAGACTAACAGAAATGGCTTGCCTGGCAGCACCCCTTGATTCTGCTCCTCTCTGAGACTGAATGCCTTGAGTCTCATCCAAATCTTGTCCTGGCTTTACACAGATCCATGCTGAAAGCCCCAACTGTGGGCGTAATCACTTTCAGACAAGGTCACTTAATGTTGGTTCCATAGGTGATCGGACCGGTTGTCAGCCATGTTTCATCCCATTGCTCTCCCAGGGATTTATCCCCCTGGGGCCTACTCATTTATACCAAACCTTGCTCAACTCAATCTTTTAAAACAATCTAATGTAGTAGGCCTATTGTTTTACTATAAAATTTTTAAAAATTCACAGGTATCTAAAACCTCCTAGCTCAGAATTTCAAAATCAAAACCAGCCATTTACTGAGTATCTACAATATCCCAGGTATCTAAAATACATTCATCCTACTTAATCTTAACAACAACAACAATGTTGTGTGAGTATGATTCTCATCGAACAGGTGAGAAAACCAAATCTCTGGACAGTCAAGTGACTGCCTAAGTTAACACAGCTACTAGCCAGCAAAAGTGGAATTTGAACCCAGGATCCTTTCCTGACATTATGTTCCTTTAACAGTAAGCTTTGTTGTTAAGACAAGCAATGAATTGTGTTCTGATTCAATAACCAAGGGTAACCATGCAGTTGCTAGAACAATACATGAGGCAATCATTTCACTTCAGGCAAACCTTGTGACCCACAATGTTATCACTGCATGGCATCTGGCTTGTTGGTTAAAAGATCAGTCAGATGACTTTGTCATTAAACCTCATCGAGTATACCCAGCTGCCTATTTTCCAAGAGTGAGGTTGCAGTCAGCTCCACCTGATACTCAAACAAGGCTCAGCACCAGTTGCTCTTCTTGTCATTAAACCCTTGTGGGTATTACTATCACCAAGTCTCATCAGTTCAGGAGAGTATGGCCCTGGCTGATGGAGAGTTTCAGCTAATGAAGCATTGGCTGCTGAATGCTGATTACACTCTGTAGACACGAAAATCTCACTGACAGAGAAAATTGATACTCTTAGTGCTGTGGAAGTGCAAGAACAGTTTGGTCAAACTGGGCAAAATTATAAATATCCAAACACTTTGACCCATGGAATTCCTCTTTCAAGAATTTACCTTATGGGTAACCTACACAGGCATGAAATCATACATGCATTAGCATTATTTTTAAGAACAAATATTGGAAACAAAATGTCCATTGATAGGGACAATTTAAATAAAATGATAAATATTTGCATTCTCAATTAAGAACACTTGGGACCAGTTTTAACTCAGAAAGAAGATTTTTTTTTTTTATTTTAGTAAAGTAATATCTTATGCTTTGAGTCTCACCCAAAGTGAGATTTATGCTTCCATTCCTAGGACACCCTGAGCAATGCCCAACAACCTCACATACTCATCCTTCTGAAGCACACCCCATGAAACCAAGTGGAATTACCAAAACAATAAATATTTTCATATCAGCCCAAGTCAGTTTTGCTGCTAGATAAGTGTGGGTGTCAAAATGTGGGATAAAGTTAAATTTTCAGGGCTTTTGATATTTGGGAATTAGAGGTAAGTGTTCTGGACCCATGCTAGAATATTGTAAAATCAGCTAAAAATAAGTAGGGCAACTCGATTACTGATATGGGAAGTTCTCCAAGAAATATTGTAAATGTAATATGTCAGGCAGTGTATAGAGGATGGTATCACTCCGGTTTTACACATAGACACACAGGATTGAGATGCATAGAATATCTCTGCAAAAATACACAAGGAACCAATTTTGGGTTTTTTCTCTGGAAAGGAGGCTGGAGAACAGGAGTCAAAATGAGACTCCCTTTGCTTTATTTATACATTTTGGAATACTTTACAATTTATAGGGAGCGCCTGTGTCACCAAATTAAATTAAATGCATACATTAAAATTCTCTTGACCACCTCCCTGAAAAGCTTTCCCCAAACACCCTCCCCCTCATCATTCTTTGTCACATTCCTGTGCTTTATTTTCTTCCTGGTACTTTCTACCAGTCACAATTTCTTCTTCATTTGCTTCTCTTTGTATTGTTGGGATATCTCTGCAAAATGCAAGTTTTTTATCCACCTCATTCCCAGTTGAAGCCTAGGATCTAGACAGTGCCTGGTGCTGAGGAATTATGAGGAATACAAATCCCGCACCAGGGAGCTGGCTGAGGTATGAAGTTCAGGGTAAATTATGCAAGGTTGCAAAGCAAAACTTGCCCTTGGTGTGCAGAAGAAGGTGGCCCATCTGGTTGTCCACAAAGGACAATTTTTGAATTTGTTTCCCATAGAGATGGAGTCTGGAAGTCTAGCCACATTCTCACCTATGATTCCATTGTAACCTAAACTTTGAACAGGTGTCTGGTATGGCTAAGAGGTTCTGAACTCATCCCTTCATCTCTCCCTGTCCTCACAGAAGGAAGTCTACACACCTACACCTGCCTACAAACCTCCCTGCAGCCCTTCTGCCATGAGGTCCATTCAAAACCCTTTGCCCTTAATAACTCCTTAGCCCCATGTGTACAACATGGGCAGCCTCCCTTCCCCTTCTGCTCCTGAGCCATCTACCCCAGAAGGTCCTTCCTGACCAATGTCTGCTTAGCAGAACATGATCTTTCTTTTAAGATACAATTCAAAACACCATTTTCCCCACGAAGTCCTCCTAAGTCCCTAAGAACTAACCAGTTGCTTCTTCCTCTGTTCCCGCAGGCACTCAAGCAGCCAACTCACTTGAGGAGCTCACCAGACCTGGCATTAAGGTCAGTTGTTCCCATGTTAACATCCTCAGAAAGGTTTGAGTCCTGGAGTGTAAAAACCCTACTTGAAGGGACAGTTCTCTCTTTATTCCCAGCCCTTACAATGGAAATTGGCATCTTCTTAGAATATGACTTGCTTTAACTTTTATGTCAGGAAACAGAGGTAGACAATAAGAATATTCAAAAGCAATATCCCATGCTGTGAAAGAGAGTAAGTGCTGAGGAATTCATTAAACCCAGTTTTGAATCTTGGCTCTGACGCAATTCTGTAACCTTGGCTTTTCTCTTAACCTCTGCAAGCCTGAATTTTCTTGACTCTGCAACGAGCCAATAAGACCTACTTTGCAGGAATGAGACAGAGATTAAATCACAGAAAAGTAAGAAGAGCTGCTTAGCCAAGGATGTACTCATAGAAGGCACTCATTAGAAGCTACTCCTTGACAAACCGTAAGAGACTCTTAATCTCACAAAACAAACTGAGGGTTGCTAGGGGTTAGGGGCTAGGGATAGGGTGGCTGGGTTATAGACATTGGGGAGGGTATGTGATATGGTGAGTGCTGTGAAGTGTGTAAGCCTGACGATTCACAGACCTGTACCCTTGGGGCAAATAATACATTATGTGTTAATAAAAATAATTAATAAAGAAAAAGAAGCTACTCCTTTAGCTCCTTGTAGTATATGAAAGAAATTATGGGTAAATAAATGAGCACCTAGGGAAACATAGTAATCTTGATATTTACTGTTGCATCACGTTCATAATTGGGTCATACAGGGATTAAACTTTTGGCCTCTTTCCCCTAATCACAGGTCCAGTTTGACTAGGAGAACCACCATTTAAAGGCATTGAATGGATCCAGAGGAAGAGTAGGCAGCTTTTGCTGCCTTGCACACAGTGCCATTCCCATGGGTCCAGTCACCACTCCTCTGAGCCTTCAGATCAAAAATGATTCTTCTGAAATCCCATCCAGGCAAACTTAACAGGTCAAGATTTCTCTGACTCTTCAGGCAAATAGCAAGTAGGATGGTGACATCCTCTTCCAGATTCTGATTCTCTTTCCCACCAGAACCAGGTGAAAGTCCAAGGAAAACTAAAGAAAAAGCCCTGCCCCGGGTAGTGTATGTCAGTGTCTCAGGGAGGTCAGACCCAGACCCAGTAGTGTGTGCCAGTTAGTCTGCGTGTTTATATTGGGCCACCTGCTTGTCCCCTGACCTGTCCCTTGGTCACTGTTCTACTTTCAGTTGAGTCACAGGGAATCAGTTCCTTTGCAAACAAGAACCATGAAACAATTAGAAGTCAGTTAAATGACCCTACACTTGCCTGCTCCTGCTTATTACCCATCCAAGAGTTGGTGTGGGTTGCCACAGGCATGAAGCATTGAGCTGCATTCTGTTAAGTTAGACATGCCTGATGCACAGATAAACTTGACGATGTGGTCCAGAACTCTCCTCAGTTGTGAAATTTGTGACATGTCACAATGCCTACTTTGCCACCAACATGCAATTCTAGCCTGACCTTCTTTGGAATCTCTCTCTGGCGGGAAGGAGACATTATCCTTCTGGGGCTCCTATACATCCTGGGTCACTTTTAAACCTTTGGAGGATCTAGACACTCTTGTTTTCAGAGGCCTCTTACATACTTTATTAAAATAAAATGTACCCACATCCCAATGTAGCTATATTGTTTTAAGAAAATGCTAAGAATTATGAAACTACTTCCCAATTATAATTGAGCCAGTATAAATTACTGGCTTTTCTCCCTGTTGTTTAGATACACACACAAACACACAAACACATATAAAATATATAAAATACTTTTGTGTATAAATACATATACACATATGCATGTACACACATGTACACACACTATAAGCATAAATATTTTATATGTGTGTGTATATGTAAGTGTGTGTTGAGTTGCACTAGACCAGCTGACATCACGTAAAGTTTCATAACATTTAACTTAGCATTTATTAATTTTTTACACTGAAGTTTTCTTCTTGCCCTTTGGAGTTGCTTTTTTTTTTTTTTTCAAATATCAAACATTTTATTGAAAGCCATGAAAACTCACAGGTCCAAAAATCTCTGACCCAAGTGTCTAGTGAATGAACTGGGTCAGATTGCAGCCCCTTCTCCCTGCTAGGTTGGAGGAAATCACGTTTTCATGGCCATCTCTCCATTTGACTGTAAATTTCTCAGGACAGGGCCCTCTGTTAGATATACAAAATCTAAATATGCGGGAGGCCTACACAGAGTGGGGGCCTTAAGACACTGTCACAGAACTGAGTTTCACCCAAAACATTCCTATTACATTCTCCATCCAAAACAGTTTCTAGTTTTCACCTGATGGGAAGCTACTAAAATAAAACAACACCAACCTTGTTACCTGGGCCTTCTTTTCTCCTTCAACAAAAACTTCATCAACTCAAATCCCACTTCATGGTAGACTTATAATATTCCTCTAAATAGGGCTGGAATGTGAAGGTTGATCCAGAACTTCAAACTTTAGAATGTTATTTTCTGGGACTATAGCTCAGTCATGAAATTTTGCTCCAGGCAGATTTCAACATGCTAGGTCTGAGCTGGAAGCTGAACGTTTCATGCATTTATTTCACTTTAAAACCAGAAGTTTTATTTATATTATTGTTTTGCACATAAAAACTGGGCAAAGGCCATTCTCCCACAAGATTTTCTCTCAAAACTGAGTCCAGTGGAGCAGTCTAGAATGTCCTGCTTAGTGTCCTTTTTCATGAAAAGAAAATTGACTGTGTTAAAGAAGTATTATGTATTAGGCACTGCACAGAGTGCTTGTCCTGTATCTTACTGCCTTTCTCACCTTGGATCAACCTTGGAGAGGGTAGATAACATTGTTCCCATTTTACAGATAAAGAAGTTTATCTCTAGGAAGAGTTCAGAAAGGTTAAAACCTTGGCCAGAATCAAACAGCAAAGACTCATCAAAGCCAATATTTGAAATCAATTCTCAACACTCTATAATTATACAAAGCTGCCTAAAGAGCAAACTGAAGAAAAGGAGACATTAAAAGGAAATATATTCTGTGTATTGTACCCGCTGGTTGTATTGGCTTTCTGAGAGCATTCTCCCATCAAGAAAATGAGACTAAAGTCTGAGCTGAAGACACGTAGGAGGTTCAGTGTTTGGTGACCTCACTGTCTGTATTCATTCCAGAGAGATTAATTCTCCTGATTGCCATTGCAAGTTCCTTCTCAACTTTTCCTCCCTTCCCACTCTTACCCTTATTTCTAGATTTTTTTTAGAAATTTCTAAATTTTTACAATAACCTTATGGTTGACCTCCTTGATTCCAGTACTTTCTCTTTCCTCTGCCTTATGGCTTTCTTAGATTCAGTTTCGGATTGGTCTCCTTCAAATAGCCTATAGAGGCCCTCTGAGGGAGACACTGCCCAGATGTCCTTTCAATGGAAGTCTTGCTATCCCAGCCTGAAAGTGCTGAAGGCAGATCCCACATCCCTCAGCTGCAGAGATGCCCCCTCAATGAAGGCTGCACCCCTTCCTGGGAGCCCGTCATCCAATGACAGTTTAATGTGAGATTATAAAACATGCTGGCCATCTTGGCCTAATTCGGAACAACTCTGAAGAGTCATTCTAGCTCCAGAGCCACTTTTGAGGAGTGAGATGAGGGTGTCAGATGAGACGGAACAGCTCAACTTGCCCCTCATGCTCAGTCCTGCTCCCTTTCTTTCCCCTACCCTGGGGATTCATCCCAAGAGAACTCATCAATAAACATGGACTATTAGACTTTTCTTCAGAGTCAGCTGCCCAGAGAACCCACTGTGATACCTTACCAGGGGGAGGAGAGAAGGGAGAGTTAAATTAAGCAGGTTCACTCATTCTAATGAAGCTGTGTTTGCTTCTTCTTCCAGCACACCCATCAACCCCACTGTAGACACTATTTCCAGTGATGTTTGAACATATGACTGAACACTTCATCTATGATGAGAACTTTACTTTATTTGCTTAGAAATAGGATTCATAAACTACGAGAAAGACCTTCTGCAAATGATTCCATAAATATAATTGACTCAGCTGCTTTTGCCTCCACTGCCTGCCAGGTACCTGACCGTAACAGTTCAGCAGGGTTTGCCCAGCTCTAGACACATCTGTGCGGACCTTCTGACACAGGCAGTATAACAACAGCACAAGTTGGCCTAAGAACCATCTAAAATTACATTGGGGAGTGAGGGCCGTATAAATCTATTTCACTAAACAAGTGACTCAAATGAAGTTATTCACTCCAAACTACCAGATACCTGCAGTGTAATCTCGCGTTCATTTCTGATTAACACTCATAAAAATACTTAACCAGGTGTGGTAGAAAGGAAGTATCCGTTCTGGCCCAGACTGGATTGTTCTTCTGTTTTGCACTGACCAAGTTGTGTGTCCTGCCTTTCTGTATCCTCATACTTCCATGTCCCTCTACCCTGTGATGACATCCCTTGTTTCAAGGTCCATCCTCCCAGTTTAGTTTCCTACTTTAGTGTATGAGTCATCTTAAATAAAAGTGTTAGATGACTTGGTCCTTGCAGCATTGGACAGGCCTGTCATGGTCCTTTGGTCCGAGAATGGCTGCCCTGCTTGGATGGCCTTGCATCCCACTGACTGCATAATTCTCTCTGATGTGAGCACTCTGTGTTCTGAGTGCTCTCTTTGTGTTGTATGCCACGCCTTTGGCTTCTACACACACACACACACTATATATGTTGAAGTAACTCACTGCTGGAGGTCTGAGCTCATTATGAGTTCTCTAGAGATAGAAACAGATGCCATGACACTTTCTGAGTTTCAACTTTTGCATCTCCTGGCTGCTTAACTGGGGATTAGCTTTGTCTGGGGACTCTGAAATTTAGGAACTCACACTCATAATCATGCAAACTATACTGGTTTGCTTTTCCTGCTGGTCATCCCAAAGCACATCAAGTCTGTTTTGGTTTTCTAATTTCTCAGCATGGACCTCTGCTCTTCAGACACTAAGACCCTGTTATTTGTTGTCCCTTCCCTTTCTACTCAATTTAAATGTGATCCCATGAGAGTTCTTTAATAGGCCCCCATAAATGGTTACCTTCCTCCTATTTAAGTTCCAAATCAATGGATAAATAAGAGAAAGGAGGCAGGCAGATGGGGCCAAAGTTTCATCATTATTAAGCAAATATTAGAGAATTGAGTTTGTATCTACAGGCACTAGAACTTTTTAACGCTGAGTCCCAGGATCAGTCAGCATTATCCACCACTCATGCAGCTCTGAGGCAAGGCAAACCTGAATCTGGAGGGGCTGAGTCACACACATGTCCCCCCAGTTAGCCTCTAAGAGGAAAAGAAGCTTCCGTGCATGGTTAGATTCTCCCTCTAAACTCTACGATGAGGAGTTACTCCTTTCCTCCAGGGGAGAAGTTCAGGCATGATACAGTAATTGACGCTTCTTTCCATGTATTAAAAACATCAGGAATGGCTAATATTAGTATCCATAATTGTCCCTAGATGTATCCTATGTGACAGGCACTATTTGAAGCCCATTACATTTTTTAACTTACTTAATCTTCATAATGACCCTGTTAGGTAGGGACTATTTCTACTCTCTATTTCAACAATTGGGAAAATTGAGCTGCAAAAGCTAATGAGTTGGTCTGGGGTCACTCTGACTGGAAGAAGTAGAGCCAGGATTTGAACAAACAAAGTCAGATTCTAAAGCCAAGACAACCACTGAGCCGTGTTGCTCTTTCTTAACACTTCCCTTCTCTACAGTCCAACTCTGCCTACCTTTCAAGGCAAGGCATGAGCCCCAGTACCTCCAAAAGTCTTTTCAGTAAAGCTTTGGGGCCACATGAACAGCCTTTGCCTTTAAGCCTACTCCTCACAGCCAAAACACTGTAGACTTTCTTCAACTGTGGACAGAAAGCAAGGGATACAAGAGTGAAGGTGAGAAATAAGGTCTGATTTTTTTCATCTATTATTAGATAACTTCAAGTGAACTAAATGACGTAAAGAAAAAATGGCAAAACTCAGAGTTTGCTTTGTCTCTTGCAACTTAACTTTGCAGTCTGGGCACTGGGCACTGTGTCCTGAGGAGAGATGGCCGAAAACAAAACACACAAGCCAATAAGCAAACCTCCCCGATCTCAGAGACTTTGCTGTCTAGTCAGGAGGCCAATTTAATTCTACAATCACACAAGCATGCTACAGCACGCTGGACTTAAGTATTGGGAAGAAACCAGAAATTTGCCTTGTGAGCAAAGCACAGGTGAAAAATCATGTCTAGGGCACAAGATGTCAAGAAAACTTCCCCTGGGGAGCCATTTAGCTACAAGTTGAAGGATGGGTAGCTACTTGCGGCTTAAGATTGGTTAGAGCAGGGGGCACATTTCAGGCAGAGAGAACAGAGGAGGACAGAGGCTTTGGGACCGGAGGCAGACTGGAAGTGTCAGGCAGCTCTGGTGGCTGATGCCAAGTGGAGGTCTAATTAAATGAGGCTAGAAAAGCATGGAGACCAAATGAGGGAGCTTGAGATATATTCTAAGAGCAATGGGAGGTTTTGCTTCATGTGTAATTTTTTCACAGACTCATCCATTCAACAGGCATTTTTATGAAATCTACAAGGTGCTAGAATCTGTTCTGTGGACATTACAAAGATGAATAAGACAGAACCCCTCTCTCCCTCTCAATTTATTGAGGGAATAGATAAGTTGAGGGAAATAGATAAGGAGTAATTAAAATACATTTTATTACAGTGAGATAGGCTTGTCTCAAGTACTATAAGAAAACAAAATGGAACGTTAACCACATACACTAAGGGGAATAATGAAGGGTGAAAGGGAACCAACCAGTCTACTTGGAGCAGAGGGAAGAGCATATGCCCCAAAGAGCACAATGAGTCAGGAATCTCAGTTATGAGAAAACAGCTGTGAGTGACCTGTCAGGTGGATGGGAATTACAAGGAAAAGTGTATGTCATGCCATTCTGACGTGTTCAGACTTTATCTCACTGCATCTCTGTTTGGGCTGTTAACGCAAAATACCTCAGACTGGGTGGCTTAAACTCACTGAGATTAGAAGCTCCAGATGGGCAGATTCAGGGCAGTGGTGGATAGGTAAGGAATTCAGGCCTGGGAATACTGACTTTGAAACAAAGGTGGAGATGCACACAGCTACGCATCCATTCTGATATCAAGGTCACTACTGAATATAAAGTAAATTTTTTAAAAATAGGGATTTTGTTGGTTAATCAAGGATTGAACTTGAAATTCATAAGGGATAGAGGTTTATTTAAAAGTGTGCATTTCTATAAACAATATTCTCAGTAGGTCTGATCCTGATTCCTCATTCATCATGGTCCATCCTACTAAAATTCCACTCCCGGAAGTTGAAGTTCTTACCATAGGGCACTGCATTAACACTGATTGTTATTTCTTTCTAAAGAGCATTTAATGGTTAATTCAGACAAACAAAATTGTAGTCTGCCTGGAACATGTGCCTTTGGAAAGATATCAGTCACCATTGACTGTGTTCTCAGCACTGAATACTTCCTTTTGGTTATAATTCCCTAGAACACCTCTGTCGTTAGCTAACATGGGAACTCAGAGATAAGCAGTGGGATGATGGGCATCTTAATCAGACAGCCTCTATATGGCTTTTTATAGGTGAGGAATCTGACACTCACAGGAATTTAGTAACCTGCCCAGATCACAGAGCTGAAGCGAAGGGGTCAGGTTCTGGAAACTGAACCACACAGCTTGGTTCAAAACCCAAGCTCCTCCACTTTCCCAAAGGAATCTTCCCAGTAGAATTTTTACTCTTATTTTAGAAAAAAAGTTGTTACCACTTTCCAGGTTTGGACTGTGTTTTCCTATGCTTGGATGGGGCCTCCAAACAGGGCCACCTCCACCTGCTCCACTCTCCCAGTTCAAGCTCTCTGGCCAGTTTGCTGTCCCACCAGCCCTGTGCACTGCCAAGCATATTGGCTTCCTATGACTGCCGTAATAAATCACCACAAACTTCGGGGCTTTAAACAGCACACATTTATTATCTTAAGTTCTTCAGGCTAGAGGCCCAGCACAGGTCTCATTGGCTAACGTCAAGGTCAGCAGGGCTGCAGTCTTTCTGGAGACTCTAGGGAAGAATCTGTCTCCTTGCTGTCAGCTCCCCCTGCCTCCTGGAAGGCTTCCTCCATCTTCAAAGCCAGCAAATCAGGTTGAGTGTTTCTCACACAGCCAGTCTCCTCCACTCTTAAGGACCCTTGTGATTATATTGGGCTCCTGTGGCTAATCCAGCCTACTCTCTCTCTCTTTCTCTCTCTCTCTCAAAGCCCACTGATTAGCAAGTTTAGTTCTACCTGCATCCTTCATGGTACTTTGTCCTGTAACCTAGCGTATTCCCAGGTTCTGACATGGACATCTCCAGGGGCTGTTATGCTGCAGAACACACTGAGTATTTCCAGGTTTTCTGTCCACTGAGGCTATGTTTTGGAATAGGGACCATGGAGATGGTCCTGATTAACTTATTAGAGAGAAAAAAAAATGGGAGAAGGGCTTTCTAAGGCATATAGGATGGGCAATGTAGACAGGAAAGGAGGATTTAGCCTAATAAGAAATCACTAAATTGCTGAGACCAACCAGGCTCTTTTAGAGCCTCTTTTAGAGTCTCTCCCCAGCCCTCTCAGGCCAGAAACTCCTGTTGGGCTTCTCAATATGATTTGGGGAATGTGCCCGCCTACCACAGAAAAAGGTATAGACTTACTAGTGGACATTTGAAGTGTCTCTCACATCCCGTCAGATGCCTCAGGGAGAAGATGGATGGATGAAGAGATCTCAAGTTGCCATCACAATCCCTTACCACCCTGTGTTGTTGCTTCGCACTTTCCAACACCCATGTGGTCTACCCTAAAATCTCACTCAATGTGTTTGTAATCGGACTCTGGTTAGGAGTCACTATGACCACACCTGCACACACAGCACAAACACCCCAGGCTGTTCCTATATGGAATCTTTCTTCCAGTACAAGTTTCCCTGTTTCCTTTTAACCCAATTTCACTCAGCTATATGTGCTGTGGATTGGAGTGTGATTGGAGTCAAGCTGACTTATTAGATCCAGCCTTCACCAATACACCTTTGTCTGACCTTTAACCTCACTGGGCCTCAGTCTCCTCATCTGTAAAGTAGAAATAATAATACCTAACTCACACATCTATAATGAATATTAAATGAAATTCTATATATATAATTTTTTTTAACCCAGCACCTGGCCCATATCTGGTGTCAGTGTCCTTTACCTTCTGTTCTCATCCCCTACAAAGCTTGTGAACTGATAATAATTACAATAACTCAGTTGCAGCAAACACTGATTATGTGTTTTTGTGTGCCAGATACCATCCTATTAGATGCCTTACACGAATCCTCACAGGTAACCTTACATGGTCACACAACCACCCAATGAAGTGCTAGCCTGTTACACTCACTTTGATAAAGAAACGAAAACCCAGAGAGGCTAAATAACTTCTCCAAGGTCACAGGTGAAGGAAGGTGGAGGGGGATTTTAAGCCTAGATGGGTCAAACAATGAAGATGGCATTCTTAACTTACTTAGAAATAGCCTGGTCTGCAGATATGACAAAGGAAAAAGACTTAAAAAAAAAAAAACAAACTTTAAAAAATATTCCATGCCTTTTCTGGCCTTCTGTCTATAATTAGCACTCCAACTTCTGGCCACCAAGAATATTTTCTCTCCCGCCTCCCGCCGCCCCCATCCAGGTCTTCCACCACCTGGATTCCAAAGCCCAGAAAAAGAGGAAGCATGCTGGCCTGAGTAATCTGTATGGTCTCTGAGCCTTCTCCCATCAAAAGGGCTGGCTTTGCCAGGAAGCAATTAACACCTAATTCACAATTGCTGGTATCTCTGTATCTGTTCTCTTGACTTGGTGACAGTTCCCTCTAACAGAGCATTTGATTGCAGACATGTTCTTTGGGAGGCTTTCAGGGTCTATATTCTGCTAGAAAGAGCAGCACTGGGTTAACAGACAGGGAAGATAACCCCTCCAGAGTCCTGCCCAAATTCATTCTTGCAGAACCCATATGGGCATCTTCAACATGGGATAGAAAGTGTATAACTGATTAGAACCCAAGATTGGCAGAGCAGGTAAGACCTTAGGACTTTGAGCACCAGTAGTCTTTGGCTTGGCTACATATTAGAATAATCCAGGAATGTTTTAAAAATACTGATGTTTGGATCCCAATTCAGCAAACTGAATCAGAATCACTAAGGGTGGATCCAGTAATCGGCAGTAGTTTTAAATTTCCCCAGGTTATTCTAGTGTGTTGCTAGAGTTAAAACCCAATAATGTGTCCTACCAACTCTTTCACAGATGAAGAAACTGAGGCCCAGAGGAGTCATCCTTGCCTAGAAGTGATAATTACCACCATTTGAATTGTAACTTCACCTCACTAATGTGTAACCAACCTCAGGAATCAGTAAATGATGGGGAAAAAATAAAGTTAAATATGAAAATTAGAGGAACCAAATTGACTACTGTAAGATGCATTTTGAAAATGCAACTACTCTAGAACTGATTACATTTATATTCCCTTTGTCTGCTCATTTCTCTGAATCATCCCATTAACCCCTAAATTGGCAAACCCATGATTGGCACCAAAGCAGAACCATGCCTCCTTCATCTTTGCATCCCTGCTTCTGGCATAGTGTCTGACCCAATATGATGGGTTACACTGTGTCCCCAAAAGAGATATGTTCAAGTCCTAGCCCCTGGTATATGAGGTTGTGACCTTATTTGAAAATTGGGTCTTTGCAGATGTAATTAGGTTAAGATGAGGTCACAGTGGATTAAAATGTGCCCTTAATCTAATATAACTGGCATCTTCATAAGAAAAGAAGAGAAACAGGGACACACAAGGAGAACATCTTGTGAAGGCGGAGGTGGAGATTGGAATGATCTACCTGGAAACCAAAGAACACCAAGGACTGAAGGCCACCACTGGAAGCTGGATGAAACAATGAAGGAATCCTCCCTAGAGCACTTGGAAGGCAGAGGGCCCGGTGGACACCTTGATTTGGATGTCTAACTTTCAGAACTAAGAAATACCTGTTGTCTTAAGCCACCTGGTTTGTGGCATTTTGTTATGGGCTGCCCTAGCAAGTCAATATAGCCATTGACTCAACAGCATTCCTGAATCCATCTTTGACAGTTTTGGAGACAAAATGCTGGGCTTCACAAGACATCCCCCTTCTTATTAGCTGTGTAACCTTGAACAAGTTGTGTAAGCTCTCTAAGCCTTGGTTTAACTACCTGTAAAATGAGAATAAAATAGCCCCTGCTTCACAGAGTTGTTGTGAGCACTATTTGAGTTAATACATCTGAAGTGCTTAGCACAGTCCTTGTTCTATAGTAAGTGTTTAATAAATGTTAGCTAATATTTGTATAATACTTCCCAATGCCTTGTGGCATTTCCCTAATAGTTAGCCAGGGCCTCTGGACCACACGAAGTATGATTCCACTTTTTAGAGGTTCCTGCTTTATCTCACCACTAGATAGAAATATCTTTGTAAGAGGTGCTGTTGGTGCCTCACCCAGGTCCCCTTGGTCTACCTTGAGGCCACCTGTAGACAGCTCAGCACTTACTGTGGGTCCCATGCCTCTCCGCTCAAGGGTATTCTCTGGCCACAGAACATGCCCAGAACTCCTGGGGTAGGCTCGCTGTGTTTAGGGTTGGCCAGGGGGAACAAACCTCTAAACTTTGAGGGAAGAGATTTGACAGATGAACCTGCCAGCTCTTTTGCTCCTCAGTAGGACAGATGGAAAGAGATATAATTCCAGTGGGTTCCCAATGTAACTGAGCCTCAGTTGCCGCACACAGCAGAGAACTTCTAGATCAGGGGTCCTTAAACCAGGGTTCATAGCCCCAATTCAACTGACGCCTGTTTTTATAAATAAAGTTTTATTGTAATGCATGTCTGCTCTGTTATTTATATGTTGTCTATGACTGCCTTTGGGCTACAAGAACAGGGTTGAGTAGTTGCAACAGAGATTGTATAGCCCAAAAAGCCTAAAATACTATCTGGTCCTTTATAGAAGAAGTTTTCTAACTCCTGATAAGATGAAATATTTCATTGATTTCCTTTCCCTCCCCGTGGCTTTTGGAAGACTCCGAACAGAGACACTCTGTTAGAATAACTTCCCCATAGCAATGCTCAACTCAGTGCCTGGTACAGAGTTAGCTCTCAATTATTTGTTATATAAATAAATGAATGGAAAGTAGAAAGAGGCTGCTAGGTCACCAAATTAAAGAAGCCTATGAACGGGGGCAACATCTCTAAGAGGGAACCCATGACCAGGTAGAAGAGTGGACAGAGGTTTGATATATGTCATGGTCCCATTCCCTGCTCAATTACTGCCCTTGGCTTCTGGAATTCCAGGATTTCTACATCATAAATAAACTAGACCCTTGCAGGCGCATTCTCTAAGAGGATAAATAAACACTCCTTCCAAGATTAGGCATGTGGTACACAGTCGCTACGTCTGAGCCTTATGGCAGGTGCTTTGATAAATTCATTACCTAAGCAAATGAAGATGATTGGAAGGACAGGGGGGCTGGGTAGAGAAAGAGGAAAGGCCAAAGCCAGGAGACATCACACCCTCCTCATTCACTATGTCTGGCACTGATATCTTATCAGTTCTCTGTAGTAGATTAAAGATATTTTTAAACATTTGTCAGAAGGAATATCATATGACTAGGATTTGAAGGCAGATATGCTCTTTCCATCATACTTGAGTCCCTTCAAATGTTTCCTGAGTATCTTCCATGTGCCACTCACTATACTCAACACCTTCTCATACTAGGCCAATGTTAAGGCTTCTGTTTGATGTAAAGGGATTCTGCCTCCAAAGTTTTGGAAATGATATATCACCTCAGATCTGAATGGTGGAGAGTCACCTCTGTGCTACAAACTGTGTAAGGAACTGTGGTACCATCAGGACAAACTCGCAGGTTTCCCACAGCGGTAGCAGTAGGCACAATTAAACTCGGACCCCAGATGTTGCACCTAAAGCCCACTTCATTGACACCAAAGCCATGTCCCATCACAGGCTGTCTTTCCACTATGCCCAAATGCTATCCCTTCCTGGGTATGTGGGCTCTGGCACTCCTTTCCCAACAAATTTAGGTGCAGAACTTCCCAGCAACTTGGTCAACCATCACTTAGACCAAACAGTGATCTGGGATGTGTCCATACAACCTCCTCTCCTTCTCCCCTTTATATCTGAGGCTCTCCCAGCCTTCCCAAACTTGCTCCCTATTTCCTTTCACATGGGAATTTTCCCCAATAAAATCTTTGCATGTTTAATCTTGTCATAAAATCTGCATTTAGAAGGACCTGAACCAACCGGGCTGGCTCATTTAAGTCTCACAATTTCTATCTCTACTTTTTAATAAAGTCCTGAGAAATTAGCCCACAGTCAAGCAGTCAACCAGGAAAGGCTTAGTGCTTCAACTCAGTTTCTCCCAACTCCGACATGTTACTGTCTGCACTGTTCATCCTCCAGAATTGAATGTGTCCTTCCTCCCCAAAAATCTTCATAGAGATTAGCAGAAGGCATCAGGCACTTCCTGTATTTCTTATGATAAATATAGAGACTAAGAAGAAAATACATCGTGCTTTGAAATAATGGCCAATGAGGGTCAAAAGACAAACTGAGGGGTTTATGGTGTATTAGGCAGGATTCTGTGAGGAAAAGAAGGAAGCCACCCAACAGACCCACTCATGCAGGTGATGCAGTGACTGAGTTCCTCAAAACTGTTTCAGGGATTCTATTTAACAAGAAACTTTAAAGAAATATCTGTAAAGCTGATGGAAAAGAAAACCTAAAAACATTATTTTTAAAAAGCAAGAGAGGGAAGATAAACCAGTTAGATTCAGATCCGTGCCTCTGGTAAGAGATTTAGGATTTTTGTAATCCTGGTAACTTTGTTCTAAACTTCATAAACAGGCAAAATAATAGATGAGTGGCAATGCTGGATGACAAAATATAGAAAGCCTCTGCGGAGCTGGTTAACAGTCACTACTCCAAGTGATTTCTCTCACCTCCTCCCTCCCTGACTCATCCCCTAAAGCTCCTGAAATCAGCAATGGAAGGGTTAATTTGTGGTAAAACTATAACCTCTAGGAACCTCTCCAGCTCCTTGACTAGAACCTACTCTGATAGGTGAAGCATCGCTATAAACAGGAATGTGTCTGTTGGATCATCTTCTCCAGACAACCTTCCTGACCCCCAAAATGGTGTCAGCTTCCCCTCTTTCTGCCCCCCCACCATAATTCTTCTGCTTATTTCCATAACAGTCTATGCCACCCCATATTGCCTACACACTAAGAGCACACACACAGACACACACACACTTACACACACATACACCAAGAATTACATGATTAATTACACGATTAATTCAGGGATTACAGGTTCACTTGCACCATGTTTGGCACCTAATAGGAGCTCCATGAAGCCTGGTTGAATGGCAGAATACATAGATGGAAGGAGGTCCTGATGTATCAGGACCTGATAATTTTTGTTGTTGTTTTTATCTTGGCCTGTACAAGCAAGGCATTTTCCAAAATTGTTATAATACATCTGAAGGTGTCTTTCACTTAGTTAAATATAAAACTCTTTCTAATACACTTCACTTCTGGCTGCATTCATACTAGTTTTATATCCTAAGTCAATGACTTAACTTGTCCAAACCTCATAGAAACCATGGTATAACCTAGACTTTATAAGGCAGTTCATGTACATGGCCACTGACAAAGCCCACAGTGTAGCCACAAAAGACAGGCCACAGCTAAAATACCACTCCACTGGTTTGGGATGAGAAGCAGCATTTGCTGAGTAATTGCCATGTACTAGAAACTTTTCTTTTGTCACAATACCTTATCCTCATAAGAACATTATAAGGCAGTGATTATTATCCCCGTTTTACAGGTGAGTAAAATGGGAGCTTGTAAATCTTACCCAAGGATACACACTTACAGAAGCCTAACCAAGGGGTGCCTGGGTGGCTCAGTTGGTTAAGTAGCCGGCTCTTGATTTTGGCTCAGGTCATGATCTCAGGTTCATGGGATTGAGCTCTACATTGGGCTCCATGCTCAACGGGAAGTTTGCTTAAGATTCTCTCTCTCCCTCCCCCTCTCCCTCTGCCCCTTCCCCTGCTCTCTCTTTCTCTCTCACTAAAATAAATAAATAAAATTTTAAGCAGCAGCAGCATGACCAGGATTCCAAATCCAGGACTGCCTAACTCAAAGTGAATGACTTTCCACAAAACCAGGCCTTCTGACTCGAGGCCATGGTCTGTTCTGATAAATAGGTATCCAGGGAGCTCGGGGTCTCCTAAATATTCCCAAAGGCATGTAGAGTTGCAGTTGTGGGTCTTCCTTAAGAATAGAAGAGGAGAGGAAGATTCTAGGAGAAGCCACCCAAACACACAGGGTTGGAAACTTATTGCTCACATCTGCTTGATATCCAGTGCCAAGAAATGCCCCAACACCTTTTGCCTACATCCCAGAGGCATGTAGAGTTCAGAGACACAAGACTGTACATTCCCTGAAGACTGGAACCATGCCTTACTCATCCTTCTACCGTAAGCACCAGGCTCAGTAATTGTATATGGACTTCAACTGAACTGTATTTTTAAGCTGGTGTTTTCAAACATAACAGCGTTTTCTTTAAGTACTAAGAAAATCAGAGGAGGGGAAAAAAAACAAAAACTATGAAAATTGGAAGGAATCCAAAGTGAATACGAAGAGATTTGTTTGAGAAAAAAATTAAAGAAGCCAAAATGCATGACTTGGCTAGCAGACAAAATATAAAGAACATAAGTGCATACTAATATCTGAAAGGTACAAACAAGAATAGAATGCATCATTTCATATTTTTTATTTAAATATCATTAACATAGTGCTATATTAGTTTCAGATGTACAATTATATGGTTTTTAATATTATGTACAGGTGGAAGCAACCAGGGAAAATGGTCTGGGGGAGGAAATGGGCATGCCAGCAGGATCCAAGAACAGAGAAGAGGTTTGTGATGGTAAATTTAGAATCCCAAGCCACCAGATTTAATTCTCAACATGATCTTGAGAAGCCACTATACTCATTCGTTCAACCATCCACCTAGTATTCATTGAGCAGCTATGTACCAGGATCTCTGCCACGACAGCCTGGCTACCTGCCCAGTGAAACTCGCCATCTTCCAGAGAAGAGACACATCAACAAGTAGAAGTGGAGAGTTTCACTGTGGGAGCTGTAGGAGCACATACAGGGGTTTATAAGACAGGGATGTCTCCTTGGGAAAAAGATGGGTAAACCAAGACTACAAGCATGAGGAGACATTTGTTGGTGTAGACAGAGGTAGAGAGGTTCCCGGGAAGGAGGAGTTGTGTGTGAGAAGGTGCTATAGAAAGAGTATGTACATTTATATATTAAAGCCCTCATCTCCAACCTTGTGGGATTTGGAGGTGGGCCTTTGGAAGGTAATTAGGGTTAGATGATGTCAAGAGTGTGGGGCCTCCAGGATGGGATCAGTGTCTCCTTTCTCTTCTTGCCATGTGAGTACACAGCCAAAAGGCAGCCATCTGAAAGCCAGGAAGGGGGTTCTGACCAGTGTCCAATCCTACTGACACCCTGATCTTGAAATTCCAGCCTCCAGAACTGAAAGAAAATACATTTCTGTTGTTAAGCCACCCAGTCAGTCCATGGTATTTTGTTGTAGCAGCCGAGCTGACTGAGACAGAAAGGACGGAGGTGAGAGAGAAAGTTGCTGACAGAGAATTGGAAGAAGTTTATCATGGGGACGGTCAGCAGAGGAGGAGCTGGCGAGATGAGATTCAAGAGGGGGCAGGCAAGGACCAGGACAAGCCTTTTATGCTAGGCATCTTAAGAACAAAAGGGAGCTGCTAATGAGCCAGAGAGTTGTTGGATCAGATTTATATCCTAGAAAGTTCTTTGAGGCAGAAGTGTGAAGCAAAGATTGGATTAGTGCAAATGGATCCAGGAAGAACAGAGACTGGACGCTGTTCACTAGTCCATGAAAAATAATTTAAAAATCTTCCCTATGACAGTGACATATGAGTGGAGTGTCAACAGACAAGTAGAAAATTGCAAAAGGATATCCTACCAGGTGCACAGCCTAGGCAAGGCAGGGATGCGTAAGGGATGGAGAGCATCAGAACAGCAAGAACTTCTTATAGCTGCAGAGTGGCATGAGTGAGCAGGAGTGCTGGGCCAAGACATGAAACACCTTGTGTGTTAAGCTCCAGGGGTACAGACTTTCCCCTATAGGCCAGTAGAGTGGAGCTGTGGAGCTGTCAAGGGCAGAGATTTGTGATCAGAAATACCAGGGTTCAGGGCACCTGGGTGACTCAGGTGGTTAAGCATCCAACTCTTGATTTTGGCTTGGTTCATGATCTCAGGGTCATGGGACTGGGCCCCATGTTGGGCTCCATGCTCAGCAGAAAGTCTGCCTGAGATGCTTTCTCACTCTGCCCCTCCCCCCACTTGTGCTCTAAATAAATAAATAAATGAATGAATAAATGAATAAATAATTAAAATCTTAAAAGAAACACCAAGGTTCAAATCTCAGCTGTGCCACAGCCTGTGTGCTCATAACCTATTGACTAATGGCTATGCCTCAGCTTTGTCACCTACAAAATGGGAACTCTGTATTGAGCAAAAGGTTAGGTGTTCAGGCAGTTGTGTTAAAGACATGATGGAACTTGTAAGGAGTCTGGAATACACAAAGAAGCAGGGAAACCACATTCTGTGTATTCTCTGGATACCACATGAACACTCTCTTGCTTTTCTTCTCCAGAGAGCCACGAGAGGTTAGCTTTCGACCTATCAATGGGGATTGAGTGGTCAAAGCCCCCAAAGGCTCATCATGTTAAAATGTAATTTTTCTTGGAATACAGGTCTAAACAATGTGGAACCTCTGCAGGATCTCTGATTCTCAGTCCAGTGTCCTCTTGAACTCCAGGTGCCTCAAGGTCTCTGTCTGGCAAAGACCGGCCTCTTCATGTCCAAGTACCAGCCCATGCCCTGACCAACACATGTCATCATCTTCATAAGAATGGCATTAAGGAGACTAGTGATGATCACGTGTGCCCTTTCAGCAGTAAGCCTCTCTCCTCCCTCTCCTGGGTCTCCTAAAGACAGTGCTCTTACTTGACCCTCCAAGCTCTAACCAGGCTGGGGCAACAAGGAAAACATGCCATCTATCCTTGGCCTCCAGCAGGTGTGGGATGGGCCCCAGACCAATTCAGTGTGCCTGCCCCCTGCACAGCCCCACCTCACTGCATGTCCTGCAACCTAAGGCCTAATGATTTGCTGGCTTGCCAGATCGCACCCAGGCTGAAAAGGCAACCTCAGAACTCTAACTATTGTGATCAAAGCCCATTCCATAGAGCTGGTGTGTGACCTACCCTCCTCCCCCAGGTTACTTTCTCTGTGTCCTGTTTCCTCATCTGCAACATGGGGATAATAATGATATGCCCCTCATGGGGTGTCTGTAAGGGCCATGTGTTTTATTATGCACAAAGCATTTAGTAAATGTTTACTACCTCTATGATGATGATGTGTTCAGGGCCACTAAAGGTTGTGGAAGCCTGCTTATCCTACTTTAGAAGAAAGTATGGTGGGTTGCTCAGGGGGCCCTGTCTTGCCACGTTTTACCAGTGTACACCTACTGAAACATCCTGCCTGGGGTCTCCACCATCTAAAGTTGAGCTACTGCTAAAGACAGATCTCTACAAGACAGCCACCTACAGTCAGTTTCCCTGACCTTCCAGGAAGCCCAAATATTAGAGCAGAAAGAGTGAACCCAGTCTGACCTCCTCATCTTAGAGGAAGGACATCTAAGGCCAGAGAGGGCAGTAACAGGCCTGAGGTCATGCACCTAACTGGAGACAGAGCCAAGTCTGTAATTCAGGACTCTTGCCAATTATCCTCATGCTGTGCAACCAGTCTATAGTGAAGGGATGCACAAAGTCACCAGCATTCACTAAGGACCTACTATGCACCAGACACAGGGAAGAGGACCTCACACTCACAATTTTATCATATCCTTACAATGCACCTAAAAGCGGATGGCATTATCCCCATATTTGTGTGAGGAAATAACAACCAAAGCCATAAATCCATACAAATGTTCACTAAGGGCAGCAAGGTCTCTTCGTGTGTGTGTGTGTGTGTGTGTGTGTGTGTGTTTATGTGTGTACTCATTTGTTCACTGGATGCCCATAACAACACTTTGAGGAGGCACAATATTGTTCCCTTTACACATAAGGAAACTGAGGCACAGAACATTAAGTAATGTACTCAAATCACAGGGCCAGTAAGTGACAGATTTCAAATGTGAATCCTGGAAGTTGGTCCCCAGAAACCATCTCTCAACTCAAAGGAGACAAAGTTCTATACCTTGCCCATGTAGAGCCGGGATTCAACCCAAGCCCAGATAACTCTGAAAGCCTGGGTCCTCCATCCCTCCATACTCATTCCTGGCCCTTCCTGGTATCTGGCTGTGTCTGAGGCTCTGGGGATAGCTAGTGGCATTTCTAGGGCCTTCCCTGAGCCATTGAGCCCAGCAGAGTAGCCCTGACAAATCTGTAGGTCTGGGGGCCTGCCGAGTCCAGTGGGAACTACAATGGGGATTAAGAGAAGAGAACACAATTTTTTCCTGCCTGGCCCCTGGCCAGGATACTGAGATTAGCAGAATAACTGCCAGATGGGTTACTGAATTTCTGTGCATTCCAATTACCAACATCTAAAACCCCATTTCCCATTCCAAGCCCAGAGCCACTCACAGCAAATGTCATCCTTGCTCTGAGAACGCTTGCCCGGCAGGTCACTTCAATTTCCGACCTGGCACATTAACATGGTGGGCACTTTCTTCCTCCTCTTCTGGCTCTTTATCTTTCTGTTTTCATTGAGCTGAGCTCTGTGAAATGAGTGGCTGCTCCCAACCCTGCCCATAGCCCCAAACACCCTGCACTCCACACAATGGACAAGGAACAATGGCCCCCTATCAGCAGAGCCGGAGGCGCGCTAGCAGGACAAGGAAACCTCTGCAGTGCACCCACAGGCCAGCTCTTGCCGCTGGCCAGCTCCCCAGTGTGCCAGCTGGGGCTTTTCACTAATGTCAAAGCACAGCACCTCTTTATAAAGCAAAGCCCCGCCCAGTCTGCAGGCCCCCTTAGACCTCAGAAAGGCTTTCTTCTCCCATGGCACCAGGCCCACACCACTGCATTTGGGGCCCTCAGACACTGGATTCTAAACCTGGAATAAGGGGGACTCTTTCTCATTTCATTTCAACAAATACAGCCCATCTACTAGTGCTTGCATTTGGAGCTCTAGATGAGGAGAAGCCAAAGAAAACACTGACTTCAAAATACCCACTATCTGGGAAAGGAAGGGTGAGGCAAGAAGGTAAGGAGGGACCTCACAGAAAGACAAAAACAGTTTAAGACAGCCTGAAGATTGGATTAAAAAGGTAGTGAGAATCGTAATCTATTACATACAAGGGACTGAAAAGTGCAGTGCTGCATGTAGGTGATGCAAATCCAGTCTGCCACTTGTTTTTATAAATAAAGTTTTATTGGAACGTAGCCACATCCATTCATTGACATATCACCCATGGCCATTTTTGCCCTGCAATGGCAAAGCTGAGAGACCGTATGCACCACAAGCCTTAATTATTTACTGTCTGTCCTTTGATAGAAAAATTCTGCTGGTCCTCAGTCTTTCTGGGAACTTTCCATATTCAATTCCATGTAATAGTCACAACAACTCTTATCCTATAGGTATGATTAACTCCACTTTGGAGATAGAGGCATGGAGAAGGTAAATAAGCACCTACTCAAGGTCACATAGAAATGAAGAGAAGTATCTTCTCTTCATTGCATTGTTTTTCCTCAACACTGTGGCTGAGATTTATACTCAGTCTTTAAGTTAGCAGAAGACTGAATAATGGCAAAGAGTTGGAGAAAACGTACCAGAGAGGAGCAATGTCTTGGGGGACAGCAGAGTAGCAGGAATGAACACAGCCAATAACGGAGGGAGACTTGAGAAAGAATGTGAGAATTGCAGAGCCAGAAGGAGCATTCAAGATCAAGCTCATAAAAGTCTGTGTCTTAATCAGCATGGGCTCCTATACCAAAATACCAGAAACTCAGGTTCTTAAGTAACAGACATTTATTTCTCTCAGTTCTACAGGCTGGAAGTCCAAGATTAAGGTGCTAGTAGAGTCGGCTCCTGGTAAGAGCTTGCCTCCTGCCTTCTCACTGTGTCCTCTGACAGTGGAGAGAGAGAGAGAGAGACAGCTCTAGTTTCTTTTCTTCTTTTCCTTTTCTCCTGAGGACATTAATTACATCATGGGGGCTCTACCTTCTTGACCTCATCTAAACCTAATTACCTCTTAACGTCCCACCCACAAATATCATCACACTCTGGGTTATGGCTTCAATATGTGAATCTGGGCAGGTGTTAGAGTGCACAAACATTTAGTCCATAATCCCCTGCCATTCTAGCAAGGAGACCACAGAAGCAAAGCTGTGCACCCAATGTAACACAGGGGGAAAAAAAAAAAAAAAAAACTGTAAACAAAATACTCTTAGAGCTTTGCAGAATTTGGGCCCTTTCTGGGTCAAGCATGCCTCCCTGTCAAAAGCCCTGTGTTTACTCTGGGCTGATGACAGTCCCAGGGAGCACTGGAGCCACATGCTTCCCATGTTGTTTACGATCATAATCAAATCAGTTGCAGACTTGGTGTTTGTTTTAACTGCGTGCCCTCATGTGACCATAATTTCTGTTTGACCAGGCACAGAGAAAGGACACAGGACTGGAACCAGCAGACCTGGCATCCTGTTTGCCACTGGCTTCCCATGTGACCAAGGACTAGTCACTTAAACACTCTAACCCCAGTCTCCTACTGTGTAAAACACAGGGGTTGGGGCTGGGATAGACGACACTTTCCCTTGAGCTTAAATTGTTCATATTGAATAAGATTGATTAACAGAGAAATCATTAAGGGACCCAAGGACAACAAACCAGTTGCTTGGCTATCCTTGTTTAGTTACAATTGATCTCATCAAATCAAGAATTGGGAATGTTTGATTTGAATTTGTGAGACATAAAATAGATATAACTAGAATTCAGGCATTCATTCCACAAAAAGTAATTATTGATCTTAATTCTTTTTTTTTTTTAAGATTTTATTTATTTATTTATGTGTCAGAAAGAGAGAGAGAGAAAGCACACAAGCAGGCAGAGAGGAAGGCAGAGGCAGAGAGAGAGGCAGGCTCCCTACTGAGCAAGGAGTCTGATGTGGGACTAGATCCCAGGACCCTGGGATCATGATCTGAGCTAAAGGCAGCAGCTTAACCCACTGAGCCACCCAGGCATCCCTATTGAGCTTAATTTTTATTGGGATTTGTCCTGCATGCTAGGATGTACCTGTGGATAAAAGAGGAATAACCAGACAATGCAAGACAGTATGAGAAATGCCACACACAAGAGCCATTTGACAGTAGCTATGCCAAGTGGTGCAGAGCCAGACAACCCAGTTCAAACCCTGATTACACCTGATTACCCATACAATAGACAAGTCATTTAGCTTCTCTGAGGCAGAGTCCTCATCTGTAAAACAGAGGTAAAAGTGGTATCTGTCATCAGGGTTGTTGAGGAAGATCCACCGAGTTAATCCTTGTAAAATTCCTCAAGCTTTGTCTGGCTAGATGAAGCCCCTGTGAACATGGGCTGTGATGATGATGATGGAGATGCACCAGAAGATGACAGAGAAAAAAGAAAAGACACCCACATGATCCAGGCCAGGGTGGGGGGTTGTAAGTAGTGAAGACTCCCCAAGGGAGGCATCCTTAAAACTGAAGCCTGAAAGATGAGCAGAAGTCAGAGTTGGGGGTTAAAATGGGGGTAAAAAGTCTGTGTAGTGGGAATGGGTGTACAAAGGCCCTGAGACAAGACAAATGGGAGTTTGGTGAAAAAAGAAGTGTGCTAATAGGTATGGGGTGATGCAGCCAAGTCTGATCGTGAAAGCTTTATGGCCACCCTCTCCCATTCCCACTCTGGAACTAGAGATGTATAAACCCATCACACAATTTATCTGTTTAGCCATGTGAAAAGCTCTAGGGGAATTCCATCCTTGCCTTCAGGGCCACGCCAGCTCTGGGGGTTGGGACTCAAGTTGGAATTTGGTTTGGCAGGACATTTGCCAGAAGCTTCCAGGAACAGAAGAGCCCCAGGGTGAGTGCTGGCTACATGCAGTGAGGCTCAGCCTGGGAAGCCAAGAGCCCACTGCAAAATTCCAAAAAGCTGGAGGTGCTGGAGCTGGAAACAAAACGAAGAGGGACAGAGGGCAGGAAACTAGAGGTTGGAAGAAAGGAAGGAGAGAGATCAGGGGTGGGGAAGCAATAGGGTTCAAGACAAATGCCTAAAGACAGTCCAAACTCCAGCAGCCTGTGTGCATGGGCCTGTTCACAATGTACATGGGGGACCAGCCTGGTTTGACCACTAAGGCCCTAGATGGATACCAGGCATCCTCACACACAAACAGGCTGAGAAATGAGGAATAGTTCAGGTGAGGTTAGCAGAGGGAAGATCTCTGTTTAGACTCATGATTGTGCTCAAACACTGCCTTATCTCACCTGGGGTTAAGGTGAAGGGCATTCCATGGGATAATTTCCTCCATCATCATCAGTGGATCTAGGAGGGAGGTATTAAGAAAAATGCAGCTTTTAACAGTCTCTGCTCTAAACAAAGAGGGTCTATGATCATGACTGTACTTCCATCTCATTTACATGTAAATGGAATAAGAATAGAGTTTTCAGACTATATTTTATGAGGGTTACATGAATTAATGCAGGCGAAGTACTTAAAACAGTGCTTGAAACAGACTAAGTACTCTTATTACTTAATTTGGTTTCAC
This sequence comes from Martes martes, assembly GCF_963455335.1. Classification (NCBI taxonomy): domain Eukaryota; kingdom Metazoa; phylum Chordata; class Mammalia; order Carnivora; family Mustelidae; genus Martes; species Martes martes. The sequence continues at coordinate 149,656,739 of NC_137889.1, forward strand.
TATACTCATTCAATTAAGAAACTATATCAAAGCCTACATTTTAGGCTCTGAAGTGGCTGCTCAGAATATAAAGAATAGGGTGTGGTCCCTGCCCTCAAAGAGTTTACAATCTTTAAGTCTGCAAGCAAGTGAGTGGATGAGTAAAGGACAAGGTTATAGGGTCTGGCAGAGAGCAGCCAACAATGGGAGAGCCCTGCTGAGCTTGAGGGCAGTAAATGCAGAATGATATATACTCTGATAGCTCACACTTCTAAACATGGCCCAAGGTGGGAAGAGGAGTAAGCTACAACAAAAACAAGATCTGTGAATATAAAGTGGTGACAGTGCCCTGAAAAGTTGTAGGGCCACCATATTGCCAACTCATAGGCCATCTATCTGAGAAGACAATGCTCTCCATTATTAAGGAGAAAAGGATGCTGAGACACAGCACTTTTGTGGCTCAAAATAAACATGTATTTCAAACACTTATCAACAGGTTGTAACCAAGTCTCCTTTCCTTCCTGATATTCAGGCTTCTGGGTTTTTATTGTTCCAATAGATTTATAGAAGCAATTAAAATAAATATGAGAAGCAATGGATTTGTCCTATGTAAAAAAGAAAGCATCAGCAAGTTTCAACTACATTCAGGGTTTTTATTTCTACGTGAAGTTCCATGTTTTGAAAATTGAATATATTAAGGAATTGGCCAACTATAATTCTTAGTAGCTCCAATATCAAAACATTTAAAGCAAGAAAAAAGATCTCCACCTATCAAGTAAAATGAGAATGGAAGCAGTTACCCGAATATTCCAGGCTCCCTAATACTATTTTTGTTTTTGGTTTTGTTTTCATTTTCTGTCAGCTTTTTTGGTGACTTTGACAATTTGATCCAATTTACATCTTTATAGATCTACTTTCCATCTGCTCCCAGGAAGACATTTGAGTATAAATGTATATATTTTCTTCTAACTAGAATACACCCAAGTAGTGCTAGGTCAAACTATTTTTTATATAAATCTGATTTTAAAACTATCCATGTTTTTGGTGGGAAAATTTGCAAGTATAGAAAAACTTTAAGAAAAATAAACATAACACAAAAATCCAATTCCTTGTAGCAATCACCATTAACTTTGAAGTATTTCCTTCCTGATACCTTGTTTTGAAGCATATTTTGTTGGTTGTCTATTATTTGTTTTAAATAGGTAGGACTATGCCGTTTATCCACATTTGTGTCCAACATTTTCACTTACTGTAATGCTGTAAGCATTTTTGAGGATGTTATTATACATTGTCCCCACATGTCTGATGACTACACTCTATCATTTTCTCAGAAAGTCAATTCAGCTTTTTTTTTTTTTTCTTTCTTCCCCTGAACCATGCAGAAACGGAAAAGGTAAGAAAAACATGCTTTAGGTTTTACACAGAAGGACTGGGCTCTGGGATTCTGGGATGAGAACCCCCTGAAACATTAAAAATCTTGACTCCTCTCCAGCTAGGGCAAGGGCTAGACCTGAAAAAGCAGCAGGACCAGCCCAAGCAGTGGTCACATGGGAGGAGGCACAATGGTTTAAAACACAAAGGGAAAACTCTCAGGTCAACAGTTCCTGGGAGTCAGCTGATCTCAGACGCTCTGAGACGCTGGAGTCAGCTGCTCCATCCTTGTCCAGCCTGACAGGTAAGACTGGTGTTTCCTCTACAGCCACAGTATGGACATGTCAGTCAGCACCCGCAACCTTACCACCCATACTGCACTGAAAATAAAAAGGACCCTACTTCTAAAATCCAACAAAGGCTTTCCATTAATTGACCAAGATCAGAGTTGGCAAACATTTTCTCTAAAAGAACAGAAAGTAAATATTTTAGACTTTGCAGGCTACCTACAGTTCCTATCCCATACACTTCTTTGTTTTTTTTTTTTTTTTTCCTTCTGGTTTGTGTTTGTTTTTTCAATGGCTATTTAAAAATGCAGTGGGAGCGGGGAACTTCTTAGCTCAGGCTGTATAAAAAAGGCCATAGGCCAGAGAGTGTGGACTCTTGGACAGTAACTTCTTTCTTTTCTTATTAAAGAAAATATAATAAGCAGAGATCCTAAGAATTATTTCAAAATTTCTGAGAAATATTATACCAAGCCTAGTCCAATCTTAATTGATATTCTGAGAAATAATCAGCACCAGGAGTTAAATCTCTGTGAATTCCAGTTCCCACAGGAATGATAGAGAGTACCCAAGAATTTTGAGCCCACGGACACCAAAATGTCTATTATATCTTTGGAAACTCACAACTCTTGTAAGGGTTTAGAGGACATCTTTTCTAGAATCAGAAAATGCTAACTATTGCATCCCACAAATAGTTTGTAATACTCATGAACTACCAGAAAATAAATCTGGAAATACCTGTAGTTAATCTATTGTTGTCTTTATTAACAACACAAGCCATGATTCTGGGTACAGTCTCTTGACTTAGAGAACTTTTGAGTTGGGTTGAATTGAGAATTTTACACGGTTAATGAGGACCAGACCAGACATAAAAATAGACCTCTGACCCCAAATCTTCAGTGACTAGCCTGGGAAAACAAATCCTTATCTCTGGTAACCAGTCCAGGAGGCCAGCCTGCTCTAAGTCACACTTGTAGGACGTCGGATTGCTATCTCTAGAAACACTCCAGGAAGCCAAACCATGCCACTGTAACAATCAACCCAAAATGGCTAGGATTTGATTAATAGCTGACAGCTTACCTAATTTTTGTCCCTGTTACTAACTTAGGACCCACCAGAAAAAGCCAAATATGAACCCTAACCCATCACATGGGATGCTCCACTAGTAGTTATCCACTCTAAAGTTCTCCCATGCCGAAGCCTCCAATCAGGACATACCTGAAGCTTTCTCTGCTTTCTCCTCTAAAGCTTTTCCACTTTGGCTGCCTTTGAGTTTGCCAAGACACAACTGATGGTGACTGATCTCCTTTCTATAACAAGCTCTGAACTAACTAACAGTCTTTGTTTTTCTCATTTTGTTAATCTTCATTTATTTCAACAAGATTATAACCCCTCCCTTGTATGGTAGAACTTCACCAACTTTAATGTCCCTAATTCATGATTACAAAGAATTTAAAGGTAGAAAATAACGCAGAAGCTTTTTTTTTTTAAATATTTTATTTATTTATTTGACAGACAGAGATCACAAGTAGGCAGAGAGGCAGGCGGAGAGAGAGGAAGAAGCAAGCTCCCGATGAGCAGAGAGCCCGTTGTGGGGCTTGATCCCAGGACCCTGGGATCATGACCTGAGCCGAAGGCAGAGGCTTTAAACCACTGAGACACCCAGGCGCCCCACACAGAAGCTTTTTAACTTGAGACACCAAAGTTATACATAAGGAAAGAAAGCCACAGAGATTTTTGATCCACTGTTCCATGACATTACATTGCCTGCCTGAAGGTGGGGTCATTTCGCATAAGGCTAGGCTAAGGGCTCTCTCTGTGAAATTGAACACAGAACCTAGTGAATTGCCTGAGCAATGTTTGTTTTGCTAAGTACTTACTATGTGCCCAATTCTATGGTAGATATTAAGAGTCATATACAGTATGATCAAGAAATTTGAAAACTGTGGTACCTGGGTGGCTTAATCGGTTAAGCGTCTGCCTTCAGCTCAGGTCATTATCCCAGGGTCCTGGATTGAGCCCCACATCAGGCTCCTTACTCAGTAGGGAGCCTGCTTCTCCTTCTCCCTCTGCCTGATGTTACCCCTGCTTGTGCTCCCCACCACTCTCTCTGTTAAATAAATAAATAAAGCCTTTGTATAAAAGAAATAAACTTGAAAATTAACTGAAACTTGAAAATTAACTGAAGAAGCTCATACACAAATAACTAGGAAATTACATCCAGTGCCATTTCAAAAGTATATTCCAAAGAATTTTAGTAACTACTAGGTGAAAAAAGGAACTTCTATTTCAAAAACATTCAGAGGGGTGACTGGGTGGCTCAGTGGGTTAAGCTTCTGCCTTCGGCTCCAGTCATATCTCAGGGTCCTGGGATTGAGGCCTGCATCGGGCTCTCTGCTCAGCAGGGAGCCTGCTTCCCCTTCTCTCTCTACCTGCTGCTCTGCCTATTTGTGATCTCTCTCTCTGTGTCAAGTAAATAAATAAAATCTTTTTTAAAAATTTTTTTAATTATAAAAAGCATTCAAAAATTATAATTTCAGTAAGTTATTTTGTGACTATTAACAACCTGATTCTAAAGTTTATATGGAGAAGGAAAAGATTCAGAATAGTTGATACAGTATTGAGTCAGAAGAACGAAGTTGGTGTTCTAAAACTCCTAGAAGATAATGTAGAAGCAAATCTAGATGACCTTGGAGTGGTGATGTCTTTCTAGATACCACACCAAAGGCACAGTCCATGAAAAAAATCACTGGCAAGCTGGACCTCATTATAATTGAAAAATTTTGCTCCAGGAAAGACAGTGTTAAAAGAATGAGAAAACAAGCCACAGACTGGGAGAGAACACTTGGAAAAGACACATCTGATAAAGGACCACTATCTAAAATTTACACCAAGAACTCTTAAAACTCAATTAAAAAAAATTGAAAGTTGGCCAAAGTCCTTAGACACCTCATTAAAAAAATATACAGATGGCAAATAAGCATATGAAAAAGATGCTTCATATCTTATGTCATCAGAGAAATGAAAATTAAAGCAACAATGAGATATTTAAATAACCAAATCCAAATGCTAGTGAGCATGTGAAGCAATAGGAACTCCCATTCATTGCTGATAGAAAGACAAGATGGAAGAGTCACTTTGAAAGGGTGTGGTAGTTTCTTATAAAATTAAGCATACTCTTACCATATAATCCACAATCACACTTCTTGGTCTTTACCCAAAGGAGTTGAAAACTATGTCCACACAAAAACCTGCACTAGCAGCTTTACACATAATTACCAAGATATGGAAGCAACCAGATGTCCTTCAGTAGGTAAATGGATAAATAAACTATGGTACGTCCAGACAGGGGAAAGCTAATCAGCACTAAAAAGAAATAAGCTATTTAAGACAGCAAAACACATGGAGGAAACTTAAATGCATATTACTAAGGAAAAGAAGGTAATTGGAACACCTGAAATGCTGTATGATTTCAACTCTGTGACATTGAAAAAAGCAAAGTATGGAAACAATAAAAAAAAAAAAATCACTGGTTTCCAGTGATTGTGGGGGGTGGGCAGGAGGGAGAAATAAGAGGAATAAGAGAAGCACAGAGGATTTTTAGGATAGTGAAAATACTATCCTACAATGTTATAATGATGGATGAATGTCATTATACATTTATTCCAAACCCACAGAATATACAATACCAAGAGTGAATCCAAAGGTAAACTACAGACTTTGGGTGTTTATGATGTATTGATATAGATTCACCAGTTGTGACAACTGCACTACTCTGATGGGGGATGTTGACTGGGGGGCGGGGGAGGGTGTGCATGTGTGAAAGCAAGGGGTATATGAGAAATTTCTGTGCCTCCCTCTTAATTTCACTGTGAACCTAAAACTGCCCTAAAGAAGAAAAGTAAAGTCTTGAAAATATTTTAGTTAATTGTTCTTTAAAAGAAGCATTGAGAATATGCTGTGTGAAACCAAGTTTAACAAAGTTTTTATTATAAAACTCTCAGAGCATTTAATTTTCAAAAAGGAAGGAATTTTAAATGTATTTCCAAAACACAACTGATCCTAGAACTCATTCAGAGCAGAGCGTTTGGGCTCCAAGATACAAGGAACAAACCCATTTTGGGAAATATGAATGTAGGAGATTGTCTAAGATGTTTATGATATCTTAAAGATTGAAGTCTCACTGAAAGGGAAGTAACTTATGCAAAAGAAAACACCTTGTTACCACTTCCTTGGTAACATGTAAAAGTTTAGTAAGGCTTACCACATTGCAGGCATTGTGCTAAGTTATTTGCATATATTATCTCATTTAATTGTTATAATATCCCCATGAGTTGGCTACTATTACATTTCACAGATGACAAAAAAGGGGAACTGAGAAGCTAAGTAACTTGTCCATGGGTTGCCTACCCCAGAAAGAGATCACCTGCCATCCCTGTACTTAGCTTCAGGGGACGCTGACCTCCTTTCTTGCTGTGACCCAGGGAAGAGCAGAGGGCCCATTTTCCTCTGTTTGTACATTTGAGAAAGGACTCAAATGTTCCTCCAAAAAGACTTTACCAAAGGAAAACTAGCTTCAACAAGATACAGATTTTAATCCTCTGGCTTGTTTAAAAACAACTAAGAGTATGATTTTGGGGTCAGAACCACAATTCAAATCCCAGTAGCTTTACTTACTAGATGTGCAATCTTGGGAAACTCATTTAATTCTTCTAAGCCTCAAGTTTCTTATCTGTAAGATAAGGTAACTGTGGCACCTACTGATCTTTTGGAGTTACTGTGAAAGCTGATGAGACCACTCATTGACCAGAGTGCCTGGGCATACAGGGCATGTTCAATCAGTGTGAGCCACCACCACTATTAGCAGCCACCAGCCTCAGGTGACAGAGCCTGTCTTTAACTTCCATTACTTGAGAGTGACCTCCTAGGTAGCTGGATGCCTCACATGTAGGTCATGAATGGAAAACAAGAGTAAACTCATTGTCCATGCAAGCCACCCACCTCTTTCTTAAGTTTGTGCCTAAGGAGCCAACCCAGGTGGTTGACACTGGGAATGCCAAAATGTTCTCTACTATGAGGGTATGTTTAACCTTGATCATATAGCCAACATGTATCAAGATGCTTCACACTGGCCACACTGAGAGAAAAAAAGAAATACACACACTCAGTTCAAGGTAGGGAAGTGGTCGGTTTCTTCACTAAGCTAAAAAAATAAATTAATAATAATAATAATAATAAATCAGTTTTATCCATTAAAGCATGTAGAAGTAGCAGTTAGTAGTACTTTTTATTAATGTACCATATAATGAGGTACTACAGTTTCTCTCTGGAATGCTAAGATTTTAATCTGCTACTTGGCAGTTACAGGAGGGCAAATGGAGAAGTTTCATCTGGAGGTGTTAGCATGTTACTAGTGTCTTTCTGGCATGTTCTAGCCATGAAAGCTCTTTTTCTGGTTCTTTTTTATCATAACTGAAAGGAAAGTGGACCAAGAAGGATTTTTTTACCCCAGTCACAGCCACAGAGTCAACCCAACTGGCCAGTTTTTTGGTTTTGTCTTGCGGCTTATTTGTTTGTTTTAAGATTTTATTTATTTGTTTGTTTGTTTATCTGAATAAGAAAGAGAGAGAGCATATGAGCAGGGGGAGGACGGGAAGAAGGACAAGCAGACTCCCACACTGAGCATGGGGGCCATGCAGGTCTTGATCCCAGACCCAGAGATCATGACCTGAGCTGAAATCAGGAGTCAGAAGCTTAACCCACTGAGCCTTCCAGGCGCCACTCCCCCACTGGCTAGTTTTGAGAAATGTCCTAATACATGTCCAAAAACTAAAATTTTCAAGCTATTATTGAGGTCCTGGAACTCTAGCTCAGTTAGTTCTCTTGAGAGACTTTCAAAGTAGGTTAACATCTCACTTTATAGAACCAAGTTCAATCCTGTTGTGGCAGTGTGTTTATGGAAGGCCAAAACTCTAGTAAAATAATGATCATCTTATTAGTGATTGCAATCTTTGTGCTTACTATTTGCTAGGCAACATTTTTCATTCACACAATAAATATTTATTGAATAGCAATTATGCATTAGACAGCAAATCAGAACAAATGTTCAGTTCTCAGGGAGCTCACATTCCAGTTAGGGAGAGCGACAATAAACAAGAAAAGTTCAATTGTAAGTTTTAAGATGATAAAGTTTAGAGACAAAAAAGGTATGTGAGGGGGAAAAATGAATGGTGAGTGCAGGGATGAAGAGGGTACAATTTGAAATAGTGATCAGGAAAATCTGCACTGAGAGGTGGACACCTGAGCAAAGATTTGATAGAGAAGGTAAAGATTTCTTTTTTTTTTTTTTAAGATTTTATTTATTTATTTGAGAGAGAGAGAGAGAAAGAGCACACTAGCAGGGGGAGGGGCAGAGGGACAAGTAGTCCCCTTGCTGAGCATGGAGTTCACATGGGCCTTCATCCCACAACCCTGATATCATGACTTGAGCAGAAGTCAGACACTTAGCTGACTGAGTCACCCAGGTGCCCCAAGATATTTATCATATAGCCATTTTTCACATTTAACCCTTTCTACTGGATATATGATTATCCCAATTACATAAAGGAAGGAAGTGAAGCAGAGAGCTTAAATGTCTTACTCAAGGTCACAGTTCTTGAAGTAGCTGGCAAAGTCAACATTTGAACCCTGGCCCCTTTGGACTATTTTAAGGCCAGAATTCTTAACCTCCCCTATGCAAAAGTGCTTCCTAAAGATCAGAAGTCTGGGTCCCCGTGTTTTTCTGCCATAGTTTCTTGAGTCCAAACAGAAATCAAGACTCAGATGGTTAACTGACTGAGCCACCCAGGAGCCCCTCAGAAACATCTTTAAGCTTCTAACTTCTGGTTATCCCAAATTCCACCCGTGCCCCCCAGCCAGAGAGGTGGTTGCTGCTTCCCATACTTAACCATCTCTGCTACCTCAGGGCTTTGGTTTTACTTTGTTAGCCCTCCAATATCTGCTCCAACCAGTCTTTCTAGGTGGAGGCTTGCTGTTAAAATAATGAATGTGATTTCTGTTTTCCTGACTGGAACCTGATGGATAATGTCAATTTCAGCCTTCCAGAATTTTTCACAAATGCCCCCAATCCGATTGTGCCCTTTTGCCTTGTTGCCTTTAACCTCATTGGTCCTTCTGCCTAAAACCCCATCTCCTAGCTCCTCTGCTCCACCAACTTCTCTTTGTCCAACAGCAATACATCCGTCGGCTGGGCTGTTAACTTTCTTCCCCACACCGTGAGTGCCTTGAAAATAGAAACTCTGTCTTCTTGTCTTTGCTGTGCCCCTGTATTTCCAAATTGCTGAGCACAGTTCCTACAATATCAATATTATTGTATGAAAGAATCAGAGAAACAGAACCAGTAGGATATAGATTTATACATTGTAAGGAACTGGCTTTCATAATTATGGAGACTGGCAAGTCTCAGGATATATGGGGTGAGTCTGAGAGCAGCAGACCCAGGGGAGCTAAAGTTTCAGTTTCAGTCTGAAGGCCCCCAGGATGAAGACCCAGGAAGAGTCAATGTTTCAGTTCATGCCTATAGGCAGGAAAATTTATCTTTTATTTGAGGAGGGTCAGGCGTTTTCTTCTACTCAGGCCTTCAACTCATCGGATGAGACACACACACATGGGAAAGGGCAACCTGCTTTGTTCAGGCCACTGAGTTAAATGTTAAACTCATCCAAAAACACCCTCACAGAAACATCAAGAACCATATTTGATCAAACATCCGGGTACTCCACGGTCGAGTCAAAATGACACGTAAAATTAACCATCCTAATCGTAAAGTCTCACTGTACAGTGGCTAAAAGTGGAAGTGTGGTATAGAACGGTACAGTATGGTATGATCTGACCAGAGAGACCCGCATGCAAACTTGACTTCATCCCCCCTAGGTCCTGGGACTAAGGCATGTGGTCATACTCTCAGCCCATGGTGTCTTCATCTGTAAAGTGAGAATGGTCATGCCTGCCCCTCAGGCCTAGCAGATGAATTAAAAGAGCTCATGTGTAAAGCACTGAACACATTTTCTGGGCCAGAGCAAACAATCAGCTTCTATTGGTGAATGCACTCCTACCAAGTAGAGAGAAATCATATGAGACACCCCCATGTGCTGGCTCAGTATATATCTCCTATACTGGGGCTCCTGGTTGGACACAATAATTCTTGAACAGGCTAATCAGCCAGATCTCTGGGATCCTGAGCTCAAGGGAGTTTTTCAGGTTATTCTTCCCTCTTTGGAGGCCAGGAACTATTGCAGTTCAAAGACAGGAAACATTCCTACCTAATGGGAGAGGCAGGGGAACAAACCTGGTTCTCTATGTAGGATGGCCTCATTCAAGGACTTAGGAAACCACAGGCCTGAGAAATGGTGCTTCTTCTTCAGCTTCTGATCAACATAAGCTAAAAGTTCTGCTGGGATGTCATAAACAGCCCAACCTGGGTCAAAGGCTCTCAGTCCTCCTTTTGATTAGTAAGTGTGCCCAGGTGCCATAGAAATAAAATATGTAACTCTCTCTCCTTTTGACACTGAGGGCAGTGGGTGGGTTCCTGGGCCCCCGGCGCTCTTCCTCTCTAGCACTGCTCACCTCACAGGGATTCCTGCTCATTTCTGTTGGAAGCAGACCCCGGGTGAGTTTCAGCTCAGCCACTGGGCTGTCTGATCTTGTCAGTTGTAAGTTGTTTCCCTATCCAGAGCCTCCGTTCTTTCAATTGTAAAATAAGATAAGTAATATATGTTTCTCAAAGCTTTATTGACAACTGGATTTCACTGAATTCTTGCTATATCCTGGGCACAGCAATTATGCTAACAATTTGAGGAGGGACAGCCTCAGCTTGCCTAGGTCCCTGCATGCAGAAGGGCCGTCTTGAAATTCTCAACAACTTTTGAACAAGGGGTCCAACATTTTCAATTAGAACTAGGTCCTACAAATTTTTCAGCCAACGCTGTCTCTAAGAAATGGGAATTACCTTTATCCTCCTTTTACAGAAGAGGAAATTATGGCACAGAAAGGTTCAGTAACTTCCCCAAGGTCACATAGCTAGTTAGTGTCAGAACAAAGGGGTCTCCTTCTGACCTATGTTTTTAACTACTTCTGGATGGTACGTTAGTGAGATAATTCACTTAAAAGCCATTAGCTGGTACTTTATAACTCTGACTGGCTTCCATCTCCTACCATCCTCAGGCTAATAGCCCAGAAGCTATTAAGAAATCACCCCCATGTTGTAAATGCATATGATTCTTGAATACAGTACCTTTGTCATACTATGATTAGAGCAAGGGACTTGGCACAATAAAGTCACTGCTCTGTAAGTTGGACTGAGGCAGAGTCTCTTTAAAGGACAGCAGGGGGAGGGAAATACCTGAGAGGAATATTCTGGGAAAGAGACAAGAAATGAGAAAGCAGATGGAGCCTGGGATAGTCTCCTGTCCTGAGGTACGCAGGTCTCTGTTCTGGACCACAAAATGACCAAGACATTTCAGGTCTGTCTCCCTCTATTTGGCAAAGGGGGGCAGGTGCCAGTATACTGTGAGATGGTTCTCTCCAGGAAGCAATAGGAAAAAAGAGGTGACCAGGACATGAAAGGAGCCTGGGCTGCTATACCAGCCATTTGGGACTAGAGGGCAAGACTCCCAAGGCAGAATTAAGGATGGATCAAGGTTTGAGAATCTGGAACCCAAGACAAGGACAAGGGTTGGAACAGGAGCAGGAAACAGCATCATGCCTCCCACACATGGTTCAATCCTTTTATTTTCTTTTTTTCCTTTTCCTCCCTTCCTCCCTTCCTTCCTTTCTCTTTGCTTTGCCTCTGATGCAGGAGATCAGAGTGGGGCCTGAGATCCTACATTTTTACCAAGCTTCCAAGTGGTGCAGAGGCTGTTCCTCTCTGCAGACCACACCTGGAGCACCGAAGTCCCAGAAAACGGCCAGCTCCTTAGGCTCTGTGCCACTTGTCAGATATGTCCAGCTGTAGAAATGTGAAGAGGAGAAAAATGTCAGCCTGCTATTTCCAGAAAAGAATTCATCCCTTCAAACAAAGCCTGAAAGCTCTTGAGGTTATCACTGCAAAAAGAACAAGCAGGAGGAAGGAGAAGCTGAATATTTTTGTTGACAAATTTCATTTCTCTTTTGTGAAGTTTAGCATGATTGTAGAAGTGACCAAAAGCTGGTGTCTAGTACCGCTCCTGCTTTTCCATGGTCTCTCAAATTCCCACCGTGAAGAAAACTTACTCTACTTTATTAAGGCAACATTTCTTCAGGAAATATCCCCCCAAAGGTTTTTCCAAGGGGCTGGTTGCAACTGTGCAAAAAATGAATGTTCTGTGATCAACATAATTAGGAAAACAGTGACTCGACATGAAAATTGAACATGAGATTTTACTGTGGGAATCTTCAGAGCGTGTCCACTGTGAATAATGAAGATGGGAGCACGACACAGCATTTCCTAAGCTTGTTTGAGTGAAGAAATCTGTTTCTCTCTCTTTCTCTCTCTCTCTCTCTCTCTTTCTCTCTCGGGCTCTCCTCCTGTTCTTTTATTAGCAATTAAATAAACGCCAACTACATGAATAAAATGCTGAGGGTGGAGAAGTTCTTTATTTGTTTTAGCGGAGTTTTTTTGGTTTAAGTATTCAATCCTGGTGGCTGGCCAGAGAAATGAGCACTTGTATGCTACTGATGTGGACTGTAATGTGTATGAGCCCCTCACAAAACGCTTTGCAATAATGAAGGAAAAAGGGATAAAAATATTTATAAACTTTTAAACAATATATTAATTTCTATGATTCTATATTGGGATTTTTTTTTATAAATAAGCTCAAGTGAAAAGGTTTTTCTCTCTATAAACCTGTGTGTTATACCCTGGAAAACAAAATGATAAGTCCAAAATGTCTTAAACTATGGAAATGTTCAAATTATCTGTGATGGTGCCATCACAGACGGCATTTGTAATACTACCAAGTCATTAAAAAGTCTATGAAGTAATATAGAAGTGTGCTTCTGTTATTACGGGGAATTGACTGCAAACTCTCGATACAGTTCTTCAGCACTTCCTGTATCTCTGACCATTGCAAATGGCAAGGGATCCCCTTAGAGGCAGGGGCTTTCTTCCCTGCCTCTGAATCCAGGCTGGCCTCATGACTTATGTCAGCAGCAACAAACCGTACCTACCTCTCACGCTTCTGTGCTCTTTCTGTCTCTCTCTGTCTCTCTCTCTTTCTCTTGAAATCTTGATACTACCACACATCCAAATCTAGGCTGGCCTCCTAGAGGATGACAGACCAAGTGTAAGGTAGCTGTGAACCCCCAAAGAAGTTAGATTACTCCACCACAATCACCTGATGGCAGACCTATGAGTAAACGCGGGTGCGAGCAGACCTGAAGAGCCTTCCAGCTAACCTCTGAACTCATTAGCAATCATAGACGGTTCTTATTTTAATCTGATGAGTCTTGGGGTGGCAATAGATAACTGCTAGAGTTATGATGTTATATAAAAGGAAAAAAAGTCACAGAATATCAAATTTATCAACTAACATGAAATACTTATAAAATAATTGTGACAAAAAAAGGAAAATGGTACACATGAAAATTTAATGAATGGTTGTTTTAGGGCAGCAAACCCATTGAAATATTGATACTTTTTTTATCTTTCTACCTTTCTGCATTTCCAAATCTTTTATGATGAGAATGTACAACTTTCATGTTGGCATGTTGTAGGTTCACTTAAAACTAATTACTCAGAAGTCTTATGTGTAGTTGGCATCTGTTGGATACTCTAGAATCAAGACCAGTCCAAGGGAAAGTATAAGTGTTTTAAAAATCATAAAATATCGTAGAACCTATAAGGTGTTATGGTTTTGTATAATGTTATATACTTTCAGAATTGTCAAGTACTCTAAGATGATACAGCTCCTTCTGTTCTAAAATTGGTGGGGTTTTTACATTTTTTTTAATTTGAGGTAAGAATGTAAATATTTACCCTAAAGAACTAACAGAGCAACAACCTGAAAATCTGAGCCAACTTCCTTATCACTAACTAATACAATAGCAATAATGAAAACATTTCCTTCCCGTAGCATATAGCAACCTCTCACCCTCAATAAAGCTAGGCTCTCATCTCCAGTGGTAGCTTTGGAAATGCAGCAAGTATGGAGCAATCCTTGAACTGTTTACAGAGACAGTAAAATGAGGAACATATCCTCTCGGGGTAAAAGCTGTCTTATGATGTATAAAGTAAGTCCCCCTTTCAAAGTACAGCTAAAATGGGGATGGAGACTTTGTAGTTCTCCAGCAACTTTTATCCAAGCATCTGAAAGCATTTTATTGACATACATCTTTAATCTATACAACCTCCAGAGGGTAAGTAGCAAGTTTCACCATTCCTATTTTACAGGTGGAAAACCGAGGCTGAAAGATGGTCAGAAAAGTGTATGTATTAGTTAAATGTCTTTGGTTGTAAGCAATAGAAAGCAATTGTCCAATATAAGGGAAAAAATGTGTGTGTGTGTGTATGTTACATATACCTGTATACATAGAGATGTGATATGGGTAAACACGCAACAATGAAGAAAGGAAACTGGGCAGTTCCAGGGCCTTGAAGCTCCAAGAACAAAAGGAAATTCTCTTCAAAGTGCTGGAGTCTAGATGAAGGAGGTGCAGACGCATCTCATCACCATGTAACTCCATTCAAAAGCAAATTTTCGAGAGAGTTATCTGGCCAACCCTATGAGTCTACACAACATGGCTGAGGAGTAATTCCCCAAAGAAAAATCAAGGGACACCTGGGTGGTTCAGCTGGTGGGGTGACTGCCTTCAGCTCAGGTCATGATCCCAGGGTCCTGGGATAGAGCCCCACATCGGGCTCCCTGTTGAGTGGGCAGCCTGCTTCTCCCTCTCTCTCTGCTGCTCTGCCTGCTTGTGCTCTCTCACTCTCTCTGTCAAATAAATAAATAAAATCTTTAAAAAAAATCAAAAGAAAGAAAATGGATGTTGGACAAATAAACAAACAAAAACTACTTATGCATCCATTATAGGGTGGATAGAAAGAAAAGGAAAGCTCTTATAGATTTCTGCCCACCCATCACTCTGCCCTTCCTGAAATCAACTAGAAGCTTCTGGAAGTCGGGGGGGGTGCATTCTTGAGCCCAACCCATGGCCTGCCACAGAGTTATGATCAATAAGAGGACAGTGAATAGCTGAATGAACACATGAGCCATTTGGTGTCTATGCCGTCCCTGACCAAATACTGAGTAGTGACATTTGTCTCCCACTTCTCTCCCACCCATTTCCACACACTTTAACACCTCGCATCATTTTCTGTTTCCAGGCTCCTTCCCAGTGGACAGTGAGTGCTTTCTGATCCACCCCCCATCCCCTACAGTTGTTTATTCTCAGAGATGTGTTCAATGTTGTCCATCCAGAAGCAGTTATATCTTCAAGCCCGATGCCTCTTCTGCTTCAATTTTCTTACTTGTCAAAAGAAAAAATAATAATAATTCTATCTCATAGGGTTGTTAAGAGGATTAACAGAGTATTTGTAAAGCACTTAGATAGTCCTAACACATAGTAGCCACTGTTAGCTGCCATCATCATCATCATCATCATCATCATCACCATCATCATCATCTTACCATTATTATGGAACACTGCATATTTAATATCAATAACTCCCATTATTGCAGGTTACCCCTAGTGTACCCAATGTTACTCTTATTGTTCTTGCTTAATAAATAAAGAAGCAAAGCTCAGAGAATCTATGTTATCACCCAAGGCCTATCACTATTAGGTAGCATATTTTACTTTTTGCCTCTGAAGCCTGTCTTCTTTCTACTACATCATGGGGCTTCCCAAAAGAAAAGGCAAACAGCTTATTCAAAAACTGTGAGTTTGCTATGGTGGAATTCCAGACACTAAGGAAATGTCCCTCTGGTGACCCATAGTTCACCCTGAATAGGAAACTTTTCCCTGTTTGTGGGGATGATCCATCTATGAGAAATCAACCATTTGCCTTCAGCAAATTTTGAGCTCCTTGAGAGCACAAAGCATAGCTCCTGGCCCCTGGTACTCAAGTCAAGACACTCTATAGTAGAAATACATGTGACATTCTCCAGAATGTTTATATGGTTTGGAACTTTTGGAGAATCTGTTCTTCTGTTCTTCTCCCTGTCTGCCATTTCTTTTTGTCTCTTCCCTGCCTTAGTGAAGAACTCATATAACTTGACTTTGTATATGGTAACCTTTCCTACTCCTCCCTCTCCCTAATCTGGTCTTTTCTCTGAGCCCAGCTTGTCATTCAGACGGCCACTTACACGTTCCATGAGCTATACATACTCAACATGCCTAAAACCATATTTGCCATCTCCACTCACTTCCATCCCTCCACCCACTTCCACACCTCCCTCCTCCTGTAACTCCTGGTCTTTCCAGAATGCATCATCAACCTGACCAGAAACCCCAGGGTCACCTCCTTCCTCTTTCTCATCCTTCCTCCCCAGTCCACACTTCCAGGTCTGGCAGTTCTATCTCTATAAGGATCCTTATACCATCTCTCTAATCTCTATTTCTACCCCCTAAAATCCTCTGTAACATGGGTGAATGCAACAGTCTTTGTTTGGTGTCCTTTAAATCAATTTTTTGCTGATCCAAAGAGATGCTTTGGAGCAGAGATGGACTAGCCATTCACCAAACTGGTTTCCCTTCTTTCAGGGCAAAACCTTGGTAACACCTGCCTGGCTGCCTTGTTGTGAGCTGCTGAGATGTGACTGAGCTAACTGGGTGCTGGAGAGTGAAATATGGATGGGAGTGATGCCTGGCCTAATCCTTAAAAACTTTCTGCAAAAACCTTCTCAGCTTCCTTCCTCAGTCTGCTGGGAATGATGTTAATGGCTTGGAAGCCATTGTTAATGGCTTTGAGACCCTTGTGTTAAAAAGGGCAGATTCAGTGTCAACCTGAGACTCTTAGCAGACTCCTTACTGCCACCAATTGGCTTACACACTTCTGAGAAATAATCTTGTATTGTATTAAACCACTGAGGTTTTAGGATTTATCTGTAATAGAACACAGCATTGCATTAATTAATCTATCATTCTAAAGCTGAAATGTAACCTGCTTAAAATCCTCTGTGATTTCTGCTCATCATCCTTGGGATCTAGTACAGGGTTATCTGACTCAGGACCTGTCAACTTTCTAATCTCATCTTTCACCATTAAGCTCACACATTTTATCTTCCAGCAACACCCAACTACATATAGATCTCCTCATAATGAGTATAGTTCACTCACATTTCCATCTCTTTCTGTCACCCTGATGCTTGGAATACACTCCTTATTTTTTTATCACAAATTTAGTTGATTTTTACCTTGGAGGATCAGTTCAAATACCATATACTCCAGAAAACCTTCCTTGCTTCTTTAGCCCAAGATAAGCCTTCCTCCCTTCAGTGCTTCTCTCTTCCTCAACTTAGACCAAGTTATAGTGAAATCCCTGATTGTGTGGCCATCTAGTCTACTCCATAGACTGTAAGTGAACACCATGAAAAGGGGCCATGGCTTATCCACCATGATATTCCTAGCCCCAAACCTAAAGCCAATGTTCCATATATGCCTACTGGACTGGATCATTCCAGCTGATTCATTTGCAAGACTAGTGGTTCACTTTCTTTGTTCATGAGGATTCTTTGTGATGCAAAAACACCCCCATAAAAACCCTTACTTTTCAAAGAAATTCAATCTCAGTCATCCCCATCTTCAATCATTCCCTTTCATTTGGATAATAGGCTTACTAGACCCAAGAAAATGGTGGGCAGAGAGCAGGCTGGTAAGGAGACCACAGCTTCATTCCCAATTTCTAGTGCTACTATTTGTAACTCCTTGATCAACTATCATGGACCCACCAGAAAGTGGGGGTTGTGCAAGTAGCCACTCTCCCTCTACACCACCCCAATCACAAGGAATATTGCCAGGGCTCTTGAGACCACTGCTCTTAACGTCCAGCCCTCAGATCACCATGAAGGCCATCAACTGTCTTTTAGTTGGAGCAACTCAACAAACATTCCCACAACCCTGGCCTTGACAATATCTGAGAAGACAAAACCATCACATTGATTGGGCTTCCACTCTCTTTGAACCTTGAAGAAGTCCTTCTCTACTTTAGACTATACTTCAATGAGTCTGTATCTTCAAGTAAATTTCATGACACTGAGTTAAAGAAAGGATTGCCCACTTTATTTTTTTTTAGCCCTGAAGCCCAAAAAAATCTATTTATTACCTTCATTAAGGGTAAAGAAAATTCAGATCTTCAATAACACAGAAAGGGACATCTTTCCTTCATTTCTAATGAAATCTACAGTGGCATAAAAAGAGACACAGGTAACTTTCTCCATCATCCTACTATGTGATATTACCCATCATTTCTAACACCTACTATGTGGTTTGTGCAGAGTCTTGTCCTTTGAAAAGCTTATTGCAATGTTGAGAAGATAGATGATTAAATAGAAAAGCACAGTGCAATGAAATGCAGTGAGGGCTGGGCTAGCAGGAATCCCAGGGTGCGTGAGGAATACACAGAGCAGGTTCCTAGCTCAGCCTGGGAAATCAGAAGAGTCAACAGCAGAGTTGAACTTTAGAGACCAAGAGAAGTGGGTCAGATGAAGCAGGGAGGCAGAGGGGGAAAGAAGGTGTGTGTGTGTGTGTATGCATTTTCCATTCCATTTAAACCATAAAAATATTATTTCTCTGGTTAAATAGATGTTAAAGAGAAATTATTAAAGATCTGAAACATGAGAGTGACATGGCAATGGGGCAGGCTGGAGGGATGCCAAACCAGAGGCTGGAGGACCGGTTCTGAGGCTTATTCTCTGCTTCCCTCCAGGATGAGCTGTCTGCTAATTATAACCTGTCTGTGAAGCCACAGGGCCAATGGCCTGTAATGACCCAGCACTAAGGGAGTCCCTGCTTTTGCTGGTACTCCTAATAAGCTGCACTTGACACAAAACTTGGTTTCCAGTCTCTAATTCTTCTTCAACACCCAGAAAACACCTGTGATCTCAGTCCTAGAACATCTGTGACCTGACTTCTAATCCAGGAGTGTCCCTTTGACTAACTAAGGATTCTCTCAAGGTGGGACCAAAGAGGGAGCAATTAGCTAAAAAGGAAAAACCTACAGAGGCATGGAGCTTTCCTTGGCTGAAGGAGTAGGTGTGTGCCAACCACAATGGAGTGGCTTAAAGAAGCATGGTGCTCCTTGACCTTGAAGGATTGGACTTAAATTTATAGTTCTTTCGAGACTGTCAGAAGCCAGGATGACTCATAACCCTGTTTGGCCCCAGGGCAAGGGACAGGTGATAGGGTATGAGTCACAATGGAGAGAAGGACCTGCTTAGCTTGGGGATTGAGAAAGCCATGTAGCAGATGACAATGACAATGGTTGATAGTGATGGGGTCTTCTGGTTTCCTTTAAGACTGGAGCTAACCAGGGATCACAAAAGAAACTATATGGTGGCTTCTAAATGAGACTAGATAATTAGAGGAGAAAAAAAAAAAAACAGGTCAGGAACAGAACTAGACCACGGGAATCAGAACTGCAGGTCTTTTTTAGAAAAATTAATAAAAGAAATATTGTTTTTGTCCTTCCTCCAAAAAAATGCAGCTTGGTAGCACCATGCACTGCAGGAAGAGTTGGAGTGATCCTTGGGACCGGATAGGTCTGTGTAGGACTCCTGCCTGCCACTCCTTACCCTCATAATTTTACAGACAATTTTCCAAATCTCTCCAAGCCTTAGCTTCCTTTTCTGTCACACGAATTTAAGCAGAAGTAATAACGACCATCACTGCTGAACAAGTAATGGGCTTGAGCAGGCAATGGACCAGGTATCTTACTTACATCCTCTCAAATAATCCTCATCTCTGTTTTATAATAATATATTCATTTTAGGGTTGCCAGGAGGATTAAATGAGATAATGCAGGGGCAGGGTCTAGCCTCACTGCCTAGCACAACATAGGGATGAATATGTCCTGTTTTCCTTTTACTCTCTAATGAAGCTTGCCTGACTATCTTGAGCCCTAAATTTTCCCTGGACGTGTTTGCTTGAGTTTAGTTAAATCTGTACATGTCCCCCTTGGGGGGAAAAAATCCCTTTTATTTTGATCACTATCATACTGACCTGTTTGATGTATATTTTTTTTTCCACCATCATTCACTTCACACACACCAGCCTAACTGATTCTGATTTGTAATGTGTGACATCTCAGAACTAGCCCAGGACATAATAGTGTAAAGCCAATCTGCTTCAGCAACAAAGAAATTGGGAATAACATTATGTTTACTTTATCTATTCCTCTGAGACCTTGAGGTTGAAAGGAGACAGCCTGTCTGGCTTTGCTAAACTGAACTTCAGGTTGTACAGATCAAGTCCATTTGGTGGAAGTCACCCTTAAATCCTTGTCATTGGAAGTGGGGACTCCTTAGGTAAGTCTTGTTCCTCACAGGAGATAAGATTATATAATACTTTAAAGCTTCAGCTCCCTAAAAGCAGGAATTGTGGCCTTGCTCTTGCTGAATTCTCCATGAGTATAGAAATTGCTTCACAATTAGCTGACAAATGGAGGCAGGATCAGGAGAGAGGACTGAATTTCAACTAAAGACCAGAACTGCTGACTTCTGTCTGCCCTGGAGTAGAGAGATGTCAGAAGAGCACTGGCTTCAAAATCAGACAGTACTTAGGTGAAATCCAAGCTCTGTCACTGACTGACCTTGGACAAGGCACATCACCTCTTGGAGCCTTCATTCCCTCACCTTTTTTTTTTTTTTAACTTTTATTTAAATTCCAGCTAGTTAACCTACAGGGTAATATGAGTTTTGAGTGTGCAATATAGTGATTCAACACTTCCATGTATCAGCCGGTACTCATCACAAGTGCCCTCCTTAAACCCCTTCACCTATTTCCCCCACCCTCCACCCGCTTCCCCTCTGGTAACCAGCAGTGAGTTCTCAAGAGTTAACAGTCAGTTTCGGGGGCCTGGGTGGCTCAGTTGGTTAAGTGACTGCCTTTGGCTTGGGTCATGATCCTGGAATCCCAGGATTGAGTCCCACGTTGGGCTCCCTGCTCAGAAGGGAGTCTGCTTCTCCTGCTGACCTCTCTCCTTTCATGCTCTCTCTCTTTCTCAAATAAATAAATAAAATCTTTAACAACAACGACAAAAAAGAATTAAGAGTCAGTTTCTTGGTTTGCCTCTCTCTCTCTCCCTGTTTTTGTCCCTTTGCTCATTTGTTTTGTTTCTTAATTTCCACATATGAATGAAATCGTGTGGTATTTTTCTTTCTCTGACTGATTTATTTCACTTAATGTAATACTCTCTAGCCCCACCCATGTCATGGCAAATGGCAAGATTTCAGTTTTATATGACTGAGGAATATTCCAACATCCCATTATATATATGCATGCCACATCGATCTTTCTTTCCTCTCAGATCTAGGGTTAGTGTCCGTGTTAGGGCTAAGGTTAGGGTATGTGCCTGGTATGCTGAAGTTCCGAGACCTCTCCAAAGAATAAAACCTTAGACTTTTGCTGGGGTGAAAACAGACATGGCAGCATCATTTCCTCATCTTTGTACTGGGATACCAATTTGTGTTATACAGGACTATGTCATCTGTGTGTAATTCTCTCTCTCCCTCCCTCAGTCCATCTGTGGATAGATAAGACCCTGTAAGAAATTTTATTCCTTCAGTGAAGAAGAAGTCTATTTCTCTCCATCATCATCTTCTTCATCATCATCATCACCTTCTTCACCTTCACCTCATCTTGTGTTCATTTGGGTAGCACTTTACAGAGTTCTATGCCTGTTCACATGCTCCCTCAGGCAAAGTCTGATGATGGTCAGCTTAGGCAGACAGGATAGGACAGTGGTTAAGAACTCGACCTCCTGAACGAGAAAGCCTGTACTTGTCTCTTGGTTCTGCAAAGAATTAGTTTTTGACCTGGGAAATTAGTAAAGTTTTTTGTGCCTCAGTGGCCCCATGTGAAAAATGAAGACACCAATAACATTTACCTCTTATAGTTGTTAATTGTTGATATAAGTTAAGCACTTAGAATGGTCTCTGGCTCATAATAAATTCTTACTGAATCTTATTTCACATTGCTATTGTTGAACTCATTTTACAGAAGACCAAACAGGTTCACAGAAGCTGTGACTTGCCCAAAGTCACAGAGCAAGGAGGCAAACAGAGCTTCTGCCCCAGCAGTGATCTCTTCCTGGTCCACCATACTGCAAAGGAATTGGAGAAGGAGGGGAAGGTTCACTGTGAGGCCTGTGAACAGCTCTGGAAAGCCGAGCCACATACAGACCTTAGATGGGATTGCTTTTGAGTTCCTGGAACACAAAACTCATCTTAATCCATTCCATATTCCCAGTGCCCAGCAGCAAGTCTGGGCCAAGGTAAGCACTAAGGGAATATTTGCAGAAACTGATAAAGAAATTGATGAGGAAAACTGGGGATGAGAAAAATAACAGTATCAAGACTTCTGAACTATGATGAATGAGCCAGGTCCAGACAGTGGGGGTAATCTAGATTTCTAGGGAAAGAGGGACAGGCAGCCCTGACCCCAAGAAAATGCCACTCAGTTGCAATGTCTTCAAAAGAGAAGGAGATGCCGTTCTTGGTTTTGGAAAATGGGTCCATTATGGGATACATCCAGGAAGAGGGAAATATATGGCCAGACTTATGGCTCTCTACAAGGCCTCACCTTTGAATAATCCTCCCTACACACACTTCCACTCAAGCCTAGATATGGCTTGTTAGAAACTGAGCAGAAGTCAAATGGTTGATTAAGAAGAGCAACTGCCAAAGTTGACCTAGTGAGAAGAGTCTTTCATGGAAACACCTAACTTCTCTTATGCTAATAATAATCACATCTGTGCTTCATAAGACATTTTCCTGTGTGTGATCCCACTGAAACCCCTCAAGGCTGCTTCAAAGTAGGAAAGGCATCATCTATTATCCCCATTTCACAGATGTGAACACTGAGACCCAGAGAGCACAAGACATGCGCAGGGTCACGCAGAGAGTTAGGATCAGAAATAGGCCCTGACATAAGAATGAAATCCATACCCTGGCCTCCCCACTCAATTCGCCTAGGTTCTGGATATACATATAGCAAATCCAAAAGCCAGTTCCCTCCTCTAACCTCATACCCCACCTTCCCATCCCACCATTTAGGTGTAAGGATCAGGGAAAGACACTGGGTCTCTGAGTCTCTCAGGGTTGGAGGAGGTCTTGCTACCACCACAGCTGTCATGGCCCTTCATAAGCCCTTGGGCCATCTGAGTCATTGAAGTGATCACAGGAGGATGAACTCTGGTAACTGCTTAGATTCAAATCCACATAGGCCTCATACTGATTGTATGGCCTTGGGCAACTTACTCAATCTCTCAGGGGTTCCATTCGGGTTTTATAATAGAGAAAATCAGAGGAGATTTTAGCTCTATTTAAAGATTTCTCTGAACAATTGGAACTTTCCATGTTGGATCAGCCTGCCCTGTCAGGTAATAAGCTCCCCATCACCAGAAGTTTACAAGAAGACTGGTACACACAAGCATCTACTCTTGGGAAGGATGCTATAAGAATGAAGCAACTCCTACAAGATATGTGGGCACGCCCACTCATTCCCACACTACCAACTACATCAGAATTATCCAAGGGACGTTTGAAAATGCAGGTCCCGGGGCACCTGGGTGGCTCAGTGAGTTAAAGCCTCTGTCTTCAGCTCGGGTCATGATCCCAGGGTCCTGGGATTGAATCTCTGCTGAGCAAAGAGCCTGCCTTCTCCTCTCTCTCTGCCTGCCTCTGCCTACTTGTGATCTCTGTATCTGTCAAGAAAGAAAGAAAGAAAGAAAGAAAGAAAGAAAGAAAGAAAGAAAGAAGAAAAGAAAAGAAGAAAAGAAAAGAAAAGAAAAGAAAAGAAAAGAAAAGAAAAGAAAAGAAAAGAAAAGAAAAAGAAAAGAAAAGAAAAATGCAGGTCCCTTAGCTCCACCCCTGGGTATTCTGACTGCAAACATGTCAGATATAGCTCAGAAACCTGGATTTGTCTTACAAGTATCCAGGTATGTCCGTTTGCTAGGGCTGTCATAGCAAAGTAACACAAACTGTATGGGTTAACCGAAAAGAAACTCATTGTCTTCCATTTCGGGATCCCAGAAATCTGAGATGGAGGTATTAGTAAGGTTGGTTTCTACTGAGGGTGTTAGGACAAATCTTCATGGCTCTCTCTGAACTTCCAATGGTTTACTGACAATATTTGTCATGCCTTTTCTTATAGATGCATCACTCCAATCTCTGCCTTCATCATCGCACAGCATTATGCCTGTATGCATGTCTACCTCTGTGTCCAAATGCCCCCTTTTTATAAGTCGTATTAGATTAATGCCCACCCTAATAACACTGATCATGTGCAAAGACCCTATCTCCAAACGAGTTCTCATTCACAGGTACTGGGGGTTAGGACTTTCAACATCTTTTTCGAGGACACAATTCAACCCATAACTCCAGGTGATTCTAATGCACAGCCAGGGGTAAGAACAAGTGGACCACAGCTTTTCAAATGGCTTGTGCATATAACCCCTTGGGAATCCTGAATTGCAGCAGCTTCCGATTCAGTGGAGCTGGAGAACCTGAGATTCTACTTTTTGAACAGGAGTTACTGTCATTGCAGGTCCAAGGACTGGTGCTTTTGGTGAGGTCATTCCCAACACAAGATTCCCAGGAAATCCACAAAGGATTACCAAGCAAATAGAAGTTCTTTGCTTCATTTCTCTTGTGACAAGGATTGCTTTCTTCTTCTTTTCCAGTCTCGAAGTGAGTGCACAGGAAAGACCTGCCCCTATAACTCTATGTTCATCCTGTCTGTTGGGAGGGAGTAGCCTGGTGGGAGCACGCATCCTAGGGTAGGAAGAAAGGATAGGGCTGCCAAATTCTGGAAAAAGTTCTCCTCATTCCCATGACCCCTCCCGCCATTTAATTTTACAAATCCGGAGTTATTTTGTGGTTCCAGTTGAGTTGTTTTGTACCATCCCCCGCCCTTAGCCCTACCCCCAATCTCAACACCACCATCTGTTAAATACAGCCTGAGCCGGCGCTGGGTGCACCTTGCTCCCATGAACGGACTGCGGCCTGGTCACCTGCGCTGGTTGGCCCAGCGGAGCCAGAGACTCCGGAGCCAGTGTGGCCAACCCTCCGCCACCAGAAGCCCACCCTCCGCACTGGTGTCAAGCCCCGAGGCGGGCCTGGGAAGGTGCGCCCCGCCCCGCACGCGCGGCCCCGCCCGCCCCGGGGGTGAGCGCATCCCATCCTGGTGGGACAAGCCTGGCCGGGCACAAAGGCGACAGCTGCGCGCCAGGGCCGAAGAGGCCACAGCCAGAGGGGCAGCCGCCCGCGCCTTGCAGCCGCCTTAATTTATTTATAGATGCGTTGACTCTTTATGTGGCCTAGTTAAGGACGCCTTTCCATAAATACATAGAAACGGATGTTATTCTAGAACCCACCAATAATAGACACAGCTGTAGAGACTGTTGCTGGATTAACAGCCCCACCTCCCTCTCTGCACCCCCTCCCACCAAAATAGAAAATCAAGTTTAAAATGCACGTGGAATTCTTTTTTTTTTTTTTTAAGTGTTTGCATGCAAGAGGGAAATTCTGTTTACAATGAGATGTTTCTTTGAGAGCAAAGACAGAATTTCTTAGGAAACAGAAAATCGGGAGCTAAGGCTACATCTTTACCAAACCAAAGACACAGCTCTCACCTTCCCCTCCCAGGACTGTGATATCTGGGTTCTCTGCTTTCATCCTTAACCCTGAACATCTGTTTAACCCAAACATAATCCTCTTGTTCCAGAGGCCACACACGGTTTATTTCTTTGCAAAAATATGATTTGCCAAATACAATTCTGGTCATTTCCTATGCGGTTCATTTTTGGGGGTGCTGGCCCAGTCAGGGCTCTTTGGAGTCAAGGGGCCCAGAAAGAATGAAATCATTACAGAGCTGTGGAGGAGTCCTCAGCCCTTATGCCTTTGTGATTTCTCCCAGTTCCTTCTACAGACCCGTAATTCTATTACCCAGCTGTAATTTGGCTCTGTGTCTCTCCAGCATTCTTTCCTTTCTTCAGCCCCCTTTCTTTTTAATCGATTGATTCATCTGTAATTGGATTTTCTCTGGCTCTTACCAGCTATTAAAAGTAACTGTATGTGTGTATGTGGGTGAGTGTGCTTTCTAACTAGGCCACACTTTCGAATGCCCTGCAATCCTGAATTGTTTTGGGGTTTCTTAGTATGAATTCAATTCCCCCAGTTTCTTTTGATGCAGCTGGGAGTAGCAGAGAACACAAGGTTTGGAAGCTGATGAAACCATACCGTGTTTTGTTTAGTTTTGTGTAAGGCTGACATTTATTGAGCTCATACTATGTGCCAGACGTTCTCTGAAGCACTTTACAAGCATTGATAACTCTCACCACATCCTTTTAGGGTAGTTCCTGTCATTACTCCATTTTGGAGTAATGGAGACAGGAGGAGGTTAAGTAACCGGCCCAAGGCTATGCAATGAGCTAATGGCAGAGCTGTTGACCATGATGCAATTTTCCTCAATTCCGTCCCTACATATCTGTCTGGGTTTCAGCATGGCTTCTTTTTTTCTGTCTCACTCTCCACATCTGTAAAATGAGTAAGAGTCGGTATCCCTTGCAAGACAATTTGCAGAACGTACTGAGAATACAGTGCCTGACTAGCTGGGGCTCAAACACACAGTGGGTCCCAGTAATTTCCGTGCTATGGATGAGACCAAGGACTAAATAAAGGAATCCGGTGAGCACGGACAGCAGGAATAGAGGCTTGGAGGCTTGCTTACTACACCATCATAGTCTCTGCTTTGGACAAACAACCAGAAACTAAACAGATCATTTTGTAAAATCACTATAAAGATTCTGTCGCTGGCATGTGTTTCCTCTTTCTAGTCCTCTGTTTTCCCCAGTGTAAAATAATGGGGTAGGGTTAGCTGAACACCACTGCCTCTTCTGTAAAGACCTCAGGGGACAGGCTCAGTGCTGTCACCTCAAGGCTGAACCAACCCTTCCACAGCAATCTTGAAGCACATGAGCACACTTAACAGTTTCATTTCATACTTCATGCAATGGGGAAACTGAACCACAGAGTAGTTAAGTAATTTGCCCATAGTGGCAAGGTAAGTGGCAGAACCAAGACCCAAACCACACTCTCTCCACTAAGGCACAGGACTCCCCCAGTTGTTTCTAAGTGTAGGATCTCAGGAAAGATCTGCAGAACTTGGCTTTGGCATTGAGACAGGGTGGGGCAGGGTGTGCAGGGAGTGTGAGTCAAGCTCTGGGAAGGGATAAATTACTGAGGGACAATGGACTGGCCAAACTGATTCCAGAATAACTTGTTGCTTGACCATCATTAGGTTGTGTAATACTTCCAACCTCCATTTTTTAAACAATCCTATGGGTGATTTCACAAGTTGTTGAATGAAATAATGCATATGAAATACTTAGCACGGCACCTGGTCCTCAAAGATGCATGACTTCCTAATTTATGGGAGTCATTATAATAATTATCATTATTGTTACTGGAATGAATTTTGAATTTTTAAATATGGTCTACATATACAAATGTATGTAAGGTTTTTAAAATATAGTTACCAAATTCCTTTTATATCAGATTAAGTTCTATCTTTTGAAATCAAATTTTAAAAATCCCTCCTAGAAACTGAGAACAGAATTGGTTCCAGCCCATGCTCTTCTGCCTGCCCTCTTTCTACAAGGTCCTAATGCTGCTCAGAGAGACACAAAACAAAACACAGCTTTGTCACTCTAGGAGGGGGAGTCAGGAATCAGCCTCTGCTGTGAAACTGCGGAGTAATAGAATTTCACAACTTCCAACGACTGGCAAACTCCACAGGCAGTATTTGCAAAAGCAGTTTTGCAATGACCACACTCGGGAAATCCCCAAAGAATGTTTATAAATTCCGCAGATTTTGAGATTTAATTCTAAATTTTCCCAAAACCACATCATCCAAAAATGTAACACTCATTTTCAAATTAAAATAGTGTCTGTATATTACTTCTAACATAGCTCAGAAATATAATTTAATTGGAACAAAATTTCCAGAGTGATCATTACAGTATTGTCTGAAGACATATGTAGTCATAAGCAATGTATAAATGCAATAGTGAGGAAGCGGTTCAATCACTTATGCCATCTCTACAGTACTAGCTACTACCAGCCAGGGGCTAGAGGAAGGAGGGCACAGGGAGTCACTGCAAACGGATAAAGAGAGTTCTTTTGGGGGTGATGGAAGTGTTCTTGAATCAGAAACAGTTAGGATTGTCCAAACTTGTCCCTAAAAACCACTGAATTAATTGTACACTTTAAAAGGGTGAATTTCATAGTATGTGAATTATCCCAATTTAAAAAAAAGGTAATATAAAAAGATGAGTAGAATTCTTTGCTAATTGAGTCACTAATAGAAAATCTGGGAAAAAATTATGTTCTAGAACTATGCCTATTGACATAGATTAATAACTATACTTATAGAATAAGATTCAAAATATCAAGTCGGGAGAAAAAAAACCATGTCCCAGGAGACCAGGTGACCTATTTTGATGAAAAAAATGATATATGTGTATATGTGTTTAGGGGGATGTAGAAGAACAGATATCCAAATGATTAACTGGTCATTTCTGGAATTATAGGTGGTTTTATTTCCTTTTTGCCTCTCTGGGGATATATATATATATATTTTTTTTTCTTTTAATAAAGGGTGGGAAAAGAAGAAAACAATAATTCTGGGGGAAGGGGTAGGATAGATGACAGATGGAGACATTTTATTTTATGACTTCAACTAACCCAAAGTGAAGAAGTTTCTAGGATGTTTTAGTTTCCGGTAAGCCCCACAAGATGTGCTGTGTCAGAAAGCAGCCACCAGCTACCAGCAACACAATGGCAAACAACAAACAATGCTTCAGTGTTTCTGAGTTGACCGCCCTCCCCCATCTCTTTCATTTTGATTTACAAAATGCAGGGACTGTTCTCCTGATAGAAGTTCCAACCAAAGCCAAGTTCACTTATCAGCTGCTTTTTTGATAAACATAACTAAATGTCATCTATTATCAAAGAGACCTTATTTGGCTTGTTATGAGTGATTTTTTTTAGTTGGTTGGTTCTATTTTACTGACATCACGTAAACAGTCATACCTATTGAGAAGGAGAGGAGAAGAAAACTATTTTCAGAGTGCCAACCACGTGTCAGATGATGTGTCAGGTGTGTTTCAGACCATATTGTGTTGACAGTGATATTTACTTAACCCCAACAAAGGACCCACGAGAGGATTGGTGTGACCTGCTCTGTTGGAGGCAGAGAGAGGCTGGTTGACCAGCCTGAGGCTCCCCAGCTGGTGGGTGGCTAAGCAGGATCAGAATGCCTGTGTCTGACCCCCAAGACTCATGTTCCAATCCTCTACAAACCTCCCCTGCCCTTGGTCCCACAAGGTCCTTGTAGCCAAGTAATTATCAAACTGAAACATAGATTTCTGAAATGGCTTCTTTGAAATAAAATTGATCAGCTGCCAGACCACTCACTTACTAAATTGCTAGCCATCAGCCCTGACCTTCGTCATTGAGGATGAAGTGTCTGCCTCCCCCAAACATGCACCCACTCCATGTGCTGTAAACATCATCTGGAGGGGGAAAGGAAGACAGGGGAGTGGGGCAAGCAAGCCTTTCTCTCTGCTGCTACTCCACCCACCCAGGGCTCCCCCGGCCCCAGCCCTGCAGTTGGTCCCATTATCGCTTCCACCCCAGCTAATTATAGTCACTGATTACCTAACAGCAAGCCCCACTGTCACCTGCTTTGGCCTGACGGATTATGCCATCTGGGCCACGTGGCCAGGGTCCGAGAGCCGCAAGAGGTCACAGAGAGGGGCAAATGGCTCTGAATGGGAAGAAATGTGTTTACAGCCCTGACAGCTGACTGGGCCATTAAAGGGGCTTTAGCTGTGTGTTCCCAGCTGAAACCCCTCTCTAGGGGCCTCGCTATTAGCTAAATGGGATGTGGCTGCATGGATCGCTCCGTTTCCAAATGTGGACATGCTAGGGGACGGATGCATGCTTTCCT
Organism: Martes martes; assembly: GCF_963455335.1. NCBI lineage: Eukaryota > Metazoa > Chordata > Mammalia > Carnivora > Mustelidae > Martes > Martes martes. The sequence continues at coordinate 149,686,579 of NC_137889.1, forward strand.
AAAAAGGAAAAGAAAAAGGGCTTAGAAACCAGGGGGCTCACAGTTGTTTGGGGTCCTTGTTGAAAGGGCATCAGCACATGCCTGCCAAGGCCATGCTCTGTGGCCGGCAGTATTCAAATACATGTTCCACTTCCTGTGTTCACGCACCTTAAATTAACGCGTCCATAAAACACACTTTATGACATGAGAGAAACTCTGTAAGGCGACTTCCTTTTCATTAAGAACTTAGTGTCCTTCATAGCAGGGTATCTATCTCAAACTTGAATACTCTTGCGTATGACCTGGGAATCTTATCACAGGACAGATTCTGAATCTGTGGATTGGGGTTGGGGGAGGAGCAGGGGAGTGCAGAGTCTGTATTCCTAAGGCGTGCCTAGAAGCTGATGCCACCGGTCCGTGGACGATACTTTATGTAGCAAGGAACTAGTTAGTTATCGAATGACATTAAATTACCGAATTAACATTGCACCAAAAAACCCTATAAAATAGTATTTCCCAAACTGTAGCACAGAACACGACTCAGCTAAAGAGGCTGCCTCCACACCAACAGGTTCTTAGTGGAATAAGAATTCCGCTTATTCTAGTGGTGAGAATCACTCCATACTCGGCATCCCCCTGAGAATGCCAATATGTCATTAGCATATCGGAGCCACAGAAGCCTGCAGTGATCTGTTCCACTTTAGATGTGAACAGTTTGCACTCTACTAAAAGTTTGGTGCTTTATGCCCTAGTTTTTGTTGCAACCCTCACTGAAGATTTTATATTATCCCGATTGCTTAACCTGTCCATAAATTTCTTGATTTGAAAAATGCCTTCTCAGCCAGACAGTTATTCACATGAAACCACACACACGCACGCAAGGAAGGCTCTCAGACTGTGGAGTAATGCTTGTATGAGGTTCCACCATGAGATGAGGCATTGTGACACTTTGTTTCTTCTGCAGCTTCTGAGCCCAGTGACCACAGCTTACCTAGCTTCCTCTACTCCCAGGTTGACAAGGAAGAAATGGATGAGGAAAAACTAAAGGATAAGCCCCAGTGGGACCATGAGGACTGCACAGGGTGGTGGTCTGGAGGCCGGAAGACAAAAGCCAGCAGTCAGTGAAAATGGAGCTTCAAGACTGATTTGCTTAAGATTTAACTTAAAAAAAAAAAAAAAAAAAAAAAAGTTTATCAAATACTTTCTAAAAGCATTTTTACTAACATCATAAAATGCTCACCATATAATATTAAATAAAAAATAAAAGACACCAAAATGGAAGACACAGTGTAATCACAACTTGTATATGTCTGTGTGGGCAGCATGTATATGTAGGGGTGTATATGTATACACAAGCACGAGTGTGTGAGTGTGTAACTACACACATGACTTTGAAAGAGAAGAGAGAATCTTAAAGAATGTTTGCTTTGGAGTCAAGCAACATTAGGTTCCAATTGCAACTGATCCAAGTTTCTTAACCTTTGGTTTATATCTTCTGTGAGATGAAGCTGAAAATTCCCACCTCAGGTTTATGTCGGAATTAAATGAGATAATGTCTGCCAACCACTTAGCACATTGCTTGGCTCAAATGAAACACCAAATGGGAGTTATGAATGTATCAATCATAAAATGGTAAAATATGGGGCACCTGGGTAGCTCAGTCGGTTAAACATCTGTCTTCATCTCAGGTTATGATCCCAGGGTCCTGGAATTGAACCCCACATTGGCAGGACGCCTGCTTCTCCCTCTCCCACCCCCTCTCTCGTGTTCCCTCTCTCGATGGCTCTCTCTTCGTCAAATAAATAAATAAAATCTTAAAAAAAAAAAAAAGAAAGAAATAAAAATGGTGGAAAAAGACACACAAAATGTTAATAAGGGATCATCTCTGGGTGATGAGGTAGAAATTATTTTAATTTTCTTCTTTGTACATTTCTGAATTATCCAAAATTATTCAAAGAACAAACACCACTTTAAAATTTAAAAAAATTATATAATAAAGCTTTATGAAGTAAAATGTTAACTGTAGCTTCCTCTGGTTGGCAAATGTGGCTCATTTTTATTTTCTTCTTTATACTTTCAGCATTTGAAATTGTCCACAGCTCAATAGTTTTAGTAATATTTGAATATGAAAGCCATGCCCACCCATTTTTAACATATTGGCAAAATACAGAAAAATCCTGGAAAGAAAGAAAATATCACTTACAGTGTCATAATTTCTCCATCTTTGTTACTCTTCGTTTAAATTTATAAAATACAGATTCACATCTAAATGAATGGTCCCCTAGAATTGTTCAATGCATAATATGGACAGCCATATTCAATAGTCCTGAAATAGCATCCCCATACACTTCTGAATCCACTCTCCAGAAGTCATTAATATGAATTCTTCCAGTATATGTATACCTACATATATATGTATATATGCACACACATATATCTATACATCCATACATGATCATATGATTAGGTACAAATGTCTTTATGAGAAAATTCAAGAAAGTTTTTAGAGGCCACTTAAATGTAATAGATATATCAGGATGCCTGGGTGGCTCAGTCAGTTGGGTGTCTGCCTTTGGCTCAGGTCGTGATGCTGGGGTCCTGGGATCAAGTCCCACGTCGGGCTCCTTGCTCAGCGGGGAGACTGCTGCTCCCTCTGCCTCTGCTGCTCCCCTTGCTTGTTTTCTCTCTCTCTCTCTCTGACAAATAAATAAATAAAATCTTTTTAAAAGATAATAAATCAACGTAATAGATATAATTAGTCCCCAAGATCAGTTCTAAAGAGGTAGGCACCTTCTCCATGTGTGAACTCACTTGAGCAAATATGCTTTAAGTATCTATGCTATTCCAGGTCCTATACTATTTACTGAGGAAGCAAAAATGAGGAAGACACAGGCTCTCTGGTCTCAGCAAGCTTCTGGTCTATCATGGAATTGTTTATACAGTAGCCCCCCATGACCAGAGGTTTCAGGTCCCCACAGTCAGCTGCTGCAGATGATCCTCCTGACATAATTAATGTAAGAAGGTCAACAGTAACCTACCACTACCTCACAGCACCTGCAAAACTCACCCCCTTTCATTTCAACATGCATGGTATTTTATCATCTCACATCATCACAAGAAGGATGATATTTTAAGACAATGATCACATTCACATACATTTTATTACAGTACATCATTATAATTGTTCTATTTTATTATTAGTTACTGTTAATTTCTTACTGTGCCTAATGTTTGAATTAAACTTGATCCGAGGTCTGTATGTATGGGAACAAACATAGTATGTGTAGTGTTTGGTACCACCTGCAGTTTCAGACATCCACGGGGGGCTTGGGGATATATCCCCCATGGATAGGGGCAAGTCCTGAATTAGAAGTGTGTGCTGTGTTGTGTGGCAAATACAACAGTGGGAGCTGATCACAGGTCCAGAGGCAGTAAAGAAGAAATCACAAGTCCCATCTTCAGCCAGGATTCTGGAAGACCTCCCAGGAAAGATGCATCTCACCTGCATCTAGAAGGCTATGGGCTCAGGTTCCTCTCACGCCCACACATCCTCTAGTTCCCCAACTTCCATCATGTCCAGGCAGGTTTCTAGTCCTGAGCTGGAATATGTTCCCACGCTTCCACTTCTGGGAAAACCCTACTCATCTTTCAAAACTTCAGGAGTTACTTCCTGGAAGCCTCCCCTCACTACCCTGCATGGAGGGGGTGTCCCTTCTCTCTGCACATGTGTCTTTAACATACATTTACCTAAATGACTGATGAGACTGGGAGTCAGCATTTTGCCTTATTTATCTTTCAGTGATGGGGAAGGACTGAATAGTACACCCAGTATGCAGCCCCTGTTAAATGTCTTCTTCTTCAAAAACAACATACAAAACAGTGCTAGAGTAATGCCATGTCAGACCCATAACACACATGGCTCCTGAAAGAAGAAAGAACACACATGGGGCATCTAGGTGGCTCAGAGGATTAAGCCTCTGCCTTCGGCTCAGGTCATGATCCTGGGGCCCTGGAATGAAGCCTCGTATCAGGCTCTCTGTTCAGCAGGGAGCCTGCTTTCCCCCTCTCTCTCTGCCTGCCCCTCTGCCTACTTGTGATCTCTCTGTCAAATAAATAAATAAAATCTTAAAAGAAAAAAAAAAAAAAGAACACACACATGTGCAGCCCCTGGGTGGCTCAGTCAGTTGAGCATCTGACTCGTGATTTTGGCTCAGGTCATGAGCTCAGGGTCGTGAAATCGAGCCCTGCGTCAGGCTCTGTGTTCAGTGGGGAGTCTGCTTGAGATGCTCTCTCTCCCTCTGCCCCTTCCCCTCACTCTCTCTCTAATAACAAATACATCTTTTTTTTTTTTTTTTAAGAGCACATAGCATAGAATACTGTTCCTCTGACCTGCATAATTAGAAAACAGGCTTCCTCTGGGAACACACAGTTCATTGGGCTGCAACTTCACACACAGACAGGACCTTTGTGCTTTTTAAGGACAAAGTCCTCCAGGTTCAAGCCACTCTGGACCAGCAAAGCAGAGGCTGGATTTCAGCCCTGACTCATTCAGCTGCACGTGCTCTCCTCTTTCAGTCCTGCAGCACTGCTTAGGGCAGCCCTACTGATCCATGGATGAACCAGAGCTATGTCTTCCCAAGAAGGAGCTGAGAGTCTGTTCAATTCAACAATCAAGTAAACCCACATTGCGAGCGGCTGCTTATAAAATGTAGAGTAAATGAGTAAGTGAATGAAAATTAAAGAAAAGTAAAAATAGCTGAATTTTCTCAGATTGATTCTGCTGGTATTTGGTGAAGTCCTACTATGTGTTTGTTTTGTGCTGTCGGATCCACTTAGATCAAATCCTCCCATGGAAGATTCTAATTCCTTCTCTTCCTGGCTAAAGGCTATGGAGGCCCCTGACTTGTTTCGAACAGGTGGAGTGTACTGGTACAAGGGACCTGAAGAGCAAATCAGCATCGAGAGGGCTTTTTCTTTCAGGTGCTGTTATGGAAACTGACTCAACCCTTCTGTTGGCCAGGATGCTCATCAGATGCCCCTCTCTCTCCTCTCTCTGCTTTTAAATAAAGCCTTTACTACACATGCACACCACTCTAACTCCAGTGGGAGCAGTGATTAGTGGCCTGATCTTACCCCAGCGTTTTGTTGTTGTTGTTGTTGTTTTAAGATTTTATTCATTTATTTGACAGAGAGAGAGAGAGTGAGAGAGAGACCACAGCAGGAGGAGCAGCAGGCAGAGGGACAGGGAGAAGCAGGCTCTCCGCCAAGCAGAGAGCCCAGTGAGGGGCTCAATCCCAGGACACCAAGATCATGACCCAAGCCAAAGAAAGATGCTTAACCCATGAGCCACCCAGGTGCCCTGGATCTTACCCCACTGTTACCCACAGCACTGTGTACATGGTAGGCACTCAAATGTCCTCAAAGAGTATTTCCATGCTATTAAAACTCTTGTTTGATTGGGTGGGTTGCATGAGCCAGTCATTGGGTGTGACAAACAGAAAAATCCCAGGCAGAAAGCTGCCCCGGGAAGCTGCAAGAGGTGCCCATGGCTATCCCACCAGTGGGGCAAGGCCTGGTCTGAGACCTGAGGTTCCTGAGCCTAACAGAGGGCTCTTTAAGTACCACAGAGCCCTCTGGTCACCCAGGCACTGGGAAGTGCCTCTGAGGTCCCCAGACATCAGTAACAGCAGAATCAGCAATGTCATTAAAACGCAAATTATAGCCCAAGGTGGTTTTAAATACCTGTGGGACCAGGCCTTTGCTTTACAATTACACTGCCCCTGCTTCTATCCCAAGTCAGAATTTTTGTAAAAGCGTCCTCACTGGGTGTTCCTTCCCCCTGGTCACCCACCCCAAATTTTGTATTTTTTTTTTCTCCCCCAAAGAACACGGAATCAGACCAGCCTTTGCTGGAAGGTGATCAGTGTCTCTCAGACCATCCGTCAGATGCTTCTCAGCCTGGCTTTGGAGAGCCTTTTGTAACTGACCTCCCCCCAACATTCCCAGCCCTTTGCACATTCTTCCAACAGGCCTCCCCCCAGATTCTCTTCTTCCACCAGAGTCAAAGGGAGGCTTTCTTTCCCCTGCTGACATACCTGAGGCTTTCCCTTCTGCCAATCCTACTCTAGTGATGTCCTTGCTCAGAACGGGCTCTCCTCTCTCTAGGTGCAAATCTTTTTTTATCCTCTGAAATGTAACAGTGAAGCCTTCTTGGACCCTTGAAATTGAAATTGCTGTACTGTTTCTGACTTCCCACAGCACCTTTGAAATTTACTTTGGATAGGACACTTAGCAGATCTCTCTTCAGCAGAAACTCATCTCTCTGGGCACAATCACATCTCAGGGAGATATAAGTTCTTTCCGCCTAAGAACCACATCTTTGACAAAACATGGTAGGCAAAATCTCAGACCCTGGAGTCATAGACCTAATTCTAACCCTTTAACTGCCTTTAATTGTCTGGCCTGGAGTTAATTTACTTTCCTTTCCAGTTTTCTTATCTGCAAAAGGGGCATAATAATAACTGTGATATGGGGTTACTATGGGGTTTATAAAGAATGCAGATTGAGGGGCTCCTGAGTGGCTCAGTCAGTGAAACATGTGATTCTTGATCTTGGGGTTATGAGTTCAAGGTCCATGCTGGGTGCAGAGATTACTTAAAAGTAAAAACCTTAATTAAAAAAAAAAAAAAAAAGGGAATGCAGATTGAGCAAAGAGAAAGTACCCGGCATAGCAAATGTTCAGTAAACATCAGTTACTGCTATCATGTGAGAGGGTGGGATGTTTCAGGGAGTTACTGTGGTTCAGTGGCAGGTGGAGATTTCTTTGTGAGTGGAGCAGAGAAGTTGTACAGATAAGGTTGGAGAGTTAAGCCAGGCCCACGTGTTGAAAGGCACTCTAAGCCAGGTGAAGGAGTATGGTTGTACCAGGAGGACAAGAGTACTCATGGAAGGGTTTTAAGCAGGGGCAGGACTAATCTGATTTACCTCTTGAAGTCTTCCCTGGCTCCCATGGAGAGAGTGATGTAGAGATTAGGTAAAGTCAGAAAAACAAGTTAGAAGACCATTAGAGTCGCCCTAGTGAGGGCTGCTGAGTGTCAGATGGTGGCCCTGCATGATTTGTGAAATGCATTCAATCCAGAAGCTAGTCGTTCAGTGTGCGAGGTGAGTGAATCCTAGTCCCTGACTGCCAGAAGCTACAGTCTACTGCGGGGAGGCAGAGAGATAACTAAGGATGTGCAGTCAATGCAGAATAATGGTAAAAGGAATAGGGACCCCTTGGAAACAAGGAGAGAGAAGCACCATCTGCAGCTGACAGGGAGGGAAATGCTCGAGGAAGATTTTAGGGAGGACATGCCCTGTGAGGGTTCCATCTCTTCTGAAGTATCCCTTATGCTCTCTTTAAGGTGACCTAGATAGAAATGCCTGGACATTCTAATATGGTCCATTGTTGCCAGGAGAGGAATTCCCAGCATGTATAATGGATGGGAATAGGATGTGGTGAGAATCCCTTTTGAGAATAAGATTCAAGGATTAAAAATCTCTAAGTTTCATGTTTATCCTAATGCTTCAAACCTTTAATCTCCCCTTTGTGCTGTCGTGTCAGTGTTTTGGATTTTAGAGGGCAATTATTTGAAGAGGGACAATCTTTTTTCTTCTGTTTTATCTATCAATCTATATCTATCTATCTCTATCTATCTATCCATCCATCTATTTTTAAAGATTTCTTGACAAAAACTTTTTAGAGGAAAACAGGAACTAGAATTTAATATCATTCCATTAACATTTCAGAAAATGCCAACAGAAGCTTGAGGACATAATTATATACAAGGGAAGCAGATCGGGTGTGTACACCACAGGTCCGCCAGAAAATCTTTCAAAGTGGGTTGTGTCGACAAAGTTATTTGCTCTCAACAATTTTAACCTAAAATAATATTTACATTGGGACGAATGGTTTCTAACTGGGTTATCCGTTAGTGTTTGGGTGCAGAAGTCATGAGAAAAATGAAACCTAATTTGCAAGCCTCAGACAGGAAGGCAGTGATTAGCTGTGGAAGGTGAGAAATGCACAACTCCTGAGCCCTATCTGCCTTCAGATGTGCCAGAAAGGGGTGGCATAGCCAGGGATGAGGCCAGCAATGCCCAGAGTGCCGATGAAAACCCACTCTTTCATAGAACTTTACAAAGCACTTTCCCACGCATGATCTTCTTTGATCTTACCACCGCCCTGAAAACAGACAGGGCAGGTGCTCTTGTTTGTCCTCGTTTACAGCTGTGGAAACTAAGATTCAGGTGACTCACCCAAGGTCACAGAAAGAGGGCAGGAAGGGACCATGATTCAGACCAGTTCCTTTGACCCTCAATCCCATGTTATGGCCACACTGCCCCTCAAAAACCTTCCAAGAGTGAAAGCTCATGGTAAGAGCCTTGGCAATAAAGTATAAATGTAGCCAATATACTAATGGTAATAGAACAAGTGCATAATAATGGCTTGACCCATGGCTGCTGGGGTGGTTGCCGCAGTGATACCACTGGTGAGGCCCAGCAGAGCAGCTATTCTACAGCTCAGGCTGTATTTGCGGCTCTGGGCAGGAAGCCCAGATGAAGAGACTATAATGAGTAGACCCTTGCATGAGGTTTGAAGCAGAGTGACCAGGAGAGTTTAACTGATGAAGTTTTGATAGAAAAATACTATTCTTTGAAGAAGTACATAAAACAACACTTAGGACCCTCCTGTGGTTAGCATTAAAGGATACAAAGTAAGAAGCAGGCACTTTGCTCAGAGACATGCTAGGTCAGGATAAGGCACACACATAGCGATGAGGGAGTTCACTGGTCTATGAGAGAAGGAAACTGGAAAATGTATCAGACCCACCAATACTTTCAAAGACTTCCTCAAGTGACCTGGGGATAAATGCAAATTTCCTAGGAGGATTCACACACCCCTATGGGGGTCCCACCCTTGCTTGCCTCTTTAGCCCTATTTCCCATCACACTCCATCCCACGTATATACTCACAAGCAGCCCACAAAGGCACCCCACCTATCCAAACACTCACTGATTCTCTTCCTTCAGTGGAGCATATTCTCTCTTGCTTCTAGGCCTTGATCCATGCTGTTCTTTGTGCCAGCCTCATTTCTTCCTTCCTATCCCAAATGCTTAGCTCCTGCTCATCCCCTGGGTATCAACGTATAGGTCACTTCTGTCCATCACCTCTACTCCTCTAGGCTAAGTTCACCTGCCACACTCTCCCATATCAGTCTGTACTTCCTGAAACCTCACTATACTAGCTTGCTTCATATTCCAACCTCACTACCCAGCAATGACTTGATAGAAGCAAGGATTGCTAGCACTATGGTAACCCCAAGCCAAGCACGTTTGTTGAATGATGGGATAGATTAATCCTTTAATTAACTTAGCTGGTGGCAAAATCTAGTAAACAAAAAGCATTTCTCCATTATAGATAGTAAGTTTAGTTGGTCTCTACTCAACAAAGATCCAGCTGGACAACCCCACAGTGTCCTGTTACATAAGCACCTGAACAGACTACTAGAGTCAAGATTCTGCTGAAAATGTGAGCAAGAGAGCTGTTTACACAATTTTACACAATCCTGAGTTAAGAAGGCTTATTTCTGTCTGGGTGTGATCCAAGGAACTGAGGGCTTTAAATAATTGGGAAAGACATTATCTTTGGAAACTAAAATCCAACCCCTGTCCCTTGGTTCCTGCCAAATATCTCCCATAACCCACATTAAGTGGATTACTCTGTCCTTAATCACATACTAAATGCCTGTATCTGTGGTTGGCATCCTGGTTGTAAGGCAGCTACATTCACCGTGTACAGGTCCTGCTATTACAGCAGGAGAAATATTGGGTAAAGAGCTCCAGGTAGCAGGTGAGAGTAAGATCTTCATTCATTCATTTATTCATTTATTTGACCCTGGTTAAGGGTCAATCATATTCTAGGTACTAAACAGAGATAAATAAGACACATTCTCTTTCTCAGAGGAGCTCTCTTTAAAAAAAAAAAGGGGGGGGTGTTTGGAGAACTCAGACTTTCTTAAAATCATTTACTTTTTGCTTCTTAAGCATAGATGTGTATTTAAAATCACCTAGGGATCATATAAAAATGAGATTCTGATTCACTAAGTCTGGGGTAGAGCTTAAGATTGTGCGTGTCTAATAAGCTCCTGAATGAGGCCAATACTGCCGGTCTGGGAACACACTTTGAGGAGAAAGCATGACTATATGGTCTATATGAAGACAATAATTATATCTTCATTACCTCATTTGATTCTCACAAAAATGCTGGGAGTACTTAGGGAAGGTACATTATAACCCTTTTGCAGATAAACTCACTGAGCCTAGAAGAAATCAGCTGTTTTTCCTAATGGTATCACCTGTTAAGACCAGGATCGATTCATTCATTCCCAGGACCTCGAATCTCCAACTTAATCATCCGTCTAAATGCCCACTACCCTGAGCAGCTGACTACAACCACGATGCTCTTCTACCTTTGGATACAGACCTGGCATCCACTGGGTAGCCTCCCCAGTCCCAAGATGACACACTGGAAGCTATGGCCCTCTCCTTGGTGATGGGCCTTGGTCAAACTTCACTGGTTTGGTGATTCCCAGGACAGTGGACAGAGGGCCACAGGGATCAGAATAAGAAGGGAAGTATGGATTTTCCCAGGAAGCACCTATCACCTCTGAGTCTCAGAAAGGTCTCTAAGCACCTGTCATCTCCTCCACACTTCTACTGTGTCTCCACTCAAGTTACCAGCAGATGATAAGCCACTGTCCTCAGGGCCATGGAAGAGAATTGCACTTGCTGAGCACCTACTGGATGTAGGACTCTGCACAGGTGTCTTCTCTGAGTTAGTTCATTCAACAGGTACAGGGTGGGTTAAGATCTTCACTCATGCATGCATTCATTCAACACTAGTTAAGGGTGACCTATGTCCTGGGTACTGAATAGAGATAAATATAAATAAGACACATTCCTTCCTTTCAAAGGATACTCAGAGATGGTGAGTGACATGTGAAAATTACCCAGCTAGGAAGTGCTGCAGCAAGGGCGGGAAACCACTATCTCCCCAGCCTAAACTCACGACTTTTCCCAACCCCAGTGAACTCCTGAGACCGGCAGCCCTCATCATCCGAGGAACCTTAAATAATGCAGAGGTGATGATTCAGTAGGTCTGCAAGAGGCCTAATTATCCACATTCTCATAATCACACCAAAAGATTCTGATTCAAGCAAACTTAAGATCATACTTTGAGGACAATGACTTCACACCAACTGTGGAAGTCAAACAGGAACACTGCCTGTTTAAAAGTCTCCATGGGAATCTGCCTGATGTGAGAGAATAGACATCCTCCCACCTTGGACAAACTGACTTGGTTGGAAAGAAGAATACAATTAGTGCATCCAACCAAATTTGGAAGCAATATAACCAGTGTTACGTCTGAGGCCAGGAATGCAGCCATGCTAGAATGCTGCAGGCCTAGCAGGGCGTGTGTGGGTGGGGCAGCTTGCAGGTACCACCCCCACGCTGCTCACATCACATCATATTATTATGATGGAAGTTCCTCCATGCCAGTGTCCTGCCATGTGATTATCATTTTATAGTTCTCAGCCCCACAATCTTAAGGGATGGTAACTTGGATCCTTAGGTTAGCAGATGCCCTAGATAAACCTACTTCCCTTGTAACCACACAGCCAGGGTTAACCGTGAGCTCCTGGACCCTACAGGTAATCAGCTGCAGCTGACGAAGAAAGGGAGCACAAGGAATCCATGTGGACAGATGAGCTAAGCCCAGCTCAATAGACTGAAGATAACTGAAATGGTGGGAAGAGCACTGGGCTGGGATCTGACCTAACCATTAACTGATTATAGGAGCTTCAGCAAGTCAGGACACTGTTCTGGGTCACAATGTCCTCATGAGTAAAACACTTCCAGCTCTGCCTTTCTGGAAGTCCTTAATTTTGCTATAGGAAATAGACACTTGCTCTGTTCAAAATGTTAAGTTGAGATCTTCTCCTGGCTCTTTTCTCATTGCATCCTTCACTCCTGGAAGACTGGCCCACTCTCCACGAAGCATCTGGTCTCTCTCAACCCAACTCCACCTCCCCCATCTATTTACTGGACTAGATCACAGAATCAAGAAGATCTGACTCAGGAAGGGAAAGAAAATGGACATATTCCAACAACAGGAGTTTGTAGCTTTTCTTTCTAGGATGTTGCCATTAGCCTGAGTCAGTACCACCATCTTCCAGGCTTTGTTTTTCCATTTTAAATATTAAATTCTAGAAGACGTAGAATCCCATCGGTCAAGGTGGCATTGAATGCATATTCCTGACTCGATCAGGTATGGCCAGATGGGCAAGTTCACTAAAATAGAAACATGGCCAGTTAGACTCCATTTCCTGTGAAAGGTAAATCCCAGAGAAGGGGGGCAGCCATACTAGGACTGGACACAATACTTCCTGGGGGCCCTGAGCTTCTCCTGTCCTTCCAACTCATTTCCACCTTCTACTGATGCTGTCCTTTCCTAGGCCCCCGTGTCAAACACTGGAAACTGAACTGCTGCAGGATGCAAAACTCATAGCTGAACTGCACCAAGACAGCCAAATTTGATTCTCCACAATGTATTCTCTAGCAACTTCTCCCTCAGGATGACATCATTCATTCTATTCCCAGAGGTCAGCCCTCACTTAGAACTCATGAATTCTGAAGTTGGGTATAACACTGGCTATGATCCACCCAGCAGAAAGCCATCTCACTGCTGTCTTCCAGAAATCCTGTCAGGAAAGCTGTATGTAATGCTTATAATGGTGCAAAGTTCTGTCCTAGGTGCTGGGGATAAAGATAAGGCTATACATACAAATCTCTGCTTCCAAGACAGCCATCAGAAAAAAAAACAGAAAACAGACAGCAACAAAACCAAACAGCCCTACACACTTTCATAAGCCCAGTAAAAGAAGTTCAGGAAAGGAGAGACTCAAATAAGCATTTCCAGGGAAGGTGGTGCCTTCCTAACTGGTGTCAGAGAGGAGTAGAGGCTATCTAGAAGAAAGGAAGGTAGAGAATACAGGCAGGAGAAGCATCATGTGGAAAAAATTCAGAGGCATTCCACAACTCAGCAAAGGAGGGCAATGTAACCTGTGAAGCAAGGAATCCCGTGAGGATGAGGCTCAAGGGCTGGGCAGGGGCTAGACCACAGGAGGCTGAGTCAACCAGGCTGAAAGCTGTGAGTGTGGAGAGGGGATGGGAGTGGAAGACAGAGGCAGAACCCAACAGGGAGGTGCCTTCAGTCATCCAGTCAAGAGTCGATAAAGATATGCCGCAAGGTACAATTTAAGCTAAGACCTAAGAGACAAGGAGGAACCAACTGCAGAAAGATCAGGAAGAAGAATATTCTAGCAAGAGAAACAAGCAATGTGGAGACCTTGAGGAGGAAACATGCATAGATTTTTGGAGGAAGAGAAAGAGGGCTAGTGAGTGGCTGAATAGAGTAAGAGTGGTGAGGTCTGAAATGCACACAAGCTAAAGACAACCCTGTAAACTGAGGGAAGGTTGTTGAATTCTCTTCACATGGAAGTTCTGGGAGCATTACATGATCTTACATGATCTTCTTGATATTTATTTTTAAAACTTCTCCTTATTGTGAAGGCAGTGAACTGAAGGGAGGCAAGAACCAAAGCAGAGAGCAGATGGGAATCTGTTGATGCGTTCCAGGCAAGAATGAGGGTGGCCTGGGATTAGGACTGTGGTCAAGGGTTAGAATGGTGTGGGCAGACTGGTGAGAAGTGTTGGAAACAGAGGCAATTCCTGAAATGCAAAGACTGGCAAACGAATGAAGTTATCTTTGGGTGGGGGAAGGTGGGAGACAATAGGGGAAATCAATAGTGCCCTTCATAAACCTGACTGTCATTAGCATACACTAGGCATTTAGAGACGTGGATGGGACTGGACTAAGTTAGTGAGACAGAGGAGAAAAGGAGATCTGGGACCAAATCTTGTGGTCCTTCACCATTTTAAGATAGAGAAGAAGAGGAGAAAACTGAGCAATACAGCCTGTGAGATGAGAGGAAAGAGAATATGGTTTTAGGGAAGCCAGACCAAGGCTGGGGAAGAATGAAAAAGTGGCCAGCTCCAGCTCATTTTGCAGAGAGAGCAGAAAAAATGAGGACTGAGAAATAAGCACTGCATTCACACCCCCAGATCCTAGGACCACAACTGGTACATAGTAGATGCTCAATAAATAAAAGTTAAGTAGCTGAAGAATCAAACCCAAGGATGACAAATTCAGAACATTTTTGGCTTATAGGATACCACTCCTCATCCTCCTCCCCTTGCCACAGACATTAATAATCAATTACTGGTGGTTGTTGTTTTTGTTTGTTTGTTTGTTTGTTTGTTTAATCCAGACTCAGCCTTGGAATCCTCCCACTCTAGGCAGGCACTGTCAAGTAATTAGAACTATTATACAAATTTAAGCCTATGTACCACTCCCGGTATCCACTGAAAATTCAGGGCAGGACTTTATATCAGTTATTAACAAGGGAATGTCATTAGGGCAGCTGCAAGAGGAAACACAGACTATCTGCAAAGGACACTGCAGAGGGAATTCCTGATTACACAAGGTTGAACCAGGTGACAATTAAGACCCCTTGAAGAGTCCATGGTTCAGATGGCAGTTCTCCCTACACCAAGTACATGGCCACCCAAGACACAAACAGAAAACTCCAGCCTAGTCTAGGTTAATATGTATAAAGTAAATCTTTCTTAAAACTTCTCCTATGCATTTCCTTCCTGCTTATCTTTATTGACCTCCTGAAATGCCTTATCTGCAAAAGCATGATTCTGTTCTAAATCTTTGTCTATGAACACAATTACCATTTCTGCTTCTTCCACAAGGTAAAAATGAATCATGAGATGCAAGACATTAACTTAACTTATCCACCCAGCCATAGGCAGACTGGCTTCATCTCCAAATGATGCACTCCCCCACATAAAATAAAAGCAGACAGTTTTATTCTTCAGTCCAAAGCACTTAGCATTGTGGAGAGACATCTGTTGCAGACAAATCTTGGGTCTTTGGAGCTTTAATACTTTAAAATTTATTCCTCTCTACCACCTGGAGGCTCATGAGTCCATTTGTGGACTTTTCCGCCTAATGCTGCCTTGCAAGCTAATGAGCAGTTGGTTCATAGGCAGGGAAGTTGCGGCTCTTCTATTAAATCTACATCCACGTTGCAGCAGAACAAGCAGAGAATTAACCATCAGGAGCCTCTCAGTACCCTCTATCTTTTCTTACCCTTACTAATTGCTTCAACAAACAAGTACCAAGTGCCAGACTCTATGCTGTTTTCTAGAGTAGAATCTAGAGGTTTAGCAAGGGATAAGATATAATTTCTTTTCCCAGCTGGGACTCATGAATGAGCTTTAGAAGTTCTATATATCTCTCTGAAGTGATAGGCAAAATGCTGTATATGTACATATGCATACATATAGAGACCGCTCTCCTGAGTGGTCTATCATTCTCATGGGATTCTGAACTCAAAAAGTTAGAGATCAATGGGAATCCAAAGGTAGCTCTAACATCTCCCTTTTAATCATCCTGAGCCACATGCAAACCAATCACCAAGGCTTACCAGTTTTTCTCTTGAATTGCTCTAGATCTGCCCCCTTCCAAGGGGACAAGGGGACTTGCCCCAAGTTGCGCTACCCCAATGTTTGACTAAAAACAGCCTCTTCATAGTCTTCCCTTACTTCCTCACCTTCTTCCAATCTGCTCCAAAGGGAAGCCAGGCACGTGTTTTCAGATATGTAATATGATTCCTTCAATCCTTTGCTCAAAACCTTCTCATGACTCCCACCAAGCATTGAAGGCAGGCAAAAAATTTTCACACTATCATTACCAATCACAATAGCATCGTGTCTACTGTTCTCTTGGTCCTGTGAACTCCAGCCTCATCAAAGTTCTTTCCTGTCTTCTCATTCCTCTCTTTCCACCGGGCTTGTGCATTCTGGACTATCCACCCAAAAGGCTTCTCCTCTCTTCCTTCTCTAGGCTGTATCACAATTATCACTTCTTCTGGACATCCCCTCTATCTCCCTGACCAGGTCAAATATCCTTCTATAAAATCTCCTAGTTCCATAAACTTCTTCATAGTCTTTGCCCAAGCTAGAATTATGCAGGTTTTGCATGACCTGTTGATTAATCTCTATCCCTCAACAAATCCGACTATTGCTCACTGTGTCCCCAGTGCTTCTCAGAACACTGGGCACAGGGCCGGCAAAGGCTTGATTAATGCCCAGTGAAGGAACAAATGAATGATCAAGTAGGTGAATAAATAAGCAACATGGTAAATGCTGTAATAAAATAATGAATTGAGTACTGCCAGGCCACAAAAGAGGGGGAACATCCTCATTGAGCACATGAAATACCAACTGACTCTGCCTGGAAGAGTGAGTGGGGGCTTCCAGAGGAGTCAGCAATTGACATCAGTCACAAAGGGAACCTGAAAGTATCAGATGAAAGGGAGAAAATAGTAGGCAAAGGGCATTTCCAATAGAAGACAGAAGACAAAAGCATGAAGTGACAAAAAAAGGAGCAAAAGTTCTGCAGAGCAAAAGGAGGGTAAATGAAGGACAGGTAGAGGTGTGCTTCCAATCCTCCCTCTGGAAGGGTAGGACTCATTGCCCCAGCTATGGGGTGTACTGAGTAAATACTCCTCCAGCTGTTACCTCCTTTGGGGTGGTCTCTGCTTTGGAGAGCTGCCTGGCCCACAGTCATTCTCCCAAGGACTGGCTGGGAAAGGAGTATAGAGGCTGCTATTTTGGACCAGCAAGGGACAATTCTGGCAGCTTTTTAGCTCCAATGCTCCCAGTGGGACTATCAGAGACCAGCAGTACTCCTAGTAAGGTTAACAGAGGCCACCAGTGCTCCCAGTAGGGCCCTGCATCATCACAGCTTAAGTGCTCCCTCCCCACACTCCCAAAGGTCTTGATCTCACCTGAGCACTGAATTCTGTATCAGAGTGTACCTGGGTAAGGCTACCAGAGTGGTTTTATACATGGTAACCAACAAGAAAGTGAGTTTGCAGCTGGAAGGTGAGGACCTTTAATGCTAGGCCAAGTAGGGTCAACTGTTCCTGCAGGCAGTTAGAAACCAGGAAGGTCTTTTAAGCTGAAGGTGCTGAGGTTAGAGACCTGTGTTGACAAGGGCTCTCCAGCTGCCATATAGTAGCTACACTGCAAGGAGGCAAAGAGACCTGCCAGGAAGACATTGGATCAATCTAGGAAGGAGACAAGTGAGATCCTAGCTGGAGAAGTAGGAGGTCATGGTGAGGAAGAGTAGTGTTGAGATATTTAGGAGAAAGAATCATGACATATTGACCAAGGGGCAGAGAAAGCTATGAGTGAAGAATGACACTGAGGGAGTATGTTAGTCCCCGGGTGGCATGGGGAGATGCTGATAACTTGAGTGAAAAATAGTGTCTGTAGTTAACAATACTCTGTTATGTACTTCAAGACTTGTTAAGAGGATAGATCTTATGTGGGGTTCCTATCACAAAAAATGATAATAATAATCATAACAAATAAAGAGGGTAAGAGGAAATACTTTAGGAAACTAAATGTTTATTGCATAGACTGTGATGATAGTTTCATGGGTGGATACCTAGCTCCAGTCTACCAGTTGTATACATTAAGTATGTACAGCTTTTTGCATGGCAATTATACCTCAATAAAGTAGTTCTAAAATATATACATATTGGGAAAGGAGTCTTCCCTCCTAAGGCCTTTTCTGAGACATTCTCAGACAGTGGAGAATAAAATTGGTAACTGGAAAGTTCCAACAGCCTTAAAATACATTATAAAACAGCAAAGTTTTACAGGAAGAGTTGTAATTCAAGTTTTTGTTTGTTATGATTTTGAGGCTTTTCCTTCATATATCAGACATTAAGTTGCTAAAGAACCTTCTTGTGTCAAACAGGTCTCAGAAAAGAGGACAAAGGTATGAACCTGCAAAAAAGAAGTAGAAATAAGTGCTGAGTGAAGAACTTAGCAGGCATATTATTCATTCAGCAAATATTTATTGAGCATCTTCCACATACCAAGCAGTATGCTGGGACTACAGTGATGAGTAAAGTTCCACAGATTCTGTGTCAGGAATCAAGCACATAACTGGGGAAATTTAACATAAATAAATTATGTGCTGCTGGGTCCAGTGTGGGCTGGCACATCAGTTTAGTCCAAACATCCTTCTGTGGGGTTTTGCCACTCTGTGTTATTTTTGAACTGGAATTACTTTCCTTGTATGTGTTGTGTGTGTTTTCTCATCCATCATGATAGAGTAGCAAGAATAGACAGACATACCAGTCATGATCAGCACCCTTACTGATGGTGTGACCTTGAGCAAATTATACATGTATCCTATGGGGACAGTTATGCCAACCTCCCAGGGTGCACTTGAGACTGCACTAAGGTACTGCGACTAATAGTTATTCAGGCAGTGACATATCATGTAAACATTTATCTTCTGTGAATTCAACTATACCAGATGGAATTAAGAAGGAGTAAGGGAAGTGATAATGTAAAGATATGATCAGGAGTGACTCCATAATTTGTGGGGCCCAGAGAAAAATAAAATTGAGACGTGCCTTGTTTAAAAATTAGGGTTTTTTAAGATGGTAACAGCAGAGCCCTGAGCCTTCCAGCAGGAGACTCTGCATAACCATACAGGATGCATACCAAGAAAGCCAGCCCTAGAGATGGGTGCATTCCTATCCTCTCAGTGGTTCTTGATACTGATGTACTTCTATTTTTTTTTAAGATTTTATTTATTTATTTGACAGAGAGAGGCACAGCGAGAGAGGGAATGCAAGCAGGGGGGCAGTGGGAGAGGGAGAAGCAGGCTTCCCATGGAACAGGGAGCCTGATGCGGGGCTCCATCCAGGACTCTGGGATCATGACCTGAGCCAAAGGCAGACACTTAACAACTGAGTCACCCAGGTGCCCCTGATGTACTTCTAATACAATGAACATGTTGTTCTATGATAAATATGATTGCAACATACAAATAGATGTTTATTTACCTTTTCTTTTGTTTATCTTGTCCACTAACCAAAAGAAATCTTCATGTCTGTATAAAACCATATAGGTTATCCTAGTTCAGTCTTCAAGGGTGGACTTTACTCTTTATCTCCCTTTATACACTGACTTTCTAAAGTCTGCCGTTTCTCTTGGGACATCTAGAATAGGAGTCAACCTGGAGCCAGAGTCTGGAATGTCTGCTTTATATACAGAACTTCATGTTCAACCGTCAGCAACTTGAAAGGTAAATATTACCATCCTTCCTTATTTTGTAGAGGAGGAGGAAGTTCAGACTCAGAGCAGAAGAGTGATTTGCTCAAGTTACCCAGCAAGTAGGAGGCAGACCTGGGATTCAGATATGGGTCTTTGGAACCCAAGGTCCAGGCTCTGGTTCAATGATAGCATAAGGTTTGTTTCTTCCAGCTCTCTCCTTTTCTACAAACCTGCCTCAACCCTTTGAAATGAAGAATTTTTTTGTAAACAGAAAATATACTTCCTTGCATCCTGAAAGCAGAAAACGGTTTATGAATTCAGTTATGGGCACATAAGGTAGGAGGCAGAGCCACAGGAAAACCCAAGAGTCTGACTTGTACTTCCGGAGTACAGATGGGGAAAACTCAGGGCTATAGTCACTAGTCTCCAGCCACCCAAATGCAAGACTGTGTGGAGAGAATATTATAAGGGCATGTGAGGTTGGGGGGGAATAATAAAGGTCATTTTAGAATGAATGATGGGTGTAATTAATGTTATTGACAATGAAAAAGTCTCAGTTGCCGAGAGACTAATGAGTCAGCAGAGAGCTTGATGTTGAAACTACACGCCGTCTATTGCTCAAATACTGAAAAAAGAAACAATTTCTTGATCAATGCATACAGAATTTGGCATTGAAAACATCAAGTAAAAAGAAGGAAAAGGGCAGCCTGTTATAGCTCCAGCACATACATGTACACACATGCACACATATACACACACACTTATTCTTGTGCATAATTCTGGGCTTGTCATTCCCTTTTAAGAGTTTTTCTTGTCTTGGGGTGCCTGGGTGGCTCAGTGGGTTAAAGCTTCTGCCTTCGGCTCAGGTCATGATCCCAGGGTCCTGGGATTGAGCCCCGCATCAGGCTTCCTCTTTGGCAAAGGACCTGCTTCCCCCTCTCTTTCTCTCTGCCTGCCCCTCTGCCTACTTGTGATCTCTGTCAAACAAATAAATAAAATATTTTTCTAAAAAAAGAGTTGTTCTTGTCTTCTCTTAGCATGAAGTTCTTTTATAACCCAACCCCAATCCCTCCCTGTAGTCAGCCTCCCAGGTCCCTGCACTAAATCTCCAAATCCTGCTCTTCATTTCAGAAGCACCTCTACCTGCACATGAATCCTGTCCCGGTCTCTGAGTTGGAAATGCAAGTCATAAATGGGCATGTAGAATAGTGAGAAGTTCACTGTGTTCCCCAATTTCAGTCCAGAATGCCACTCTTCCACCTGACCATCTGGCGTGCGTGTCCTCTCCACATTGAGTTAATCATTCCCTTCTAACAGTGTCATCAGCCCTTGGTTCATACATCTATTAATTACAGGTATATCTTTCCATTTGCCTTGTGAGCTCAGAAAATACTTGATGCATGACTGGATACATAGGAGTATCTACCCCACTAAACCACGGGATTCGTGAG
The DNA here is from genome assembly GCF_963455335.1 of Martes martes. Classification (NCBI taxonomy): domain Eukaryota; kingdom Metazoa; phylum Chordata; class Mammalia; order Carnivora; family Mustelidae; genus Martes; species Martes martes. The sequence goes on from NC_137889.1 coordinate 149,707,326, forward strand.
AGTGGCATCCTTATATTGGTCATCTTCATGCCCCTCTCTGTGCTTGGCATATTGTTTTGAACAAAATAGGTGCTCAAGAAATACAAAATAGATATATTTTCTTCAATCAAGATTGCTATTAATGATCACAAATTTGTCACATTCTACATGACATTTGGTGCCTCTTGAAAACAGAGGCAAACTGATTATTTGATAACACAAAGATCTTACCAGACTGTGGGAGGAGTGTGAGGAAAAATATGTTCTGGACTAACACAGATGCTACTGTGTCGCATTATTTAAAAATTAAAAATTGTGTAGGATGTGTAACTGATGGAGCATCAAACATGAAAGGACAACTCAACTCCTGTTAGAAAAGAATCATCTGGCCAATTCTCGTAAAGTCATTAGTCTTGATCCTAGGAAATTCATGCTGATAATAATACCTGTCTACTGCCTTTTATTGACTGACCACGTGCCAGATGCTTGTTAATCCCTTTAGAATATTATCATATTAAACCCTCTTGAGAGTCCCATGAGGAGAGAATTACTATCCTATTCCCATTCCATAGCTCTATTTGGAGATCACCCTTCAGAAAGGTACAATAATTTGCCCCAAGTTGCAGAGTTAGCAGATGGAAGAGGTGGATGCAAATTGAGATCTGTTGCTCCAAAGTTCATGCTCTAAAAACTAGTCTGCTCTAGTCTAGTCTGCTAGTCTATAGGTAAAAGAAGGGTATCAGGTAATGCTTGTAGTTGAATCATAGAGGGATTATCTATTATAGACTCCAGATCCTCATTTTACAAAGGATAAAGCAGATTGAGAGAGTTAAAGGGAGATAGGGTCTTAGAATCTCATGACTGAAAATCTTACGACTTTGAAATCCACCCAGACACCCTTACATCCAATGGTGACTTAATATTTGCTTTTTTTAAACAGCTTTATTGAGAGATGAGTCACAAAACATACAATTCACTCATTTAGAGTTACAACTCAATGGTTTTTAGAATATTCACAGAGTTGTGTGTGTGTCAGTCACCATAATCAAATTTTAGAATATTTTGGTCACCCTAAGAAGAAACCCTGTACTCATTTGCAGTCAGTCTGTGACCTACCCCCAGCCCCAGTCCTAGACAATGACTAATTTGTCTCTATGGATTTGCCCATTCATAAATTTAATATAAACAGTCATCCACTATGTGGTCTTATGTGAACTCATAAATACATAAAATCTAAAATGTCCTTTTGACTATCTTGAAGTCACCTCAGACTCATATTTAGTGAGCAAATTACTGTCAACGGGAATGGCTGAGGGGGAGCACATTTCTGCATTTGATCTTTATTAACCCTACCCCTTAAACTACTCTCAAATAAACATAAAATCTAAGTTAGAACAGCATGATTGATATTTGTTATGGATTGAATTGTACTCCTCCCTTCAAAATTCATATATTGAAAATTGGATGGCCACATGCAGAAAAATGAAAATGGACCATTTCCTTACACCACACATGAAAATAGACTCAAAATGGATGAAGGACCTCAATGTGAGAAAGGAATCCATCAAAATCCTTGAGGAGAACACAGGTAGCAACCTCTTCGACCTCAGCCACAGCAACTTCTTCCTAGGAACACTGCCAAAGGCAATGGAAGCAAGGGCAAAAATGAACTATTGGGATTTCATCAAGATCAAAAGCTTTTGCACAACAAAGGAAACAGTCAACAAAATCAAAAGACAGCTGACAGAATGGGAGAAGATATTTGCAAACAACATATCAGATAAAGGGCTAGTGTCCAAAATCTATAAAGAACTTAGCAAACTCAACACCCAAAGAACAAATGATCCAATCAAGAAATGGGCAGAAGACATGAACAGACAGTTCTGCAAAGAAGACATCCAGATGGCCAACAGACACATGAAAAAGTGCTCCACATCACCCAGCATCAGGGAAATACAAATCAAAACCACAATGAGATACCACCTCACACCAGTCAGAATGGCTAAAATTAACAAGTCAGGAAATGACAGATGCTGGCGAGGACGTGGAGAAAGGGGAACCCTCCTACACTGTTGGTGGGAATGCAAGCTGGTGCAACCACTCCAGAAAACAGCATGGAGGTTCCTCAAAAAGTTGAAAATAGAGCTACCCTATGACCCAGCAATTGCACTACTGGGTATTTACCCTAAAGATACAAACGTAGTGATTCGAAGGGGCACGTGCACCCGAATGTTTATAGCAGCAATGTCTACAATAGCCAAACTATGGAAAGAACCTAGATGTCCATCAACAGATGAATGGATAAAGAAGAAGTGGTATATATACACAATGGAATACTATGCAGCCATCAAAAGAAATGAAATCTTGCCATTTGCGACAATGTGGATGGAACTAGAGGGTATCATGCTTAGTGAAATAAGTCAATTGGAGAAAGACAACTGTCATATGATCTCCCTGATAGGAGGAAGTGGAGAAGCAACATGGGGGGTTAGGAGGGTAGGAGAAGAATAAATGAAACAAGATGGGATCAGGAGGGAGACAAACCATAAGTGACTCTTAATGGCACAAAACAAACTGAGGGTTGCTGAGAGGAGGGGGGTCAGGAGAGGGGGGTGGGGTTATGGACATTGGGGAGGGTATGTGCTATGGTGAGTGCTATGAAATGTGTAAACCTGGCGATTCACAGATCTGTACCCCTGGGGATAAAAATACATTATATGTTTATAAAATAATAATAATAATTTTTTTTAAATTCATATATTGAAGTCCTAAACCCCAACAACCCAGAAAATGAGTTCATTTGGAGGAAGGGTCTTTATAGAGGTATAAAATTAAAATTAGGTCATTAGAGTGAGTTCTTTTATTTTTTTTTTAATTTTTTTTAAAGATTTTATTTATTTATTTGGTGCAGAGAGAGAGAGAGAGAGACAGAGATCACAAGTAGTCAGAGAGACAGGCAGAGAGAGAGGGGGAAGCAGGCTCCCCGCTGAGCAGAGAGCCCAATGTGGGGCTCAATCTCAGGACCCCAAGATCATGACCTGAGCCGAAGGCAGAGGCTTAACCCACTGAGCCACTCAGGCACCCCTAGAGTGAGTTCTAATGCAGTATAAGTGACATCCTCATAAGAACACACAGACACATGCAGGAAGACTGACATGGGGAGACTGGATTTGTGGTATCACAAGCCAAGGAGCTACCAGAAGCCTGGAGAAGAGTCTGTAAAAGATTCTCCCTTAGAGCTATCTGAAGGAACCAACTCAGCCAACACATTAAATTCAGACTGCTAACCTCCAGAACTATGAGATAATAAATATCTGTTGTTTAAACCACCTAGTGTGTGGTACTTTGTTATAGAAGCCCAGGTAAATTAACACAGCTTCTATACACATCTCCTAGGCATTCTTTTAGGCAAGTATATGACCATCTGTAGTCTCCTATTCAGCCAAAATCTAAAAGTGAACAAAGCTTTAAAATGAAATTCATGAGATTTTCACTCAATTCTGACCTTCTTCTAGAGCTCCCTGTTTTAGGTAATGGCACTATTCAAACAAATGTGTAAGCTAGAATTCTAGAAGTCATCACTGACTCCTCTTCTCCTTCATGCTCCCCTGAAACACACACACACACACACACACACACACACACTGAGTTTCACAAGAAGATTCTAACAAGCCTTCAAAGACTATTTAAAATATTCCAGATCATTAAAACAAACTTAAAAATTCCTTCATGGAGTTAATAAGTTACTATCAGAACCTGAAAAAAAAAGTAAAAAAAAAATTACAGAATTTCAGTAAAGAGTATCCATATAAACTCTAGGTAAGGCATTAGGTTGCTTTACCATGGTTCTTTAAAAGAGTAATATATCATGGCCAAGTGCAAATTAGCTCAGGAATGCAATCTACTTTCTCTCAATCTACGAGCCTAGAAAGTTATCATATAAGAAAGTTAGAATAGATCAACAAGGTCTGTCTATTAAAACCCTGTATTGCAGTTATTCAGTAGCCTAATTTACTCTCAGAAAAACTTATAAATAGTTTTCCATGATTTTTTCAGTAATCTTTATAAGTTATTTGGCTCAGAACACTATGTTTTTCTCTTTTTTAAATACACTAATGGTTTTACCAAACCATAATCTATTGAAATGTCTGTCTACACAGAGATTCTTGCCAATATAGATACAGAAAAATCCCTCACTGCCAACATTTAATGGAAGTGACCAGTTGTATAATAGTCAAAAACAACCTTTCCCACATATGAATTTATTTTAAAGCCAAAAATCCACTTACTGGAAAAAATTTCCTGGAAAACTTCCTTTAGGTCTGAATTTCCACCCAACTCAATGTCACTGCTATGATTATCTATTGCTGTGTAACAAAATATCCCCCAAATAAAGGTGTAAGTTATTATTATCTCTCATGGTCCTATGACTTGACTGTGATCAGCTGGTTCATTCTCCCATTGAGTTTCTCAGTCTCTGAGTGACAGCAGTCCATTGGTAGCTGGCCTATACTGATCAAAAATCTTGTCTGAGTTGTAGATCCAAGATGGGTTATTCACATAGCAGGTAACTGATACAGGCTATTGGCAAGGAGATCAGAGAGACTGTTGACCAGGACATTTTGCAGCAACTCAGATAGTCAATGCTGTTAGAGAAGTAAGCCTTGGGACTTTAATAGGCACAGCAGCCAACACCTGGCTGGAACAACCAACTGCCAGCTCCATTACAAAGTCTACAACAAACTTAAGGAAGGATCCTATGACATTTCAAAGTCTGCTGCTCACTCCTGTGTAGAGACCTCTGGAACACGGCTTCTGACATCCTTGAAGCCTCTTTAAGCATTTGGCTTTGAGTTGAACAAGACTGTGTTCCCAGTTGAGTAAATCTGGCAACCTTCCAAATTTCCCCTTTTTTAAAAAAAGATTTAATTTTATTTTTTTCAGTGTTCCAAAATTCATTGTTTATGCACCACACCCAGTGCTCCATGCAATATGTGCCCTTAAAATATCCTCTTTAAAATGGAGACAGCATTACCCAACTTGCAAAGTTGTGGTGATATGAAAAAAGGTTAATAAAGTGTGAAGTATGAGGCTCCTGGATGGCTCAGTCGGTTAAGCATCTGCCTTCAGCTCAGGTCATGATCCCAGGGTCCTGGAATTGAGCCCTGCATTGGGCTCCATCCTCAGCAGAGAGCCTGCTTCTCCCTCTCCCTCTGCTTGTGTTCTGTGTGTGTGTGTGTGTGTGTGTGAAATAAATAAATAAAATCTTTTTTAAAAAATGTGTGAAGTACTTTGCACACTGCCTGGCTTGTGGTGGGAGGTGGTTAGTGAATGGTGATTACTATCACTTTCACTAATATCATCATTGTTTTGCAAAGAAACTAAAGGGTATATTAAGGAAAAAGGAAATGATTTTCATATTTCGAGTATTAGCCTAAAATGCTAGATGATACCCTTTTGATTTTACCATGATTTTATATTTTCATATAAAAAATCACAGGCCTATTCAATATACATTCTCTCATTTTGTTTCCTGTCTGAACATATTTACATTCTATGTATGGATTTTTACAAAAATGTTAGAATGTGTGTGTGTGTGTGTGTGTGTGTGTGTACACACTAAGAAAGGATTGGGAGAATATATACCAAATGTTAAGACTGATCATCCTTGGGTAATAAGATTAGCCAAATCTTTAAACCTTTATAATATCCCCCCACATTCCAAATGTTTATAATAAGCATTGTTCTTAAACTCAAAAAAAAAAAAAAAAAGTATGGTGTTTTTTCCATGCATGGCAGACTGTTTGGCCAGATTATAAAACAAAAAACTATTTTTTGCTGCCCTGCTGAGCATATAAACAATGGAAATGACCATGTCTATGGCCGAAATGGCCATTCATTTATTCAGCCTCCTTTCTTCATTTAGTCAGTAAGCAGGCATCAAGACCCACAATGTCATGGGCACTTTGACAGATATTAGACACCTTTAGATGAAATGAGACCCTTATCTATTCCTCTTAAAAAAAAAAAAAAAATCCACACTCATTCCTGAAGCTTCCTGTCTGTCCCCTTCTGGGACGACCTTGCCCTCCCACCCTCCCTGCAGGTCTCTCCTTCTTTGTTGCCCCCACATTTTGACCATACCTCTGCCCTAGTTCTCGCTACAGCCTGACTTGTGTCAAAGGAAATGGCATGGTTTTTGTGCTCCTTGAAGGCTGGGACTCACCTCTCTCTGTGTCTCTCTTTACTCTGATTCATCCACTAGCCCTATTAGATGCCAAATAGTTGTATTTTGGACTGATTATTGACCAAATCCCTCATTTTACAGTCAAAGTAACTCTAACCAAGGTAATTTTGTGACTTGTTTAGAGTCACACAGCAGAGCCAGAGCTAGAATCTCAGTTCCTTCTTCCCCAGTAAGTAACACTGTGTTCCAGCACCCAATGCTCCAGCCAGCTGGGACAGGTAGGAGATGTAGAAAGTGAGACATGTGGAAACAGGTACTCTTCTCTCCACAAGATTACAGACAAGGTCCCTGAGGACCCTTCTCCACAACTACCTTTCCCACCAGTGGTTTGGCCCCATGGAGGAGAGCCCAGTCTAATTAGATGAGGTAGTTTCATGGCTGGAAGTGACAATTGTACTGACACAGCTTGAAAGAGGCAGAGCAGAAAAATGCTGGGCTCTGGGCTAAGCAGGCCTGGGTTTGAACTGTATTTCTTCTGCTTACCAGCTGTTTGATCTTAGGTAAATCACTCTCTTTCCTAGGTCTGTTTCTTCTTCTGTTAAATGGGAATTATAGCATCCACTGGGAAGGCACAAAGCAGATAACAAGTAAAGGAGACCAGCACATATTACAGTTTTGACAATGACACAGTGCCCTGGTTGCCCACAAATTCAAGTTCCCATTCACCAAATATCTACCCACAATTGCCTCTCTCATCCTCCAGCCTGTGCATGAGGCTCCCAGGCCTGATCTCCATGCTGCCTGTCTGGATAAGAGCTTTTCCTGAAGTTTCTAAGAAGCCAACTTTGGAGATGCCCTAGGTGTCTGTGGGGATTCTTCTCTACCTTAGGAGTTTTTGGCTACTTGGGACCCCAAACGTCTCTCTGCCTGTACCCCAGAATCCATGTCTGCTATATATTTCCTTGAAGGAGGCATTCAAATAAAACAGTCTATCAAAAGACAGTGTATTAATCAGAGTCCTAATTTTTATTTACTCTAGGTACCCGGGGGGGGGCGGGGGAACCACACTAGTATGTTTAGAAGTGCTCAGGGTCTCCTCCGTGTTACTCCTTATGCTCCTTATGTTACTCCTTATGCTCCACAAATAGGCAAAACCATATGATAATTGGCTCTCTCTGCTTGACTTATTTCACTCAGCATAATCCCCTCCAGTCCAGTCCATGTTGATACAAAAGTTGGGTATTCATCCTTTCTCATGGAGGCATAATACTCCATAGGGTCTCCTGAAAGAAGAGGTCCTGGGATCGAGCCCCGCATCAGGCTCTCTGCTCAGCAGGGAGCCTGCTTCCTCCTCTCTCTCTGCCTGCCTCTCTGCCTACTTGTGATCTCTGTCTGTCAAATAAATGAATAAAATCTTTAAAAAAAAAAAAAGAATGCTAAAAAAAAAAAAGAAAAAGAAAAAAAGAAAGGACAACTAGATCAAGGGGTTGGTCAACTCATTCATGCAGCCCTGAATGACATGGATAGGATTCAGCATAGGTGCTATAGGTAGAGTGTGGTGTTGTGTGAAAAGTAAGTGAGGGGATAGATGAATGCTGGTGAGTTGCAATGACAGTCCCAGTTCTCCCCCTACCCTGTACCAACTCTCTCTGACTTTCAGCTTTGTGGTTCTGTCTCACTTGGAGCTAACCTGAACATGCTCACATGGTGACAATGGGGGATAAGAGAGCAAAGCCCATAATGGAAGGCCATTTCAAGACACTATGTGTATCAGGTCTGCTAACCACCCAAAAATGTCACGGGGATAAGGCAGCTCTCAAAGGGCCATGCAGAAAAGAGGCAAGATTAAAATACCTTCTAAGAGCCAACAGACTTGAATGTAGTGGCCCAGAGAAGAGGACGAAAGCTAGGGCAATCCCTGTGGTCTACCAGCTCTTCCTACCCAGCCAACTTCTACTATGTCTGTGCAATAGAAATTAAGGACAGGACATGGTAGAGGAGTGACCTGGTTGGGAGTCCCAGTTCTCTCTCATTCATTGTAACTTAAACAGACCTTTTCACCTTGCTTGTCCTGCTCTATTTTTCTTCCAGTGGGGAGGAGTGGAGATGCAAATTCTTCCTACATTGTTATTGTTGTTGTGTTTTGTTCTGTTGTGTTTAAGAAATGGGGAGGAGTAGAGATGCAAATTCTTGCTCTAAATTCTTTCCATGTTATTGTTGTTGTTGTTGTTGTTGTTGTTGTTGTTGTGTTTTGTTGTGTTGTGTTTAAGAAGAGCTTATTGAACACAGGACACTCAACAAAGACTTTCTGTGGTTCCCCATGGCCTATCAATAAATTCAAAACTCCTTAGCAACATATTCAAATGCCCTCCAAGAGCTGAGCACTTTCTCACTCCTGGGCAATCCACATTCTGCTTTCCTGTGGGCCTATTAATGTGGGAATCTTATCTTGATGACTGAATTGTGAGCTTTTAGACAAGGATTGGGAGTTAAGCAACTTTTACCAGAAAGCCTGGTTAATAGCAGACACCTAATATGCTTTTTCACTTTGGGTTAAGGTAAAGCATTATATAACTCCAAGACGTGACTAATCTCTGCGGTGGGAAGAGCACTGAAGGTGGAGTCAGAAGATTTAGTTCTAGGTATTGACTGCTTCTTGTCATTAGGTGACCTTGGAACCACTGCTCTCCTCCACTTACAATTCTCTTATCCGGTAGGTGGACATGATAACATCAGCTTCGTTGGTTATTGGGGGTCGGGAATGAAATCGCAAATATAAAGGGAAAAAAATGCAGTGGTACAGCTGAGAAAGAAATGTCACTAGAATTATTCATACCAGAGCCTTTGAAGAACCCAAGGCTGTCAGTACCATACCTATCACAATGCAGAATTCAATAAGGATTTCCTTTCCTCTTCTGAAGTCAATTAAGTAAGTGTCCTTTTGCAAAACTAAAGTGACATTTTATTTATTTTTTAACTTTTATTTATGGGAGCGCCTGGGTGGCTCAGTGGGTTGAAGCCTCTGCCTTCAGCTTAGGTCATGATCCCAGAGTTCTGGGTTCGAGCCCCACATCAGGCTCTCTGCTCAGTGGGAAGCCTGCTTCCTCCTCTCTCTGCCTGCCTCTCTGCCTACTTGTGATCTCTGTCTGTCAAATTAAAAAAAAAAAAATTCTATAATTTTTATTTATGTTTTTAATTTCTTTTCAGTGTTCCAGAATTCATTGTTTATGCACCACACCCAGTGCTCCATGCAATACATGCCCTCCACAATACCCACCAGCAGGCTCACACAACCTCCCACCCCCCTCCCCTCTAAAAACTTCAGTTAGTTCCTCAGAGTCCACAGTCTCTCATGGTTCATCTCACTCTCCAATTTCCCCCAACTCCCTTCTTCTCTCCATCTCCCCATGTCCTCCGTGTTACTCCTTATGCTCCACAAATAAGAGAAACCATATGATAATTGGCTCTCACTGCTTGACTTATTTCACTCAGCATAATCCCCTCCAGTCCAGTCCATGTTGATAAAAAAGTTGGGTATTCATCCTTTCTGATGGAGGCATAATACTCCATAGTATATATGGACCACATCTTCTTTATCCATTCTTCCATTGAAGGATATCTTGGTTCTTTCCACAGTTTGATGACTGTGGCCATTGCTGCTATGAACATTGGGGTATAGATGGCCCTTCTTTTCACTACATCTGTATCTTTGGGGTAAATACCCAGTAGTGCAATTGCAGGGTCATAGGGAAGCTCTATTTTTAATTTCTTAAGGATTCTCCAGACCGCTTTCCAAAGTAGCTCACAAATTTGCATTCCCACCAACAGTGTAAGAGGGTTCCCCTTTCTCTACATCCTCTCCAATACTTGTTGTTTACTGTCTTGTTAATTTTGGCCATTCTAACTGGTGTAAGGTGGTATCTCATTGTGGTTTTTATTTGAATCTCCCTGATGGCTAGTCATGATGAACATTTTTTCATGTGTCTGATAGCCATTTGTATGTCTTCATTGGAGAAGTGTCTGTTCATATCTTCTGCCCATTTTTTGACATGATTATCTGTTTTGTGCGTGTTGAGTTTGAGGAGTTCTTCATAGATCTTGGATAGCAGCCCTTTGTCTGTAGTGTCATTTGCGAATACCTTCTCCTATTCCGTGGGTTGCCTCTTTGTTTTGTTGACTGTTTCCTTTGCTGTGCAGAAGCTTTTGATCTTGATGAAGTCCCAAAAGTTCATTTTCACTTTTGTTTCCTTTACTTTTGGAGACATATCTTGAAAGAAGTTGCTGTGGCCGATGTCGAAGAGAACAAATTGTCTATCTTAAAACTGGGGATAACATCATTGACTTATGACTTTACATGAGATAAATGAATTTTTTTTTAGAAATAAAGTGTAGGAGGTAATAAAGGCACGGTTATACCCATTTTACAGAAAGACTACCATGTACCGTGGAGGCCTAGCAATTTGTACAAGCTAACAAGTTGTGAATCAAATATTATACAAAATATCTCAGACAAATTAGTTACAAAGACGTTGGGAACATTTTCTACAGCTACTCCAGGCTGTAAAGATAGGGATCTCTCAAAGAATTGTGTTGAAATGAAGGAAGCTTTCACAAACGTCAAAACCAGCCAAGAATTTCCCATCTGAGAACTAATCAGTAACTAACACAATTGGTGCCATTGCAAAGGAGAAGAAGAAGAAGGAGAAGGAGAAGAAGAAAAAGATTTTTGTCTTTTTCTATCATAAAATTAAGCTCACCAACAGACCAACCTGTTTCTCCACTAGAGAACCACAGCTCAGGTTGCTCCACCATGACTAGATCCTCTGTCTCTTCAAATGAGCCTTTTAATGCTCCAGGAGAGATTTCATGTGCTGAGAAAGGAAGAGGAGGGACCAGAGTACACTTGGAATCTCCACCTTCTACCCTGGGGGGGGCTTTCCCATTCAGGTTTTGCAGGTAAGTCCTTGGAAGCTGGTGTATTTCCTTAAGCGATCTAGTTTTAACTGCCTCTGAAATCCCAGCCAGAAAGAGGGAAGGTGGTCCTAAAAAGTCAGGTCACCACAAGTTAATGGCCTTTCATTTTAAAACTATACCTGTAACCTAATTCCCAACCATTGTGGCCTTGGATTACAGTCAGACTTGCCAGGAGGCAAAAGAGGGGGATAGCTCCATGGGGACAAGTGGGAGACTTGAGCAAACACTTCAGTTAGGAAACATTGCTCTTTGACTTAAATCTGCCTGACATTCTTTCATTTAATATTTACAATTTCAACTTGGCTTCCTTTGAGAATACCACAAAAGAATATCCTTGGGAGGAGATTCCCATGGGACACCATTAAGTACTCCTTAGAGGGTATCCAACTAATCACTTCACTTTGAAGGTAGGAATCCAGAGGCCCAGAATGGTTAAGGAATCTGCCCAAGATAGTCCAGCAAGTAAGCAGTGGAGTAAAGACAAAACCAAGTTCTTACTAACCCTGGTCCAGCCACTTTCCACTGGGCCATACTCAAGTCTTTGGTTGATTAGTAACATCCTAGCAAGGATTGTTGGGGCACATAAGCCACACCCCTGGGCTTGAAACTAAAAGGAAAAAAGGGAATAGGAAGCCATTTCCTCTCTGAATGTCCTCTCAATCTAGACAGAGAGACACAGCCATAAAGCAAAGACAAAATAATCCAATGGAAATAGTGCATTAGTGCAGTCTTGCACACAATATAAAGGGGAAACAGAAGAGAGGAAACTCCCTCTAAGAGACAGGATTGCTAAGGCCTCTCCAAAAAGATGACAGTTGAGCTGACTCTCAAAGGGAGAATGTGATGTGACCAGAAATGAAGGAATACATGCAACACCCAAAATCATATTTCAAGAACCTTGAGAAGGGTCTATAAGGTGTCTCTAGAGAACAGAATGGTGGGAGATGATGGAAGACAGGTCAGAACTGGGTCCTGGATGACCTTGTACATCATGATAAGGAACAGGTATTTTACCTAGTAGGCAATGGGAAGTATGTCAGTTTGCTAGGATTGCTCCAACAATGTACCACAAACCAGTGGCTTAAACAGCAGAAATGTATTGTCTCACAGCTCTGCAGGCTGGAAGTCTGGGATCCAGGTTTCTGTAGAGTTGCTTCCTTCTGAGAGTTTTTTTTTTTTTTAATTTTTTTATTTATTTTCAGCGTAACAGTATTCATTGTTTTTTCACCACACCCAGTGCTCAATGCAATCTGTGCCCTCCCTAATACCCACCACCTGGTTCCCCCACCCTCCCACCCCGCCCCTTCAAAACCCTCAGGTTGTTTTTCAGAGTCCATAGTCTCTCATGGTTCACCTCCCCTTCCAATTTCCCTCAACTCCCTTCTCCTCTCCATCTACCCTTGTCCTCTATATTATTTGTTATGCTCCACCAATAAGTGAAACCATATGATACTTGACTTTCTCTGTTTGACTTATTTCACTCAGCATAATCTCTTCCAGTCCTGTCCATGTTGCTACAAAAGTTGGGTATTCGTCCTTTCTGATGGAGGCATAATACTCCATAGTGTATATGGACCACATCTTCCTTATCCATTCATCCGTTGAAGGGCATCTTGGTTCTTTCCACAGTTTGGCGACCGTGGCCATTGCTGCTATAAACATTGGGGTACAGATGGCCCTTCTTTTCACTACATCTGTATCTTTGGGGTAAATACCCAGCAGTGCAATTGCAGGGTCATAGGGAAGATCTATTTTTAATTTCCTGAGGAATCTCCACACTGTTCTCCAAAGTGGCTGCACCAGTTTGCATTCCCACCAACAGTGTAAGAGGGTTCCCCTTTCTCCACATCCTCTCCAACACACGTTGTTTCCTGTCTTGCTAATTTTGGCCATTCTAACTGGTGTAAGGTGGTATCTCAATGTGGTTTTGATTTGAATCTCCCTGATGGCTAGTGATGATGAACATTTTTTCATGTGTCTGGTAGCCATTTGTATGTCTTCCTTAACCTCCCAAAAAACAAGAGCCCAGGACCTGACGGATTCCCTGGGGAATTCTATCAAACTTTCAAAGAAGAAATAATACCTATTCTCCTGAAGCTGTTTCAAAAAATTGAAGCAGAAGGAAAACTTCCAGACTCTTTTTATGAAGCCAGCATTACCCTGATCCCCATACCAGGCAAAGACCCTACCAAAAAGGAGAATTTCAGACCGATATCACTGATGAATATGGATGCTAAGATTCTCAACAAGATCCTAGCAAACAGGATCCAACAGCACATTAAAAAGATTATCCACCATGACCAGGTAGGATTCATCCCTGGGTTACAAGGATGGTTCAACATTAGCAAATCAATCAATGTGATAGAACAAATCAATAAGAGAAGAGAGAAGAACCACATGATCCTCTCCATTGGTGCAGAAAAAGCTTTTGACAAAATCCAGCATCCGTTCCTGATTAAAACGCTTCAAAGTATAGGGATAGAGGGAACATTCCTTCTGAGAGTTTTGAGGAGGAATCCGTGCTATGTCTCTTCCCTAGCTCTTGGTTGTTTGATGGAAATCCAAGTGGAGATATTGAATAGTCAGTTGGAAGTACAAGAAATAATGAGGTTTTCTTGCCACAACTCTTTCAAAAGACCTGTTAAGTGGTTGGTGGTCTGCTGGAGTTTGAGATATATATGTGAATTATAGCAGGCATTCTTGATTGCACAACTAACCCCCCAACTCTGTTTCCTTCATCATTAGTGGGAAATTCCTCATTTTTTTTCATGTTAATCTTTTTATGTGCTCAAGGAAGATGGCTCCAGGCAAGGCCCAAGGAATGAATATTGATCAGTCCTAGCCAATAGAGGCAATTTGATTCTTTTGACAGCCTTGATTTAAGCAAGGCCAGGTTATGCAAATCTGACCCATGAGGCATAAATGGGAAATCCATTGTAGGTTTCTATAAAAGGTTTTTCCTTCCTTTAAAAAGTGATAGGTAAGAATAAACTTGTTTTCTTCTTGAAACACTTGTATGAAAATTTGAGTCCTGGCATTACAGCAGCCATCTTGATATCATGAGGGACATGTCCTGGGTGATGCCAACAGGCTGCAAATGGCAAGGAGAAGTAATGGGAATATCTATGTCCATACTGACACCTTGCACCATCGGATTAATGCAACTGGAAACTCGTACCTTCTAACTCTTCTTTATGTTGGACAATAAAGCTTTACCAATGTTTAAACTACTTTCATTTGAATTTTATTTTTACTTTATAGCTAAAAGTATCCTAATCAATACATGATTATGAAACATTGCCTCCTTAAAGCAGAATATAACACATTGCACATACAGGAAAAGAGAATACAAGGATAAAATGTGATGTTGTAATCTTGCCATTTGCAATGACATGGTTGGAAGTAGAGGGTATTATGCTAAGCAAAATATGTCAGAGAAAGAAAAATGTCATATGATTTCACTCATATGTGGAATTTAAGAAACAAAATAGATGAACATAGGGGAAGAAGGAAAAGTAAAATAAGATGAAGTCAGAGTGGGAGATAAACATAAGAGACTCTTAATCATAGGAAACAAACTGAGGGTTTCTGGAGGGGTAGGGGTGGAGGATAGGGTAACAGGGTGATGGGCATTCAGGAGCGCACTTGATGGAATAAGCCTTGGGTATTATATGCAACTAATAAATCACTAAACTCTACCTCTGAAACTAATAATACACTATATGTTAATTAATTGATTTTAAATAAATATCTAAAAAAATTTTTTAAATGTGATGTTGTGGCAGAGGTAAAGAGGATGAGCTGAGCATTCTAAACAGACATAAGATGATACATCTCATTCTAGTAGTGGAGATCCAGAAGTTTTCATTATATAATACTTAATAATATAACTGTCTTTTATTCATTAAGATTTTATATATAACATTATCTCATACATTCCTCACAGCTATCCTATGGAGAAGGTGCTATTATTATCCCTTGTCCTATAGATGAAGAAACTAAGGTTCATGAAGGTAAAGTCACAAAACAACCAGTGGCAGAGGCAGGACTCTAAAAATGTCTCTTTAATCCCCAAAACACTTAAAGCTCTATGCTATAGACTGCTTCCAATCAAGTCCCCCCAAGTGAACTGAGAACCAGTGGAGGTTAAGAAATTGATCACTTGTTCTTCTATATTATTTTCAGCAATGGAACAGTATTCTTCTCATAAGATGGATGAATCAAGAAAAGAAATTTTAAAAAGAAGGGAGGAAGGATGAAAGGATGAGAAAGAGGTAGAAAAACAGAGACAGGGGGAGGGAGGAAAGAGGATAAGAAGAAAAGAAGAGGAGAAGGAAGGAAAGGAAAAAAAAAGAAGGCAGGCATGAAGGAAGAAAAAGATGGGGAAAGGGACAGAGAGAAAACAAGAAATAGGAGGAGAGAACAGAAAAGGAGAGGAAATAAGAATCAAGAAAAAGAAAAATTAATCCAGAGACTCATTAACCTATGAACCCAACACAATCTCAATTGAGCATTTGTTTTCAGCAACACATTTCAGAGGGGCTGGGTATTATTAGGCCTATTTTATAGTTTCATGTTTGGAACTAGCACCCAAGGATTTATTTCCATTCTTTTTCTTTGGCCATTCTCTTAACCTATACTCCCTTCTCTTTCCCTCCTGTGTTGTGCTGTTTACAACTTATAAACATTCAAGAGTTCTCTTTTTTTCTCTTGTCCTTACTTCTTTCCCCTTTGCATCTACTTTCTCCTCCTGTCATTTGTCCCTCTTTCATTCCTCCCTATGCCTCTTTCTTCTGCATGTCTGCTGTCCCTGTGGTTTAAAATGTTAAATATCCCTTAATAATGAAAATAATTAAGGGAGGAAAATTTAAAAACCACCAAGTGTGATGTATGCATTTGGTTGAAACATTTGACTGTATGTTTCACTACAAAGAGATGGTTGCACAAGGTGGAGTCAAGTTTTAGTCACTGTTTACTAATGAGGAGGCCACAAGTTTGGATTAGAAAATACATGGAACTCATACCAGCCCTCTGTCCCTTTTCTGGTGCAAACATTACTGATCAATCATGGTACCCATGTCCACTTGACGCTAGAACCAGCCTTGAGATCCTTCTCATCATAGTCCTGTAAATAGCCACTAAGAGTAGCCAGTATGGTATATTGAGATGAAATCTATTTGCTATTATGGACCAAAAGTCTGGGGTAAATTCAAGCTGCAAGTAGTATACATTCTTATGAGAGTAAACAATTGGGCTGAAGTGATAAAGGAATTATCTGTCTAATTATTTACATCTTTACCCACTCTACAAATTTTTCTTAAATATTCTCACTATGTGCTGAATGCTGTCATGAATAAGACAGTCTTTCTTGGAGTATGTGGGTTAGTTATCAAGGTAGATAAGTTAACAAACAATCACAATCCTAAATTATAAGCACTTTTCTAGAGTTAACCCACGGGGGATGTGGAAGCACCCAGTAGGTTCTACTGGGTTCTACAGTAGGTTCTACAAACCCAGTCTTAAAAGAGTTAGGTAGAAAGAGTACTTTCTAGAGTAAGGCAACCCAGCAACCCTGACTTGTGGTCCTGTCCTAGGCCATGTATAGACATAGAGTGAATGCCTTTCTACTTTTGTCTGCTGCTATTAGTTACATGCTACCACCCTAGGGTTTCCTTCTGTCCATCTTCTGCATATTTCACTGTATAAGCTATATTAGTTTCTGTTGCACTTGTTATTCATTCAGTAATTCAACCACGTAGTAATCATTCTGAAATACTTACTGAGCTTCTATTAGATGTCAGAGACTGTGCTGGGCACTGGGAGTTTCTTGTTGAATGTAATAAGGTCTCTGCTCCCATTACACTTGCTAAGGGGAGACAAATGATAAACCAATAAGAAAAGTATCAGTGAGAAGTGATGGGCTATAAGTAAAACAGAGTGATGTGATAGTGACTTGCGCCTGAAAAGCTGAGAGATTAGTAAAGTCTCCTCTGAGGAGATGACATTTTGGGGAAGACCTGAATGATGAGAAGGAGCCAGAAATGTAAAGGTCTGGAAGAAGAGTGTCCCAAGCAACAGAAACAATGAACACAAAAGCCCTAAGTTCTTCCTATGCAGCTTCTACATCCAGGCTTAAGGTTGCACTGTCTCTTCAGCCACCTGCTCCAAAGGGCAGAGCTCAGGCTAACCAGTGATTTTAAGAATAGTGCCATGGTTACCCAGTGTATTAGCATTCTCCAGAGGAACAGAACCTATAGGATTTATATATATATAGGAAGACATTTATTATGAGGAACTGATGCATGTGACTATGGGAAATAAGAAGTCCCAAAATCTGCCATCTGAAAGCTACAGACCCAGGAAAAGTGAAGGTGTCATTTTAGTCCAAGTCCAAAGCCCTGAGAATCAGGGAAGTCAATGGTGCAAATCCTAGTCCGAGTACAGGAGAAAATGACCTATTCAAGACCTGAGTGGACCGGATGATGCCCACCCACACTGGGAAGGTCAATTTACTTTATTGAGTCCACTGATCTAAATGCTAATACATCTAGAAACACCCTCACAGACACACCCATAAATAATGTTTAATCTAGGCATCCTTTGGCCCAATAAAGTTGACACATAAAATTAGTCATCACACCTGTCTTCTTTGTCATACATTCTCCATCATATGACATTTTAGTCATATTATTATGACTAATATAGCAACATCGGTCATGGATGCATTAGGCTCATGACCTTCACTTTTCTGAGACCATACTTACTTATCTCTTGCTCTTAGTCCCAATAGGTGGGAAATTTTCTCTTTCCCTGGGGTTTTGATTGAGAGATAAGAAGCTACCACCCTGGCAGTTTTCTTCTAAGATCAACCTACCAAAATAACAAGACCTTTTCTTCCTCATTGCTTGATCTCCCACCTCTTCTTGGGTACTAAATGTTAGCTGATAGAATCATGCTTTAATGAAGAACCACTATTCATCTCAGGTTTTGCTGTGGAAAGAAGGGTAGGAAAAGATGTCAGCATGTTTAGCTCTTTATCTCTGTTTGCAAAATACGTAAGGCTTCTGTTCTCCCTGTGGTCCATTATGCTCCATCTCAAGCTATAGATAGCGGAGCTTGAGTTTTCTAACGTGTTATCTGGCTGTGTTTCACAAGGTGTCAATAGGTATTCTATGCCAAAAATAAGAAAAGTAGAAATGAGGAGTTTCTATTGTTCTATACACTTGGAAAATCGTACGCGGGTTTCTTTACCTCCATATTCATTCACCTCTAGACATACCAAAGTGTTAACACATGTAAACATCTTGAAAGACATCTGGCACATAGTAAGAACTCATTAAATTCTAGCTATTTTATCAGTAAGGAGATCCAACCCCAAAATCTCAACGGCAATGAAAGGTTACTTCATGTTTCTACATGTCCATCATATGTTGGTGTTGGAGTAGGGGGTCATTTTCATTGAGAGAATGCCACCAGTCATAGAGACAGGGAGAAAATTAAACTGCAGAAGTGAGAACTACTCACATCTCATTGGCCCAAGCAAGTCAAGTGTCTGTGCTTAACTTCAATGGCAAAGAGATATTCATTCTTTAGGTATTCTCAGAAGTGGAGGAAGATGGGGTACTGGTGAGTAGCAGTAAGGTTTATGGCAGCAATCATCTATATGTCTATTTTTTATTATGATCATTATTTTTATTATTATTTCTATCAATATATCTCTCCAAGAATCACATTACATATTTTCAAAATTACTCAACAAAAGAATCTTTTTCTCTTAGAACACTGATTTATGGGGCGCCTGGGTGGCTCAGTGGGTTAAAGCCTCTGCCTTCGGCTCAGGTCATGATCCCAGGGTCCTGGGATCAAGCCCCACATCGGGCTCTCTGCTCAGCAGGGAGCCTGCTTCTCCCTCTCTCTCTGCCTGCCTCTCTGCCTACTTGTGATCTCTGTCTGTCAAATGAATAAATAAATAAAATCTTTAAAAAAAAAAAAAAGAACACTGATTTATAAAAAACATATGTTGGAAAATATTGTTCTCTGTCATCATTTGGAATTTCTCTCACACTACTCAACTCCTTCAACACTTCGCTTATACTTATCTCACCCATTTGGTCCTGATTCCTTTGCTCTGTGCCCTGACTTTCGATCTCTAATTTAGAAGTCATCTAGTCTCCTCTAGGTACGTTGGGTCTTTGCCCACCAATCAGTTTTCAACCTCTTCTTTGTTCCCCCTCAGCACTCATCCTGCTTGCTGGTCTCACTGTTGTCTCCCATTGGCACCTCTCGGACACCTGACACATGCATCCCCACCTTGGCAGGCCCTGTGTCCAACTTCAGTCAGAGAAAAAAGACCAATTTGGACAATCAGCCAGCAGCAAATGTGTACCAACTGAGGATCATACAAAGGGAACCCAATGTATCTTCAAAAAAGTTTCAGCTTCCAACAATTTCCTGGAATAATAATTGGCTCTCTATGGGGTGGGGGAAGAGAGAATTTGTGGCCTTCATTACCCCCTTTGCAGTTGGCTATTCTGGGTGGAAAAGTTGGAGGAAATGACTATAACAACACAATGCTGGCCCACTTAAAACTTCTATTATGAAACTGAGTTGCATAAGCTATAAGAGAAAATAAGTTATATTCTCAGGAACAAATTCTAGTGAATCAGCTCATTTTAGCTTCACATCTTCATCTCTCTCTGAAGAGGCTTATTTAAATTTTAATAGAAAACGTTCAATGTGGGGCTCAAATGGAGAGAATGAAAATAACACTGTTTATCCCCAAGATAAAATTGTGTCGGGAGTAAAAAAAAAAGAGAGAGAGAGAGAGAGAGAATGAAAATACAATGCTAATTTCTTGAAAACAAACCTCCTATGTCCCACTTTGTAGGGACTGGACAAAGCAATATAAAGTCTATTGTACTGAACAAAAGCAATGATGGTACATTTAGAAACTCACTGTCCCTTTCTATTTGGCTTTTTAAAAAATCATTCAAAGAAGAAAAGTGCCCTTGAGGGAAACTAAGAAAATCTTTCAAAACAAAGTTTTGCCACCATCATGGAATAGTTGCAGGGAAAAAGGAACAGAGATAGCATGGGGTAACAGGAAGGTCTTTCATGGGCTTGGAAATAAAAGATATGAATTCAAATATTGACTTTGCCTTTTCCCAGCTGTGTGACATTGGATAAGTGAATTAACAGTGCCAAAGTGTAGATTGTTTTCTCTCATGAAGAGAATAACCGCAGCTACTTCATGGGATTTCATGAGAAGGAAATGAAATGATATAAGAAATTGTTTGCCTAGCCCATCTTCCTCCAGAGTACTGCATCTCCATGACCTTCACATCTTCCAGACCAGGAGTTGGCAAAATAGGCCAACAACTAACTCTGGCCTGTTTCCTGTGTTAAATAAGGTCTCACAGGAACAGAGCCATGCCCGTTTGCTACTGTTGTCTGTGGCTGCTTTTGGAGAACAGCAGAGTTGAGGAGTTGCAGGAGACGATATGGTGCACAAAGCCTAGAATATTTATCATCTGGCCTTTTGCTGGAAAAGTTTGCCAACCCTTGCTCTAGACAGTCATGAAATTTGGGAGTCATCTCAGGAAAACCTTTTTTTTCAGTCCCCATGTCCAATCAGTCATCATACCATATGAATTCTATCTCCAAAATGTCTCTTGGATCTTCATATGTCTCCATCTCCACAGCCACCACTGGTAGCCAAGCCACCATCATAACTTCATTAGTCTTCCAAGAGGGGTCCCAAGAGCCACTCTTATTCATTTCCTGCCCATGCCACCACACATGCATGCACACACACACACACACACACACACACACACACTTCCTCAAATAGCAGCCTGAGGGAGCTTTTGTAAATACATTTCATGCCAACCCTCTGCTTAGAACAACTCAGAGGACTCTCATTTCCTATTACCCTTGGGATAAAAATCAAAATCCTAGCAGAGGCCCAGCAGTATCCTCTCCTCACCACCTTGACTGAAGACATTCCTCTAACACTGTCCTAACCAGCTTTCCTACTGCTTCTCTATTGATAAGAGATCTACACCTTATTGCCTCAAGACTTGCACAAAGGATGATTCCTGGTGTAGGAACAGACTTCCCCTCACATCTTCCATCCTTTCTACCTGAGCAATTCCTGATCATCCTGCAGGCCACAAAACAACTGTCACCTGCTCACATATACCTGTCCTGAGCTTCAGCCTCATTCCTACTCCAGCTATGTCAAAGTCCACTGATTTATACTAATTTTACGCCTATTGATGTTTGTTTAATACCTTCCCCAAGAACGTGAGCTCTAGACAGCAGAGTAAAACCAGGCCCAATGGCCACCTCTCTTGTCTCCAGTCCATGGTATACCCCTTTGAATATAGCAGTATAGTGTCATGGTTAAGAGAAGATATCACTGCTAGGCTCTCTGAATTGAAATCACCCCTGTGCTTACCAGTTGTGTGACTAAACCATTTAACTTCCTTGTGCCTTCATCTCTGTGTATGTAAAATGGAAATAATCAAGTACAGTAGGGTAGTATATTGAGCATGTTGTGAGGATTAGATAATTTAATATATGAAAATACTTAGAACAGTACCAAGTATGTGTTAAACTCTGTCTGAGTGTTTGCTATCCTGACTAGAGAAGGCTCTCAAAAAAATATATATATATAGAATGGAGGAATAAGTAATTTTTCTGACAGAGCATGTTTTTGAAGTTTGTTATTTAATTTGAAGTTCACATTCTTGCTCCAATAACCTTAGATACTTGATTTTCCCAAATACCATCTGTATGATACCCCCTTTTGCTTTATCACATGCTCTTCTCCCAGCACCTCCAGTCTCTCTAGTGAACTGTGTTCGTTGATTACAGCTCTGCAAACCCTATACTTACCTTGAAGCAAATTGTCTCTGCTACTCCCAGATTAAGGGAAATTAACCTCCTTTTCCTCTGTGCTATAATGAGATAGATGATAGAGAGAGAGATAGATAGATAGTTGATAGATAGATAGAATGGCATATTGCTCTTCATAGCATATATGTGTGTATACATACAAACACACACAGACACACACACACACACACACACTTAGTTATCTTGTAATGCTTTAAATCATTTGTTTCTGCAAAGGGACCCTGATGATCAAAATTGTTACCACCACAATATTTCCCAAACATAATGTTTGCACCTTTGGTATAGTGCTGATGCTATTTTATTTCAAGATTTTCAGTAATCTGCTTTTATCTTCTCCAGGAAATTTTAACCTATGAAAGGGCAGGGAATACATTTTACTTACCTGGAATGGCCCAAAGTGCTTTAAGTCTCTTCTGTGCTCATAAGATGCTTAATTTTTTACCAGTGGTTTAATGTATTTATTTGAGAAAAATTTTGTGGAATTATGCCAAAATAAAGAGATATCTTTGACATTGGCTTCTTGCTTTCTGAAATTAAACTTCAAGGACCAGCAACAAGCAACCTAATTGCAAGAGTGATGGGGGTCAGGCATTTGTTGAGCCAAAGAGATAGGCAGGGAGTATGCTCCTGAAGGCTAATGCAGTAATGAGTCAGGGAGATACACTGAAGAAATGGACAGAATATGCCAGCTAGGTAGGGCAGTGAAATTTTCAGACACCCCCTCCAAAGTCAAATTGAAATCCTGGTTCCTGGACATCTTAGAACTTGCCCTCAGTGAGATATTACCATACATTGCGATGCTCATCGTTCTTTTTGGACAACATAGTCTCCTTGATATCCTACACACATGTATTGGGATTCATCATGTAGGGGACATGTTGCTAGGTGCTGAAGATACAGCAATGAAAAATAATCCTATCTGCCAGTGAGCTCACAGCCTAAAGGGAAGGAAAAAGGCCTGAAAAAATGAGGTAGCCATAGACTCACAAAAATAACAGAAGTCATTCTGCATGGAAAGTTGCTTGTATATACTATTGGGTGAAAAGATATGTTGCAAAAATGTCTGTTGAAATAAATATTTTTTGCTTATATTTTTATAGGCAATCACATTATGCATATGTGTGTGTGTGTGTGTATAAAATCATATTGTATATGTGTGTATGTACATCTATCAAAATATTAGTTCCACTTCAGGTGAGCTGGATTTGGGGTTCTGATGAAAAGGTGAATTTTCTGTAATGTTTCTATTTTTTTCACCACAAGCATGTCTTTTTAAAAAATAAACTTTTTATTTTGAGGCAATATTAGATTTACATGCTGTTGTAAGAAATAATACAGACAGATTCTACATTTTCCCTTTAGCCAGTTTCCCCAGTGATAACATCTTGCAAAACTATGGTATAATATCACAACTAAGGTATTGACATTGATGCAGTCAAGACACAGAGCATTTTCATCACCACAAAGATCTCTCCTGCTGTGAATGCCTTATTTTTGCAAATAAAAAAAAAAATACAATTCTCAGTAAAAAAGTTTAAGAGATCACTGATGCCAGAAAAGAAAGACTTGATTCACTAAGATGAGACACTTTTTAAAGCTTTACATCAATTTTTTTTGTTTTATTATATATTTGACAGAGAGAGAGAGAGACAGCAAGAGAGGTAACACAAGCAGGGCGAGTGGGAGAGGGAGAAGCAGGCTTCTTGCGGAGCAGGGAGTCTGATGTGGGGTTTGATCCCAGGACTCTGGAATCATGACCTGAGCCGAAGGCAGATGCTTAATGACTAAGCCACCCAGGTGCCCCAAAAATTTTACATCTATTAAACCCTGGTACAACTCCCACTAGTTATTGATTTGAGGGAGTGAAGATTTTGGGAGCCCTGGCAGTATCTGCCCAGCATGTGAACGCCCTTCCTTTTCTTCCTATTTCAAGAAAAATAAAAGCAGGGCAACATCTCCAGAAACAGAAGCCAAAGGAGGACAGATGCTCTGTCTGCTCTTTAGTATCAAGGGCACCACCCAAGACCTACAGACGACTGGATGGATACTCACAGCCTCCAGCCTCCAAGACTTTGAACCTTGAAGGAGTGACTTAAAGGCACTGGGACCATGGATATTATTTGTCAAAGAGTGTGATTCAAGAATCCAGTGGTGTGGTGGGAAGTGTCCAGATCAGAGATATTAGTGAGTATCCTAGACAACTAGGTCTGTGGTAGACTGGTGGCTGGGCCTTGCCTTCTTTGGTCTCTGCTCATTCTCCAAGGCTTCCCATCAGTTCTGTGAACCTTCACAACTAGTCTTCCACTGAACTTATTTTCTAATTAAATATGCCAGAATTTCCTTTTGCTCTTTGCAAACCAGGAACACTAAGAGAAATAAGTACCTACTATATGACAATTAACTGTATTTTCATTAACTCTTTGTCAAAACAGTTCTATGAACTGGATGGTATTCTAGTATGGCACTGGGTTTTTTCTTGGATTCTGAATGTTAGAAGCATCTAAACAGCAGAGTTCTTCTAACAAGTAGGAATTTTAATGATCATCCATTTATTAAATCACCTTCTAATAATGTATGAGTTTGCTGTGGTTCACCAGGAGTGGGAATAATAATGTGACACAACAGACTGAAAATACTTGCTGTCTGATGTATCAGTGACTCTCTGTGCAGCCATGAGGGTTCTTGGTCACTTATGTGATTTGGGTCAAATAAAAACTATATTGAGGATTTGAATTATAATTGTGTAACAGGGGCACCCAGATGGCTCAGTCAGTTGAGTGTCATCAGATTCTTGATTCTGGCTCAGGTCGTGATCTCAGGATTGTGGGATTGAGCCCCACATCAGAGTCCACTCTCAGCATGGAGTTTGTTTGGAATTCTGTCTCCTCCTCCCCATGCTCATGCTTTCTCTCTCAAATGAATAAATAAAATCTTAAAAAGTTAATTATGTAATATATACCCAATTTCTAAATCTCCATAATAAAATTTTTTAAAGGTCAAGAAAAAGTTCTAAAGAAGGTAACCAGAAAATATTGAGACTGGATCAAGTCAATCATTTTGTCTTACTATTTTACTCTTTTAGGGTTGATAAACTTAACTTCAGAAATACTCCTACAGTGAAATACCCCAAATCCCAGGCATTCTAGAAATAAATAGTCTCCTTTATTTCTATTTCTCATCTAAAGAAACTAAAGCTAAAGATGAGTTTTCTAACTATGTCTGAGACACAACACCAGTACATTTGAGACATCACACTCACATCCATATTTCCTATGTCTTTCTCTCTCTAAAGTCAATTTGTCTAACTAACTTCTAATTTTCTCCCTCTTTCTTCTGCTGTGTTTACAAAGGGCTTAGAAGAGCACTAAGCATGCTGTTTATAAAGGGCTTAGAAGAGCACCGAGCATGCAGTAAGTAATATATACCTGTCAGCTGTCACATCATCATTGTGACTCATCCTTTCTTTAACCCATCCATTGGATTTTAATTTCAATCATTGTATTTTTATCTTCAACTTTCATGCTTTACTAAACCTGCTTGGTCATGATTGATAGTCTCTTTTGCCTTGCTATATTTATCCCATCTTCACTTCTTTAAACATGATATTCTTTGGTAGTATTCCATATCTGATGGCCCCAATATCTGAAGACCTCTAAGGTCAAAACCTGTCGGTAATTGTTTATTCTGAGTATTACTCATGATGGCCTGCTTCCACGCTAATTTGGTCATTTTTCATTAAGAGTTTGTATTTGTCTGAAGTTAACCTATGGGCATCCTGAAGACTCTGACATGAAGACACTGACCCTCTGATAGAATTTACATATGGTGTTTTTGGACACCAGGAACTGCTCTCAACTAAGGGTTTCTTGGCTTTATTTTTCCTGGTGCATTGATGGTACAATGTAACCCTAGGTCTACATGAGAACAGACCTGGACCAGACCTAACCATCTCCAGGGGAGACAAGTATTGTCATCGATTGAATTCTATGCAGAGTCACAGCAGAAACAAACATACTTTCTTACCAGGGGCAGAAAGATATATATTTCTAGACCAGCTATTCACTGATGGTATAGATGCTTTGAGAGTCATAGTTTATGAGGGGATCTTAAGCCCAGTATCTTCCTTGTTGCATAAACCCCAGATCCATTTCTTATAGTCTGTGTGAAAATAATCCTCAAAATTTCTGGTACCTGGCTGTGTCACTTTACCCAGGATTATTCTGCCTTATGATTACTCAACTCTCTGGTTTCAGTTCATGGTTTGTTGGTTTGCAGTTCTATCCTTTTAGAAATTCCTTACTACTTGTTAGCTCAGTCACACACTGGCAAGTATGTGTTTGTATTCTTTGGTTCGTTCTTTCTTTCTTTCTTTGTTTTGTAATTTATTTAAGACAAATAGATTCCATAGCAGAGTTCTTCAGGCCATCTTGTCTATACATAGCTGGAAGAAGAAATTCACACAAACCTCAGGGAAGACTGCAGTTATAACAACTGTGCTCCAGGCAGAACCAACCTAGGAGAAAGAGGATCATTCACAGACTTTCATCTCTCTTGCTCCCACCCCTTTCAAATGTCCCCAAAAGCATCCTTCTGGGCCCTAGGAGGTGTCTCCTAAAGGCTCTGTGAATTACCTGACTTTTATCTTTTCTCTTTTCCTCTCTAAATTATGATGTTGCTATTACTGGTCACCAAAGATGCCAAAGTGACCACTCTGTCTCCCTTGTCAACCAAGGGGCACTGTCCCCCTGCTGCTGCTGCCCAAGGCCAGGACACTGACTTCAGGATCAAGAATTCTAATGCCAAGGGTCACTGTACCATCCCACTCACCCCAGCTGGTTGACCCCTGTGACCAAGGCCCATGACAAATCTATTGGCATATTGATCCTCAACCCCTACAGTAATCATAGAAAGATTACTTACCAAATATTTTTTAGCAGTGAGGATCACAGTCAAAGACATTCGTTATCCTTGAAAGTAACATTTGCTGAGCACGCCAGGCACTGTGTGATTTCTCTATATACATTATCTCATTCATCCCATGATAATCCTATTGTCTCCAACCAGGATCTGCCAACCCAACAAAGGTGTCTCTACTTTTTCCAAGTGAAAGTCTAAACCACATCATAGTTAAGAATGCTGGCTCTTAAAGCCTCACTGGGTGGGTTTGAATTCCTGTTCTGTTGCTCACTAGATGTGTGGCTTTGAACCAACTACCTCACCCATCTCAGGGGTTCAGTATTCCTATCTGTAAAATGGTGCAGATGAGAAGACATATCCCAGGGGCGCCTGAGTGGCTCAGTGGGTTAAAGCCTCTGCCTTTGGCTCAGGTCATGATCTCAGGGTCCTGGGATCGAGCCCCGCATCGGGCTCTCTGCTCAGCGGGGAGCCTGCTTCCCTTCCTCTCTCTGCCTGTCTCTCTGCCTTCTTGTGATATCTGTCTGTCAAATAAATAAATAAAATTTAAAAAAAAAGAAGAAGAAGACATATCCCAAAAGGTTGTCATGAGAAAATAAGAGAATCACCATAAATGTTTGGTTCCATGCCTGACACATCATAAGTTTCAGATACATGTTACACATTTTTAATACTTTGCTATTATTGTGTACCTCCACAAAAGAGTTAGTGAACTCTTTTCTGCTCATTGTGACTTTTTCATTGCTCATTGTGACTTTTTCATTGAATGGATACTAAAAGTATAGTTAGTGTGACAATGGTCACACTTAAAGGGATCCACCAATTCAAAAAGACTATAAACTACTGGCCTAAGGAGATCCATTTCTACCTCACAGGGCTGCAGTAAGGATTAAGAGAAAATGGAAGAGGATCACTGCAGGTCCAGAAGGGTCAGCCCACTTGCGCCCTAGATGACAGCAAGACCTCACTGGGACTGAGGGGATGGGCTCTGAAAAAAAAAAAAAAAAAAAAAAACAGCCCAGTGACAGAGATGGGTTGGGGGACTATGCAAAGTCTCTTTTCATAGTCCCAATCAGTTGTTCGATAAACCAGAACTGCCTATATGTTAGCATTCTAGAACTGTTGGGAGAGATTTAACACCCAAAGTTAATATTTTCTAAGTCTAGGACCTCACATTAGATGACAGGAAAATGGCTTTAGGAATCTCTTATGGACTGAGTTTAAAATATTTTACATATATATATATGTATATATGTATATATACATATATATAAGTGTGTGTGTGTATATATATGAAGATGACATAAGAGGAGAACAAAGGGAAGTCAAATGAATGGCACAGACTCGAAGATACAACAGAGAGGTTATATTTATATCTATATTGATATCCATATCTACACCGTATCTATATTTATATCTGTGCTTTTATCACCAATCTCATCTTTCTCATGCAATTAGGAGTCATCTTCTGCCGACTTGGCAAGCAACATGAGATTCAAGGATGGCCCAGAAATATAAAAACCCACAGCGATAATTGCTTATTTTCCATCTCTCTCTCTCTGTGCACGCTGCTTGGCTTTTCTCTTTCTTGGGACACGAAGTCCTCATTTATACTCATTAAAATGTGTTAATGAGAAGTTTGCAGAGAGAAAAATGAGGAAAGTAAGAAGGGGAAAGAGGAAAAAAAAAGACACATCTAGGGATTTTATCTTCTAGTTAATAAGCAAGACAGAGCAAAGTCGAACAAACCCAAAGTTGTATTTTTTGACCATGAATATACTGTTACCTCACTAAAGATGCTTATTACTCCTTCCCTAGTTTTTATGAATCTATGGAACACTCTTTAGTGGCATGAACTGGTTTTCAATTTGAATTGAATTTTGAATACCCACGGGGCAGAAGGCACACATCTGGATGAACTGAAAACACAAAAAATGTCTCTTATCTTTCTACCCATGACCACTCGGGTCAACCATAATCAGACTCCAAGGTTTCCATGTGCATTCTTTGATACACAGTCCTTGGCAAATGGTAGCTATTCAACAAATACTTGCCTAGTGAATAAATAAATAGGTCTACCTGGATACCCAAATACAATCAAAGTATACTACAGTCCCAGTGGGCAGGGCCATGATTCTTTATTTCTTTTTAAAGATTTATTTGTTTATTTTACAGAGAGGAGAAGAAGGAGACAGAATGAGAGAGAGAAAGAACCCCAAGCAGCCTTCCCACTGACATGGAGTTCAATCTCACAACCCTGAGATCACAACCTGAGCCAAAACCAAGAGTCAGACACTCAACTGACTGCACCAACCAGGCACCCTGCCCCCATGACTCTTTTTCTAAAAACAACTCCAACTAGTCAAACCATGACTGTTCATATGAAGTCCTGTGTTTTCTTCCTTTGAAATATTGTTATTTGGGGATTCTTCTTACCTCATCCATCTTGGTAGTTGCATATCCCCACCTCCATTCCCCACTCCAGTTCAGCTTCCTTCCCTTTATTGCAGCTCTTGAAACCACTGCCAATTAATTCTAACTTTGCTGCAGACTTTCTCATTAGACCTTTTGGACTGGGTTTAGGTGAGCTAACAGCTGTTCAGAAAGGAACCTCTAACTCACACGAGGTTTCGTTCTCTCTCAGCTCTACCTTTCTACAATACCTTTCAGTAGTTTAAGTCAGTGTTAACATGGTCAAAGCTGTGTGCTTCAAGGAAAATTGCCATGAAGGAAATGGGAGACTTGAGGCAAATAAGTTAAGAATATACTCAGTCATCCAAGTGAGAAAAAAATGAATGTCTGAACTAGGGTGGTGATGGGGAGGAGGACAAGAAAGAAATGAGAGATACATTAAGGGAGGCAAATGGCCTGGAAAAGTGATTGGATGAGATTCAGACTCAACAGACTATGGTGAACTGGTGATTATAAAGCATGCGCTGTATCAGAGAAAACAGCCTTCCTGGATAAGCATTGTCTGGGAAGGTGCCTTAGAAATGATGAAATGGGAGCTGAGTTCTCAATGACAAAGAATTTACACACTGGTACAGGAGTGAGTAAGACGGGATCCTCAGTGGAAGATTCTAAGTGGGGAGAACCTGGTGGGAATCACAGAAATGATCTTGGATCCTGTAGCACTAAGAATAACAAGTAATGAAGGTACAGTGGACATGCATTGTTGTTGGTCCAGCACTTATTTCCCCTTCTGAAAGCAAAGCCCATTTTTCACTGTGAAGCAGGAGCAGTTGACGACTCTTTTACCCTGACCACCAGAGTGAGCAAGTAACTCAGGCCTGCCTAATATGAGGATTCTATCCCCCTGATCTTGGTGATTTGTTAAAGTTTGGACAATTAGCCAGAAAAGATCCAATAGGAATTACTTAAAATATTAAGTTACCTATGCTAAGGCATTAGGATTTTGATTTTGTTTTTTCTATCTACAGTGTGAGTGTACTCTAACTTATTTTTACCACTCCTCCACACTACACACCCATGTTGCAGTCACAGGGATCTTTCAGTAGCATGTAATTAAAACCCAATGCCAAGTACCTTAAGAGTTTAAGACTATATATATATATATATTTTTTTTTTCTAACTCCTGGTTCCCAGGCTAATTTTCTTTACGCTCTTGCCTACTACTTTCATCACTATTGTAAAGACTGGGGAAGAGTTGTGTAATGGACATAAGTTGTCCTTTCTAAGAAAAGAGATTTGTTTTGCTAATTACATAACTGTCCTCTCAACATTTTTGCTGTTAGCTCTTCACACAATTTTTTAAAGATATGATAAAAGATGGTGTTACTTTATATTACACATACATACACCCATGCCTTTGAAAAGTGCTACTAGCTTTTATCTGTGGCTGTGTGCCTGTTTTTATAGTTCTCTTTTTTTTCTTATGCTGGGCTTTTTGAGGCAAAAAATTTGTCTTAGAATTGGATACAGATAGAGATGAACCAATACCACCTATATGTTGTAGAGCAAACAGTAAATACCCACATTTTCTGCACTGAAGACACCAGCCTCTGCTAGATCCCAGAGTCTGCAGAATGACTGAGAATCAGTCCATACTACTAGATACTATAAAATGACCTACACCTGTCTTGCTCAGTTGAGATGCTGGTTGTTTCTTCTCATTTCACCTCTAAGTTTAGCAGAAGGTGTATCTATTGCTGAACACATTTCATGAGGCACAAGGATAGATCTGGTGTTCACATGGCCAACAAAAATCCATTATCAATGGAGTGAGGTTGTTTTTGTAGATCTTTAGAGGAGCACACTTAGAAACTGCTTGGAGTGATTTGAATAGGAATAGTTAAAGAAGCCCAAATTTTAAAAACACGGTTAACTAGAAAACGGCTACCAAACTTTTAGGGGGAAATCAGAAAAATCACAAGAAAACTTGCTGAAGTCAGGACTTATCTCAAAAAATAAAACTTGAAAAGTCTAGGCTAATCACATAAATAATTACTCATATTTTCCTAGGCTTTTACCATTTGCAGAGATTTCAGTCTTAGGCCCTTATTTGAGTCAAGGAGAACAGGCACTATTATTTTTATCCCCTTTTGACAGCTGCTAAAATTGAAGATAGAGTGGTTAAGCAAATTTCCAAAGGTCAGACAGCTAATAAATGGGGAAGATGTGACTCAAAAAGCACTCTACCTCTATGACCAGAAGGCAGCAGGAAAGAAGATGAGATCTAAAATCTGGGCTCCCCAGACATTGACTAACCCTGTGACGTTGGTCCAGTTACTTAATCATTTTAGCATTTTAATTGACTTCTTCATTTATGAAATATGGATAACATTTACCTGGACGTTTTACTCTAGGGACTGAATATAATAATGTAAGTTAGACACCCAACCAATAATATGTAGTCACTGTTGGCTCCCTTCTTTCTCTTCTTACACTACATTGCAAATTCAATATATACCACCACAATGGTTCCAAAGCCATGAGCCATATGTAGAAGTTCACATATTCAGGAAAAAAAAAACATGGGAGGTTCTCAGCCATCGGCGAAATATTTATTTGTACTCCCTGTCTCTGATCCCATCCTTGTCACTACCCCAGACTTGGTACCTCCTTTACTTCTTGTACCAGCTGAGGTCACTACCATCAACCCAGTTCCCCAAACCTGACACCTGCAAGGCAACCCATGCCTCTCCTTCTTCTTCCCCTTGACATCCCATTGGTCACTCTATTCATGTCACCATGTAAAAGTGTCTGCTAAATGTGCCTTCTCCCCTCCATCACCATCTCCAGTGCTCTAATGTGCATCCCAATCTGCTTCTGCATCAATCCCCTCTATTCCATCTTGCATGGTGTTCTCTGCTATAAGTCTGGAAGACACTGATCTGATGATGCAATCAGCCTGCCTCCTCCTCCCCCAACTCTCCAGCTGCCTGAGGAGTTCATGATCTCTAGCTTGGCACATAAGACTTACCATCAGTTGGCCTTTTCTTTGATCTTCTGCCACATCACCTGCCCCTCTTCCAGGAACCCAGGACCCAGGACCCGTCTAACTGTTGCAATTCCCTAAAGATGTTTCACTCTTTCTCACCCTCCTTGGTTGAACTCCTTGCTTGGAAAACTCTTCCCACTTTATTTTCTGGAAAAGTTTCTCCATCATTAAAACTCATCCTAGTATCATCATCTATTCTAGGATACCTTCATTAATACCCCACAAAAGCTGGCTTATGTGTCCCCTTTGTTCTCCCACAGCACCTTATGTTTGCCCCATTTTCTCAAAGCACTTTCCAGAGTGTACTGTAACTGGTAGTTTCTATATCTCTATGAAGATACAGTTATGAGGTACAACATTCTATTAAGATTGAAAGCAAGCTCTAGGGGCGCCTGGGTGGCTCAGTGGGTTAAAGCCTCTGCCTTCGGCTCAGGTCATGATCCCAGGGTCCTGGGATCGAGCCCTGCATCAGGCTCTCTGCTCAGCAGGAAGCCTGCTTTCCCCCCCTCTCTCTCTGCCTGCCTCTCTGCCTACTTGTGATCTCTGTCTGTCAAATAAATAAATAAAATCTAAAAAAAAAAAAAAAAGATTGAAAGCAAGCTCTAAAGCTGCCTACGTAAGTCTCATGCAGTATCATTACCAAACATGGAATCTGAGGTAAGTTTAACCGGCGCCTCATTTTGTATTTGTAAAAAGTGTGTATTCATTTCTTATGACTGCTATAACAAATTACCACAAACTTTGTGGCTTAAAGAAGAAAAATTTCTGTTCTCACAGTTCTGAAGGCCCAAAGTCTAATCTCGAGGTGTCAGCAGGGCTGTGCTCCCCCCTGAAGGTTGTAAGAGACAATCTTTTCCCTGCTTTCTCCAGATTCTGGTGGCTCTAGGTGTTCCTTGGCTCATGGACACATCACTGAAATCTCTACCCCCATTGCCACATGGCATTTTCCTCTTCTTTATATGTCTCTCCTCTGTGTGTCTTTTATAAGGACATCTGTCATTGGGTTTAGGGCCTATTGTGAAAATCCAAATGATGTTTTATCTCAAGATCTTTAGCTTAATTACATCTGCAAAGACCTTTCTCCTTTACATCCATAAAAGTTCCAATGATTAGAATATAGACATCTTTTGGGGACCACGATTTAACCCATTATAAGGTGCTGTAATAGTTTGCCTGGCTCTTATATTTCTTGGCAATATTGAAAGAGATTATGCATATAAGGCTCTTAGATCAGTATCTGGCAGAGAATAAATGTTCTATAAATTATAGCCATTATTATTATTTTTATTATTCAGTGACCATCATGTATATATTCCTTAATAATTAGCTTCCTAATTTTAAAAGTTGTGTTTCTTAGGTCAAAAACACCAGCTAGAACACTTGGGATATATTGCTAACAGAAAGGATTTAAATAAGTTTCACAACTCTTCACTTTAATAGGAAAACTCAATTAACCAGAATGCCCATCCTCTATCACACATGAATTTTGGCAATAGCTGTTTCCCAGCAGTAGCTGTTTCCCAAAGGAAAATTATCTGTGCCCAGGTCATGGAATTCTTTGCCCTTTGCTAGCACCCAAATAATGAATGGCTTTATTTGAAATGATCTGGAGAGGTCATGTGTATGTGATTATAGACTTGGAAAAGATAAGAAACTTACCATCAATAACCACCCTGCAAGATTACAGATGTGAGGACAGACCAAGATCGGCAAAGAAGTGACTTTCCCCAAGTCACTCTTTGAGTTGGAGACAAAGCAGAGAGACTAGAACCCAGGTCTCCAGATTTATCCCAGCCTGATACTCACTGGTGATCTGTCTCATCTTGCTGATACCACTCAGTGTAAAAAGTTAATATAAATAATAACATTAGCTATTTAAAAAGGATGGAGAGGGGAAAGAACCAATTTATGTGACTTTATCAGAAGTCTTGCAAATTCTACTCCAGTTGACTCATGTTATGATACAGATGATAGCCTTAACAAACTTAACACTTCACTTCCATTTAGTAACAGCAACAGAGTAAAGCAGTGTAATATATCCCACCCACTTTATTTTGACACCCAAGGTCCTCTACAGCTCTCCTTGATGATATGCTCATCTTGTCCTCCCCTTCACATACCTTTTGCTCCAGGTAAATGACGTGCCACTGACTATACCTATTCCATGCCTTCTCCGGTCCACATTTTTCTTCCAGCTCTTATTCTCTGTACCTTGAATGTTTTTCTCTCTATTTCTATAACTTCCAAGTTTGTCATCCTTGAAGGCTCAGTCCAAGTGCTACGTAATCCAAAAAGTCTTCTTGGTTTTCTCCCACCAGGAAGTGACATTTCTTATCTCTGAAACCCCACTGCTTATTTTTTTTACAACTGTCTTACATCATTAGTCCTCTTCTAACTTGTGTTATCTTCATTTTACACCTTTCCTTTTCATGATACATAAATTGAGAGTTAAATAATATGTATATTAGAGAGTTTATTATGAACTGGGAACCCTGCATGTCACAGGACTTTCCAAGAAAGATTAAACATCTGAACCCGCTAACTTTGGATCACATCTACGTGGACCTGGACCAGGATGGGAACCCAGTTCAAGACAGGCTGATTCCTAAATTGACCAGAAACTATACAGTGGCAGACGGAGGTCATGGTGATGTCCGGGAGCTGGCTCATGCTGATTCAGAGGATCCAACTGTTCCATTTTCAGGATTTGAGGGGTCAGGTGACATTATGTTGGTCACCTGAAATCAACAGTAGTGGGATTATTTGCACCATGGAAATTGGCAAATATTACAAATCAGGGCTTCCCCCCACCCCAAACCTCCCACAGACAGCCAGTTGTTGAACATTAACCAGCACACCACTGCCGCTAAGACACTGAATCTTCTCCCTTGGCAGTTTGTGTGTGATACCTACAGAAGGAGTTAGTGGTCCTTAACAGAAACAAAAGCAAAATAACTCAGAAGAGAAGGCTATGAACAAGGAGACATAATGTAGCAAAAGTCATAAGGCAGAGAGATAGGAGTAGAAACAAGTTCATCAGGAGTGGCAGGTTTGGTAGAAACAGAGGCAGAGGGTGGTAAGGTTGTTTTCATGACCAATTCCTGGAGCAGGAAAAAACAAATGTGTCCGCCTTGGGATGGCGACTAATTCTGGTTCCCGGAGTTGTGCTGGATCCCATATGATCTTTTCTGGTTCCTGCTCTTCTGGACCTCTGACTTGGTAGTGGTTCCTGTTTCTACTTACTTTGCTATCTCTTGTGAGAGACAAATTTTCCTCACAGAGGACCCAAAGAACATGGCAGAGTGATGGTGACACTTTGTAGCTTATAAAGGGCTTTCATAGCCTTCTCATATTTCATCCTCACAATAGCTCCCGTGGGTACCCAGACCACCAACCATTGTTGGCACCAACCAGCATGCAGAATGAGGAAGCTGGGGCTCTGAGAAGCTGCAGGACTCACCCAAGAACATGCAGCTAGCACAGCGCAGAAGCAAGAGAGAAACCCAGGCTGTCTGGTATGACAATCAGGAGCTTTGTCCTCCTGGCACCTGGGTCATCTGATGCTCTACCCACCCAGATCACAGTCTGTGACCCACAAGCAGGACTAGTCAACAATCAGAAGGAGCAAAGAGGTCGAGAGGTAGAAAAATTGAAAGAGAAAAGGGAAAAAGAGAAAGAAAATGTCATTTGAAAGTCTGAGCATCATGTAGAGATAATATGGTATACAGGTATGTTATACACATATGTGACATCACATATATTGTATTTCATGTGCATTATGTGGTTAAAGTCCCAGCTTCCTATTCATTGGATGTGAGAACTTGCCCAAGTCATTACCCCTCTGAGATTTCACCCATAAAATGGGCATTAACTTCTCTATCTACTTCATAAGATTCTAGTAAGGCTTACTGAAAAAAAAAATGTATATAAACCACTTGGCACAAAGCCTGCCAAAGAGTAAGCATTTTATGCATTTGGTATATAGTTTCTATTATTTTAAGTGAAACAATTTTAAAAAGCATGAATAACTATAATAATTTTAATCTGATTTTATCCTGAAAAGCACTTACCCCTAATAAAAGGACTACGCTACACAAATCAATGGTATTCTATACATGCACACAGTCTGCTCTGAAAAAAAAAAATTGGAAACAGGCAAGGCTCAAAATTAAATGTCTTTAAATAAAACATAAAGCAAAAACAGCTGCTGTTGGAACTTGGTCCCTAGACAGATTTGATTTTTGAAAATGACAAAGACGCCAAATTGTGCTTCGATCCCTGGGCTGCACGAGTGTGGGGAACGTGATTGCCTCCTTGCACTGATTGCCTGCGTGAGGAAAAGACGCAGATGCTGGAACAAAGGATATTGTATGCTGGACACAAGGCTCTCTGGGACCAGCAGCCAGCAGGGAATTCTGCAGCCACATCACAAACAGCGTTGCCGAATTTCCTCCCATTTTCTGAAATAGCAACACCACAAATGAGACACCCTAATGGGTGTCATAAATATGAAAAGAGCAAATTCATTAGGCTGATATAGGATAACACTCCTTGCCGTGGCAGAGAAATCACCTACATTTTAGAGACCTCGGTATGTGGCCTTATCATTTCCTAATAGATCCTCTGCTAATATATTACAGACTAAGGCCAATGCCACCTGGGAGATGAGCGTCTCATGCTGTGAGCCAGAAATGAGGCCATGGCTATCTATCAGAGATCTTTTTTGAATATAATTCAAATATAATTCTTTCTAAATATAATTTTAAAGTTAGTAAAATAAAACCAAAGAAAATACATAATGTAAAGGCAAGAATAAAATCCACCATCAAACACATCACCTTAGCAGTTACTGACTTTCGCATACATGCTTTCCAGCCTTTTATTCCTCACATGGTTGCTTTTACAGAGCATCCACTGATTTTGCAACATGATTTTTTAGGAGCTGGGTTAGCATTCTATAAGGCGGGGTAGGAAAATCGCAGGTGACCCCATCCACCTGCCAGGATACCAAAAGTATGCCTTAGAGGAAATTCACTTCTCTGATGGTAGGATTGCTGATACAGGTGCCTCCTTCCCAGTTGAGTGGGGATACCCCAGGAATGAGAACAAGAAACTGCTCCTTTGTCATAGCCCCAGCTTACCTATCCTGCATTCTCATATCACTTCCTTCTTCACACCCAGTGTTCCTGGCTCAGTGAATGGATTCACAGTGAACCTGACCACCTGTCAAGGTGTTAACTCTGCCTGAAACTCCATTTTACAGCCAACTTCTTTTGACCACCTGGGCTTCATACTACATACTCCTCTGCGAGGGAGCTTTTGCTGAAGCTGACCCCGCCCACCACCTCAGACTCAAGAGGTGATTCTGAACACTACAGCTTCCTCTTCATAGTGCTCATTACACTATTTTAATTTTTATTTTCCCACCAATCTCCCAAGCAGGAGACATGAAGTCATATTCAGAAGGGAAGTTAAGGACCAGGAGCTTGGCTAGTGTTACCCCCAACAACGTGCATGTGGGCCATAGTGGTGTATCAGCAGCAAGAGCCTCTGCCCAAGGGTAAAGTGTGAGCAGTGAAGTCGAGGGGCAAAGCCACTCTGGAGACCAGTGTTTGTCCATTGGAGACACCTTTCCTCAATGTCCCCAAGGGCTTCCAGGCTAAGTTGAGTTCTTAAAAAGATCACACCTGAAGAAGAGATCTTCAATGACTAGGAGGAAAATAGTCATGATCAGATGGTGGAAGCTCACAGAAGCTGAGGAGTCAAAATGATTCTCACTGCCAGACACATAACTATAGGGAAGAAAGAGAGGATGAGGTGAATGAAACCCGCAGTGGACACTCTCTAAGGATCTTGAGGCCCTGAACTGTCGAGACAGACCAACAGAAAGACATAGAGCCCAGGATGAGAACAGTTAGCCAACCACCAAGCACTGTGCACCATATCCTTGTGTTCAGAGAGAAAAGCCAGAATGAATAAAAGGCTATGGTTTTCAGGGGTGAGGCTCTACAGAAAAGGAGGTTAGAACTGCCACCTACAGTCCTCAATGGTAGGTAGTTTCTCTAAACCACACATTTTCAAAATAGTTTATTTTGTGCACTTGTGTGGCCTCCTCTAATTGCACCCAGAGCAAGAACTGGTAAGTGGAAGACACTGCATAAATATTTGCTGGAGGGATGGATGGATGGATGGATGGACAGACAGACAGACAGATGGATGAGTTAGTGCAATGTTACCACAGGATTACTCAGAGGTAATTATGTCTTAGGAAATAGTACAAAAATAGATCACTTAGACAGTCATCACTGTAGCCAGGTCTGGAAGGACAAATTCAGAAGCAAAGCAGGACAGTTCCAGAAGCAAAGAAGGCATGGACAAGTACCCAAAAGGAAGCCTCACAGGCTGTGATTCCCTTCTTCAGCTGCATCCTGCTTCTTTACTAGAACCTACTTTAAGGAATATTCAGGGCAGGATTCCAGCATCCTTGCATTCGAATGAAGAATGCTGTGGAATTCTAGAATCCTAAAGGAATCAAGAGTCCTGAAAGGAAGCTGTTGCAATCCCTCAGCTATTTCAATAGTTCAGATATACTTACAGGATATGAACATTGTTCTAATTAGGCTGACATGGGAAATCTCAGCACTGTCTTCCTCAGTGGCTGCACCACTTTGCATTTCCACCAAGAGTGCACAAGGACTAGGCCAAACATGGTGGTAATCACAAAAGGGTAAATGGGTTAAATTCCTCTATTAAAGGACAGAGTCTGAATTTAAAAAAAAAAAAGTGTCATAATGCACACTCCTAAAGAAGAATATCAATGAAAAAGAAAAGATTAGAGAATAATATGACAAGCAAAAGTTGGCAAAAAGAGAACCATATATAACAATATCAGTATCAGTTCACTTAGTTAAAAAATTGCCTCTTTTTAATGATCTTTTTCCTGATCCTAATGATCAGGATTTTTTTTAAGTAAACTCCACACCCCATGTGGAGCCCAATGTGGGGCTTGAATCCACAACCCTGAGATCAAGACCTGAGCTGAAATCCAGAGTCAGGTGCTTAACCTACTGAGCCACCCAGGCACCCTAATCAGGATTTTATCAACACAGTGAGGTGTTAAGACTGGTAATCTCCTGCTGGCCAGCTATTCTCATTGGCATTTAAGTCTCTGATTTACTTAAATAAAAGTTAAATAAATTAAGATGCTATCATTTAAAAAAAGAAAATTAATTAATAAAATAAATATAAACTAACAAAAGGCAAAAACACTCAGTATGTTTGGTGAATAAAATCTTTCAAGATATAGGTTCTGTGTAGCAACAGCAAATAACAAGGGAGATGTTCTACAGAGAAAAGTATGGACACTCCAACTTAGTCCAAAATTCTCAAAGGATGGCACTGAGTCTCACAGAATTTCTGGAATCTGCCCACAGACATAACACTGGACTCTGACTCCAACGCTCATGTTCTTTTGCACTCAATCAGTTCTGTCCTACTAAATGAGAAGCTTGTTGCAAAAGGCTGAGTGGCCATAGACCTTACAGCCTTTTTGCTGAGTCCCTGTCCTACCAGCTTGATCCCCAACAGGCAAAGGCACGGAGTCTCCCTTTCTAAGTCTGCAGTGAAACAGCAGACACCCCTCCAATGCCACTTGTATCCAAAGGCTGAAAAATCTAGTGGGATTTCTATGTTGTAGTCTGGAGACAGAATTCCTTCTTTGGGAAAACTCACTCTTTGCTCTTAAGGCAACTGGTCACCATAGCCTAGCCAAGTTGACTCATAAAATGAACCATCACAGCCACATGTCCACGAGCATCCAGAAATTTCTGCAGCAGAAGAAAAAGGGATCTTGGCCCTTTTTTGGCCCAACTTCTTCGGCCCTTTGGCCTCCTTTTCAGATTTGGCAACGTGGAAATAATGGACTCTGGGTGAGAGAATTACCAGTTTTTAAAATGCTGACGGCGGCGGGGGGGCACCTGGGTGGCTCAGTCATTAAGCCTCTGCCTTTGGCTCGGGTCATGATCCCAGGGTTCTGGAATCGAGGCCTGCACCAGGCTCCCTGCTCAGCGGGGAGCCTGCTTCTCCCTCTCCCTCTGCAGTGCCCCCTGCTTGTGTTCCCTCTCCTGCTATGTCTCTCTCTGTCAAATAAATAAATAAAATATATATTTTTTAATGCTGACAAGGTGCAAAGTGCTGCAAATGGCCTTCTAAATGGATGATTAATGCACACGGGGCAGGGCTACCTGGGCACCACCTTCTCAGAGCATTCCTGCACCCCAGGCACAATCCACTGGCCTATGAGCCCTACAGGCTTTGGGGAGTGGGGAAGATCTAACTACATACAATGAAAAGGCGTGATTTTGCCATTAGATGCAACTCTTGCCCCAACTTGTCACACCTAGTTGGACTAGGCCAATAAATTCCATTGCCAGGTTGTCATAAATGTCTTTTTTCAGCCCTGAGTCACGTGTCCTTTCTGCTTAGCTTCATTTTAGTGTCATGGGAAAGCATTTACACACCCCTTCCCTCTGTGGGCCATGGGGAAGCACCCAGAACAGGCTGTGGGAAACCCTGGCTTGGATGTCCACATCTCTAGGGCCTGGAACTGATTGAGGCACTGAAGACTCTGCGGCTTTGACTCATTGACTCAATCAAGGCTTTCCTTTTATTGTTGTTTTTCTCTTCATTTTTTTTAAAGAAGGGAACTGTTCTCTTCCAGATGTAAAACACCCTTCTGCTTTCTGCTTTCCTGCACCCCTATAATAGAGTTGGCAGCAGATGCGGTATAGGATACTTTATTTTGGGGGTCCCTCACCTGGAAAGCAGGAAAGATACACCTATCCAGAGTCCTTGTGAGGACTGCGTAAGATCCTGGATCCTAAGTGCTTGATATCAGTGCACACTGAATAAAATCCCTTTCCTCTTCCCTATGATCTTTGTGATACTCCTGTTGTCCCCTAACTCCTCGTGTGTTGTCCCCATGGATCGCACAATGTTCCCCTGAGACAGGCATTGATGATCTGCTAGCAGTGATGGAAACTGGGAGTCAGTTTGCCATCTTTCTGGCTTTGGGGTGGATGGGAGGAGGACGTGCTTTGTACCTGAACTCATCCATTAGTATACTCAAGCCTTCTCTTTCACAATAAATGACAGATGAGAGCAAACAAGTGTCTGAGAAGATAACCACCACCAGGACAGGCAGGCCAGTGCAAGCCCTAGAGAAGTATGAGCAAGTCCCAGGGCACAAAAAGGGCCACAGAAGAGGAAAAAGGTAGAATGCATAGTGCTAGGCATGGGGTGAGTACATGGGAAGCTAAGGAAGGAGGTGGGGGGCAACAGAAGGAATAAGGATCTCAGCCACACAGGCAGAGGGAAAGGAAGAAAAGGCCACCTTGAACATGAGGAAGCAACTGTTTGAGGTTCTGTAAACACGTGTGGAGACAGGCTAGTGAGAGAAACCATGGTGAGGGAAAGGCAGCTCCTCCACTCAACTGCTATGTTGAAACCACGATTATCTCCAGCCTGAAATTCCTGCAACAGCCTTTCCACTGGTCTCCCTACTTCCAACCGTGGCCTCTTTAGCTGAGACTCGGCACAGGACCCAGAGAAAGCCCATAAAGGCTTGAGTCAGCTTATGTCATTCCTTTGCTCAAACTCCACAGTGGTTGCCATCTGAGAGCAGAACCAAAGCCCTCACAAAGTTTTGCAATGATGTTTATGGTCTTCTAGGATCCACCCTCCGTCCTTCACCACTCCTCCTACTTACCTCCTCATGTGGGTACTTGGCTCCAGCCAAACCAGCCACCTTGCCCATCCACATGTACCAGACCCATGTCCACGGTCTGAGGGCTTGCACTGCCTCCCCCTCCACCTGAATGTTATTTTCCCAAAGATCTGCTTGGTTCACCCCATCGCTCCAGTCTCACGTTCAGCCCTGCTAAGATCTTGTATATTCAACAAGGCCTACCCTGCACATCTTATTTCATGCTGCAAATTTGCACCCAGCCCCCACGGCCTCCAGTTTTTTTCCCTGCTCTCATTTGTGTAGACTTGTTTTTGTTTTTGTTTTTTTAATTTTGTTAACTTTTTTTTTTTTTTGAGAGAGAGAGAGAGACTGAGCACAAGCAGGGGAGGGGGGAGGGGCAGAAAGAAAAGGGGAGAATCTTAAGCAGATTCCACACAGAGCACAGAGCCACTGTGAGGTCTGATATCACAACACTGAGATCACGACCTGAGCCAAAATCAAGAGCCCTTGGCTTAACCGACTGAGTCACCCAGGTGCCCCTTGCTTACCCTTTATTATCTGTATAAACCCGCCAAAATTCCAGCCTCACAAAGGCAGCTATCACAGTCTGCTTGTTCAAGGTTATATTCTAAGGTCTGACAATGGTGCCTGGCAAATAGCTGGTGCTCCAAAAAACATTTGTTGAAGGAAGGAAGGAAGGGAAGAAGGAAAACAGACTCTGGAGCCAAATGAGCTCAGATTGAATCCACCACCATGCTTCTCCTCTTGGGCAAGTAGGTTAAGCTTTCTGAGGCTCAGTTCCCTCATTTGTAAAATAGGAATTACAGTTTATACCTCATAAGGTTGCTATGGGGATTAAGCAAGAGAACTCTATAGAAAGTACCTGGCATAAAATTGGCTCTCAATAAACATTACTTTTCTGTAAGTATTTTCAGAGATAGCAGTATCTCAGATGAGAGGTTGCTTATCTTGATATTCTGAGCTGAAAGAATCCATAAGCGTTTATGAACATCAGCTCTATGCCAGGCACTGTGTTAGCCAGTGAGTAAGAACAGATAAGAAAGTAACTGTGCCCTCAGGGAGCACAGAGTCCTTCCAAAAAGCAGATCCAACCGTTCGAAGTTCCATCAGAAACATTCCAAGGGTATTAAGGGAGGGAAAAAGCGCAGAAATGAACTAAAAGCTTCTTAGTTTGAAATGACTTTAGACTTAAACTAAAAGCTAAACAATGCAGAGGGTTCCCGTGTACCCCTCCCCAGCTTCCCCCAATGGGAACATCTTAGATAATGAAAAAATTGACATTGGTCAGTTTCTATTACAGATCTTATTCAGATTTCATCAGTTTTTACTCACTTCCTAGATGTGTATGTATCTAGTACTACAAGGTACTACTACCTTGTATGTACTAGTACTAGTATGTATCTAGTACTACAAGGTACCATCACATGTATAAAGGTTAGCTGTTAAAGAAAATCAAGAAAGGGGCTTTCTTGGGTGGCTCAGTTGGTCAAGCATCTGCCTTCTACTCAGGTGATGATCCCAGGGTCCTGGGATGGAGCCCCACCTCTGGCTGCCTGCTCAGCGGGAAATCTACTTCTCCCTCTGGCTGCCACTCTGCCTGCTTGTACTCATTCACTCTCTTTCTTTCTCTCTCTGACAAATAAATAAATAAAATCTTTGAAAAAAAATTAAAGAAAATCAGGAAGGATTCTACAAAGGTAATAAATACCTTGTTTATTTCTCATTACATTCTGAATGCCAGGATTTAACATTTCCATTTAATAGATAATATAATGAAGCTCAGAAAAGCTACGTGACTTGCCTAAAATGACATAGTTGGTAAGTGGTTGTGCTGGTACCTGCAGTTTTCTGACATTTGGCATGTGCTCATGTGAAAAACCTTCATGAAGGGCAGAGACTGGGGTCAATGACTGGGGTGCCATCATATTAGAAGGGCTTTGTCTTCGAACTTCACCTGCCATGGACAAGTTTGCTCCTACAGAACTGCTGTTTTGTAAGTACCACATTGCTTTTTCCTTTGATTGTGTTCCCATATCTGGGCTCTGGAATATCTTTTATAAAAGGCAGGGGGGAAACGTCCATGATATATCAGTATTTCCTGGGGGAAGGATTCCGCCCCCAAAACTGCCACTCTCCTTACACTTTCCAGCCAGTGTCACCTCTTTGCGTTGTTGGCTGGAATCCTGAAGAGCAAAGAAAGCAAAAAGGTTTAAAATCGAGGGATTCGGAAAGAGACTTAAACAGTTTGGGAGGAATCCTGCAGAAAGAAAGTGACCGTTGTCCTGCCTTCCGAAGCTCCTTTTAGTTGCCCAGCAGGGTCTGAACTTCTGCCAAGGGACAAAGGGCTTTTTTGGCTAAGAGAAGT
The DNA here is from genome assembly GCF_963455335.1 of Martes martes. Lineage (NCBI taxonomy): Eukaryota > Metazoa > Chordata > Mammalia > Carnivora > Mustelidae > Martes > Martes martes. Next base: position 149,751,892 of record NC_137889.1, read on the forward strand.
AATTGTGGTCATGAAGGGCCAAAACAGGAGGGAAGTATTTTATGTCGTAACAGGACCTACCAAATGTCAGAATCGGTGCCTGCAGGACATAATTTAATTCTGCAAGGATTTCTAAGCACCTGCTTTGTTCCAGGCATACTTACAGAACAGAGACAACCCCATCCCTCAATGAACTCCCAAACTCCTAAACAGAGTCATTCATTCTGTCCATTCATTCATTCATTCATTTATTCATTTAATTTCTCACTTCTGTGACCATAGAATTCAATCATTAAGAACACAGACTTGAAATGAGAGAAACAAGTTCATTCATTTATTTAAGAAATATCTGTTTGGTGTCCAGCACTGCTCAAGGCACTAAGGAAACAAAAGTAGAAAAAAATATAGATCTCTATTCTCAAGTACATTGATTGGCTGGAGGCTGGAGAGACAATGAACAATAAGCATCAAAAATACATCATTCAGATGCTAGAAGGTAGAAAGTGCTATAGGAAAAAGAAAATATGGAACAGGGTAAGGGGCCTGGGGAGCATGGGGAAGGGGAGTTTCTACTGCAGTGTGAAACAAGGTTGTCAAGGTAGACTTTCCTGAGAAGACAGCATGAGCAGAGATAGGAAACAATTGAGGGTTGAGGGTGTGGGCAGCCAAATAGATATGGGATGGGGGAGGGGAATCTGTGCCTATAGGGGAACAGCTAGAGATCAAGTCTTAATGTGGGGCCATGCCTGCTCTACCCAGGAAATGTAAGGAAGCCCACAAATTTAGGCACAGAGAGGGCAGGGAAAGGAAGAAGAGAATTAAGACTGGAGGTAGACTGTACAGAGTCATGTGTACCTGGTAGGATTTCTGCCTTTGTTGAGTGAGGTGTGTGGCTTTAAAAAGGTTCTAGCAGAGAAATACCAGGGTCTGTCTCATGTTTCAGTGGGATCACTCCAGCTGTCATAGTGGGAACAAACCTTAAGTGTATAAGGTTAGAGGCAGGATGGTCGGCAGGACACCATTTCAGTAATCATAGCGAGAGACAACAGCAGCTCAGGCCAAGGTGATGATTGTGGAAGGCATGACAAGTAGCTGGAGTCTGGACCTATTTTGAAGGCAGAACCAAATTCCTGGTGGACTGACTGTGGTGTCCAAAAGGAAAGGAGGAGTCGATGATGAGTATAAGGTTAGTGGCCTAAGCCAGTAACAACTATTCAGAGGCTGATTAAAAGTATAATATTGGTACAATGGAATATTGCTCAGCCATAAAAATGAATAATATCTTACCATTTGTAACAATATGAATGGACCTAGAGGGAATAATGCTAAATGAAGTAAGACAGTCAGAGAAAGACAAATACCATATGATTTCACTCATATGTGGAACTTAGAAAACAAAATAAACAAAGAAAGAAAAAAAGAGACCAATGAAAAAACAGACTCTAAAATACAGAAAATAAACTGATGGTCACCAGAGGAAAGGTGGTTGGAGGGGTAGATGGAACAGATGAAAGGGATTAAGAGTACACTTATCGTGATGAGAACTGAATAATGTACAGAATTGTCAAATCACTATATTGTACACCCGGAACTAATACATCTCTGTATTTTAATGATACCTGAGTGAAAAAAATAATAATATGAAAAAATGCAAAAGAAATGAACAGGATAATGAAAACAACCATTTGTAAGGAGACCATGCCAAAGAAACTATAAATTAGATAAACTAATAATTGGGTTGAAAGCCTCGAAACTGTTTTTTTCTCATGCATGGGAAGTTAATGTAAAGCTAAAATTCAATTCTTGTTATGGCAGATACTTTCTATCTCAAAAGTTGGAGAGGTAGGATTTCTACATTTCTGTCTTCTCCCTAATGATTAATTAGGTTAAACGTGTCTTATTCTCCTAATATTATGGGAATGCCTGAAAATTTTCAGCTTCAATCACTTTTGCCTTTTCTAATAAAATTCTGTAAGAATTTTCTTTACCCTTCCTTCCTCTACTTACTCCTTAGATTCTTGTGCACGATGGTCTATATGTCTGTGTTCCCCTAGAACCACATGTTGAAGCCCTAACCCCCAATGTGGTGGTATTTGGAGATGAAGCCTTTGGAAGGCAATTAGATCATGAAAGTGGAGACCCCATGAATGAAATTAATAGCCTTATAAAAAGAGACACCAGAGAGCTTATCTACCACATGAAGACACAGTAAGAAGGCAACCACCTGCAATCCAAGAAGAGAGCTCCCCAGAAACCAAATCAGCTGGTGCCTCATTAATGGGCTTCTGGTCCCCAGAACTGTGGGAAAACAAATGTCTGTTGTTGAAGCCATGCTGCTGTCTATGCTACTTTGTTATGGCAGCCCGAGTGGACCAAGACACTGTGTCTCCAGTCCATTAACTTACCAATCAGTCTCTGACCTCTCCATTCAAAATAGTCCTTGTAAATCCACCTCTTGGAAGCAACACTGCTGATTTGGCTAATGCTCTCTCCTCAACACTAGTCCAAAAGCAAGAACTACCTGTTGGTCAACATTGACAGTCTATCCTACACAGGCATCTTATTACTAAATGTATGAAATAAACTTAACCATCCCCCATTTCCTCCTCCGTCCTAACCTCCCTTCCTCACTTCCGTTAATGCCACCATTATTCTCCCAATCACCCAGGTTAACACACCTAAGACTCTTATTTTCTCATTTCTGTGTCTCTGCTCTACAAATCCAATCAGTTGACAGCATATTATCCCACATATATCCTGTATATTATCCTATCCTATCCATGCATCTCATCTACTTCATTTCCACCAAAATTTTCTAGCTCAATCCTGGCGACCTTTCCCCTAGACTACTGCATTAGTCTTCTCATTTACTCCCCTGGCTTCAGATATTCTTTCTTCAAGACCATCTCTCATAAGACATCCTAATAAATCATCTTCAAGTGCAAATCTCATCATATTATTCCTCTACTCAAAAATTAATAGTAGTTCTCCCCTGCTGGTAGAAAAAAGTCAAATACTTTTTTCTCATTCCAGTTCCTCCTCAAAATGTGGATTCTGTCTGCCCTTCTGTCTTTAATTCCCATTTCTACTCTTACACTCTATATGCAAGAGAGATTCACTATCCAGGGAACACTGTCCTCACTTGCTCTGGCTTCTCTTCTACCTGTAGTGCCTTCCTGAGCCTTGCTACATGTCCAAATCCATCAAGACTCAGATGAAATCTTATCCTTCTCTCTTGTGATGGCTCTTCTGGTCCCCATTCCCTCTCCTTTAAATACCACCAAAATTTTAACTGGACCTTTAAAATGGTCTAATTTTGACTGTGCTCTAAATTCTGCCTGCTTATGGTTCATCCTGGTAACTTCAGCATTTAAGATATTTAAACATATTCTGTTTATTAGGATAATGCTAGCTACTTTAATAATAAAGCCTCAAATTGTGGTGGCCTAACACAATAAAAATTTCTTTCTTAGGTAGCAATCTAATATGGGAGTTCCAGCTCAGTGGACAACTTTTCTCCATGTCGTGATTCAGGGGCCCTAGTTCCTTCCCTCTGGTCTTTCTATTTCTTAAAATCTCCAAATCCTCTGCTTTCAGGTAGCAGGAGAGGGGAAAAAAAGGGTAAAAAAGCCACATTTCCTAATCGCCTTTACCTGGACACACACCAGTTATATTCAAAGTCTACTACAAGAACAGACACTTGGCCTAAGGCCAAGGGAGATATAGTCCTTGGCTGGGCCATTCTTCCCCAGAAATAGCTCTATGCTGTAGAAGACAGAGTCAGAAATTTGGGATGGAGACAGAATCCTCTGCCATACTCTGGCACACAGGGAACACTTTACATCAAAAATGTACAGTTAGAGCTGATAATATTTAAAATGTTCACCTTATATTGATTACTAATAAGGAGCCCTTTTGTGCTAAGAATGATAAGTTTATTATCTCCAACATAAAGAGAATCTTTGCAATAGAAAGAGAATAATCATGCCTTTTGAGATTGGGAAACTTTGTTTCAGAGATATAAAATGATAATAATAATAATAATGACAACAATAGCAACACTTCTGAGCATTGATTTTAACTAAGTACTTCCCATACAGGGTTATTCAAAGTTGTAAGTTATTAAGCAAGGTTTTGAACTCAGTCTGTTTGACTCTAAAGACCATGTTCCAGGGTACCTGGGTGATTCAGTTGGTTAAGCATCTGACTCTTGATTTGGCTCAGGTCATGATCTCAGGGTTGTGAGATTAAGCCCCACATCCAGCTATGGAGCTGAGTGCAGAGTCTGCTTTTCCTCCCTCTGCTCCTCCCTTAACCACCCATGATCTCATGTTTGCTTGTGCTCTCTCTTTCTCTCTCTCTCTCATTGCTCTCAAATAAATAAATAAATAAAATATTTAAAGATCACGTTCCATTCATTACTGGTTCAGCCTATCCTTCATGTTCCAAAGCTAAAATGTACATAACAGTAGGAGTTGACATTTATGAATGCTTCCTGTTTATCCAGGCTCAATTATACACATTTAATGTGTATGGAGGGATTATAATATTTAATTTGTGTTAATATGTATTATAACATATTATGCCATTTTATAATTATATATTTATTTATAATTCCATTATATACTAGTTATTATAAGCATATAATTAATGTAATGTAATATATTATATATTATACATTATGGTAAGGTTAAATATTACAATGCCTCAATACATGTCAATATATATAATTGAGCTAGGCAAACAGGAAGCATCACAAATATCAGCTTCTATTATATGTTATAAAATATTATCATATAATATGATATATATGTAGATACCATAATACATACTGTATATACACTATATGACATCACTACCATGTTCTTTATACAGATGAGGAAACTAAAGCACAATGCAGCTGAATGAAATATTCACGGTCTCAGAGTGAGCAATGGCTCCTGCAGGTGTGAACATGGGCACCTGGACACCACAGCCAGGGCTCTAAGTACAAAGGTTAGCCACCTGTGCTAATTCTCTTGATTCACAGGCCTGTTTGCCTTCCCAGACATCAGACCATAAGGACACGGAAGATAGGAACTGTGCTGTATTCATCACTATGCTCCAATACCTAACATTGCCTGGCACACTCCAATAAATATTTCTTGAATTGAAGTGAATAAGTTCAGGGCAAACTGCTACTAAGAGTAGGACTAGAGTTTAGAATTTGTGAGGTTAGAGGAGAAGCAAAATTTTTGCCAGGAAAAGATAATAGCGTGGCATTTCAAGAAGCAAGTTAAAGTCCAGGTGTTTCATGAACCTCTGTTTGTCTTTCTGGTGAACTTCTGCGTTCCGGGCAGTGGATCAGGACTGGAGAACCCGCATAGTAAGGAGGACATCCTCACTCACGTAACCTGCCGAGAATACCCTTGTAACTCTCATCTTGCATGTCTCTCTGCCAAACACTGTTCAAAAACTCAAAAGAAATATGCATTTCTGTTTACATTGGAAGTTCGAGAAATACGTCTGAGAGAGAGAGAGAGAAATTCCAGGTCTGTGCAAGCTCATCTTTTATGTTTGGAACATAAATAAAAATAAGACATGTGGTGGAGGAAGGGCTTAGGATTTCCTAATCAGGTGATGTGGTAACATAAATGTAAAATAAATAAGATGTGTGAGGGACTCTAGCTATCACAGACCACAGTTATATACAGTATCCTGCTTAGTCCTTCCAAGTCACACCCAATCAAATCTTACCACTTTTCACCAAGAAAAAGGGAATGGGTTTTCAGTGGGTTGTTCGCTTGTGTTGTTGCTGCTGTTCTGCTAATTTTTAATGAACCAATATTTAGACTTGTTGTGAAGAGAGTGCATTGAGTTCATGCTTTGTTCCTGTTCCAAACCAATAGAAGTGACAAGAAAAAAAAATTCGTTTACATATTTTTGTATACACACACACAAACACACACACAAGCATGAAAAAAAGACGTTGCCAGGAATAAATGGGAAAAGAAAAGTTTACCTCTCGGGGCACCTGGGTGGCTCAGTGGGATAAAGCCTCTGCCTTCGGCTCAGGTCATGATCTCAGGGTCCTGGGATCAAGCCTGCATAGGTCTCCCTGCTCAGCGGGGAGCCTGCTTCCCCTCCCCTCTCCCTGCCTGCCTCTCTGCCTGCTTGTGATCTTTGTCTGTCAAATAAATAAATAAAAATCTTTATTAAAAAATAAAAGAAAAGTTTACCTCTCTTGGATAAGGAATGGAACAAAGGCAAATGAGTGAAAGGGGCTGCAGTCAGAAGCCTCTTGGGCTCTGAGAATGTAGCAGGGCTGATTCAGCTTCTGCAGCATGACTAAAATTAAAGTTAATCCACCATCCAAAATGGGGAGCAAGGACTAGGCTCATGACTCACAGCCAGTGGATGGTTACACAGGATTTTCCCATGGATGAAAAGGAGAGGGGGATAGCTGCTGCCTACCCCTACCTAGAGTTATATATTGTAGCAAGTTTCAGGCCTGAGAAAGCCCAGAAGATACAGGCACTACCACTCAACCAGGAACAAAATCAAGAAACATGCTGACTTGGTGACTGGATCTACAACATTCCTATTATTGTTGTGTGTGAAACAAGATTCCTGAAATGCTAAGGTAGGACATAGAGATCTATACACTAGCCTAGTAGCAAGGAGAAGGCAACTATCAAATCATTAGGGAGGGTGGGATTAGTACAGATGGAGAGAGACAGAGAAGTAAAAGTCTGTTTTAATTCTAAGTTGGACCCTAGTTTTCCTTCCTAGCCTAATCTTGATGGACTAGAAACCAGGAATTAGAAATACTTACTCCAGCTGGAGATACTGTGGAACAGACACTAGAAGGAATGGTTAAAAGTGTGTACATGTATAAGAAGATGTGTCCTATACCCAAAATGACATAACTAATGTTCCCATTCCACTCATCTCCAGGGCCACAAAAGATTGCAAGTATAACACTGGAGCCACTGAACCAGAAGACTTTGGACTCAGGGACACCAGGGATAGTTGAGAGAAGAACTAAAAATGCTAAAAATAAAAGCCCAGAACTCATTTTTCACTCAGTTCCCAGAAAGCCATCTGCCAGGTTTGTGCCCACAAACAAGAGACCAGAGGATACTGGAATGTCCATGGAAGACAGATAAGCCCAAGTGAAAAGACCTACAGTTATTGGACAATTAGAGATTCTGCAAGTAAATAGCTATCTGCTCAATTGCATAGTAGTGAAGCCCACCACTCAGCAACTCCTGACTCCACAAACTGGGTTTTCAATGAGATTTAAAGGCCTTTTTTCCCCCCAATATAAATGGACAGCAAAGAATCACCAACTTCTTGAAAAGTAGTACTAATATAAAAAGCAGACCAACATAATTATTAAAAAAAAAGAAAGAGATTAAATAAAGGAATCAGAAGAAATCATCTTTAAAAAACTTAAAAATATCCCAGAGAAGTAAAAGCTATTAAAACTATGAAACAGGAATGAGTGCTATTTAAAAAGAACAGTTATAAGACAAACAAAAAAGAGCTCATCAAAATTAAAAATATAACTACAAATATTTTTAATTCAATATAATATTTGGAAGATACACTGAGGCAATCTCCCAGAACCATAGTTCAAAAAACTAAATGTAGGAAATATTTTTTTAAAAGAAGACCTGTTTAAGAGGGCCAACAGCTAAAATTAGGAAATCTAGAGGGGAAGAAAAAGGAGAATAGAGAAACACAGAGAAAGAAAAAACCAAAGAGATAATACAAGAACTTCCCTGGCACCTGGGTGCCTCAGTGGGTTAAGCCTCTGCCTTCGGCTCAGTTCATGATCTCAGGGTCCTGAGATCGAGGCCCACATCGGGCTCTCTGCTCAGCAGGGATCCTGCTTCCCCCTCTCTCTGCCTGCTTCTCTGCCTACTTGTGATCTCTCTGCTGTCCAATAAATAAATCTTAAAGAAGAAGAAGAAGAAGAAGAACAACAACAACAACAACAACAACAACAACAACTTCCCAGAACTGCAGAACATGAGTGTAGAGATTGAAGGGCATCACTGAGCACCTAGCTCCATCCCAGTGCAATAAATGAAAAAAGACACCAAGGTATAGAATTGTAAAATTTTAGAACAGCCAAAGATCCTAAAAGGAGAGTGATCTTAAACGTAGAAGTCAATACCAGTACAAGCTATCAATCAAATGTGGAGGTAAAGCAGAGAGTTTTCCAAACTGGCAACATCCTTTCATTTGTCATGGATTCAGAAAGGTAACAAAGGGTGTGTTCTAACAAAGTAGTAAACTTAAAAAGAGAAAACAGTGGATCCAAAAGTATAGGGACTTTAACCCAGAAAGGATGCTAAGGTAATTCTCATGATGATGAGAAAAGGATATCCCAGGCAACAGCTGCTCTACAGGCCCATAGGTGAGAACAGATCAGTGCACAAAGACATAAGTCTTCAGGAGAGGTACACCTGTCTTTTTTTTTGTCTAGTCATTTTCTCTCTCTCTCTTTCTCTCTCTCTCGTACACACACCCATACACTCCTGATATATTGCTTAAAGTTTCTGCATATACTAAAAAGAGATTTCATTATACTTTTGTGAGTTTTAGAATGAATTAATAACAGGTATACTAAGAAATTAAGCAATAAGGAATTTATTAACTCTAGAGAAAACAACACCTAAAGTATATTCTTGTAAACAAGAAAGGAAAATTAATCTTAGTATCCTACATTGCTCAGTGGTGAATAAAATTTACATACCATAATGTAAATACTCATTTAAATAAAAAATATGATTATACTGGAAGAGAGAGAGATAGAAAGCAAATTATTTATCATCCAAAGTAAAAAATAAATAGATAACACCTAAAATAGAAAAAATAGTAGTATAGTAATATCTAAAACTGAAAAACCAAGAAACAGAAATATATTCATGTTATCTAGAAATACCAAGGAGTTGGGGAGATGGGTAAATACAAAGAGATACTAAAAGATTTGAAAGATTTTTTTCTTTTTTTTTTTTCTTTTTTTTCTTCACAGCTTTCAGGCGAGTGTTGGATCTACAGACAGTAACCAGGCCCCCAAACCTTAATGTGTTTTCCTGGTGCTGCACCCGCTCACCTCCTGGGGAGGTAGTAGGGATGGCTTGTTCTGTTTCTAAACAAGAGATTACCCCTGGAGTCTGATAATTAGGAGTGGGTTCTACTACTATAGAACTATTTGACTTTTGGAACATGTTCACGTGATATTGTGATAAATCCAATTAAGGTAAAAAGGGAAAATATAAAAATTCATTAACATAATATACCATATTAAAATATTAATACCATATTAATTTTAATTAAAAATTAAAAGAAAAAAGTTCAGTAGAGATAGGAAAAGTATGCAATATAACTCAGAAATCATTCAAGACAAAATGCTTAAGAAACTGGTAGTAAAATAAAAATATATTTAACCTGAAATAACTACAAAAAGAATATCTAGTAAACATTACTTTAAAAGTATTCAAGTTAAAAAAAATAAAAAAATAAAATAAAATAAAAGTATTCAAGTTAAGTGAAGAAACAAGATAATGATGTACTCTTTCTCTGCTTCCATTTGGCACTGTACTGGGGGCCCCAGACAATGCAATGAGATAAGAAAAAAGAAGTAAGAAGTACAGAAATTGGAAGGTTGACCTGTCCTTATTTCACACAGCAAAATTTTCTCATGAAACACCACAATAATTTATAGGACAACTATTTAGAATTAAAAAGAAAGCTCAGCAAAGTTTTTGGATATTAGATCTACATACCAAAGTCAATAAGAAATTCTACAATAAGTGCAGAAAGAAGACTGCTAAAAAATGTTCACTTTGTTTATTACAAGATAATATTAGAAACCACTTAAATATTTATCAATAGGAAATAATTAAATAAATTATTTAAGAAAGTATAAACCAAAAAACAATGAACTAATGCTAAGTGTATGAAGATGGCTAAATCTCAAAAATAAAACTTTGAAGAAAAAAATCAGTTTTTTTCTTTTTTTTTCAAATATTAAGACTAGTTTGCTAATATATTAAATATAAAAATATATTCTTTATTGGGGCGCCTGGGTGGCTCAGTGGGTTAAAGCCTCTGCCTTCAGCTCAGGTCATGATCCCATGGTCCTGGGATCGAGCCCCACATCAGGCTCCCTGCTTAGCAAGGAGCCTGCTTCTCACTCTCTGCCTGCCTCTCTGCCTACTTGTAATCTCTGTCTGTCAAATAAATAAATAAAATCTTTAAAAATATATATTTATATTCTTTATTGACATACTGTAGATTACAGTTAGATTCAACTATTAGACACAAAGACTGAAGAAATAACAACAAGCCTGACAGTCTATGTTTTTCTCATATGGCCAGCCTCCAAGGTAATTAAATTCCCAGGCTTCTTCCAGCTTTCTCCATCATCAGAGAATGTCTCTGATCTGTAGGGTCCAAGATACATGTTGTAACTCCAACCATCATTTCTAAATTCCATTAACAGGATGAAGAAAGGGGCAAAGAAGATGTTTTCTCTTATTTTTAAGGAGATTTCCAAGCAGTTGACAAAATACCACTGCTTCATCTAAAAGATCAAATCTTAGTACTAAGAGTATACTTACTGCAAGGGCAACTAGGCAACAAAATCTTCCTTATAAAAATCAAGATTCATGTGTTCTAGGAAGAAAGGGAGAATGGATTATGGTAGGCAACTAGATAATGGCAAACATCCAGCTTACAATAACATTTCTAGTGGAATTTAGCAGTTATCTCTAATTCATGAAAAAGGAAACAGGATGGGACAACATTCAGGGAGTTGATCTGTTTCTGTGATGGTTATTTCTTTTCTACTTTTTTTTTTTTAATTTTCATTTCAGTTCCAGTTACTTAACACACAGTGTAATATTAGTTTTAGATGTAAAATACAGTGATCCAATCAATACTCCTATATATCACCCAGTGCTCATCCCAATGTGATGGTTACTTCTTAAGAAGCATTATTTGATGCAAATGTGTCAGCTGTGTTAAGATTTGACAAAGCTGGGTAGTGGGCTTGTGGATATTGTCATATCATTTCTTTTTGCTTTCTCTAAATGTTTCACATAATTTTTAAAAAAATTAATTTTTAAAAGCTTAAATTTGTTCACCACAGTTCTATTTTTAAAAAGATCAATCTAAGCACACACATACACACAAGCAACTTTAAAAAAAAAAAAAAAGAAAGAAAGAATAAGGTAAGAAAAATAAGAAAAGAAAATGAAAAAGAAAAGAACAATACCTAAAAGACACAAGCTTCACTACAAATTGTTTCCTCCCTGGAACTTCAGCTATTTTAATTTTTATAATAAAACTCAAATTCATCTAATTACTGACATTTGACTATGCCTAATAAATTCTCATCATTGCTGTTAACCAGCATTATTTGAACACTTACCACATGGAGAGAACTATGTCGGGCTTTCTTCTAAACAAAACATTACAAAATATGTTCCAGGTGTTAGCTCACCTGTGCTGTATTGGCTTGTGAATTCTGGGGGATTCTCTAAATTTCTGATTCCCTGTGCAAACACCAGTGGACTCCCCTATTAATTCAAACAGTTGTTCTAGTGAAATGACACTCTTCTCGGAAGCATGGCAGGCTGTGAGGACATTCTTTCTCTCCCCTCGGACAAAGGCCTATTGAACAACTATAATTGATCCCCCTGGCTCCAGAGATCTCTGCTTAGTTGAGAACTTCCACTGAGGAGGATTTTATGATACCCCACCAATCTAGATTAAATTAGATGCCCCTTCTCTTAACAGCTACAGTACTCTGCTTGCTTGTATCTTAGAACTCTTCCCTATCTCACCTCCTTCTCTATATTCTGAATGCCTGTTTCCTTGTTTATCTGACCCAAAAGACAGATCTCTCTAAGGGAAGGTGCACAGTTTTGGTCACTGTGGTATTCCCAACACATTGGCAGGGCATGGTACAAAGGAGGTATTCAATAAATATTTTTTGAATAAATGCCATTGTCCTAAACACTGGTGTTGCTACTTGATCAGAACAGAGTAAAGGCATTTGCAGTCTGAAGACTCCCTTTATTACTTCTCATTTACAAAACTACAAAACATTGTAAAATGTACAAATGTCAGAAATTAATCCCTGAATGTTCATCTTATAGTAAGTGCTCTTGGAAATTGCTTCAACTGAGATGTCAAAATTTAAAAAGGTTCAATGAATAGGAAAACATCCCAACGACCAACAGAACAATCATAAGGAAGCACCTTTAACTAGGTTGGCATATGGAAAGATTTAGTGTGAATAATGGATTTTCAGAATGTCTACATCATCAAGAGAAATGACAAAGAAAAACAAAATCTCTGTCCAAATGTTTAGGTGCCTCACTTATTTCCTGTTTTTCCTGTAAATTTGCATTAGACACAGCCCTTAACCTTTTCAGATCTCACTTCTTGTAGAGATACAGGAGTCTTCCCAAAACTTTACAAAATCAGTGACTGAAGCTTCTTAGGATGCACTGTTCCTTTTTTTTTTTTTTTAATTTGAGGCATAAAATTTTATTAAAATATAGTTTCAAAATATCACAAATAACAGTGAACAACAATTCCCCTGTGGTAATATACAATATTTTGTTTGATCTGGCACTTAAACAAAAAAGAGAAAACCCTTAATGACATATGATCATTTCACATTATACCTAGAAATTTCTATTTCTTGACTATCTTAAATTCTGCTCTTTTAAAAAAGATAGCATCCAAATTTGTGAAAGATTAAAAATTAAAAGTTTATATAATTTTATAAATTTAAAACACTTACATGTACAAATATGCATGTATATATAAAATTATATATGTCAAATTATTTTCTTTAATTAAATTCATCACATTTTATTTTTTAATTCTTTTTGCCTTTGTGAAATTAAAATATTTACTTAGAATGGTGTTCAGTACTTTCTCACCTCATGTAATACAAAAACTACAATATGCCTAATATTTAAAATTATATTCAGTATACTCTTTGTAGTTCATGAATAAATATCTCTTGGTATAGCTGCCAGGATCATGCCAATAATGTCTTCTTTTTTGTTTGTTTTGCTTGAAGTTTTTCTTTAAACTTTTAATTAGTTAACATATAGTGTAATACGGGTTTCAGGAGTGGAATTTAGTGATTAATCACGTATATATAATACATCACAGTACTCATCACAACAAGTGTTCTCCTTAATGTACATCACACATTTTTTTAAAGATTTTTTTTATTTTTATTTTTTAAATTTCTTTTCAGCATAACAGTATTCATTGTTTTTGCACCACACCCAGTGCTCCATGCAATACGTGCCCTCTCTAGTACCCACTACCTGGTTCCCCCAACATCCCATCCCCCGCCCCGCCCCTTCAAAACCCTCAAGTTGTTTTTCAGAGTCCATAGTCTCTCATGGTTTACCTCCCCTTCGAATTTCCCTCAATTTGACACAGACAGACAGATAGAGAGAGAGGGGAAACCAGACTCCTCACTGAGCAGAGAGCCCGATGCGGGGCTCGATCCCAGGACTCTGAGACCATGACCTGAGCCGAAGGCAGAGGCTTAATCCACTGAGCCACCCAGGTGCCCCTGTATATCACACATTTAACCCATCCCCATCCACCTTCCTCCTTCCATGCTCAGTTTTTTCTCTATAGTTAAAAGTCTCTTAAATATACTAGATAGAACTACCCTATGACCCAGCAATCACACTACTGGGTATTTACCCCAAAGATACAAATGTAGTGATCCGAAGGGACACATGCACCCAAATGTTTATAGCAGCAATGTCCACGATAGCCAAACTATGGGAAGAACCCAGATGTCCATCAACAGATGAATGGATAAAGAAGATGTGGTGTGTGAGTACACACACACAATGGAATACTACACAGCCATCAAAAAAACTCACAAAATCTTGCCATTTGCAATGACCTGGATGGAACTAGAAGGTATCACGCTAAGCAAAATAAGTCAATCAGAGAAAGACAATTATCATATGATCTCTCTGATATGAGGGATTTAAGAAACAAGACAGAGGATAATAGGGAAAAGGAGGAAAAATGAAACAAGACAAAACTAGAGAGGGAGACTCTTATGAGTCTCTTATGAGAGACTCTTAATCTCAAGAAACAAACTGAGGGCTGCTGAAGGAGGGGGGTGGGAAGGATGGGGTGGCTGGGTGATGGACATTGTAGAGGGTATGTGCTATGATGAGTGCTGTGAATTGTGTAAGACTGATGAGTCACAGACCTGTACCCCTGAAACAAATAATACATTATATGTTAATAAAAAAAATTCTTTCAAGAAGTTCAGGGGCAACTGGGTGGCTCAGTCCATTAAACATCTGCCTTTGGCTCAGGTCATGATCACAGGGTCCTGGGATTGAGCCCCGTGTGAGGCTCCATGCTCAGTGGGAAGCATGCTTCTCCCTTTCCTTCTGCTACTTTCCCCTGCTCCTGGTTGCTCTCTCTCTCAAATAAACAAATAAAATCTTAAAAAAAAAAAGAGTCTCTTTCATGATTTGCCTCCCTTTCTTGTTTCTTTTTTTAATTTTTATTTATTTTTTTAATTTCTTTTCAGTGTTCCAGAATTCATTGTTTATGCACCACACCCAGTGCTCCATAACATTTTCCAGCTCATGCTCCTCAAAATCACACTGTTAAAAAACCTGAGTTCCATCTACTTTTTATAAGAAGGCAACGAACTGTACGCGTGTAAGGAAACCATTACTCTACTTATCACCTGTATTAAGTTTAAGGACTTAAAAATCACAAGAGTAGTATTGTTGATAATATTATTATTGCTACTTGTAGAGTGGGTTGCAGAGTATTTACACAAAATTCGTGTTCACTCAGAATCTCACAATGTGTCCGTAGTTGGAAATAGTCTTTCAAAATGTAATTAGTTAAGGTTCTCAGATGAAATCACCCAGGATTTAAGGTTGGACCTAAATCCAAGAACTGATATCTTTATAAAAAGAGACATGAACAGAGAGAGGTTCAAAGAAGAGGCCACAAGAAAACATGGACACAGAGATTGGGGTTGTATCTGCAATAAGCCAGAGGCTACCAGTGGTTCCCAGAAGCCACCAGCTACCCAAAAAAGGCTAAGAGCCTCTGGAGGGAGTGAGATTCTGCTGATTTCAGACTTCTGACCTCCAGAGCGGTGAGAGAATAAATGTCTTGTTTAAGCCCCCCATTTGTGTCCACTATGACAGCTTAGAACACTAAAACACTACTGGTTTTGAAAACACCAAACTGATACACACTATTGCAAAATATAATTAAAAATAATTTTATGACTGAGAAGAATATAAGGAAGCAGGAATTCTTAGGAAGTATTGAGGAAACTGGGCTCTACCTTGGCCACAGACAGGACCCATGATCTGTGATGAGTACAGAACAAAAAAGTGCAAATTGGGGCACTAATCAGTGTTGCTCTCAAGTGACCAGCAGAAGTGATTAAGTGCATATCATTTCAAATGCATTCCTTCAGAAAGAGGTACTTTTTTTCTTATCTGAAAGAGAAGTTGGAAATTGTAGAACCCCATAAATACAGTAACACTTGGAACTGTTAGCACTTCTCAAGGGCTCATGTTTCAGACACTTCTCCAGGGTTGGCTTGTTACCACTCTGTGATTAGACACTGCTGGCAACTGTTTTGCAGATGTCACACAATGGATTGGAAGCTCCATGAGTACAGGGAATGTTATCCATTTGTTTGCTGAACATTGCCCAGCACATACTAGACATTCAACAAATACTTGGTGAATTAAATGGAACTGAGATTTACTCAACAAAACACAACTAGTAAGCAATGAAACCAGAAACCCAGGATTTGCACCCAGGTAATAGGGCTTTTGGAATCATACACTTAACCAGTATCCCATCCTGCCACTGACAATGCAAATGGAGACTTACATTTCAAAATCTTGAAACAAACAAATTTCAGAAAATTTTCAAAAGAGAGAAAATAATCACCCAGTAATCTACCATTTAGTTGGTGAGCATTAACATTGTGTTGCTATTTCCTCCTAAGGCTTTATTCTATTTGTGTTATATATTATTTTTCTCAAAGTTATGTTCAAACTTAAATACATGTTCTGCTTTTTAAATTTGCCATTGTAGCAAACCATGTCCCTATACCATTATATACTCTTCATAGACAAAACACCATATATCCCACTGAAAGATTGTTATATAATTTACTTCAAGTGTTTCCTATTGTTGTACATAGTTCGTTTCCATTGTGTTATTCACTACAAATAGTTCTTCAGTAGATACCTTGGCTCATAAACTTTTAACAGTATTTAAGATTATTTCCTTAGGATATATTCCAAACAGAAAAAAGAAAAAATAATGGGAGGACTTCTAGTTCAAGTGCTATAAAAATTTTAAAGGATAAAAAAAAATTTAAAGGACATTATTGCTATCTACCAACAAAATCTTTTCCAAAAAGGACATACCAGTTTATACACCCACCAGCAATGTATGAAAGTGAGAATGAGGGCACCTGGGTGGTTCAGTGGGTTAAGCAACTGCCTTCAGCTCAGGTCATGATCCTGGAGTTTCAGGATCAAGTCCTGCATTGGGCTCCCAGCTCCACCAGGAGTCTGCTTCTCTCTCTGACCTTCTCCCCTTTCATGCTCTCTCTCACTGTTACTCTGTCAAATAAATAAAATCTTAAAAAAAAAAAGAAAGAAAGAAAGAAAGAAAGAAACTATTTAGGGGCATCTGGGTGGCTCAGTGGATTAAGGCCTCTGCCTTTGGCTCAGGTCATGATCCCAGGGTCCTGGAATCGAGCCCCACATTGGGCTCTCTGCTCAGCGGCGAGCCTGCTTCCTCCTTTCTCTCTGCCTGCCTCTCTGTCTACTTGTGATCTCTCTCTGTGTCAAATAAATGAATAAAATCTTTAAAAAAAAAAAAAGAAAGTGAGAATGGAATGTAGTGGCTACTCTATACACTAAAATGTATTCTAATTTCGTAAGCAATAAATGATACTTCATTATTTTAATTTGCATTTCCTAGAGGCTAGAATTATATATAGATAGATAGATATGTCTTACATATATATGCTATGACCCACAAATTCATATATTCTATATATACATTAAATTATATATATATATTCAATTCTATATATATAGAATTTTATACAAATATAAATATATATATATATATGGCTTATATATGTATATGCTATGACCCACCAATTCACTCCAAAGAAATACTTAAGAGAAACACGTGTGTGTGTGTACCACAGGAGTCTTGATCATAATACCCAAACACTGGAAACAACACAAATGTCCACCACATAGAATGTATAAATCAATTCAGTGTATTCATAAAATGAAACACTAGAGAGAAATTTTAAAAGAATGACTACTACCTGCAATGATATGGATGCCTCTCACAGACATTATGTTGCATAAAAGGAGTCAGGCATGAAGAGAAAATATTCTATAATTATATAATAGAATTTATTCTATAATTCTATAATATATACACATTTATATTGTGTTCAAGGACAGGCAAAACTACCCAATCTTAATGTAAGTCAGAATAGTGAGGGGGGAAGAGGGACTATCGTATTGACTGGGACAGGACATGATGGAGGCTTCTGTGGGCTAAAAAGTTTCTAAATCTTGATCTGTATGTAGGTAGATGGGCATTTACAGGTGTAGAAATTCATTGAGCTTAAAATTAGTTCAATTTATTATACAAAGGTTATACCTCTATTGGATGGAAAAAGCGTAAAAATAAAAATAAATAGCAAAGCATGAATTTTGAAGGACCACATAAGTCTATGAACCCTCTCGTGAAGGTCTTTTAAGGTAAATGGTTCATTGCTCCATTTTATGGGAGTGAGAATTGGCTTTTGGATGATATCATGCTTTGCTGTTCAGGGAGTTAGATAATGAACTCGCTGAACTATTTACACATATGTTTGAAGGTTATAGAAAACTGGAATGGTGCCCAAAAGACTTAAAAAGTAAAGGAAGTCATTTTAGCAATTACCATCTGGCAAATCTACCACTTCAATTATTATTTAAATTACTCTTTTAGGGACAAAAAATGATAAGCATAAAAAGAGAAGAAAAGCAATATAAAACTCTTCAGTAACTGGGAATAAAACAACACTAGGAGTCAGAAGAACTATATTCTAATCTGGAGATTTTTCAATAAATGATTTCAAGAACACCATGGTTCCCTGGTTTTCTTCTACCTTCCTCTTTTTTCATTCTCCTTTGGTGCCTCCCAGTCTTCCTCTCTTCTTTAAATATTGGTGTGCTCTGTCTTCCTAGGTAATTACATCTAATTCCATGCCTTTAAGTAACACCATCTATAAGCCAATGCCTCCCAAATTTACATCTCCAACCATGGTATCTCATCTAAACTTCAAACTCCTATAACTACCCATTTGACATCTCCATTAGGTGTCTAATAGGCATCTCAAACTTAAGATCTTCATTTTCTATACACACTCTGTTCCCCAAAACTTCTACTCTCCCAGCTTCTCCACCTTAGGACAGAGTAACCACACACAGTTCAATGATCAGAACCGAGACATAGAGAAGGATCATGACATGGGGAAAGCCCCTTCCCACATATGCTTTTATTCCTAGCATTTATAATCACTTTCCATATCATATAATAGTATTTTTGTTATCTGTGTTTCTGAAAGAAGAATGAAAACTGCATGACGGCAGGATTTTGGATAATTGTGGTATCACCAGTGCCTAAAATAGTGGTTGGCATGTTGTAGGCATCTGGAATACGTTGGTTCAAGGAATGAATGATATACTGAACATTACATATTCTGATTGAAATAATTTGTAATAATAACACAAAGGACGATATTTAGTAATACTATCATTTACTCAATGGGTTGATGTAAGATTTAAATGAGATAGATTATCGAAATAATAATTTCATTTTTTTAAAATAATAAAATAGCAGATTGTTCTGCTGGTGTTTACAGGACAATGGCCTCATAACTCTGACACTGGCATTTGCAGTTTAGAGTCAGAAAGTTTATGTCCTGACTCTGTCCCTGACTATTAACTGGTGGCCCTTAGGGTTTATGTATAATCTCTCTGAATCTAGGTAGTGTCATCCATAAATTGAAGATAATTAAACCTGCCTCATAAGGTTATAATGTAAATTACTTTAAATGAGGCAATGTTTATGAGCATTTCAACCAATACAAGGTAAAAAAAAAAAAAAAGACAAAAAACAGGGGTGTCTGCATTTATGTAAATTATACCATTGAGGATTATGCTTTCTTGAGGGACCAAGTATTATTCCTAAATAATATTTATTTTTCTTTTTTCTCCTCTTATAAATACACACTTACTATAAATATTATGAACCCTCCATCAAAATATTTTTTTATTTTTATTTTTCTTAAGATTTTATTTATTTATTTATTTGAGAGACAGAGATCACAAGTAGGCAGAGAGGTAGGTAGAGAGAGAGAGAGAAGCAAGCTCCCTGCTGAGCAGAGGGACTGATGCAGGGCTTGATCCCAGAACCCTGAGACCATGACCTGAGGTGAAGGCAGAGGCTTAATCCACTGAGCCACTCAGGCACCCTTCAAAATATTTTTTTAAATGAAGTTTGCTTACAATTCTACCTCCTTAAAGAACATGACTTACAAAAACTGTATTTCTTCTTCTGAAGTCTCATGGATAGTAAATAGGGTTCATTTACATGTTGATAATTATAATAATATTAATAAGCTTTTTGTGATTATTTCCATGAGTGAAATTCCCAAATGGAATAACTATATAAAAGGGAATGTAACCCTCAAACTGAGGGTTGCTGTAGGGGAGGTGGGTAGGGGGATGGGATAGCTGGGTGATGGGCATTAAGGAGGGCTCCACCCATGTGAAAGGTTTCTTTCTAGGGCAGCTTTGGATTACCAATATGTGCCATGCAGTGTGGCTCCTGGACCTGGAAATAGTATTCCCAAGGTAGCTGGATTTCTCTGATATTGGTTGCTTTCCCAGTTTGTACCCTTGTAAGAGAGCCTGCTTGGGCAGGGACAGGGGATTTGTCATGTGTGAAGTGGTTTGGATCTGTGTGCCTGCATATGTGTGTGTGTTTGTTGTGTGTGTGTGTGTGAATTATAAAGGCATCTCCCATGCCCTAAGGATAGCAATACAGTTCTATTCTAATAGTCACTGATAATAAGAATAATAGGAACAATAGCATCAAACCACTTTATTGCAAAGTCAAAGTCCAAATATGGAGAAACTCCACTCAAAGTACTGGTTACGAATATCAAACCAGATTAAAAACAGATTAAGTCTGAAAACCTGTTGAATTTATGGTCATAGCTCCAAATACAGATGACACAGATTTTGACAATGCCATAGTAATAATTTAACAAATACAGGGTGAGAGGTGAAGGGAAGGTGTGTGTGTGTGTTGCCAAGCATAAGAGTTCCAATATCCTCATATCGGAGAGTCCATGAATGGTAAAGTTGAAGCATAGTTTAAAAACAATGACTCCAGATTTTTAATAAGTAGACAGAAACAATTTCCTTGCTATATTTCACTGATTCTAAAATATTTTTTTCATGTTTTAACATTTCTGAAAATGAAGTGTGCCTTATAATTGATGACATGTCAAAATTTAATTGGCAATGGTTTTTGTCTGTTTCTTAGTGATACACAATAGCAATGATGTCATTGGACACATACTTAACACAATACAGTGGCACAGACCTGAAAGGCAGCCCATGAACAAGGCTGGGGGACTCTGGGTGATTGGCAAGGAGAGAAGGCTCTTTGGGTAATTGGGGCAGAAAATGGCAAAGGTGAGTGAGTAGGAAGATTCAGAGTCACGGATGAAGAATATTTTAGTTGAAGCACCGTGCAAAGGTCACTTGTCCACAATCATCATCCTCAAATATTTGAAGGGCTGCCATGTGGAAAGAGAGAACACACCCATTTTGTGCAGCTCCTGAGGGCAGAATCAAGACCAATAAGTAGAATAAATGTTGCTCTTTGGGGCTCAAAAAAGTAAGCATTTTCAAATTTTTGTTTTGTAAATAAACAAATTGGATGAACTGCCACATGAGAAAATGAGGTTTATTGGGAGGAGTCAGGAAAAGGCATGTGGCTTTACAAGTCATCTCTGCCTTGAATTTGAGATTTGATGTAGCAACTTTTTCCCAGTTCTAAGATTCTAAAATTCTGAAACTTCATGTCCATTTTAGCCTCTACTAAGGAATTATTTTATGTAAATAATCAAAAATAATAATGAAGATAGGTGTAGAAAGATACAAATTGCAGAGTAAGAAAAATTCAATCAATATGTCCATTCCCTGGGATATGGTTAAATAAACACAGTGTGATGAAATATATAGCTGATTAAAACAACCACTACGAAAGCCAAGCACCAGAGCAAGGAAAACAACATGGGATAAAATCTTAAATGGGTGAGTAAATCACAATACACCTTTGCTGATTATATAGAAAAATAGGTCTATGTATAGACAAGGATTAGATAGGAACAGATCAATGAAGACAAGTGGTTATATGAGGGGCAGAATTCCAGGTTAGTCTTTTTCTTTTTTAATTTTCCATTTCCATTATTATTGTGGCTAGCTGTTTCAGCAATCCATGTAGTGATGACGTTAACTCCTGCTCCTGCTTTAACGGACACAAACTGGGCCTTTTCCAGTATGAAAACCATGCCTATAAGCCCCTGGTGCTCCTTCCCGAAACACTTATATCTATAAAAGGTATCTTAAAATTATTTTGACCTAATTAGACAATAAACAGAGTTGCTATTTCTTTTAGGCTAGGGACCCAATAAAGAAATGACTGAGAAAGAAAGGGCAACATGAACCAAGAGATTTGGGGGAACCTCTCACATAGTCCCTAAAGACAAAAAGCTCATCATCTAGTGGCAAAACCCAGACCGTAAATAATTTTAAAAAAAAATTGCATAACAAATCATACAATGCAAATGAGCACAAAATAGGGGAGGGGAATTCAGGGGCAAAGAGATGGAAAGACAAGTCATTTAGATCATATGGGAGGCATCAAAAAAAACTGCATGGGAAGAACTGCTAAGGTTGGTTGCTTTATTTAATCTAAATAGTAAATGCCCTTTTTTAATCAAATAAACTGGTTTATACTGAAAAATGATACTCTATTGCCCTATTCACCATCATACCCCCAGTCCTACTCCTTGGAGCCAACCTCTTTCAACCACTTTATCTACTTCTGGTAATCGTTTCCCTATCTCTAAGTAAGAGGCTTAAACTGCTATATCTTGTTTTATAAATTTAAGACCGTTTATATTGAATTCCTATTATGGAAGTTAAGCATTTAGCTTTTTTACACCATCCTTAACTTCTTAATTATATATCAAACATATTTAATATATTATATATATATATAATTATATATCAATTATATATCAAATACTGTGATTTCATACCCTTTCTTATTGAACTTAAAGCTTTTCCCGGAGTTAACTTTTTCAAATTAATAGTACTTATCACCATTTTTTCATTAAGTTTTTATCTTAATTCCAGTATAGTTAATATATAGTGTGATAGTTTCAGATACAGTATAGTGATTTAACAGTTCCACATATCACCTGAAGCTCATCACAAGTGCACTTCTTAATCCCTATCCCTTGTTTTACCCATCTGCCCACTCGCCTCCCCTCTGGTGACCATCAGTTTGTTCTCTGTAGTGAAAAGTCTGTTTCTTGGTTTGTATCTCTCTCTCTTTTTTTTTCTTTGCTCATTTGTTTTGTTTCTTGAATTCCATATATGAATGAAATCATACAGTATTTGTCTTTCTCTGATTTATTTTGCTTGGCATTATACTCTCAAGCTCCATCTATGTCATTGCAAATGGTAATATTTCACTCTTTTCTTGTGGCTGAATATAGATAGATAGATTATAGATATAGATTATAGATATAGATATAGATACACATATGTGTGTGTGTTTATCCATTTATCTAGTCGTGAACACTTGGGCTATTTCCATAATTTGGCTGTTAAAAATACTGATACTATAAACATAGGTGTGCATGTACCCCTTCGAGTTAGTGTTTCTGTATTTTGGGGGTAAATATCCAGTAGTGTGATTGTTGGCTCATAGGGTAGATCTATTTATGACGTCTTGAGGAAACTCCATATGGTTTTCTATAACGGCTGCAGCAGTTTGCATTCCCAACAACAGTGCATAAAATTTCCATTTTCTCCACATCCTCATCACCCCTGTTGTTCCTTATGTTTTTTATTTTAGCCATTCTTATCACTTTTTCCCCAACTACCCCAATAGAGCTTTTTACAATTTTTACAAATGTTCAACAACAGTTGCAAATACTTCATCCATTTCTGCAGCTTGCTTCTTCTTCTTCCATTCATCCATCCGGAATCCTCTTTCCCAGTGACCCTCAGTCCTCTGCTCCTGTCTGGACACATTGATCTCCAGGCCTGCTATATAGTTTTCATTCTTTGCCTTATTTTTTCCACTCCTCTACCCCAAGCATTAAACACCTTGTTTTTTAAAAGTCCATGCCTTTCTTTTTCTTGACTGACTCCTCATTTTATAAAGCACATCCTTTATTAGCTTCCTAAGAGAAGACGTATTGTGGGTACAAGGTTTGAGACGTTCATGTCAGAAAATATCTGTATACTCCCTTATACCCTAAATCAATAATTTGGTTGAGTACAGAACACTAGGTTGAATATAATTATCACCTTGAAATTTTAAAATATTGCTCTTCTGTTCTAGCATCCAGCACTGCTAGGGTTAAGCTTGAAGCCATTTTGAATTCCAAATCTTGCTTCTGTCTATCTCTGGCTCCTTCTCTTTTTTTGTCTCTCTCTACCTCTCTTTCTCTCTCATATTCATTCCAAATGTTCTAAAATTTCAAAATAATGTGCCTGGCTGGAGGAAAGTATTTTTGCCTATAAGAAGAATCAAGGAGCTGGGATGCCTGGGTGGCTCAGTTGGTTAAGCAGCTGCCTTCGGCTCAGGTCATGATCCCAGCGTCCTGGGATCGAGTCCCACATCAGGCTCCTTGCTCGGCGGGGAGCCTGCTTCTCCCTCTGCCTCTGCCTACCACTCTGTCTGCCTGTGCTTGCTCGCTCTCTCTCTCTAACAAATAAATAAATTTAAAAAAAAAAGAGTCAAGGAGCCTATCAGTGTGGAAGCTCTCACACTTCAGTTACAGAAGACATTCTTATGTTATTTCTTTGATAATTTCATTATTTTATTTTTCTCTCTCATCTTCTTCTGAAAATCCTACTGTATCCATGTGGGAATCCCTGGATTAAGCTTTTAATTTTCCTATCTTTTCCTCTTTCTTGTCCATTTTTCCTTTGTTGGGCAAGAAGGTATATTTCAATGTTTTATGGACATTTTAATTTTTTAGAGGGGGAGTATGAAATTAAAATGTCATCTTTACTCCCCCCAAGAGTTCTTTATTTTTCTGATATTTTCTTTTCCCAAGCATCCTATCGAAATTCTATCAATGCAACAAATTTTCTTACCTTTCTGAAAATATTAGTTGCAGATTTTTTGAAGTCTTTGTCTGTTGCCATCTCTACTGAGTTCCTTTTTCATTTTTGTTCTGTTGGATTATTCATTTCTTTGGTTAGTTGGTTTTTTGTGTGTTTTCCTCACTTCCTATGGAAGGCCTTCCTCAAATACCTAGTTATCCTGGGTTGTCCATTAGTTTTTTAAGTGTAAAGTACCAAATGTTTTATCTGGAATGTGTCTAATTTTATCTGAAATCTGTCCATGTGTCTGTCTCTGGAAATTTTTTCTCTGGAG
Source organism: Martes martes (assembly GCF_963455335.1). Lineage (NCBI taxonomy): Eukaryota > Metazoa > Chordata > Mammalia > Carnivora > Mustelidae > Martes > Martes martes. Next base: position 149,776,708 of record NC_137889.1, read on the forward strand.
CTACTTCTTTTCTCTACAAAATTATCTTCCAATCCGCTGCTAGAGAGGTTCAGGAAAAGGATATATGCTTGGATGCTAGTCTTCCAAAGCAATAGGGGAAGGGTCCTGAGGATCTCACAGTTTGTTATATAGATCATACTTAATCCTCTGTTGTAGCCCTATTCCACACCACCTTGTTCTTCTCTGATCCTGGTGACCCTGAGACCACAGTCTCACTAGTTTAATTCTCCAAAGGCAAGAAAGAATCTACCTTCTGGCTATGAAGGATTATGGAGGGACCTAGGCATCTGCCAGTCACCCAGTTTTTACCTGTGCCTCACAAACTTCCACTGCTACTGGTGCTCTTCTTATAGAGCCTCTTAGACCCTCCATAGCAAGTCACCTGCCAGTATATAAGTGGGAACTTTGTTTACTCTTCCAAGTTGTTTGCCATGCCAGCATCTGTTTCCTATCTTCAGAAAAGTCATTGAACCATTCTATTCATTATTGTCCCTCCTGGTGTTTTTGTGGGTATCTACACTTCTGCCACTATTTCATGGGCCAAGGGAAGAAGAGACAAGCCTGTGGGGACAATGTGCTATAGTTTACTGGAAGCCTAATGTCAATTTCAAAGGGACACTTGAATTATGCGAGTGGAGGGAGTAGAAGGAGCAGTCTGAGTAGATTTCTAAATGATGGTCTTCTAGAAGATATATGAAATAATCTACCTACGGATAAGGTCTTCAGACTGTTCCAGAAAAGACATTGAAGTGGCATAGCACTCAATGTTCAAGCTCAAGATCTGGAAGCATATACACTTCATCCGATATACACTTCATCCCAGGTCTCTTACGTAGTAGCTGTATACCTATTGGGAAAATTTAACCTCTCTGGACCTCCATTTCTTCATCTGTCAAATACAGAGAACAATTGGACCAACCTCATAAATTTATTAAGCCAATTATTTAATTTTTTTTTATTAAACATATAATGTATTTTTATCCCTAGGGGTACAGGGATGTGAATCGCCAGGTTTACACACTTCACAGCACTCACCATAGCACATACCCTCCCCAATGTCCATAACCCCACCCCCCTCTCCCGACCCCCCTTCCCCCAGCAACCCTCAGTTTGTTTTGTGCCATTAAGAGTCACTTATGGTTTGTCTCCCTCCCGATCCCATCTTGTTTCATTTATTCTTCTTCTACCCCCCTAACCCACCATGTTGCATCTCCACTTCCTCATATCAGGGAGATCATATGATAGTTGTCTTTCTCCAACTGACTTATTTCACTGAACATAATACCTTCTAGTTCCATCCACGTTGTCGCAAATAGCAAGATTTCATTTCTTTTGATGGCTGCATAGTATTCCATTGTGTATATATATACCACTTCTTCTTTATCCATTCATCCGTTGATGGACATCTAGGTTCTTTCCATAGTTTGGCTATTGTAGACATTGCTGCTATAAACATTCGGGTGCACGTGCCCCTTCGAATCACTACGCTTGTATCTTTAGGGTAAATACCCAGTAGTGCAATTGCTGGGTCATAGGGTAGCTCTATTTTCAACTTTTTGAGGAAACTCCATGCTGTTTTCCAGAGTAGTTGCACCAGCTTGCATTCCCACCAACAGTGTAGGAGGGTTCCCCTTTCTCCGCATCCTCGCCAGCACCTGTCATTTTCTGACTTGTTAATTTTAGCCATTCTGACTGGTGTGAGGTGGTATCTCCTTGTGGTTTTGATTTGTATTTCCCTAATGCCGAGTGATGTGGAGCACTTTTTCATGTGTCTGTTGGCCATCTGGATGTCTTCTTTGCAGAAATGTCTGTTCATGTCCTCTGCCCATTTCTTGATTGGATTATTTGTTCTTTGGGTGTTGAGTTTGCTAAGTTCTTTATAGATTATGGACACTAGCCCTTTATCTGATATATTCTTTGCAAATATCTTCTCCCATTCTGTCAGTTGTCTTTTGGTTTTGTTAACTCTTTCCTTTGCTGTTCAAAGGAATCTTGATGAAAAATCTTGATCTTGATGAAATCCCAATAGTTCATTTTTGCCCTTGCTTCCGTTGCCTTTGGCGATGTTCCTAGGAAGACGTTGTGGCGGCTGAGGTCGAAGAGGTTGCTGCCTGTGTTCTCCTCAAGGATTTTGATGGATTCCTTTCTCACAGTGAGGTCCTTCACCCATTTTGAGTCTATTTTCATGTGTGGTGTAAGGAAATGGTCCAATTTCATTTTTCTGCATGTGGCCATCCAATTTTCCCAACACCATTTATTAAAGAGGCTGTCTTTTTTCCATTGGACATTCTTTCCTCCTCTGTCGAAAATTAGTTGACCATAGAGTTGAGGGTCTATTTCTGGGCTCTCTATTCTGTTCCATTGATCGATGTGTCTGTTTTTGTGCCAGTACCATGCTGTCCTGATGATGACATCGGGGTCATAGGGTCCCCCTCCCGATCCCATATTGTTTCATTTATTCTTCTCCTGACAGCTTTGTAATAGAGCTTGAAGTCTGGAATTGTGATGCCACCAACTTTGGCTTTCTTTTTCAATATTCCTTTGGCTATTCGAGGTCTTTTCTGGTTCCATATAAATTTTAGGATTATTTGTTCCATTTCTCTGAAAAAAATGGGTGGGATTTTGATAGGGATTGCATTAAATGTATAGATTGCTTTAGGTAGCATAGACATTTTCACAATATTTCTTCTTCCAATCCAGGAGCATGGAACTTTTTTCCATTTCTTTGTGTCTTCCTCAATTTCTTTCATGAGTACTTTATAGTTCTCTGAGTATAGTTTCTTAGCCTCTTTGGTTAGTTTTATTCCTAGGTATCTTATAGTTTTAGGTGCAACTGTAAGTGGGATTGACTCCTGAATTTCTCTTTCTTCTATCTTGTTGTTGGTGTAGAGAAATGCAACAGATTTCTGTGCATTGATTTTATATCCTGACACTTTACTGAATTCCTGTACAAGTTCTAGCAGTTTTGGAGTGGAGCCTTTTGGGTTTTCCACATATAGTATCATATCATCTGCGAAGAGTTAGAGTTTGACATCTTCTTTGCTGACTTGGATGCCTTTAATTTCTTTTTGTTGTCTGATTGCTGAGGCTAGGACTTCTTGTACTATATTGAATAGCAGTGGTGATGAGGGACATCCCTGCTGTGTTCCTGACCTTAGCGGAAAAGCTTTCAGTTTTTCTCCATTGAGAATGATATTTGTGGTGGGTTTTTCATAGCTGGCTTTGATAATATTGAGGTATGTGCCCTCTATCCTTACACTTTGAAGAGTTTTGATCAGGAAGGGATGCTGTACTTTGTCAAATGCTTTTTCAGCATCTATTGAGAGTATCATATGGTACTTGTTCTTTCTTTTATTAATGTGTTGTATCACATTGATTGATTTCCTGATGTTGAACCAACTTTGCAGCCCTGGAATAAATCCCACTTGGTCGTGGTGAATAATCCTTTTAATGTACTGTTGGATCCTATTGGCCAGTATTTTGGTGAGAATTTTTGCATCTGTGTTCATCAAGGATATTGGTCTGTAATTCTCTTTTTTGGTGGGATCCTTGTCTGGTTTTGGGATCAAGGTGATGCTGGCCACATAGAATGAGTTTGGAAGTTTTCCTTCCATTTCTATTTTTTGGAACAGTTTCAGGAGAATAGGAATTAATTCTTCTTTAAATGTTTGGTAGAATTCCCCTGGGAAGCCATCTGGTCCTGGGCTTTTGTTTGTTTGGAGATTTTTGATGACTGTTTCAATCTCCTTACTGGTTATAGGTCTGTTCAGGTTTTCTATTTCTTCCTGGTTCGGTTGTGGTAGTTTATATGTCTCTAGGAATGCATCCATTTCTTCCAGATTGTCAAATTTGTTGGCCTAGAGTTGCTCATAATATGTTCTTATAATTGTTTGTATTTCTTTGGTGTTAGTTGTGATCTCTCCTCTTTCATTCATGATTTTACTTATTTGGGTCCTTTCTCTTTTCTTTTTGATAAGTCTGGCCAGGGGTTTATCAATCTTTTTAATTCTTTTGAAGAACAAGCTCCTAGTTTCATTGACTTGTTCCATTGTTTTTTTTTTGTTTGTTTGTTTTGTTTCTATTTGATTGGTTTCTGCTCTGATCTTTATTATTTCTCTTGTCCTGCTGGGTTTAGGCTTTCTTTGTTTTTCTTTCACTAGCTCCTTTAGGTGTAGGGTTAGGTTGTGTATTTGAGACCTTTCTTGTTTCTTGAGAAAGGCTTGTATTGCTGTGTATTTTCCTCTCAGGACTGCCTTTGCTGTGTCACACAGATTTTGAACCATTGTGTTTTCATTATCATTTGTTTCCATGATTTTTTTCAATTCTTCTTTAATTTCCTGGTTGACCCATTCATTCTTTAGAAGGATGCTGTTTAGCCTCCATGTATTTGGGTTTTTCCAAATTTCCTCTTGTGATTGAGTTCTAGCTTCAGAGAATTGTGGTCTGAAAATATGCAGGGAATGATCCCAATCTTCTGATACCAGTGGAGACCTAATTTGTGACCCATGATGTGATCTATTCTGGAGCATGTTCCATGTGCACTAGAGAAGAATGTGTATTCTGTTGCTTTGGGATGGAATGTTCTGAATATATCTGTGATGATCATCTGGTCCAGTGTGTCATTTAAGGCCTTTATTTCCTTGTTGATCTTTTGCTTGGATGATCTGTCCATTTCAGTGAGGGGAGTGTTAAAGTCCCCTACTATTATTGGATTATTGTTGATGTGTTTCTTTGATTTTGTTATTAATTGGTTTATATAGTTGGCTGCTCCCATGTTAGGGGCATAGATATTTAAAATTGTTAGATCTTCTTGTTAGATAGACCCTTTGAGTATGATATAGTGTCCTTCCTCATCTCTTATTATAGTCTTTGGCTTAAAATCTAATTGATCTGATAGAAGGATTGCTACCCCAGGCATCTTCTGATGTCCATTAGCATGGTAAATTGTTTTCCACCCCCTCACTTTAAATCTGGAGGTGTCTTCGGGTCTAAAATGAGTTTCTTGTAGGCAGCATATTGATGGGTTTTGGTTTTTTTATCCATTCTGATACCCTGTGTCTTTTGATTGGGGCATTTAGCCCATTAACATTCAGGGTAACCATTGAGAGATATGAATTTAGTGCCATTGTATTGCCTGTAAGGTGACTGTTACTGTATTTTGTCTGTTCTTTCTGATCTACTACTTTTAGGGTCTCTTTTTGCTTAGAGGACCCCTTTCAATATTTCCTGTAGAGCTGGTTTGGTGTTTGCAAATTCTTTCAGTTTTTGTTTGTCCTGGAAGCTTTTTATCTCTCCTTCTATTTTCAATGATAACCTAGCTGGATATAGTATTCTTGGCTGCATGTTTTTCTTGTTTAGTACTCTGAATATATCATGCCTGTTCTTTCTGGCCTGCCAGGTTTCTGTGGATAAGTCTGCTGCCAATCTAATATTTTTACCATTGTATGTTACAGACTTCTTTTCCCGGGCTGCTTTCAGGATTTTCTCTTTGTCACTAAGACGTAAATTTTACTATTAAGTGATGGGGGGTGGACCCATTCTTGTTGATTTTGAGGGGGGTTCTCTGCACCTCCTGGATTTTGATGCTTGTTCCCTTTGCCATATTAGGGAAATTCTCTACAATAATTCTCTCCAATATACCTTCTGCTCCCCTCTCTTTCTTCTTCTTCTGGAATCCCAATTACTCTAATGTTTTTTTGTCTTATGGTATCACTTATCTCTCGAATTCTCCCCTCATGGTCCAGTAGCTGTTTGTCCCTCTTTTGCTCAGCTTCTTTATTCTCTGTCATTTGGTCTTCTATATCACTAATTCTTTCTTCTGCCTCATTTATCCTAGCAGTAAGAGCCTCCATTTTTGATTTCACCTCATTAATAGCTTTTTTGATTTCAAGTTGGTTAGATTTTCATTCTTTTATTTCTCCAGAAAGGGCTTTTATCTCTCCAGAGAGGGTTTCTCTAATATCTTCCATGCCTTTTTTGAGCCCAGCTAGAACCTTGAGAATCGTCATTCTGAACTCTAGGTCTGACATATTACCAATGTCTGTATTGATTAGGTCCCTAGCCTTTGGTACTGCCTCTTGTTCTTTTTTTTTTGTGGTGAGTTTTTCTGCCTTGTCATTTTGTCCAGATAAGAGTATATGAAGCAGCAAATAAAATACTAAAAGTGTGGCAAAGACCCCAGGAAAATGAGCTTTAACCAAATCAGAAGAGATCCCAAATCGTGGGGGGGGAGGGGAGAAAGGGGATAAAAAGAAATTCAGGAAAAAAAATTAAGAAAACATATAAAGAAAAAATATAAAAAAGAAATATATATATATATATATTAGATAAACTAGTTAAAAAACGTTAAAAAAGAAAAGGGTAAAAGTTAAAAAAATTTAGCAGAAGAAAAAAAATAAAATTCAAAAAAAAATTTAAATTAACTGCAAGACTGAAGAATCATGGGGAGAAAGCCATGAGTTCCGTGCTTTGCTTTCTCTTCTTTTGGAATTCTGCTGCTCTCCTTGGTAGGTGAACTTGGTCTTGTCTGGATTTCTTGTTGATCTTCTGGGGGAGGGGCCTGTTGTAGTGATTCTCAAGTGTCTTTGCCCCAGGCGTAATTGTACCGCCTTTACCAGGGACCGGGCTAAGTAATCTACTCAGGTTGGCTTCCGGAGCTTTTCTCCCCTGACCGCTTTCCGTAGAGTTCCAGAGGACAGGAATGAAAATGGTGGCCTCCCAGTCTCTGGCCCGGAGGAGCAGAGAGCTCGGGGCCCCACTCCTCAGTGCGCCCTCAGAGAAAAGAGCCCAATCACTCCCGTCTCCCTGGCCTCTGGCTGCGCTCCGAGCTCACCCAGCCTGCGACCGGTTCAAGGTAACCCCAAGCTGAGAGCTCACTCCTAGGCTCTGTCTCTGTAGCGAGCTTCCCTGCTCTAATACCTGGGAGCTCTGCGACACTCAGACACCCCCGATCCTTCTGTGACCCTGCGGGACCTGGGGCAATGCTGATCCTGTGTGGGCTTCACCCCAGTTTAGCCTCTGGAGTGATGTCCCTCAGTGGAGCAGACTTTTAAAAGTCCTGATTTAGTGCTCCGTTGCTCCGCTGCTTGCCGGGAGCTGACCCCTCCCCCTGCAGTCTATCTTCCCCTCGCTTTGGATTCATTTCTCCGCCTTCCTACCTTTCAGAAAGTGGTCGATTTTCTGTTTCTAGAATTGCTGCTCTTCTTCTCTTTCATCTGCTGTTGGATTTGTAGGTGTTTGCAATGGTTTGATAAGCTATCTAGCTGATCTCCTGCTACCTGATGTAGTCTCAGCCTGCTACTTCTTTGCCATCTTGACTCTGCCCTCTATTAAGCCAATTAAATGAAATGATGCTTTGTGAAGAGTTTAGCACCACATCTAGCACAATAGTAAGCACTAAAAAACATCAACTATTGTCAGCAGCAGTGGCATCTAACTACACAAATACACATTAATGGAGAAAATTTGGCTTAAGAGACTGGTAAAAATAATTTAGATAAGCAGAAAATAAAATTGTATGAAAAGTCAGTGATGGAGTTATGAAAGCCTTACATTGCATTCTGTTTCCTGACAGAAACTAGAGTTATTTGAAGGATCAAACTAAACATGAGTATTTGTGCACGGTGTTATGTAGGAACCTCTCACATAAGATACCTATTAAGTGGTAGCTATTTTGTTATCATTATTATTAAATGCAGTAAGAATGAGACAAATAAGGCACCTTGAAAGTTCAGAAATGGGAAGTGGGATTATGTTGAAAAGCAGATTGACTGTCAGCCTTAAAAATCTGGCCTTGAGATGCTCTGATATGCCAGTCAATCCCTGGTAATAATGAGAAGCCCCACTGTGTTCCCCTCCAGGTTCTTGTATTTGCCTTAATACCTCTCATTACCTCTAATTACTTCTCATCCCTTTTCCTCAAGAGACTATAGCTGTGAGTGGGAGGCACCCAGTGGGTCTAATTCTCCTCTACTTCCCAGTACCTAGCAAGTATCTAGACACAATAGGTTTTGATAATACATGACAACTGGTTAAATTTTCTACGTAAACAATTTTTAAAGATTTATTTATTTATTTGAGAGAGAGAGAGAGGTTAAGGCAGGGGAAGAAGAGGGAGAGTCAGTCCCAAGGAGACTCTGCACTGAGCACTGAGCCTACAGCCCTGAGATCATGACCTGAGCCAAAACCAAGAGTCGGTCACTTAGCCAATTATAGCAACCAGGCACCCCTCTACATAAACATTTTTAAAAACAGTGTGGGGTGATAGGATGGGTTAAAAATAGCTGGTTTACCACGACTTTCATTTAATGCTCCTGCCCCAAAATATCCTATATCTGGACTTATTTTTAACAAAGTTTTTATGCATAAACTAGGCACATTGAGTGGCACCTAAGTCAGCTACCTAATTTTACTCTGCTCTTTTCACAAATCTCCTAGGCTGGCAAATCCCACATGAGCTTACCTGGCAGCACTGATCTCCCACAGGACGAAAGAAGTGATAGCAAAGTATTTCGGGAAAAGCTTGCAGTGTTGACTATATTCCTTTTTACTTCATGCATTAAGCATGCTTTTCTTATTAGCCAGACATTTTGTCACAGATTATTAAAATGAAACAATGCTTGTTAAAACAAATGGGGCAAAGATGCTCTCTGTAATGTCTTGAATTTTACTCTTTATAGATATCAAATTGTAGGACTCAACAATGTTTCCAGACACCAAAGGGAATGAGAGACTTTTCTGCAGAGTATCTGGGGTTGAGAAGCATCCTATGATGAAACCTCATGCTTTGAAGGTGCATTTATAGTTCTCAAAGTGTTTTCATGTATTTATATCATTTGGTTCTAGCCAACTCTGTCCAGTGAGAATAAAATTCCATTTTTGCAATGGAAAAACAAGGACTCAGTAAGGTTTAGGTGACTTAAGTCAAGGTCAGACAAGGTATTGAGAGCACACAGCATGGTAGAAAAGTGGCTGGATGAGCAGTAGTTTGGGGCAGGAGACCTGGGTTCTCCTCCTGGCTCCTGGCTGAGTCTAATAAGCTATGCAACCTTGGGCAAACTACTTCATCCCTCTAAGTCTCAGCTTTCTTATTTGAAGAATGAGAAGTTAACCTAAGAACCCTCCCAAATTTAATATTCTGAAATTATAGATTCCAACCTGGACTTTTTGAGCTCTTTCCACAGTATAGGACAAGGTAGCTTATCCTCTGGGATTAAACCTCTTTTATTACTAGAGAACCCAATGTATCTCTGTTCCTCAATTTCCAGTTGCTTACCTTGAAGGACAATGAACTATTTACAGAGGAACTGAGTACCTGCTATTTGTCAGGCACTGTACCACACAGTAATGATGCAAAGCTGAGGTAATCTCGTGCCTACCCTCAAGAGACTTCCTACCCACTGGAGGCAAATAAGTGGCTACAAAGCTATGTCATGGCTTCCATAATGGAGAGGGGATGGATGAGGTGCTAGGAAAGTATTTTAAAAAGCAAGCTTGGGTCTGTCTTCCTTAAGCAGTAATGTTTAGATTGACTCTTGTTAACCTACAGGAGAAAGACACTATAAAAATGAATAGCAAATGCACGGTCAAGAAGGCATGATGCATCCAGAGGACAAGTCAGTCCTTCCAGACTTGGGATAAACCTGGTGGAAAGAAAAGAGATATAGCAAAAGATTCCAAGAGGTTAGAATGAGAAAGTGGGATGAGATCCCACTGTGAATAACTCCTTTTGGGGCCATTTTAGTCTTGTTTTACTTATTCATGTTCTGTCTTGTTCCCAAAAGGATTTGAGGTGTTTTAAGTGAGAAGAGAAACAAACAAACAAACAAATGACAAAACAATTCAGAATGGCTTAAACAATAGGGAACTATATCTGGCTCAGAAAAGGGGCAGTGAGGAATAACAAGAAGGCAAACTTTTTAGTTTATACATTTTGATACACACACATAGGCACACACACACACACATACACAAACATACAAATCTAAAGTTTTTGAAATAATATTAGCCTTTTCTAGATACCAAAGAATTTTTTTTTAATATCCCAGGATGTTGAATAGACTCTGTGGTAGAAATCTATTTTTATTTTCATTTTTATTTTTATTATTAATTTTCCTGAGCAGCAAAGAAAAAGTCTAGAGACCAGTGAGATTTCAGGATTTATTAACTGAGAGACACTAGCTCAGCTTCGCGCAGTTTTGGGATCATACTTTCCTCGGTGTTTTTACTTCCCTCCAACTCCACTAGTTCCCTATGTGGAGATAGAAAATGTCTGGCCCAAGAAACTACCCCTCTTGTCTCTCTGGCCTGAAGTAGGTCACATGCCCATTCATGAATCGGCCCTCAAGTCCAAGGACCTGCCAGCTGCTGACTGTCTTAGGGCCTGCATTCCTGATCCACTGTGTGAGGTTGGAGGGATTATCTCCAGACTGCTCGTATCCACCTCTGGAGCTGAGGATGGAGCCAGCCTCCCTGAAACCACAGGCTGTTATGGGAAAGGATGCATCAGTGAATGCACACTGATATAGTTTATAACGATGAAGAAAAGGGTGGATATAAGATATATAAACAGCAATGTCCAAATGTCTGCTGCACTTAGAATGCATTAAAAAATCATATAGATACCATGATGTCATACAGTCATGTTATTACAATATTCTTATAGTATATATAATCATATATACTATATAATAATACAAAATGGCAATATGTTATAAATTAAAAATTAAGGTGAAGGGATAATAAAGGTAAAATAGTAAGATGAAAACAATGATAGTGTTACTAGACAGGTTCCTAACAGCACAAGTCCCCAAACAAATATTGAAGACGAAATGGTAATTTAGTTTCGAATTTCCTAGCACCCAAAGCAAAGAAGGAATTTTGATCAATTAAAAAGAATCATAGTATACTTTGGAAAAGCAAAGGTATTTCTGGCCCAGCGTCCTCAGAGAAAATATTTTTCCTGTGTTTTTTCATTAAAGGACCACTAAATGATACTATGGAACTATCAGTAACATCCTTTTAGTATATATAACAGTGCATTTTTAAATATCTATCAACACCAACTCAAATTTAATGTAAGCTGCTCTGAGATTTTTAACCCAAACCAAAGCAAAGCCAAACCCTTGAGAGCCTTGCATTAATCCAAGCATGAAGTTTACCCTGAGCAAAGCCATGTTTCTCAAACTGGCATAAAATGAGTACCCTGGGAGATACAACAGGACATAAAAATGGTGTATCTTCCTGGTGATAGGTTGGAAGCAATTTAGGTCTGGCTTTTTTCTTGGTAGTGCAGGATTTAAAACATTGATTATGTATTTTTAAAGTCAGCATGGATCTATACATAATAGAATATAAATGTGTCCATGCTTTGAAAGAGGGATCAGGAAACCTCAGTGAACAGCCCTAGGTTTATGTGCCCTAACCCCTGGAGGGATGCTATCATGCTCTTCTCCCCCTGTGGTTTGTTGAGGGGGAGGATTGAAAATACTTTCTCCTGCCTTCCCTCCTCTGGCCAATTCCTAATCACCTCTTAAAGCTTCTGGTAGTCCTCCCATTACATCACTCTTCACATTTTATTGCAGGGACTTCATTAATATCCATCTTCCCTGATAGAGAGTAAGGAACTGGCTGCCTTGACACTTTGATTCCTGGCACAGTGTCTGGTCTGGTGTGAAGGATCAGTGAATTAATATGTTAATGAGCTAAAGATACCCAGTTGCTTTGGGTTGAATTGTTTCCTCCACGCATTCATAAAAACTCCCAACCCCCAGTGCTTCTGAATATGACTTTATTTGGAGAAGGTCTTTACAGAGTTAATCAAGCTAAAACTAGGTCATTAGGGTGGGCCCTAATCCAGTATTACTGGTGTCCTTATAAAAAGGGGGAATTTGGACAGATACATGGGCAGAGGGAAGACGCTGTGAAGACAGAGCCAAGGAGAAAGCCCTGAAACGGTTTCCTCCCTCACGGGCCCGCAGAAGGAACCAACACTGCTGACACATGGCTCTCGGACTTCCGGCCTCCAGAACTTCGAGACAATGACTTTCAGTTGTTGAAGTCACTCCCTTTACAGTTCTTTGTTATGGCAGCCCTAGCAAACTCACACACTGATTGGCTGTCTAGGAGATGGCTGTCTCCTCCATGAATACATTTCTTCCAGAAGGGCATTTGAGGAAATCAAGTCCTTTGCAAGGACAGTGAGAATGACATTGCCTTCCTCTGAAGCCATAGTTGTAGTGACAAGGCAAAGCCTGTTTTGGAAGATGGAGGTGTGTTCCAGAACAAGCCCTGTATCTGACAGATTCACATGGCCACCTTGTTTATATATGAGTCCTAAGGTTAACTAGCTCTGTATCTTGGGGCCAGATGATCAACCTCTCTCTGTTTCTTCATCATAAGGAAGAAATGATATAATATACCTAAATCAAAACCGAAGTACTGCCCATAGAAACTCCTCAGATGGTGCCCCATAGGTAATAGGACTCCAAAATTCTAAGTCTCCTTCCTTGCTGTCTCACTGCCTCTATAAATGAAATTACATATTTCCCCACAGAAGGAGGAAAAGGGCTTCTAAATACTTTGCAATTGTAAGACATCTTACTCTTTTCATATTATAATCTGACTACCTCCTACATTAGGCAGAAAATCAAGGAGACGGTTTGAGTAAAAAGATGACAAATAAGTGTCATTTTATTTTGGAAAGAACTAAATTATTATGAACTAAACATCCAAACTAGTATCTTAAAATTTTTCATTAAAAACAATCCCGGTCCATTGAGTTTCCTTATAAACTTTGGCTGAGGTTTACACATAAAACAAATGTTTTTAATTTCATTACACACTACCAAACCAACCAAATCATTGTATATGTAAACTCAAACTCCATATCCTGCAAATGTGCTTTTTTCCTAGTGCCTTACTCTGTGTGATTTTTGTTGTTTAATTATTTTCTTCTCAGTAGCTGAGTGTTCCTTAAGCTGAGCAGAGACCAAAAAGAATAACATTCTCAATCACGGGTTTGAGGCTGTTTGATTCCAGTGATTACCTCCTAAAGATTAAAGCCAAATGTAAATTAACATTCTTTTCCAGAACTAGTAATAAAGAGATGATTTTGGTACAAATTAATTTGCCATGAAAGGAAAGAGAAAAAATTCAGTACTATTATTACTCCAAGCCCTAAACTTTTTTGCAAGAATACCAAAGCCCCAGGTTAGCATTATGTTTCACTTACTATCTCCTTATATACGATTATTAAACAGGGTCAATCATGATGTAAACATTAAAGAGTTCTACTAATACATACTTAGCATCATCTAAGGTGCATTCGGTTATCTGCTGCACATTTGAAATTCAGATGTAAATCATTAAGTATTCAACAAATTTAAAATAAGAGAAGGCAAGCCAGGGTCCCTCAAGTCAGGGGCATTTAGGGCAGGAAGAACTGCTAGTTGGCATCCTTACAACAAACAAGGGAGCCAGGAAAACCACAAAAATTGGTCACAAGCCTATAAAAACCTGTCAGCTGTTTTTTTGTAGAGGCACAGAGGGTTAAATGTACCAGAGGCTCGGGACATTACTCTAATACAATCCAGTGAGGAAAAAAATAGGGCAGCTGCAGAGTTTCCTTGAAGGGCCAGTGTCAGGAACCATATACTCTGAAGGACACCTGATTAGACAGGTCTCTTGAGAACAGTAATTTACTCTCTCAAAGCCGTTCTTTATCTCTAAAACGAAAACAGTGATTCTGTCACTGCTTACTGCGCAGGCTTGCGGTGGAGATCAAAAGTAACAGAGCTGGATGGGGTCACTGACATGATTTCACACCTTGACCTGTCCTTTCTCTTCTCGGCTTCCAGGACCCCAGACTGTCCTATTGTCTTCTCACTTGTTGGCCTGTCCTGCTCAGCCTCCCATGCTGGTTCCTCTTTCTGATCTCTAAATGCTGGAGTACCCTAGAGGCCAGTCCTCGTTCTTTTTCACTTTTCTATCTGCAATCTCTCCCTAGGTAATCTCAAAGCTTTAAGCATGATTCATCTTGCTGGTTATCTCCACATTTATATTTCCAGTCCTAACTTCCTTTTTGAACGCCAGACTTATGAACCCAACTATCTTGACATCTCCACTTGATGTCTAATAGGTATTTCAAACTTTATATGGCCAAAATAGAACTATTGATTCTCCATCATCCAACCCCAGTCCTCCCTATTTTTTTAAAAGATTTTATTTATTTACTTGAGAGAGAGAAAAGAGCAAGAGGGAGGTAGGGGGAGAAAGAGAGAGAGAGAGAGAACAGAGGGAGAGGGAGAAGCAGACTCCACACTGAGCAAAGAGCTTGATCTGGTGCTTGATCCAAAGACTCTTAACTGACTGAGCCACCCAGACGCCCCCAATCCTCCCTATTTTAGTCAGTGTTATCCACTCAATTGCTCACACTAAAGGAAATATCTTGAGTCTACACTTTCTCTCTTCTCTCACATCAAGTCCATCAGCAAGATCTAGCAACACTATCTCTGAAACATACCTCATATCTGCATACTTATTTCTACTTCCACCACCACTGTCCTGGTCCAAGCCACCATCTTTACTCATCTGAATGTTTATAGTCGATTCTGAAATAGTTGCCCAGTTTACCAAATGCCCTCTGCAATCTTTTTTTTTACATTTATTATAGCTTTTATATAAATGTATGACACATAATGCGTATAATACAGAATTTTTAAAAATACACATGTGTATGTAAAAAAAAAAAAAACCTGAACAAAGGCCTACAAGGATACACACAACATCTATAATGCATTTAACTTCTTAGAAAGAAAATAGGATGGGAATGAAGGACAAAATGGGCTTTACTTGTACACATATTATTTCTTTATTTTGGTAAAAAAACATAGGAACTTGAAATGAATGCTTGAAATGAACAGTATGTTAAAATGTCAATTTATAGTTGGATATTTGTATATTGTTCGCTGTAAATTTTTTCTAATGTTCTCAATAAAAAGAGCATAAACACATACAAGGGAAGATAAAGAATAATAAGTTAAAAGGGAAATATCCCTGAGTCCAAGAATGCATTAACAATTTAAATATATTTTATGCATAAACAGCTGGCAAAATATTTCAGTTTCATGAAAAAAAAAGTCCTGCTGTATTTCTGATTTTAATTGAAATGTTTCTACTTGCCTCCACACAGTACAATATCTTGAAAATGTAAATCATATCATAATCTGTTTAAAGTCCTCCAATGGCTTACCAACACTTTTAGAATCAAATTCAAATTCCTTCCCAAGACCCACAAAGTCCTGCCTTAGCTGGCCTCTAACCATCTCTCCAACCTCCTCTGCTGGCAGTCTGATTATCCAAGTCCCAGCCATGCTTCCCTTTTCTCTGCCAACCACATGTTCTTTTCCACATGAAGCCCCTTGCCATGGTCCCTTCTACATGTGGGCAACTTTTTTCCCCAGAATCTTGTCATACAAGCCTTTCCAGATATGGTAGCCTCAAAGAGACTTCCCTTGACCAAAGTGATCTGAAGGAACAACCCAGATATTCTTTCTTTTTGTTGTCATGTTAGTCACCATACAGTATATCATTAGTTTTTTGGTTTTGGTGGGGGGGGAGGGAGATATGTTAAGATTTTATTTATTTATTTGACAAAGAGAGGAAGAGAGAGAGAGAGAGAGAGAGAGAGAGATCACAAGTAGGCAGAGAGGCAGGCAGAGAGAGAGGGGGAAGCAGGCTCCCTGCTGAGCAGAGAGCATGATGTGGGGCTTGATCCCAGGACCCTGAGACCTGGGATCAAGATAGATAGAGGTTTTACCCTCTGAGCTACCCAGGCACCCCACATCATTAGTTTTTGATGTAGTGTTCCATGATTCATCGTTCATGTATAATACCCAGTGTTCCATGCAATATGTGCCCTCCTTAATACCCATCACCAGGCTCACCCATCCCCCTACCCCCTCCCCTCTAAAACCCTCGGTTTGTTTCCCAGAGTCCATAGTCTGTCATGGTTTATCTCCCACTCTGATTTCTCCCCTTCATTTTTCTCTTCCTTTTTTTAATGTCCTCCATGCTATTCCTTATGTTCCACAAATAAGTGAAACCATGAGATAATTGACTTTCTCTGTTTGACTTATTTCACTTAGAATAATCTCCTCCGGGGGCGCCTGGGTGGCTCAGTGGGTTAAAGCCTCTGCCTTTGGGTCGGGCGATGGTCTCAGGGTCCTGGGATCAAGCCCCACATCGGGCTCTCTGCTCAGTGGGGAGCCTGCTTCCTCCTCTCTCCCTGCCTGCCTCTCTGCCTACTTGTAATCTCTGTCTGTCAATTAAATAAATAAAATCTTTAAAAAAAAAAATAATCTCCTCCAGTCCTACCTATGTTGCTGCAAAAGTTGGGTATTCATCCTTTCTGATGGCTGAGTAATATTCTGTTGTGTGTATGGACCACATCTTCTTTACCCATTTGTCTGTTGAAGGGCATCTTGGCTCTTTCCCACACATTCTTGATCATATCACATTGTTATAATTCTCCCCACAGCAATAACCACAATCTGATCTTTCACTGTATGTTTATGTATTGTTTTTTCTTCATTGCATCTCCTTCATTTCCCATCCTCTTCCCAAAACATAAATTCTATGAGTGCAGAGGCCATGTTATATCCCCAGCACTAAGAACTGTGCCTGGCACACAGAGGGTATATTAGTTTATTATTGCTGCATAACAAATTACTGTCATTTTAGTACCTTAAGCCAACACACCATTCATTACTTCACAGTCCTGCAGGTCAGGAGTCCAGGCTCAGGGTGACTAGATTCTACAACCTGGGCAGGGCATTAAAAGCTGAAATCAAGGTGTTAGCCAGTCTGATGGGTATTCTGTAGAAGAATCCGCTTCCAAGTTCATTCAGACTTTTGGCAAATTCCAGCTCCATGATGCTGTAAGACTGAGGTCTTCATTCCCCTGCTGACTGTCAACAGGGCCCATTCTTAGCTCCTAGAGGCTAACCACATTCCTTACCCTGTGGCCTCCTCCATCTCTAAGCAGCAACTGCATGTTAAACCCTTCCTGTGCTTTGAATATCTGACTTCCTCTTCTCTAGCCAGCTGGAAAACTCTGTTTCAAAGG
Source organism: Martes martes (assembly GCF_963455335.1). Taxonomy (NCBI): domain Eukaryota; kingdom Metazoa; phylum Chordata; class Mammalia; order Carnivora; family Mustelidae; genus Martes; species Martes martes. The sequence goes on from NC_137889.1 coordinate 149,793,833, forward strand.
AGTCATGTGACTCAGTGAGGCCTACCTCGATAATCTCCAGATCTTAAGGTCAACTTGCCAAGTAATATAATCCAATTACAGGAGCAAAATGTATCATATTTATAGTCCTGGGGATTATTTGAAACATGTACACCAGGGGCAGGGAATCTTGGTGCCCATTTTAGAAATCTGCCTACTGCAGAGGGTATTCCACAAATACTTGCTGAATGAAAAAATTGAATAACAGATGTGCTCATCTAAAATCATAAATAACTTCATAAATGTCAACATTAAAGTAATTATGATTCATAAAGATGTCCCTGTGACATCATGAAAAGGTTAAACTTAGTATGACTGCCATAGTGAAGACAGTCCAGCAAGGCAAGGCTATTTCTGATTTACAGTTTGGGACTCAAGAAAGATAGATTCTAGTCAGCTGGTAAAGTTTAAAAAGATGGAAACAAATACAAGTAAAGAAAAACCATAAGTTAATTGATAAGTGTTGGTTTCCATATGACTCAGCTACTTTCTAGCTCTGACTTTGGGCAATTTATTCAACATGTCCAGTTCAGTTTTTTTTTTCCTTTCTAAAATGGGCAGCAATTTGACAGGTGGCCCAGAGGTTTAAATTATTAGAAGTATGCACATTACCTAGCACATTTTCCAGAGAAGAGCATTTTCTTGCTAATTAACCCCCAGTAGTCTGAAGAAGTTAGCTGTTTAGAATGACAATTCACAGACTTTGCTTCATTCAGGCTAAGTTTGTCAGTTAAGTTGCAGGGTAAGAGAGTAAGGTATGTTCTAATGTTAGAAAATTAGTCAAAATTCTGGAAAATCTTCTTGGAAATAGGAAATTGCCACATTGAAGACTTTCTTTCTCAGCAAATTCAGTGCAGACAGTTTACTTTTAGTATTGGGGGAAAATGTCTTATTTCTTTAGCTGCTAATCCAAGGTAATTGACCAAAATTTAGAGGATATATTGAAGAGAGAAAGAAGAGAGACGCATGCCAAGAAACAAACTCTTAACTATGAGAACAAACCAGAGGGGGCGCCTGGGTGGCTCAGTTGTTAAGTGTCGGCTCAGCTCATGATCCCAGGGTCCTGGGATCAAGCCCCACATCAGGCTCCCTGCTCCATGAGAAGCCTCCTGCCCCCCCTGCTTGTGTTCCCTCTCTTGCTATGTTTCTGTCAAGTGAATAAATAAAATCTCTAAAAAAGAAAAAAAAAGAACAAACCAGAGGGGAGGAGGTGGGGTGATGGGTTAAATAGGGATTAAGGAGTACACCTGTGATGAGCACCAGCTTTATGGAAGTGTTGAATCACTATATTGTACACCTGAAACTAATATCATACTGTATGTTAACTAACTGGAATTTAAATAAAAACTTAAAAAAACAAACTTATCTTTAAATATTGCAATCTCAGCACAGCAAAGGACTCCTAACATAAGAGAACATAATGCAGTAGAAATAAATTCTAGCCATGCTATAATCATTCTGTGACATTGGACAAGTTTACATAATCTCTCTGTACCTCAGTGTTCTCATCTGCAAAATGGAAATAATAATTCACTACAGGGCTGATGGGAGGACTAAACAATTGGGTATGTGTAAAATGCTTGGAACTATGCCTGGCATGACATAAATGCTACAAAATATTTATTGAACGTATTTATTGAACAAAAATTACTTTTGTTTTTCTTTGATGAGCCAGTGTATCAGTTCAGGCTCTCTTAGAGACAGCCACCAAGAGAAGACACAAGAGGTTATTGGGAGAAACACCTACTGGATAAAGGAGAAGGGAGCAGAGGTGAACAGGGAGAGTATTCAGACCATGACACACGTAAAACACCTGTCGGAGAGAGGTAAGGAAGGAGGATTGACTGGTAAGAGCCTCAGACCACTGTCCGATTCTCAGAAAGTTTCAGCCAGGGCAGTGGGGGAGTCCACAAGCAAATACTGCCTGTTGAAGGAATCCCAAGTCAGGCAGTAAAGGCCTAGCTCTGGTGCCCCAGCCATGCTCAGATGTTGGCTAGGAGGAATATAACTCAAACACGACCTTAGCACCATTAAGATGGGAACAGTGCAACCATCGCTCTCAGCTGAGCTCCCCACAGCAGGTTCACTTGAAGAGAGATCCAGGTGACACACCATCACAGCCACCACAGTCCCTGGGACTGTATTTATATGAACAAAATACACATGGGATACAATGTGTATTTTGTTCATATAAACACATGGGATACATATGGGATGCAATGTCTGCTGAGCAATTTTTGGTTAGGCCATCATTTAAAGAACACTGCTGAGAAGTTGACACTGTACTGGGTAGATGGCAGGCATTACTGCATGCATTTCTGCTCCTGAGGGACCAGTGAGGAGGAAGCAACTGAGGCCAGTGTTGGCCCTCTGGTGGGATCCATCAATAGGAAAAGTTGGTATACTGCTAGTTGAATGTGTCTGGAAGATAATGCATTGAACCCTTACTGGATTAGGCATTTGCTGAGCTTGGACTCCAGTGGTGAGCAACATCCTTTTGTGTGAAGGCAAATTTAGGCATAATGTGTGTGTGTGTGTGTGTGTGTGTGTGTGTGTGTGTGCATATGGGTATGTGTGTATGGGGGGGTGTGTGTGTGTATGTATTACTTAGAGGCCATGTTTCTTCCACTCAAAAGGAAAATAGCTATATTAATTTTCACCAAAAACAAAACAAAATAACAACAACAAAAAAAAATTCTTGAAACTTTAATTACCTACCCACTTTATTGAATAGGTTTTCACTAAGAAATGTAGCATTGGTTTTAGCCACCAAAATTATAATATTGAGACTTCTTTGAAAAGCATCAATAATATGGTGACTTTCTAATTTTTCCCCCTTGAAATGAGCTCACAAACCACATCCTAAAGGTCAGCATCCCCAGTTGGCCCTCAACCTGTGGGCTGACCACAGCTCTGTTCTAAATACCTTGCTCTGCAAGGGCAAAGGGGCACGGAACACAGAGACTCAGTGCCAAACTTGGGAGGACGTAGACTATTGGGGAAACAGACAAGGACAAAGAGCTATGAGAGGTCTTTGGAGGTGCTTTGGGAATTCAGAAAAGTGAGCCATGATTATGGGAACAGTAGTGATTAGCTGAGACCTCTAGACAGCCAGCTCTGCCTTGACAGGCTGCTGCACACAGCTGACAGCCAGCTTTTTCCTCATCTTAATCCAAATCTTGGCTTTTGTTTAACTTTGGCTCTCCCAGCACAGATGGGGTCAGTGTGATCCTTGCCACCCTCCGTCCCTAAGTGATGCTATCATTCATTCACCCATCCATCCATCCATCCATCCATCCTTAATCAAGGACATAATTAGGCATAGAATTAATTTAGATCATAGTTTGTGCTCACATCAGTTCCCTTACATAACATATATCTGTACTGTTATATTAATTTGCAATATTAGCCACTCAAATCACTTTGAGAATGAATGAAAAGATAAAGAGGATAAATTCCAGTAATTATAAATGACTAGTCTTCTCAGCTATGGTTTGCAGAGATGGCATCACAAGGTTGAAAGAGCATGACCTTGGTGTCAGAATCTCAGCATTTACTGTGGATGACCTGGACAACCTTCTGAACCTCATTTGCCCTCTCATAATATGAAAAGTAGAGATAGCAACAGCTATCTTGCAAAGTGTTATTTTTGCAAAGGGCAAAATATAGTGATTTGATTAGAGTAAAATAAAATGTGGAAAATAAATGTACAGACCAGCAAAAAAAAAGGGGGGGGGGAATATTTTTCAAGATTTTATTTATTTTTCAGAGAGAGAGAGCAGCCACAAGCGGGGGGAGCAACTATAGAGGGAGAAGCAGGCTCCTCACTGAGCAAGGAGCCCAATGAGGGACTCATTCCCAGGACCCCGAGATCATGACCTGAGCCAAAGGCAGACACTTAACCAACCGAGCCACCCAGGCATCCCAAGAATTTTGATTTTTAAAAATAACCTGGAGGTAGGACAAGACCTCCTAAAAAGTCAAAAAAATTAAGAAATCATAAAGGAAAAGTATAATAGATTTGAATACATACAGATTATTAACCTCTATATGATACATATACATGAACAAAATTCTTGAAAAACCTATAACAGACTAGGAAAAAATAATTGCAATGTACATAACTAACAAAGATCAATAGCTATAGTACTTAATGAATTCCTTCAAATTAATAAGAAAAATACAACCCCACAGAAAAATGACCAACTACATTGGTCATTACACATGAACAATTCACAGAAGAATTACAAATAACCAATCAAGACGTGACAACATTCCTAACTTAACTAGTTTTTAGGTAACATAGACTTAAATAATGAGGTGGTATCATTGTTTTTACCAACCATATTGACAAGAAATCTCCAATATTGATAACATACCTCATAGACAGATAAATGGGAAAATGGTTACTTTTATATGTTGCCACATATGAGATAGTAGGAGTCAAGATACTGTGCATCAGCCTTCTCTATTATGACTCTTAGCTCTAAATATGGGGGAAAGCCAGACTGAACTAACTTGAACAAACAAACAAAAAAGGAAATTATTATTATAATCATTAAAAAGAAATTGTGATATTTCAAATCTCAAAGATGTTCATGTAGTTTGACTGCATTTGGACTCATCCCTTCTGATCCTCTCTCCATGTTGGCTTCAGATTTCCCTTTCTTGGTGTTGACTGGTATTCTCCATTTGGTGAAAAACATGGCAACCACCAAATTCTGAATTTTATGTCTCATGGCTTCAACCAATAGAAAATGACTAATTCAAGTTTCAAGTTCAAGAAAGGGACTCACTGCCCCTAATTAGAACCAAAGACTAAACCTGGACCAATAATTGATAACCTAAGAGATAGGATTCCAGACTGGCCCAGCTTGAGTGTGGACTGACTCCTGATGCAACACATTGCAACAGAAGATAAGTATATTAAACTTGACAACTCCCACCAGAAGAATAAGAGAAGGCATAATTCCTAAAAGCGAGGAATGCTATTCCCCCCCAAATATATATATATATGTGTGTGTGTATACACACACACACACACACACACACACACACACACACTAGCCAGATACAAAAGCGGTCAAAACATACAGGCATAAAATATTTTTTAAATTAATTAAGCAATTAAAAGATGAATTAGTAGTTGATCAGAAGTATTTAGCACTATCTATCAAGACTAAACGCATATGATCTTATGTCCCCTAGTTCTATTTCTTGTCATTTACCCTAAAAAATTAACATTAATACACAAAAAGAGGTTCATTAAATTATTAATTTATTCAACAAATATGTTGTGCATATTGTGTGCCTGCAGTGTTTAAAGAGCCGATATAATAGTAGTAAGAGAGAGAAAAGTTTCTGCATTTATATTTGAGTGGGGAACACAGATGATAAGCAAGTGATTGGCACATTGCAATTGTTTATTATTAAGCATTCTGTCCAATTTCGATTTCTAGACTTCACAATCTCACAATATAAATGTCTTTTCAATTTATGCTCAGGGCGTTTTCATTATCTTCAAAGCTCCATTTGTGATACCACATACACTTGCAGTTGGAAATGGTATCAGGTTATGTCTAATTTTTATGGAATTGTACACTTTACAAAGAGCTTTCACATTTACTATCTCATTTCTCTCATAGCCAACACTGTGACTTAGATAGAGGCAGGCATTATTATTATTTTGATCAGTACTGAATCTCCAGAGCCAAGCAAAATGCAAAGTATAAAGCAGACACCAAATAAGAGTTTGTTGGAGGAATCAAAATTAAGAGGTACCGCTAAGGACGCAGAGCCACTTAGGTCACATAGCAAGTCATCTAACCTAGAACTGCTAATTCCAATTCTTGTATTTTTCCAGTCACATGATGTTAGCAATTTCTAGAATCATCTAATCATAAGGTTTTATGTATTCCCATTATACTTTGTAGCTTCCATTACTTCTCAGTTTAAGAACTTTGGAGCTTTTTGCTTTTTTGTTCTGAAATAAATCAATATTTTGTTGATGGTTAATTCATAAAATATGAACAAAACCTGGGAACCAATAGCAACTAGAGCTCACAGTATGGGGTACAGAAAGTAATGTTGGTAACAGTCAGATCTGAGCCTCCCAATAGATCTAAGACTCATGTTTTCATTTTAAACTTACATGTGTGACTTAGACAAGTCACTACCTCTCTATGAAATAAGGTGATTATTCTAATTGAATGCTGATCCCTTCTGGCTCTGAAATGTGATGGTGCATCAACTTTTTCAGCCACACCTGCTGAATAATTGTGGACATCAAGGGTTGTGTTTAGGTTGACTCTGAAGGGCAGGGATACACATTGCAAAACAAAGTCATCTCAGGCGGTTCTGTGAGCAACTGAGTGTGATAGGCTCCACAAGTTGCAGACTTACGACAAAGGACAAGAATTAATTCTTTTACATGATACGGTGAGTCAACAGAAGAAAACTTGTTTGAGTCCACGGCCCTTCATAGAGAAGTAAGACCCAGAAGCTAGGACATGACTTTGCAGATGCCTGGGTAAAAGCAACAGATGTGCACAAAAGAAAAGGTAAATCTGTTCTTAGGCAATAACCTTGTACTAAAGGTCTGCTGACTGAACCGATCCTTAAACAAGATAAAACACCATTAATTACATCCTTCCGGATTACGAAGAATAACAAACACACAGAGCCCCTCACCTAACCTTTATGACAGCCTTCTACAGTGGAAAACAAATGGGTTTTGGATTATCAAAAAACCATGGTTGCAAATTCCAGCCTTTGCCCTGGATAACCTTAAGTAGGCCATTTAATTTACCTAAACTCAAGTTTCTAATCTACAGAATTATGATAAAAATATTAACTTTCCAGGGTGCCTGGGTGGCTCAGTGGGTTAAAGCCTCTGCCTTTGGCTCAGGTCATGGTCCCAGGGTCCTGGGATCGAGCCCCGCCTAGGGCTTTCTGCTTGGCAGGGAGCCTGCTTCCTCCTCTCTCCCTGCCTGCCTCTCTGCCTACTTGTGATCTTTGTCTGTCAAATAAATAAATAAAATCTTTAAAAAATATATTAACTTTCCAAGATTTTTAGTCACAGATGCATTTAATCCTGACACCAAGTAGATGCTGATTAAGTATACGGATGTACCACAGTGTGTACACCTATTCTGTTCTACTCATCTTTTAAGGGCTATCTGAGTTGTGTCCAATTATCAATAAGGCCAATTATAAATAAAGCTTCTTTGAACATTCATATATAGGCTTTTTTTGTGAACATAAGCTTTCATTTTCTGAGATGAATGCTCCAGAGTGGATTACACGGTTGTTCCATGTTTCCATTATAAAGAACTTGCCAAAGTGTTCTCAAGAGTGTCTATACAATTACCAGCATTTGGTCTGTCACTCTCTTTTATTTAAGCCATTCTGATACCTGTATAACAATATCTCATGATCTTTATTTGCATTTCCCTAATGCTAATGATGCTATACAATTTCCATGTGCTTATTTTCCATCTGTTTATCCTCTTTGGTGAAATGTCTATTCATTACTTTTTCTTTTATTTTTTAAAGATTTATTTATTTTTATTTTTATTTTTTATTTTTTAAATTTTTATTGTGTCATGACTTTTGCCTATCTTCTAACCAGGTCATTTCTTTGCTGTTGAGTTTTGAGAATTCTTTATATAGTCTATATTCTTTATATAGTCTAGATATTAGTCCTTTGTCAGATAAGTGGCTTGCAAATATTCTCTCCCAGTCTGCATCTCACCTTTGCCTCCCCTTAATAATGTCATTCCCACAGCAAACTTTCTAATTTAGCTATCCTAGTTCCTTTGCCTTTCCATGCAAATTTTAGAATAATACAATAATACAAAAAATATTATTGAGATTTTGATAGGAATTTCATTAAATCACTGTATCAGTTAGGGGAGAATCGACATTTTTACTATACTGATTATTCCAATCCATGAACATGGGATTCCTCTTCATGTATTTAGCTCTTACTTGATTTCTTTCATCAGTATTTTGTCCTATAATATTTCAACATTCATGTGCTGTACATATTCGTTTTATTTACACTTAGCCAATTTTATAAGCAATTGCAAATGGTATTATGTTTTAATTGTGTTGTCTGTGTGTCCATTACTAGTTTATAAAAACATGAGGCAGTTCAATGAGGATATAAAGCAGCTTAGGAGGATCCTGAACCCCTCCCTCAGATACAACAAATCTACAGGTACATACACAAAAAATCTTTTTGGGAAAAGTCTGAAGACTAGCTGAACAGATCCTCCACAGCAAAGGTTACAAAGACCACATCTAGAGGGGTAGGAGAGGCAGAGTCAGTATCACCGAAAATCCCACCCCTGCCACTGGCAACCCACAGTCGGAAAGAGTCACCAGAAATCTCATACATCAGGCACCTAACCCCTGTGATCTATACTGGAAAGATGAGCCCCCAAAACATCTGGCTCCAAAGACCAACAGCGCTTGCATTCAGGAGAAACAGAGGGCTGGAGGGAATGGAGAGTCCACTCTTAGAGGGCTCATGAGCAGACCCGTTCACTCAGGGTCCCTGAGCAAAAGCAGCATTTGAAAAGCACCTAGATCACATCTAAACTAGATTCACTTGCCAACCTTAAGGCACCTAGGGGGAGCAGAAGCCTGTTAGGACTCTCTCTGGGGATGGAGGCACTGGCAGGTACCAATCTGGGTGTTCCCCCTCTAGCTTGAAACAGCAGTGTGAGTGGCAGCCCTCTTCACACCCTCCTCTTCCTGCTGGCCAGCCCTATTGACCAGCTTGCCTGTCCCCACCCCTCCTGCTGGAGCCTGACCCCTGTTCCTGGGCAGCACACCGTCCCATTCCTCCCCCACTCCTCTGCACTGTTCCTATGGACTCATGGTTTAGAAAATTCAATATCATTCCAATGTTCATGTTACCCAAAACCATTTACAGATTCTGTGCAATTCCTGTCAAAATTCCAATGGCATTTTTTATTAACATATAATGTATTATTTGTTTCAGGGATACAAGTTTGTGATTCATCAGTCTTACACAATTCACAGCAGTCACCATAGCACATACCCTCCCCAATGTCCATCACCCAGCCACCCTATACCTGCCATCCCCTCCCCTCCAGCAACCCTCCATTTGTTTCCGAGATTAAGAGTTTCTTATGGTTTATCTCCCTCTCTGGTTTCATCTTGTTTCATTTTTCAATTATCATATGATAATTGTCTTTCTCTGATTGACATATTTCACTTAGCACAATACCCTCTAGTTCTATCCATGTCATTGCAAATGGCAAGATTTCAGGTTTTTGATGGCTGCATAGTATTCCGTCGTATATATATACACTACACTTCTTTATCCATTCTCCTGTTGATGGACATCTAGGCTCTTTCTATATTTTGGCTATTGTGGACTCCAATGCCATTTTTCACATAAATAGAACAAATTGAAAATTTACAGGTAACCACAAAAGATCGCACAACTCAAAAACAAAATAACCCAATTTAAAATGGGCAGAGGATCTGAAGAGACATTTTTCCAAAGAAGACATACTGTTCAACATCACTTACAGTCAGGGAAATGCAAATCAAAACCATAATAAGATCATTTCTCACACCTGTCAGAATGGCCAGTATCAAAAGGACAAGAAATAACAAGTGTTGGTGAGGATGTGGAAGAAAGAGGGTCCTGTGCACTAGGAATGTAAACTGGTGCAGCCACTGCGGTAAACAGTATGGAAGTTCAATAAAAAAATTAAAAATATTAATACCATATGATCCAGCTATTCCACTTCTGGGTATTCATCCAAAGAAAATAAAAACACTAATTCAAAAGATATATGTACCCCTATAATCATGGCAGCATTACTTGCAATAGCCAAGATATGGAAACAACCTAAATGTCCATTGATAGATAAACGGATAAAGAAAATTTGATACACACACACACATACACATGATGGAATACTACTCAGCCATAAAAACAATGAAATATTGCCATTTGTGACAACATGATAGAACTTGAGGATATTATGATAAATTGAATAGGTCTGACAGAGAAAGGTAAATACTATATGATTTCACTTACATGTGGAATCTAAAAATCAACACAAATGAACAAACAAAACTCACAAATATAGAGGACAGATTGGTGGTAGCCAGAGGGGACAGAGGTTGGAGGGGTGGGCAAAACAGACGAAGGGGAACAAGAGGTTCAAACTTCAAGTTAGAAAATAAATGTCATAGGGATATAATGTACAGCATAATGGCTATAATAAACAATATTGTACAGCATATCTGGAATTTATAAGACTAGGTCTTGAAAGTTCTCATCACAAGAAAAAAAATTATAGTTTTGTAGGAGGACAGAGGATAAGACTTACTGTGATGATCACTTCACAATGCATACAAATATCAGATCATTATGTTGTACTCCTGAAATGAATACAATGTTATATATCAATTATATATCAATAAATAAATAAATAGAAAAACAATCATTTGCTGTATGGTTAACTTGTATCCTATCACCTTTCTGAACTTTTAAGTTCTAGGAGAGGTTTTAGGGATTTGGGGTTTTATTATTTGCCTTTTGTAGATGTCTTAAAATTTTCTATGTAGGCAATTGTATCACCTGCAAATGAGTTTTATTTCTCCCTTCCTGAACTGTGGGCCTTTTATTTCTTTTCTTGTCTTATTTGCACCATCTGGAACTTCAGTGTTATACTGATTAAATGTGATGAGAGCTAACATCCATGTCTTTTTCCCAATTTTAAAAGGAAATCATTCAGTCATTCAACACTAAATATAACGGTAACTATAGATATTTTGTAGGTTCTTTTCATCAAGTTGAGGAAGTTCTCTGGTATACCTATTTTTCTGAAAAAAAAATTTAATCATGAACAGGTATTGAGTTTTGTCAAATGCTTTTTTTGCATTGGTTGACAAGATCATATAATTTTTTTTCCTTACCTGTCAATATAGTGAGTTACACTGATTCATTTTTCAATATTGAACAAGTCTTGCATTCTTTGATAAATATCATTTGATCATGAAGCATAATTTTTCATAAATATTGATTAATTCTATTTATTTTTAATATACATTAAACACTTTATTCAAGATTTTTTGTATCTTATTATGTTGAATATATTTTGTTAAATATTTTGTTAGAGACTTAATGTTTTTTTTTTAATTTTTTATTTATTTTCAGCGTAACAGTATTCATTGTTTTTTCACCACACCCAGTGCTCCATGCAATCTGTGCCCTCCCTAATACCCACCACCTGGTTCCCCCACCCTCCCACCCCGCCCCTTCAAAACCCTCAGGTTGTTTTTCAGAGTCCATAGTCTCTCATGGTTCACCTCCCCTTCCAATTTCCCTCAACTCCCTTCTCCTCTCCATCTACCCTTGTCCTCTATATTATTTGTTATGCTCCACCAATAAGTGAAACCATATGATACTTGACTTTCTCTGTTTGACTTATTTCACTCAGCATAATCTCTTCCAGTCCTGTCCATGTTGCTACAAAAGTTGGGTATTCGTCCTTTCTGATGGAGGCATAATACTCCATAGTGTATATGGACCACATCTTCCTTATCCATTCATCCGTTGAAGGGCATCTTGGTTCTTTCCACAGTTTGGCGACCGTGGCCATTGCTGCTATAAACATTGGGGTACAGATGGCCCTTCTTTTCACTACATCTGTATCTTTGGGGTAAATACCCAGCAGTGCAATTGCAGGGTCATAGGGAAGATCTATTTTTAATTTCCTGAGGAATCTCCACACTGTTCTCCAAAGTGGCTGCACCAGTTTGCATTCCCACCAACAGTGTAAGAGGGTTCCCCTTTCTCCACATCCTCTCCAACACACGTTGTTTCCTGTCTTGCTAATTTTGGCCATTCTAACTGGTGTAAGGTGGTATCTCAATGTGGTTTTGATTTGAATCTCCCTGATGGCTAGTGATGATGAACATTTTTTCATGTGTCTGGTAGCCATTTGTATGTCTTCCTTGGAGAAGTGTCTGTTCATATCTTCTGCCCATTTTTTAATATGATTATCTGTTTTGTGTGTGTTGAGTTTGAGGAGTTCTTTATAGATCCTGGATATCAACCTTTTATCTGTACTGTCATTTGCAAATATCTTCTCCCATTCCGTGGGTTGCCTCTTTGTTTTGATGACTGTTTCTTTTGCTGTGCAGAAGCTTTTTATCTTGATGAAGTCTCAGAAGTTCATCTTTGCCTTTGTTTCCTTCGCCTTTGGAGACATATCTTGAAAGAAGTTGCTGTGGCTGATATCAAAGAGGTTACTGCCTATGTTCTCCTCGAGGATTCTGATGGATTCCTGTCTCACGTTGAGGTCTTTTATCCATTTCGAGTTTATCTTTGTGTACGGTGTAAGAGAATGGTCAAGTTTCATTCTTCTACATATAGCTGTCCAGTTTTCCCAGCACCATTTATTGAAGAGACTGTCTTTTTTCCACTGGATATTTTTTCCTGTTTTGTCAAAGATTATTTGACCATAGAGTTGAGGGTCCATATCTGGGCTCTCTACTCTGTTCCACTGGTCCATGTGTCTGTTTTTATGCCAGTACCATGCTGTCTTGGTGATCACAGCTTTGTAGTAAAGCTTGAAATCAGGTAACGTGATGCCACCAGTTTTATTTTTGTTTTTCAACATTTCCTTAGCAATTCGGGGTCTCTTCTGATTCCATACAAATTTTAGTATTATTTGCTCCAGCTCTTTGAAAAATACTGGTGGAATTTTGATTGGAATGGCATTAAAAGTATAGATTGCTCTGGGCAGTATAGACATTTTAACGATGTTTATTCTTCCCATCCAAGAGCATGGAATGGTCTTCCATCTTTTTGTGTCTTCTTCAATTTCTTTTAGGAGTGTTCTGTAGTTCCTCGAGTACAGATCTTTAACCTCTTTGGTTAGGTTTATTCCGAGGTATCTTATGGTTTTTGGTGCTATAGTAAATGGAATCGATTCTCTAATTTGCCTTTCTGTATTTTCATTGTTAGTGTATAAGAAAGCCACTGATTTCTGGACATTGACTTTGTATCCTGCTACATTACTGAATTGCTGTATGAGTTCTAGTAGTTTGGAGGTGGAGTCTTTCGGGTTTTCCATATAAAGAATCATGTCATCTGCGAAGAGAGAGAGTTTGACTTCTTCCTTGCCAATCTGGATACCTTTTATTTCTCTTTGTTGTCTGATTGCTGTTGCTAGGACTTCTAATACTATGTTGAACAAGAGTGGTGAGAGTGGGCATCCTTGTCGTGTTCCTGATCTCAATGGGAAGGCTGCAAGCTTTTTCCCATTGAGGATGATATTTGCTGTGGGTTTTTCATAGATAGATTTGATGAAGTTCAGGAATGTTCCCTCTATCCCTATACTTTGAAGCGTTTTAATCAGGAACGGATGCTGGATTTTGTCAAAAGCTTTTTCTGCATCAATGGAGAGGATCATGTGGTTCTTCTCTGTTCTCTTATTGATTTGTTCTATCACATTGATTGATTTGCGAATGTTGAACCATCCTTGTAACCCAGGGATGAATCCTACCTGGTCATGGTGGATAATCTTTTTAATGTGCTGTTGGATCCTGTTTGCTAGGATCTTGTTGAGAATCTTAGCATCCATATTCATCAGTGATATCGGTCTGAAATTTTCCTTTTTGGTAGGGTCTTTGCCTGGTTTGGGGATCAGGGTAATGCTGGCTTCATAAAAAGAGTCTGGAAGTTTTCCTTCTGCTTCAATTTTTTGAAACAGCTTCAGGAGAATAGGTATTATTTCTTCTTTGAAAGTTTGATAGAATTCCCCAGGGAATCCCTCAGGTCCTGGGCTCTTGTTTTTTGGGAGGTTTTTGATCACTGCTTCAATCTCGTTACTAGATATCGGTCTATTCAGGTTGTCAATTTCTTCCTGGTTCAATTTTGGGAGTTTATAGTTTTCCAGGAATGCATCCATTTCATCTAGGTTGCTTAGCTTATTGGCATATAACTGTTGATAATAGCTTCTGATGATTGTTTCTACTTCCTTGGTGTTAGTTGTGATCTCTCCCTTTTCATTCTTAATTTTATTAATTTGGGCTTTCTCTCTTTTCTTTTGGATTAGTGTGGCCAATGGTTTATCGATCTTATTGATTCTTTCAAAAAACCAGCTTCTAGTTTCGTTGATACGTTCTACTGTATCTCTGGTTTCTACCTCGTTGATCTCTGCTCTAATCTTGATTATTTCCCTTCTTACGTGTGGAGTTGGTTTGATTTGTTGTTGATTCTCCAGTTCTTTAAGGTGTAGAGACAGCTGGTGTATTCTGGATTTTTCAATTTTTTTGAGGGAGGCTTGGATGGCTATGAATTTCCCCCTTAGGACCGCCTTTGCTGTATCCCATAGGTTTTGGAGTGAAGTGTCTTCGTTCTCATTGGTTTCCATAAATTGTTTAAGTTCTTCTTTGATCTCCTGGTTGATCCAAGCATTCTTAAGCAAGATGGTCTTTAGCTTCCAGGTATTTGAGTTCCTTCTGAACTTTTCCTTGTGATTGAGCTCCAGTTTCAAAGCATTGTGATCTGAGAATATGCAGGGAATAATCTCAGTCTTTTGGTATCCGTTGAGCCCTGATTTGTGACCCAGTATGTGGTCTATTCTGGAGAAGGTTCCATGTGCACTTGAGAAGAATGAGTATTCTGTTGTTTTAGGGTGGAATGTTCTGTATATATCTATGAGGTCCATCTGGTCCAATGTATCATTCAATGCTCTTATTTCTTTATTGATTTTCTGCTTCGATGATCTGTCTATTTCTGAGAGAGGCGTGTTAAGATCTCCTACTATTAATGTATTCATATCAATATGACTCTTTATCTTGATTAATAGTTTTCTTATGTAATTGGCTGCTCCCATATTGGGGGCATAGATATTTACAATTGTTAGATCATCTTGGTGGATAGTCCCTTTAAGAATGATGTAGTGTCCTTCTGTATCCCTGACTACCGTCTTTAGTTTAAAATCTAATTTATCTGATATGAGAATCGCTACCCCGGCCTTCTTTTGAGGCCCATTGGCATGAAAGATGCTTCTCCATCCCTTCACTTTCAATCTGGGTGTATCTTTAGGTTCAAAATGGGTCTCTTGTAGACAACATATGGATGGGTCCTGTCGTTTTATCCAATCTGCAACCCTGTGTCGTTTTATGGGTGCATTTAGGCCATTCACATTGAGAGTGATTATTGAGAGATACGTTTTTATTGACATTGTGTTATCTTTGAAGTCTTTCTTTCTGTCGATTGTCTCTATATTTCTGTTCAATGCTATTCTTAGGATTTTTCCTCTTTTATAGAACCCCCCTTAATATTTCCTGCAGTGTCGGCTTGGTGGTTGCATAGTCTTTCAAGCCTTGCCGGTCTTGGAAACTCTTTATCTCTCCATCCATTTTGAATGTCAGTCTTGCTGGATAAAGTATTCTTGGCTGCATGTTCTTCTCATTTAGTGCCCTGAATATATCTTGCCAGCCCTTTCTGGCTTGCCAGGTCTCTGTGGACAGGTCTGACGTTATTCTGATGGGCTTTCCTCTGTATGTAAGGAGCTTCTTTGTCCTAGCGGCTTTCAAGAGATTGTATCTACAATTATGATTCCTCAATTTTACTATGAGGTGCCTGGATGTTTTTTTTGAATTTATAATCTTGGGGGGGGGACCTTTCTACTTCTAGTACATGAACACTTGTTCCATTCGCAATATTGGGAAAATTTTCATGAAAAACTTGTTCCACTATATCTTCTAGACTTCTTTCTTTCTCCTCCCCTTCAGGGATTCCAATAATTCTGACGTTGGAACGTTTCATGGCATCATTTATTTCCCTGATTCTGTTTTCGTGGCTTCTAAGCTGTTTGTTCCAGGCTTCCTCCTGATCCTTTCTCTCTATTTGTTTGTCCTCCAGATCACTAATTCTATCTTCTGTCTCAGTTACCCTAGCTTTTAGAGAATTTAGATTAGATTGGAACTCATTGAGAGCGTTGTGAACCTCATCCCTGGTGGCCTTCAGCTCTGCCCTAACATTATGAACCTCCTCTCTGGTCGCTTTCAATTCTGCCCTAATCAATTCTGTTTGGTCATCCATGGCTTTCTCCAACCTAGCTATTGCCTGGATAATTGTTAGCCTGAATTCTCTTTCTGACATATTGTCTATGTTGATAGCCGTTAGCTCTGTTGCAGAAGGCCCATCCTCTGTATTTTTCTTCTGTTGGGGATTCCTCCTCCTAGTCATTTTGGTGAGAGATGACTGGACAGATGTAGCCGGATGTATTGACCGTGGTGCAGTCAAGGTGCACCCTGGAACGCTTCTGAGCACTCAGGATTCCCCACCCAAATGAGAGAAAAAAGAAAAGAAAAAGAAAAAAGAGGGAGAGAGAGAGACAGGAAAAAAAGGGAAGATAAAAGTGAAGGTTCAGCCCAAATGGGCCCCAGGGTAAGGTTTATGACGTATACAAACAAAAACAGACAAACAAAAAGACTGATAAAAGTATATGACGAGAGAAAATATATATATATATAAGCAAAAAAAAGGAGGAGCCTCGTCAAGAAGAACCCCAAGTATAAGATTTATATACTATCCGGACAAACATAAATACACAGAGACACTGGCAGAAGAAAAAGATGGGAGCATGGTTATAGATTCTCGGTGTGGGCGAGGAAGGTTATTTTGATTCTTCCTGGATGTATCTTGATATCTTTGTTAAAGGACTCAACTTTCCTAAGAAAAGGGGGGATTAAAAATTGGTTCACCTATAGGGGTAGCATTGCTTGGAGAAAGGGGGTTACCTTGAAGTTTAACTCTATATGAATATTAGAAAATAAAAATAAAAAAGGAATAAACTGGACTAAACTAAATTAAAAATTTTTTTAAAAATTAAGAAAATAGAAAAGCAAAAGAAAAACACATGTGTATGTATCAAAAAATTCAGGTTAGAAGTTTATCATGGAATTTGATGTACTGGACATCTCACTGTGATGGTAAATAGGTTAAAAAATTATCTATATAAAAAAAGAAAAAAAATGAACCAGAATAGTGGGAAAGAATTAAAAATAAAAGTTGTATCTATGAAGTAGTGGTGGTTGTTCTCTTGTAGTCTTTTTTTTTTTTTTTCCTGATTTGTTTTCTGGGGGAGGGGGCTGCCATGTGGGTTTTCAGTCAATGATGTTCCCTGAGTTAAGTCCTCCCGACCCCCTCAAGGGGGTGGGCTCTGAGAAAAACGTTTTTTTTCAGGTTTTTTTTCTCTGGAGGTTTTTATGTTTGTTCACTTCTTTTCTCTTGCCTTGACAGCTTTTGATGGTTTTTGGAGGTTTAGAGGAAAGAAAACTGCACCCCAACCTCCCTCTCAGAGAGAAGCCTCAGTCTGCTCCCCTGCAGGTGCTGCAGCCGCTGGGCCGCTGGCAGAGCAGGTTCTGAGTCACGGTCCCTGGGGACGCAGGATCTCCTGCTTGTACGCAAAACCAAGGCAGCTGTGGCTGTCTGGGCAGCTCCAGACCGCCAGAGAGGTTCCAAGCAGCAATCGCACACTGAGATTTTCCCGCTGGCTGGGGCTAAGAGCTCAGGTCTTGCGCGCACCTCTCCCAGGGGATGGTTTGGGGCGCGGCGCCTCCAGCTCTATCGGCTCTATCGCCGCGTGGGTCTATCGCCGCGTGGGTCCCAGAACACCAGGCTGGGCGTGCACCTCTCTCAGGGGAGGTTGAGGCACGCGCGCATCTCCAGTAAGGTGCGCGTTCTGCCGTCTGGTGTGGCTCCCAGCCCCTCACGGGAGCCGGACTCCACCCGTTCTCGGGCGCACTGGCGGCTCCGGGACAAAGACCAGGTTTCTCCGCCGCACTCTCCGGCTCAGCGCCAGGGGATGCTGCCCTGGGTCTGGGGACTTAAGCCCCTATCCCTATCCGCCCCGATTCCCACAATTTCCCCGCTCGAGTCTTTGCTCTTTTGAGTGCTTTCAACAAGACTCCAAGTTAATGCTGGTCCCCAGATGCCGGGCACTCTCGTATCGGGGTATTATTTTTCAGTCGGTCGCCTCTGTTGGCTCCCTCCCCCTTTTGTTTATCTTCCGATATCAGTCCGACGTTCCCACTCCACTTTACCTGCCCACTGGCGTCTTCTGGCCCCCGTAGAGATCCAGACGTGTATAATTCTGATCTCAGGCTGATTTCATGGGTGATCGGAGTTCTTTGGTAGGTAATCAGCTCACTTTAGGGTGCAGGTTGAAAAGGCGCCTCCTCCTACTTCCCCGCCATCTTGTCTCCCCCCGACTTAATGTTTTTTTAAAGCCTTTTACGTTTATGTTCATGAGGGATATTCATCTATAGTTTTCTTTTTCTGTACTGTCTTTTTTAAGTTTTCATTTCAGAGTTAATATTAACTTCAGAAAATGAATAAGAAAGTATTACCTTCTAATTATTTTTCAGGAAGAGGTTGTGTGGAACAGATTTATTTTTAAAGATCTATTTTTTTACTTTAGAGAAAGAGGAAGAGAGAATCTCATGCAGACTCCACGGGGCTTGATTCCACAACCCCAAGACCATGACCCAATCTAAAACCAAGAGTGGGAAGCTGAACCTACTGCACCACCCAGACATCCCTAGAATGGGTTTTAATTATTCTTCAACTGTTCGGCAGAATAATCCAGTGAGACCATCCGGGCCTGGAGATTTCTTTTTTGACAGTTTTTAAATTACCAATGCAATCTCTTTAAGTGTTGTTGGGCTATTCAGATTATCTCTCTTACTGAATTAATTGATGGTTTGTGCTTTTTGAGCAATTGGTACATTCCATTGAAGTTGGCAAATTTTTCTGCATGGAGTCCTCCACTTATTATCTTTTAAATGCCTGCAGGATCTATAGTAATATCCTCTAATTCATCCTTTACATGGGCAATCTAAATCACCTTTCTGTTTTTGTTAGGTGTGTTAGTGGCTTGCCAAGTATATTGATCCTTTGGGGTTTTTGTTTGTTTGTTTGTTTAAGATTTTTATTTATTTACTTGACAAAGATCACAAGTAGGCAGAGAGGCAGGCAGAGAGAGAAGAAGGGAAGCAGGCTCCCCACTGAGTAGAGAACCCAATGCAGGGCTCAATCCCAGGACCCTGGGCTGAAAACAGAGGCCTTAGCCCACTGAGCCACCCAGGTGCCCCTATATTGATCCTTTGCAAGAGCCAGCTCTTTGTTCATTGATTTTCTCTACTTTTCTGTTTTCAATTTTATTAATTTCTGCTTTCATCATTATTGTTTTCTTCCATCTGTTCACTTTGAGTTTATTTCTTTCATCCTTTGATTTCCTGGTGTGTGAGCTTAGATTACTAATTTGAATTTGTCCTATGTTCTAATGTAAGCAGTTAGCGTTATAAATTTTCCTCTCTGCACTATTTAAGCTGCACTTCACAAATTTGGATATATTTTACTTTCATTTTGTTTCAGTTCAATATGTTTTTTAAAGATTTATTTGTTTAGAGAGAGAGAGAGAGAAAGAGAAAGTGTGTGAGCGGGGACAGGGTCAGAGGGAGAGAATTTCAAGTAGGCTTCCCGCCAAGCGTGGAATCCCATCCAGGGTTCCATCTCACAACCCTGAGATCATGACCTGAGCCTAAGAAATCAAGAGTTGGATGCGCAACCAATTGAGCCAGGTGCCCCATCAATGTATTTTTTTTTAATTTCCCTTGAGAATTTGTCTTTGATTCATGGGTGATTTAAAAATGTGTTCTCTAATTGTTAAATGGAGATTTTCTTGTTACTTTTCCGTTAATGTTTTCTAGTTTGATTCCATGTGGTCAGAGAACATGCTCTGAATAATACTCATTCTCATAAATTTGCTGTGGTTTGTTTTATCGCCCAGCATATGGCTAGTAACTTAGTATACGTCTCATATGTGCTTGAAAAGAACATGTATTCTGTTTTGGGGTGGTGTGGTTTGTTATTGTATATGATCGATGGTGTGGAGTTCTCCTATGTCATTGATGATTTTCAGTCTAGCCATTGTATCAGTTGTTGAGAGAGGAATGTTAAAGTCTGCAGGTATGACTGTGGATTTTTAGATTTCTTTGTTCAGTTCTATAAGTTTTGCTTCCTGTAAAATAATTACTGATATGTTGGGACTTAGGTTTGCCATTCAATTCCATCTTTGTTTGTTCTGTTTCTTGTTTCTGTTTTCTTTTCTTGCCTTCCTATGGCCTACTGAAACACTTTCACATCTCAATTCTGATTTATCTATGGTGTCTTTGAATATATTTTTTTGCATAGTTTTTTAGTGGCTGCTCTATGTGATAGATACAGAATTTATCACAATTTACTTGTGTCAACATTTTACCTGTTAAAATGAAGTATAGAAACTTTACTCCTTTTATGTCTCTTTACCCTACTATACTCAAAATACAGTTGCCTTAAATATTTCCTCATACCAGTAGCACCACATCAGACAGTATTACTATTTCTGTTAAAAACGTCAAATGTAATTTTAAAACTCAAAAGGCGCCCTTATCTGTGCTTATCACATTCCTTCTTCCTTCCCTGATGTTCCAAGATTTTTGTTTGTTTGTTTAAAGAACTTCTTTGTCCATTCTTTTAGAGTAGTTCTCCTGTGACAAATTCCTTTCTCTTAGAATATCTCCCTTCTATTCCTGAAGGATATTCTTACAGATCTAGAATTCTGGATTAATAGTTCTTTTCTTTCAGCAGTTAAAAAATGTCATGCCATTTTCTTCTGGCCTCTGTGATTTCAAATGAGGAATATGCTGTCCTTTGAATGGCGTTTCTTGTATAGTTAACGGTGTTATTTGTCTCACTGCTTTAGGAGTTTTTCTTTGACTTTTAGATGTATGACCATAATGTGTCTTGGTGTGGATTTCTTCTTAGTTCATCCTGTTTGGAGTTCACTCCGCTTCTTGAATCTATAGGGTTTATGTCTTTTGCCAAACTTGGGAAGCCACTATTTCTTCAAACACTTTGCATTCTCAACCCCTTTCTCCTCTCTTTGCAGTGCTCTGGTGACAGAGATATTAGGTCCCTCATTTTTGTCATACAGGTTCCTGAGTCTCTGATCACTTTTACTTTGTCTTCTCTCTAGGTCAAGATCGAGTAATTTCTATTTTCTTTCTTTGGATTTGCTGATTCTTTCCTCTGATACCTCCATTCAGCTGTTGAGTCCATCCACTGAGCTTTCTATTTTGGTTACTGTATTTTGAATTTCTAAAGTTTAGCTTTCTTTATAGCTTCTGTTTCTTTGCTGAGACTTTCATTTTTTAATTTGTTTCAAACATGTTTATAATTGCTCACTGAAGCATTTTTATGATGGCTGCTTTAAAATTTCATCAACTGAACAGAAGGAAAAGAAAAAAGAATTTGTGAACTAGAAGAAAGAAGAATGCAAATTTACCAATCTGAACAACAAAGAGAATAAATGGAAAAAAGAGACAGACACTCAGGGACCTGTGTGACTATGGTAAATGTTCTAACATTTCTATCACCAGAATATGGAAGAGAGAAAAGAAAAGAAAGCTGAAAGAAATAATACATGAAGACTTCCCAAATTCTAACATCTCTGTCATCTTGGTGTTAGCACTCATTGTCTTTATTCATTGATGTTGAGATTTTCCTGTTTCTTGGTACTATAAATTATTTTCAGATGGAACCTGAACATTCTTAGTATTGTGTTAAGAAACTCCAGCTTTTACTTCAGCTTTCTGTTTTTGTGAGCTTTCTATGGTATCATTCTGGTAGAGGAAGGTGGGGTTGTTGCCTCAGTATTGCCAGGTTGAGATAGACTAGGTCCTCACTTGGCCTCTGACACTTGAGGAGGAGAGGGCAGGAGACTCCATGATACTACTGGGAAAAAGTGGGATATCCAACTTCCCAGTAGGCCTCCCCCAATTCTCCCCAGGGGGAAGGAGTAAGAGTGCTTCATAAATACTCCCCACACACCTTCCAAAGTCACCACAGAGGTTCTATGGCCTCATTACCACTAGACACTGGTAAACTCTATCCACTAGCTCCTCTGAAAGAGTCTTTCCCATGGTCCTACAACTAGGGGAATTGGAGCGACATTTTAACTGAGGAGAGGAGAGGGAGGTGAACCTCATTATTGCAGGGTGTGGGTACAAGTCTAAGTTTAACACATGACACTGTGGTTGGAATGGGGGGGTGGAGGGGGGTTCATGACTACTTAGCAGGAATGAAAGTCCTTCTCTAATGCCATCCAGTGAGTGGAAGGGTGCCTTGTAATATCCAAGATAGGGTGCAGCTCTAGGCTACCCTCGGTGTTTGCTGACATGGCTAGGGGGTGGGGGCAGCTACAATCTCTTTCTTGTGGTGTTTGGCTAGAGTAGAGCAGCTACTATCTAGAAATTATTTGTGATATGAGTCTACCTTTTCCTTGGTCTTTTGGTTTCAGAGAGCAGGCTTTTATTGGGGCTTTCTTTTCCCTGCATCTATTAGCTTTCCAGTGTTCTAACTTCTCCAATTCCAATTTTGGTACATGCAAGACAAAAAGAAAATCCAAGGACCTCATTAACTCATTCCTTGTGTTCCAAGGTCCCTAGACAGTTTGCCCTCTTCTCTCACCTAACAGATATTCTGTGTTTGCTTTATATACAATGTCAGGGGTTATTAGTTATACTCAGTGGGAGGAAGAGAGAAAAATCATCTATCTTCATGGAAGTTGAAGTTATGAATATTCATCTTTATTAAAATTTTATTATAAAAAGTTTCAAGTCACATTAAATAAAATGCAAAAGCTAGAAAAAGAAGTCTAGATGATTTTACTAATATTAACATTGTAATCACACACAAGATTAAGATTTACAGGTGGTACTTATTTGCTCATATCTGTAGCAAAGGCATGTATATGTCTGGTCAATGATCCAAACTAAAAGCTAGTCTTCATAAGCAGATAGATAACTGCCTCTGGGTATGTGGTTTGATGCTACTAAGTAAGCCAACCTTCCTCAAATAAATCCTCTCTCTGGCTAGTGCATAGCATTTCCAGGCTTAAGTTTTATCCCCTAGCTTATCTCTATAATACCTGTTGAAATATAGACATCCATGGAGAATATATGGTACTATTCTAGACCCTAATAGTGCTGCATGTTGTGAGAATTTACCACTAGAGAGGAGCAAATAGATACTTAACAGAACCAAATAGATATGAAGACTGGTCATCACAACCTCCCAAATATGTTCTTTTAGACACACATACACAGCCACATATATAATCTCTAAAAAAACAACCAAATGAACAAACAAAAATACCCAATTTAAATGGCACTTTGGATTATAACTAATATATTTGTTGATAGCTGCTCAGTATTTTCAGAAGGTGCCATGAAGTTGGGTACAATATGTCCTCCCCACTAGCTGGAAGAAAGATTTGGTCCTCTCTGTTCTCTTGAAGCCAATTCAGGAGCTAAGCTTATTTATTAAGCACTTACTATGTGACAGGCACCAGATTATGTACTAGGGATAGGAATATTTAAATCACTTTTCTATGCTCTCTCTTATTTGATGGCTTTTACACCAAGGAGATGCTTCTAGGAAATTGGCTTTCTTTATCATTCATCTGTACTGCACTTTAGAAACTGCTTTCCCTTATCTCAACCCATTAATTCTTGAAATGAGGTAGAAATGAGGTAGAAACCTCACTCATTGTTGCTCATGTTTAATAAACAAAGACAGTAAGGTCGGGGCGCCTTGGTGGATCAGTGGGTTAAAGCCTCTGCCTTAGGCTCAGGTCATGATCCCAGGTCCTGGGATTGAGCCCAGCATCAGAGTTTTCTGCTCAGCAGGGAGCTTGCTTCCCCCACCCCCCAACCCCACCACCGCTCTGCCTGCCTCTCTGCCTACTTGTGATCTCTCTCTGTCAAATAAATAAATAAAAATCTTGGGAAAAAATTTAAAAAGACAGCAAGGCCCAGAATGTTAAGTGTCTCACCCTCAGTTCCTCAAGCAGGAGAATTAGAGTGAGGTCTTAAATAGCGTCCCTTAACCCCCAAGCCCAGGATACTTTTCACACTGCACCACAATACTGCTTAACTCCTGAGAACCATATCCCCCCCAAGATCTGTCAGTTTTGGTTAAAATCCCACTTTATGATTATGTTCATTTTTCTAAACCCTTCCCCCAAGCCAAAAACTCCATGAGGATGGGAACTTTATCATTATAACTCATTATCATTTTACACATCTGTCCTTGTTGGCATTCTATTAATATTTGTTGAATTAACTTCAGTGACTGCCAAAAAATCTAGATTCTGAAATGAAAAAATAACCTTTGATGCTTTTCCTTGTGATCAGTCGATATGGTTCAGTCCCTTCCTAGTTCAGTGAGCCCAGATAAATTAATAAAATTCCCTTAGCTTAGGGTTCTTTTTGGAAAATGAGCATAATAATGCTTACCTGATAAGGTTGTCATGAATATAAGAAATGATAAATGGTAATTATTATAAAATATGGTTTGGAGCCAGTCTTCTTCCCTCCTCTCCCCCACTGGATAGCAAACTTCATGAGGACAGGAATATGACTACTTATAAACCACAGCACAGTGTCTTATACTTATCAGCCACTGGAAAGAATTTGCTAAATGAATGGGCAAAGAATACAATACTGCAAAAGGATGTTTAATTATCAGTGTTACAAAATATTTAACTTTACTGAGAGCAAGTTGATACCATATTTTGGCAGTTTAGTAAATCTATGTATATCTTCTAGACTAAAATAAAATATAGGA
The DNA here is from genome assembly GCF_963455335.1 of Martes martes. Lineage (NCBI taxonomy): Eukaryota > Metazoa > Chordata > Mammalia > Carnivora > Mustelidae > Martes > Martes martes. Next base: position 149,818,599 of record NC_137889.1, read on the forward strand.
TCACCAATCACCCTGAATCTTCTCACTTTAACACATTTACTCTATTATTTATTTTACTTTTGAAGTCCCCATCAGCTCCCTACAACCTGCCTTTATCCTTTCCTGGGAACTAATCATTCATTCATGCATGCAATTAACATTTACTGAGCACTTACTGTCTACCACAAACCAGGTTGCAAAGATTCATAAGACTCTCTCTCTGCCTCTAAAGGATTTATATGCTACAAGGAAAAACCAATGCACAAACAATTTATAATTAATGGAGGTGTTATGATAGAAGTACAAAAACGTGCTATGGTTATAAGAGTGATTCATTCTGCCTGGGGAGTTTGCTTACTGGAGCTTACATGTAGGGAAGTGATTTTTTTCTCTTTGTAAACTAAATTGACTTATTGGGAATAAAAATAGTTTCCATTTGTGTAATACTTTGCAAAATGCTTTCACATCCATTTATTTTTTTTATCCTCACAATGAAAGCTCTATAGTTTAGTGATTTTTTTAAAAAATATAGTCGTCAAAAAAGGTATCTTAGAGGCCAACAGATAAATAATATGAAAAATTTTTTGAAAGCCCCTAGGTAGATGATACAAGCCAAAACTGGAAGCAAGACTTTGTTAAAGTTTCAGAGAAATCATTCCAAGAGTTAATAGCAAAACCCATTCCTTCCCTTTCCTCCTCAGTGCCTTCCCTGATCCAACACCTTGCTTGTGGGTTGTTGTAACAACTTTCTAAGTTGATTCCCTGATTTGTATCTCATTTCCCTCCAAGCCATTTCCTACACTGGCCACAGATGATAATTTTTACATACAGATGGAACCATGCATCTTGCCTGCTTATAGCTCTTCTATCCCGTAGAGCTCCTCATTCCCTGTACTATTAAGTCTGAATCTTTTTGCATAGTACATGAAACTCTCCATTGTCTAAACCTTCCAAATTATTCAAATTATTTATTGGTTACTCTCCTCCAACAATTTTATTGATTTTGTTCAAAGCCATCATACTGGAATGCCTTAGCTCTCTACCTCTTTGTCTGGTAAAATGATGATAGGCGTAGCAAGTGTGCAATTTTTGCTAGTTTTATGGTTTTATTAACACAAATACTACATGTACATAAGCTGTCTATTCATTTTCTTCACTGAATAGCTTGGCATTGGGATTGCTGACTTTGATGGCCAGCCAGGCTGCTGTTTCCACAATGGTTTTGTGGTCCCTGGAGGAGACACTGAGAGCAACCTCTGCACAGAGAGATTTGTTGCACATCAGCAGCATTTCAAGCTCCTTTACATTGTGGACTAGGAATTTCTGGAAGCCACTGGGCAGCATGGGCTTTGTTTTCTTGTTGCTCCTGTAACCAGTGTTGGGCGTCAAGATCTGGACCTTGAATCTTCTGCACACCCTATTGTCAGTGCTTCTGGGTTTCCATCAGTTGCTCTTAATTTTGACACATCGGTCTGACTGGTGCTGGATAAACTTCTTGACCTTCGGTTTAATGATCTTACGCATCACCAGAGGTCTGAGGGTGACCATGATGCCAAGTAAGAGATGGTTGTCACCTCCACAGGCAGCAGCAAGGAAGAGAGGGGTGAAAGTGAATTTTTTTTTTTATGTTGTTCATACGTAGACTTACTTAATAGTAAAGTCTTGGCAGCCTGATTTGTCTCCTTTTTAAAATTTTTAAAATTTTAATTTAATTTTAATACAGTTTGGGAACCACTAATCCTTTTTTTAAGATTTTATTTATTTATTTAGAGAGGGAGAGCATACATGAGCAGGAGGAGGGGGAGAGGGAGAAAGAGCATCTTTCTCAGGACCCTGAGATCACGACTTGAGCAGAAATCAAGAGTCTGATGCTCAACCAACTGAGCCACCCAGGTCCCCCTAGCCTTTTCCCTTCTGTAGGAAAAGAAGGAAAAGATCATTATCGGTTTTCTCTCTAATTACATACCAAAGATTCATAATATTTACATTCATTTAACACAGAACTGTTCTTTTGAGAGTATATTCTGTTCTATGTGCTAAGGAACCAGCCAGGGATAAGTCAAAACAAGGCAGCATTAATCTATCATGGATCTTACATTCTGTGAAATAAACAGACAATAAAATTAATCAATTAATTTAATTTTATGGATTGGCGATAAGTGCTATTAAGGAAATAAAGGATGGCCTGAGAAGAGAGGTACATTGGGGCAGATGGTCCATGAAGAGCTCTATGAGGAAATCACATTTAGATGAGACATAAAAGAGGACAAACCAACCATGCAGTTGGGAGAAGAGTTTGCTGGGCCAGGGAACATCAGAATGTATTTGGGAACCTGAAAGACTAGTGTGGTTGAGCATGTGGGAAAGGGGGAGAGTAGTACAAGTTCACCATGGATTATGCAGGACCTTTTGGCCAAGGCAAGGAAAACACTGAAAGATCATAAGCAATTAAAGGATGCACCTGGATGCAACAAACACCACAGATGAAAGGGTTATAAGATGGCAGGAGCAGAACTGAGGAGACAGACCAATTAGGAGGCTATCATAATGTTCATAAAAGCATCCAGTATTCCTGAAATCTTGAAGCTCAGATATTATATGATGACATGCAGGAGATTTTTAAAACATGATTACCATACACAGGCACTGTGTTGGTGGTTAGGTCCTGGAAGTGAATTTTCAGTGATGAAATGCCTCTTTGTCTCTCCTTGTCTGGTCTTTGCCTGCTTCTCCAACCTTGTTTTACTGGCTGCACCTCACACCCTTCCCCCATTCAGGCAACCTTCTCTCCATTTCCTCCAACATGCCCTACTGTTTTACTCCTTCAGTCCTTTGCTGCTCTTGCTGATCCCTCTTCTTGGAGTGCTTTTTTCATTCTGTTCTGATCACCCCACCCCCAAGCTACATATCTTTAAGTCTTAGTTCAAGTACAAACTCTTCTATGAAGTCTTTCCCAATGTCCCAATTTGAAATAACCATTTCCGCTTTTGCACCTGCTCATACCATGAACAGATGGCCATTTTTTTAGAGAAGGAGAGAGAGAGAAAGGAGAGGAGGAAGGGCAGAAGGAGAGAGAGAATCCTAAGCAGGCTCCGCACCCAGTGAAGAACTGATGTGGTGCTCAATCTCACAACCCAAAGATCACAATCTGAGTCAAAATCAAGAGTCAGACACTTAACTGACTGAGATACCAAGGCACCCCTTTTCTTTCTCAGATGGACATTTTAAAAAAATATTTTATTTATTTATTTGACAGAAAGAGACAGAGATCACAATTAGGCAGAAAGGCAGGCAGAGGGGGAGGGGGAAACAGGTTTCCTGCTGACCAGAGAGCCCAGTGTGGGGCTCAGTCCCACTACCCTGAGATCATGACCTGAGCTGAAGGCAGAGGCTTAACCCACTGAGTCACCTGGGTGCCCCTCAGATGGACATTTTTAAAACCATGTTTGAGTCTTCACAAAGGCCATGAACTCTTGCCTTATTTATTTACATATGTATTTATTTAATTATCAGCTCTTGGCATAGAACCTGGCTATTTTAAGTAATTTCATTGACTTAGAGGAATGGAAGGGAGGAAGGGAAGAAAGAAGGAATGACAACCATTTGTACAGTGTTTCAGGGGTGCCATCAGTGAGCAAGAATGCATTCATGGGAATCGATGGCCCCCATTTCAGTAAAATCAACAGGAAAACTATCCCAGCACAAAGCCATCAGCTTCTCATAGACCTGAGACACCATCGTGACTCTGCAGCAAAGTGAGACCTTGCTCCAGATTTCAATGAGACTCAGTTATCTGAGTAAGTAGAAGAATCCCTCAGAGCTACACAGGGAGGGTTTACTTACAAACACTGTAAATTTTCTAGCTTTCCATTTTTCTAAATTTGTTCCCATCTTTGAAAGAATTTCTAAAGTCCCATCACTTCTTAGAAGTCTTTTCAGTTCAGGAGGGACAAAGTCATTGGATTCACAACAATTTTAGCCCAGCAGATTAAGAGTAGGTGCTCTGAGACTCTGACTTTACTATTAGCTCTGTGGTTTTACGCAAGCTGCTTAACACTTCTCTGCCTCAGTTTTCACGTGTGAAATGAGGACAATAATGGAATTTTTACCATAGAGTTGTAAAGTGGATTAAATGTTTAGAATAGTACTTTGCATGTAAGAGAGTACTAGGTAAATGTTAATATTTAATATTACAAGTTGTTAACAGTTAAAATTATGTTAACATATAAACAAGAACTATCAAATTCATTTTCTTCATTCCATCCTTCCTTAAATAGGAAGAATGTAGGTTCCTCTATTTTAATTATCATAACATTGCTTATTTTAGAAGTCATGGGATTAAACATACTGGCTACATAGAGGATATAGTTTCACTTTCTGTATAAATATGTCCACACATAACTTACAAAACAGGAGATTTTTCATCTTTGAATCCTCTGAGGTATTTGCTGTTTCAGAGTCTATATTGGCAATGGTGAAACTTGGCAAGTTAGCCAATCTTCTATAATGGCAGAGAAATGGCAGAGCAACCTTGCCTATGATTCATAAAAATTTAAACAAAGCAATATCTGTCGGATGCACCAGGACATATTTTTTCTAAACTGGACTAAGCTGAACAAAAGTATAAAGCTTATTATCAATCTCATTTTCAGTTCCTTTGAAATCTTTTTGTGAGTCTTCCCTATCTAAGGAGACCAGCCATCAGAGAAGAGTCGATGTGTCATAGGGGATTAGGTTAAACAAATGCTTACAGAAATTTGGTATCCTATTAAGAGGACTTTCCATTCTCTTATTAAGAGGCCATTCGTACCCTCCTTAATAAATGAACCACAGAAGGCTCTAAAGAGGGTGGGGCCTTTAGACTGTCAAGGGATGCCTGATGTTTCACCATGGACAGATTCCAGATTATGTCCCCAAGAAGGATGACTAATTAATAAGTCAATAGATCATCCTTCATTAACATTTAAAGTCAAAAAAACAAATTTTTTTACACGTGGGTTGTGCCTAAATTTGAACATTCATGATTATTAATAAAAGTGAGACTATGCTAGTATTCACAAGCAAGTTAGACCCACAGACATCTCACAGTCTTACAAGAACCAAGTTCCTAAGTCCCTCAAGGGAATAGAAACTGTTAGCCAAAGAGTTTTCTTGCTTTTTCCACAGCCCCTCTCTCCAGATTCCTCTGGACATCTGCTGAGGCATTCCATCTTCTTGAGGAATAGGGGAAACAACTGGACTCATAGAGAGCAAGACTGAAATAGGACATGAAGTGTAACTCAGGAGACAGGGGTTTGACTTGGTTTTGCCACTTCCTAGTTGTGTTTCCTCATGAATTCACTTAACTTTAGCTTTCGTTTACTCAATAAAATATTGTGCTTTCCCTCCATCTCACAAAGTGTTACTCTGAGGATATTAGAATTTTCTAGAAAGCATTGCTCTGTAGACAATTCTAAGCTAAAAAGTGACATGCAAATGTCACTATGATTCCACTCGTTCTATATCCTGGAAGTGAGGTGCAGGTGGCCTCTTGTGTTAGACCACCTGAGTTTAAATCCAGGCTCCCACTCACTGTGACCTTGAATAAGTTTCCTCATTTGTGAAATATGAAAGGGAAGGACACCAGCATGGTACTTAGAACAATGCCTAGAACTTAGACAGCATTCCATAAAAGTTTGGGTATGATCCAGAAAGGACTTTCTTTAAGTGGCTACCCCTTGACTGTGTGTGAGCTTGTAGGAGGCTGAGGAATGAATAAGATCTACATGCCACCTTTGGAGGTTTCACAGACTTGTGAAGGGCAGACACTCAAGTAAACAAGTGTTATGATGGAGATACAATGGGGTAAAGCTTAGGGCACAGACTCACTCCTAACTCCCCACTCTGTCCTTTTGCTCTTACTCAGTTTCCCCCGCTCTCCCAAAACAGATTGTCTTGATAACTGCATTGACTGTCATGGCTTCACCTATCAACAGTGCATGAACAGAGTCAAGACCCCTAGCCCAGAATTCCACTCTCACTGCAGGATACCTCCGTGTAGCTTACTTTCTTTCCCCTGTACCTGACCCTGTACTTATTTCAACTAACCCTTCAACCTCAACATTGACCAAACTATGATGATTTTATCAGAGAAATGTTATGGCCCACTTCACGACTCCTATACACACCTACACTCATCTTGACTATTACAGAGCTTCCTCAGCATCTTGGTGCCTATAGTCTCAACCTCCCCTCCCCCAACTCTCTCCCCACTCAGCCACCTGAGTTATTCTAAAGTTGGTATCTGCTCACAGTAATCCCTCTAGGAAATCTTCAGTGGCTTCTTATTGCTAATCCAACAGTATCTTCTTAGGTCTAAAGGACTTTTAACACAAGTCTCAGGCTCCTTTCTACTTTTTTCCATATTTCTCAGACCTCAACACACAAAAAAATACAAGGCACCTTTCCAGAACGCATCTGTACACCCTATACGTCTCCACTTCTGCTCTTGTTGATCCTGCTGTTTCAAATGTCCTATCTGCCATCCATTCATCCACTCATCTTCTTTCTCATCCTTCAGTGTTCAGCCCAAGTGCCACTGACTGCATATCACTTTCCCTGATTAGTAAATCCCTCAAGATCTATTGTTCTTTCATCTGGATGTATACTTCCATGTAGGTCCAACCAAATGAATTAGCAGTTTTGGGTAAGTCAAAAGTGGTCAAATAGCAGTAATTTAATATATTCTTCCTCTTATAGCATTTATCCCATTTCATTAGACTTCTTAATTTAAATGTATTCCTCATGTACCCTGTCTTCTTCACCATTGCATGCCCAGTGCCCAGCAGAGTGCCAGACAAGAAGTAGATGCTTATAAAATACTTAAAGAATTCAAGGTGACTGCTATGTATGGATCATAATACTTTGTTAGCCTCCCTTAAATCTTGGTCTCAGTCTATCTCTCAGGTTCCTGAGGCTTGACAGGGGTAAAGCTAGTCACTCAGGGCTGTTTTCTCAAGTTAGGAATGAAGTTTTTTTTTTTTCCCCCGTTTTCCATCAGAACCCTGCTCTCTCTGCCTACCAACTAATTATTACCTAACCCAGAAAAGGAAAAATCTACCTCCAGGGCTATCCTTCTTTAAAGCAGAAAGTATATAATGTGTAATGTTACTATTCAGGATATTCATTCATTCATTTATTCATTCATTCACTCATTCATTCAATCATGGGGATCTGATTGACTCTGGGAATATAGCAATAAATAAGGCAACCAGAGATGATGAATTTGGAATACATTTGCTCTCTGTGCCTAGTCTGAACATTTTTCAAGAATCACCTAGAGAAATTTTGAACATTTAAAAAATCCTCTATATTTGAATAGTTTTAAGTGTTTTGTACATTTCAAGTCATCTAAAATTTTTTATCATAAGTTCAAAGTTCAATTTTTATCATTGTTGCAAAGGATGTCATTTAGCATATATTTAAATATAATGACTATATCATTTTAAATATATCCAATGAAATTTGAATATTATAATAAGCTAATACCCAAGACCAGCTATTAAAAATATATTTAAGGTTTTTTTAGAAATTTTAGACCTTTCCTTTTTCTCTTTGAACTCACATTTCCCTTATACTTTTTCCTTGGATTTTATACATATACATGAAATCAAAAAGCTGCATATTTAGCTCAATTTATGAAAATTGTCCATCATATATCTTACTGGCAAACCAATAAGCTAAATTACACTTCGTTTCAGAAAAATGCTGCCTTTATCTTTTAAGTTCAAATAAATGTGCTAATAAGCATTGTAATATTACAAAAACATTGAGAAAAAAATTACAAAATGAATCCTGTAAGGTTATGAAAAGTAGTCAAGATTAAAATAATATAGATCTAATATAAATGATCCATGTTCATAAATTGTAAAAGATGAATCAATATGCTAGTTCTCATTAACCAATATGTAATAGAGCAATGAGTGTACAGCTTATGATATAATGATGGCACCATTCTTCCAATAAAAATGTGTCTCCCTCCAGTTGAAAGGCACAGAATGGTAGAAGAAAGCAAACTTGATCCAACTACATGCTATCTGAGAGACACACTAGACTCAAAGATACAAGTGTGAAGTAAAAAGAAAAATATATACCATGCAACCAGTATCCAAAAGAGAGACAAAATAAAGAAAAAAATTGTTCCTAGAGACAAAAAAAATAAAATGTAGTAATAAGAAAGAGAATCCATCAGGAATACAAAACAATTATAAACACAATGCACCTAACAACAGAGTCCTCCAAAACATGAAATAAGATACATAAATTATAGGGAGAAATAGATAATTCAACAATGATATTTGGAAACTTCAAAAACCCACTTTCAGAGGGAGGAGTCAAGATGGCGGAGAAGTAGCAGGCTGAGACTACATCAGGTAGCAGGAGATCAGCTAGATAGCTTATCAATCCATTGCAAACACCTACAAATCCAACAGCAGATCAAAGAGAAGAAGAGCAGCAATTCTAGAAACAGAATATCGACCACTTTCTGAAAGGTAGGACAGCAGAGAAGTGAATCCAAAGCAGGGGGAGGGGCTGGCTCCCGGCAAGCAGCAGAGCAACAGAGCACTAAATCAGGACTTTTAAAAGTCTGCTCCACTGAGGGACATCGCCCCAGAGGCTAAACTGGGGTGAAGCCCTCGCGGGGTCAGTGTTGCCCCAGGTTCCACAGGGTCACAGAAGGATCGGGGGTGTCTGAGTGTCGCAGAGTTCGCAGGTATTAGAGCAGGGAAGCTGGCTACAGAGACAGAGCCTAGGAGTGAGCTCTCAGCTCAGGATTACCTTGAACCGGTCACAGGCTGGGTGAGCTCGGAGTGCGGCCAGAGGCCAGGGAGATGGGGGTAATTGAGCGCTTTTCTCTGAGGGCACACTGAAGAGAGGGGCCCTGAGCTTTCAGCTCCTCCAGGCTGGAGACTGGGAGGCCGCCATTTTCATTCCCGCTTCAGAACCCTACGGAAAGCATTCAGGGAACAAAAGCTCCCGAAAGTGAACCCCAGCGAATTACTTAGCCCCGCACCTGGAGAGGGCGGTGCAATTCCGCCTGGGGCAAAGACACTTGAGAATCACCACAACAGGCCCCTCCCCCAGAAGATCAACAAGAAATCCAGCCAGGACCAAGTTCACTTACCAAAGAGAAGAGCAGAATTCCAGAGCAGGAGAAAGCAAAGCATGGAATTCATGGATTTCTCCCCATGATTCTTTATTCTTGCAGCTAATTTAAATTTTTTTATTTTATTTTTTTTCTTCATCTGATTTTTTTTTAACTTTTACCCTCTCCTCTTTTAACGTTTTTTAACTAGTTTATCTTAACAATACTTTTCATAGAAAAAAAATAATAATCTTTTTTGAACTTTCATTATTATAGTCATATTTTATCCTTCATTGTATCTAACTTTTTTTTTTGTATACACATAGGGTTTTTTCTTCTAAAAAATTTGGGGTACAACTTCTAATAGATCAAAATATACCCTTAATCTAGCTCCAGGCTAGTTCTAGTCTCCAGCCCGAGTAAAATCTCTCCACTTTCTTTTTCTTTATTCTCCCAACCAACTTACTTTATCAACTCCTTTTTTAGAAATTTAAAAAAAATTTTTTTTCATCTTTATACGCGTATTCTATCCCTTCCTTGTGTTTACCCTTATATATGTTTTTCATTCTTTAGGATTTGGGGATGTAGTTTCTTCTAAGAGACCAAAATACTACCAAAATTAAGTGGGTGACCCTGTTCTAGTCACCAGTCTAATATATATTTTTTTTCTTTTTTATATATTTTTTAATTTGTTTTCTTTTTTTAATTTTTCTTTTAATGAACTTCTTTTTATCCCTTTCTCCCGTCCATGATTTGGGGTCTCTTCTGATTTGATTAAAGCGCATTTTCCTGGGGTCTTTGCCACACTTTTAGTATTTCATTTGCTCCTTCATATATTCTTATCTGGACAAAATGACAAGGCAGAAAAACTCACCACAAAAAAAAGAACAAGAGGCAATTCCAAAGGCTAGGGACCTAATCAATACGGACATTGGCAATATGTCAGACCTAGAGTTCAGAATGATGATTCTCAAGGCTCTAGCTGGGCTTAAAAAAGGCATGGAAGATATTAGAGAAACCCTCTCTGGAGAGATAAAAGCCCTTTCTGGAGAAATAAAAGAATGAAAATCTAACCAACTTGAAATCAAAAAAGCTATTAATGAGGTGCAATCAAAATTGGAGGCTCTTACTGCTAGGATGAATGAAGCAGAAGAATGAATTAGTGATATAGAAGACCAAATGACAGAGAATAAAGAAGCTGAGCAAGATACAAACAAATACTGGACAACGAGGGGAGAATTTGAGAGATAAGTGATACGATAAGATGAAACAACATTAGAATAATTGGGATTCCAGAAGAAGAAGAAAGAGAGGGGAGCAGAAGGTATATTGGAGAGAATTATTGTAGAGAATTTCCCTAATATGGCAAAGGGAACAAGCATCAAAATCCAGGAGGTGCAGAGAACCCCCCTCAAAACGAATAAGAATAGGTCCACACCCTGTCACCTAAGAGTAAAATTTATGTCTTAGCAACAAAGAGAAAATCCTAAAAGCAGCTCAGGAAAAGAAGTCTGTAACATACAATGGTAAAAATATTAGATTGGCAGCAGACTTATCCACAGAGACCTGGCAGAAAGAACTGGCATGATATATTCACAGTACTAAATGAGAAAAAATGGCAGAAAGAACTGGCATGATATATTCAGAGTACTAAATGAGAAAAACATGCAGCCAAGAATACTATATCCAGCTAGGCTATCATTGAAAATAGAAGGAGAGATAAAAAGCTTCCAGGACAAACAAAAACTGAAAGAATTTTCAAACACCAAACCAGCTCTACAGGAAATATTGAAAGGGGTCCTCTAAGCAAAAAGAAGCCCTAAAAGTAGTAGATCAGAAAGGAACAGACAAAATACAGTAACAGTCACCTTACAGGCAATACAATGGCACTAAATTCATATCTCTCAATGGTTACCCTGAATGTTAATGGGCTAAATGCCCCAATCAAAAGACACAGGGTATCAGAATGGATAAAAAAACCAAAACCCATCAATATGCTGCCTACAAGAAACTCATTTTAGACCTGAAGACACCTCCAGATTTAAAGTGAGGGGGTGGAAAACAATTTACTATGCTAATGGACATCAGAAGAAGGCTGGGGTGGCAATCCTTATATCAGATCAATTAGTTTTTAAGCCAAAGACTACAATAAAAGATAAGGAAGGACACTATATCATACTCAAAGGGTCTGCCCAACAAGAAGATCTAACAGTTTTAAATATCTCTGTCCCTAACATGGGAGCATCCAACTATATAAACCAATTAACAATAAAATCAAAAAAACATATCAACAATAATACAATAATAGTAGGGGACTTTAACACCCCCGTCATTGAAATGGACAGATCATCTAAGCAAAAGATCAACAAGGAAATAAAGGCCTTAAATGACACACTGGACCAGATGGACATCACAGATATATTCAGAACATTTCATCCCAAAGCAACAGAATACACATTCTTCTCTAGTGCACCTGGAACATTCTCCAGAATAGATCACATCCTGGGTCACAAATCAGGTCTCCACCGGTATCAAAAGATTGGGATCATTCCCTGCATATTTTCAGACCACAATGCTCTGAAGCTAGAACTCAATCACAAGAGGAAATTTGGAAAGAACCCAAATACATGGAGGCTAAACAGCATCCTTCTAAAGAATGAATGGGTCAACCAGGAAATTAAAGAAGAATTGAAAAAAATTCATGAAAACAAATGATAATGAAAACACAATGGTTCAAAATCTGTGTGACACAGCAAAGGCAGTCCTGAGAGGAAAATATACAGCAATACAAGCCTTTCTCAAGAAACAAGAAAGGTCTCAAATACACAACCTAACCCTACACCTAAAGGAGCTAGTGAAAGAACAACAAAGAAAGCCTAAACCCAGCAGGACAAGAGAAATAATAAAGATCAGAGAAGAAATCAATGAAATAGAAACCAAAAAAACAATGGAACAAATCAATGAAACTAGGAGCCGGTTCTTTGAAAGAATTAATAAGATTGATAAACCCTTGGCCAGACTTATCAAAAAGAAAAGAGAAAGGACCCAAATAAATAAAATCATGAATGAAAGAGGAGAGATCACAACTAACACCAAAGAAATACAAACAATTATAAGAACATATTATGAACAACTCTAGGCCAACAAATTTGACAATCTGGAAGAAATGGATGCATTCCTAGAGACATATAAACTATCACAACTGAACCAGGAAGAAATAGAAAACCTGAACAGACCTATAACCAGTAAGGAGATTGAAACAGTCATCAAAAATCTCCAAACAAACAAAAGCCCAGTGCCAGATGGCTTCCCAGGGGAATTCTACCAAATATTTAAAGAAGAACTAATTCCTATTCTCCTGAAACTGTTCCAAAAAATAGAAATGGAAGGAAAACTTCCAAACTTATTTTATGAGGCCAGCATCACCTTGATCCCAAAACCAGACAAGGATCCCACCAAAAAAGAGAATTACAGACCAATATCCTTGATGAACACAGATGCGAAAATTCTCACCAAAATACTAGCCAATAGGATCCAACAGTACATTAAAAGGATTATTCACCATGACCAAATGGGATTTATTCAAGGGCTGCAAGGTTGGTTCAACATCAGCAAATCAATCAATGTGACACAATACATTAATAAAAGAAAGAACAAGTACCATATGATACTCTCAATAGATGCTGAAAAAGCATTTGACAAAGTACAGCATCCCTTTCTCATCAAAACTCTTCAAAGTATAGGGATGGAGGGCACATAACTCAATATTATCAAAGCCATCTATGAAAAACCCACCGCAAATATCATTCTCAATGGAGAAAAACTGAAAGCTTTTCTGCTACGGTCAGGAACACGGCAGGGATGTCCATCATCACCACTGCTATTCAACATAGTACTAGAAGTCCTAGCCTCAGCAATCAGACAACAAAAAGAAATTAAAGGCATCCAAATTGGCAAAGGAGAAGTCAAACTATCACTTTTTGCAGATGATATGATATTATATGTGGAAAACCCAAAAGCCTCCACTCCAAAACTGCTAGAACTTTTACAGGAATTCAGTAAAGTGTCAGGATATAAAATCAATGCACAGAAATCAGTCACATTTCTCTACACCAACAATAAGACAGAAGGAAGAGAAATTAAGGAGTTAATCCCATTTACTGTTGCACCCAAAACTATAAGATACCTAGGAAAAACCTAACCAAAGAGGCAAAGAATCTATACTCAGAAAACTATAAAGTACTCTTGAAATAAATTGAGGAAGACACAAGGAAATGGAAAAAAGTTCCATGCTCCTAGATTGGAAGAATAAATATTGTGAAAATGTCTATTCTACCTAAAGCAATCTACACATTTAATGCAATCCCTATCAAAATCCCATCCATTTTTTTCAGAGATGGAACAAATAATCCTAAAATTTATATGGAGCCAGAAAAGATCTCGAATAGCCAAAGGAATATTGAAAAAGAAAGCCAAAGTTGGTGGCTTCACAATTCCAGACTTCAAGCTCTATTACAAAGCTGTTGTCATCAAGACAGTATGGTACTGGCACAAAAACAGACACATAGATCAATGGAACAGAATAGAGAGTCCAGAAATAGACCCTCAACTCTATGGTCAACTAATTTTCGACAGAGCAGGAAAGAATGTCCAATGGAAAAAAGACAGCTTCTTCAATAAATGGTGTTGGGAAAATTGGATGGCCACATGCAGAAAAATGAAATTGGACCATTTCCTTACACCACACACGAAAATAGACTCAAAATCGTTGAAGGACCTCACTGTGAGAAAGGAATCCATCAAAATCCTTGAGGAGAACACAGGCAGCAACCTCTTCGACCTCAGCAGCAGCAACTTCTTCCTGGGAACATCATCAAAGGCAACGGAAGCAAGGGCAAAAATGAACTATTGGGATTTCATCAAGATCAAAAGCTTTTGCACAGCAAAGGAAACAGTTAACAAAACCAAAAGACAACTGACAGAATGGGAGAAGATATTTGCAAACGACATATCAGATAAAGGGCTAGTATCCAAAATCTATAAAGAGCTTAGCAAACTCAACACCCAAAGAACAAATAATCCAATCAAGAAATGGGCAGAGGACATGAACAGACATTTCTTCAAAGAAGACATCCAGATGGCCAACAGACACATGAAAAAGTGCTCCACATCACTTGGCATCAGGGAAATACAAATCAAAACCACAAGGAGATACCACCTCACACGAGTCAGAATGGCTAAAATTAACAAGTCAGGAAATGACAGGTGCTGGAGAGGATGCGGAGAGAGGGGAACCCTCCTACACTGTTGGTGGGAATGTAAGCTGGTGCAACCACTCCGGAAAACAGCGTGGAGGTTCCTCAAAAAGTTGAAAATAGAGCTACCCTATGACCCAGCAATTGCACTACTGGGTATTTACCCTAAAGATACAAACGTAGTGATCCAAAGGGGCATGTGCACCTGAATGTTTATAGCAGCAATGTCTACAATAGCCAAACTATGGAAAGAACCTAGATGTCCATCAACAGATGAATGGATAAAGAAGATGTGGTGTATATATATACAATGGAATACTATGCAGCCATCAAAAGAAATGAAATCTTGCCATTGCGATGATGTGGATGGAACTAGAGGGTATTATGCTTTGTTAAATAAGTCAATCAGAGAAAGACAACTATCATAAGATCTCCCTGATATGAGGAAGTGAAGATGCAACGTGGGGGGTTTGGAGGGTAGGAGAAGAATAAATGAAACACGATGGGATTGGGAGGGAGACAAACCATAAATGACTCTTAATCTCACAAAACAAACTGAGGGTTGCTGGGGGGAGGGGGGTCAAGTGAGGGGGGTGGGGTAATGGACATTGGGGAGTGTATGTGCTATGGTGAGTGCTGTGAAGTGTGTAAACCTGGCGATTCACAGACCTGTACCCTTGGGGATAAATACATTATATGTTTATTAAAAAATTAAAATTTTTTTTAAAAAAACAGCCAACCCCCCCCCCAAAAAAGAATGGTTTGTAGAAATGAACATTTGCAATCACTTTGCGAACACTAACTTTGAATACCAATTGAAGAAAACATTATCCCCTGCAAAGTGAGAATTCTATTTTTCTCATTAATAGACCTGTTTTACAAACACTTGAACTCAAGTATTATTACTGTATTTTCAATTTCATCAATAAAAATGTCGTGGGGAAAAAAAATCCACTTTCAGTACTGGATAGAACAACTTGGCACAAGATCAACAAGGAAATAGAAAACTTGAACACTATAAACCAATTAAATGTAACACGTATCTATAGAAGACTCCAGTCAACAACATGAAAGTAGATCTTTTTCTCAAGTATACTTGGAACATCCTCAAGGATGGACTTTATGTTAGGAAGCCATAACACAAATCTCAATAAATTTAAAAGCATGCAATCATACAAACTGTGTTCTTTGTCCACAACAGAATGAAATTAAAGTCATAATAACAGAAGGAAATTTGAGAATTCATAGATACATAAAAATTAAACAAAGTGCACCTAAACAACAACTAAATCAAAGAATAAATTATGAGTTAAGTTACAAAATAATTTGAGATAAATTAAAACATGCACAACATCCCACAACTTGAGACTCAACTAAAGCAGTAATCAGAGGGGAAGAGCTATAATGCTTGCATTTATAAAAAAATAAATATCTCAAATCAGTTATCCAAACTTCGGCCATATGATACTAGCCAAAGAAGCATAAACTAAAACCAAAGCAAGCAGAAAGAAGAAGATAATAAAGATTTAGAGCACAAAAAAATGAAACAGAGAATAGAAATAATAATGAACACCAATGAAACCCAAAGTTAGCTCTTTGAAAAAAAATCAACAAAGTGATCTTTAGGTAGGCTGACAAAGAAAAAAATATAGGACTCAAGTTACTAAAATCAGGAATAAAAGAAAGGATCTGGAAATCAACCTCAGATAAATAAAAAAGATTGTAAGGGAATATTATGGATAATTGCATGCCAACACATTAAAAACCTAGATGAAATGGATACATTTCCAGATAGACACAAACAACTGAAACAGAAGTAAGAAAAATAAAAAATCTGAATATACCTATAACAAAGAGATTGAATTAGCAATTTTAAAACTTCCCACAAAGAAAAGTCTGGGCCTGGATAGCTTTACTGGTGAATTCTATACATTTTAAGAAGAATTAATACCAATCCTTCACATATTCCTCTTACAAAAAATTAGAAGAAGGAACATTTCCCAACTAATTCTATGAAATCAATATTACCTGGATACTAAAACCAAAGACATCACAAGAAAACTACAGACCAATATCCTCTATGAATATAGATGCAAATATCCTCAACAAAATACCAGCAATCCAAATCCAGATTTATATATTTAATAGCATAAGCAAGAGGGATTTTTCTCAGAAAGGCAAGACTGGTCTACCATCTGGAGATCAATGTAATACATTACATTTAAAGAATAAACCACAGAAACCACAATCATCTCAATTGATCCAGAAAAAATAATTATTATTTTTATACCAATCACATAATGAACTAATAACATTTTGCATGTGTTGAGTTAAAATATATTACTCAAGTTAAATTTACCCGCCTCATTTTCTTTTTTCAGATGTGGCTTCCAGAAAATTTCACATTACATATACAGCTTGCATTTGGGGCTCATATTATGTATCTATGGAACCAAGATGATCTAGCTATATCTTTGAAGACCAGTACTCTTAACAGCATTGGGTATCTTTTGTGCACAGCTCCCTGTATTGCATACCAGAGGAGAAAAGTGAGACTGAGAATGGTTAACCTGCCGGGATTAACAAACTCTAATCTCTAAATATCAGAGTGGATACTGAAATTCAGTTCTGTTCTTAAGCTAGAGTATGCCCTGTTTACATCCATTGTCTTCCTTAGGGATCAAGCCATTACCATCATTTATGTGCATGTTTTGGATAACTGTTCTGTTTTGTTTTGGTTTTGCTTTTGTTACACCCTCCACCCCAGGACTACCACTGAGTTCTTCTATCTGGCCTTTGAGTCTACTCTTTTCTTTAAGCTGCATGGCTTGTAATAGCCAAAAGTTTTTGTTCCTTTATCTAAACATCTATTCTGTGCCAAACATTATAGAAGACTCTCTGCTTAAAATACTGCTAATCATCTTCACAACCCACACTTGGCAGATGATGGTTGTTACTCCCTTCACTTTCACAAAGAAGAGAAAACTAATGTCCCCAAAACTGTACTGCTAAAGTTACACAGCAACAGATGGAGTTGGGACTGAAAGCCAGGTCTCTGACTCAAGAGCCCCTATGTGTCCAGCATATCCCTCTTCCCTGTCTTCTGAAGTGACAGAAATATGGATCAACTGTGGGCCTAAAAAACATTAGTATTTATATATATAGTTCATGTACTTAGGAAAACTTTCTAAAGTTTTTTATTTTCATATTTTCTATTGAAAATTGAGGTCTATTTTTCTTCTTGCTATAGGTTATGTTCTGCAAATTTAATACATTGGCCTACACTTATAAATGAATTTTGGATATAAGATGACATAAACTCCTACAGTCCCACCTGGAGCAGAGTAAAAGTGAATAGATAACAGTAAGGATGAAGCACTTACCTGGGCTAATATTAAATATCTACCTTGAATGTTATCCAGACATTGCCTTTATACTTAATCTTTGTATAAAGAGGGAAGTAATAAAGCCTGGTACCAATAAACTTTATGCTTTTCTTTGTTACCAAACATTCAGAGTTGCCAAAAAAATTTAAACTTTTAATCTTTCTAAGATTCTAAAAATATTAAGATCAAATTTGATAGATGCAATATTCTTCATCTACATAAAGTTTAAATATTTAATATTTAGTCAAAATGCTTCTCCACTTTGTTTTGCAGAGAATAATTTCTCAAGTGAAGGAGTTAGCTTTCCAGAATGAAAGAAAAGAATCAAATGCAATATATCCAATATATACTGCCAGGCCTCATTATTCTAACAGGAGAAAAATTAGTATGCACATTTGAGAAGAATTTCTGAGTTTTTGTGGGCTATGTACATGGAAAACAAAATGCTTTCATTCTGAGATCACTACTGTCAATTGTTATTCATTTAGCAAGGTGTTACTGAAAACTTTTAAAGCATTACACTTTCCATCCCTTATGCTTTAGTAGAAGTAACAACCATTGTTCTTAGGGCCTGTCCCTGTGGCTCTGTTTGGCTCAGACATGTTGCATATCTCGGGTGACAGCCCAAGGGACAGCTAATGGAGCAGCAGACTGAGCTATGAGGAGATGGCGGCTTTAAGCCCAGGCTCTGTAAACTACAGGAAGCAAATTACTTTATTTCTGGGCTTTGGTTTTCCAACTCTAAAATAGGAATATTATTTGTTTTATCTAGTCACCAAGTATACTGTGACAAGGTAAGGAGATAAAAAGTGAAAATCTCTTTTCCAACTAGGGTTACAATGTGTTTTGTGTTTCAGCATGTGATTTCTTCTGCCTTCCAGCTGAGTTTGCCTTAGCTCAATATTCCATATTCATCCTGGGGCTCCACCCATGACCAGTCCAGCAAGGCTATGTTGCAGCATGTAGAACTCCAATTTAGTAGGTCAGTTTCGGCCTAGAATCTCACTGTTTATGACTCTGTCTAGACAATTAGGGCCAGGAATCATCATAGTTGTATCAACAGCCTTTGTGATACCACGGAATAGTGCATATGTGTTTGGTTTTGCTCATGGTTGTATCCCCAGGGTCTAGTACAGTGTCTGACACATAGCAGACACTCAATAAATAGTTTCTGGGTACATAAATGCATCAAGAAGAACTAGGAAAAGAAAGGAATATATAAGGTATAGCCACTGCCTCCAGTGATTTATAATCTAGTCAAGGTGACTACACCTAAAAATATAAGTCAAGAACTGATAGAACCGTTAAGTCAGTCTACGTGCCAATGAGCATGTGGCAGGATTTACTGCAGAGGTTGACGGCTCCTTTCCTAAGTGGGAGTACTGTAGTTAGATGACAAATGTCTCAGGCTCCACAAAGTGTGTCAAAAAATGTGAAGACCTTCTCCTGTGTTTGGAGTCCATACATCAGCAGCAGGGAGATTCTAGATATTTTCCTTTGTCAGCAGACTCATCCTTCCATAGCATAACAACCAGAATGGTGTTTTCAGAAAGAAAACAATAGGAAGGGGAGTGAGATTTTGTTGTTTGTTGTTATGATCTGTTCTTTTTCTTTTTCTTCCTCAAGCAAACACAAGTCACTAATATTATGATTCTCTAGAGAATGGTATATATCCTTATAAGTATGCTTTGGAGACATTTTTCTCCTTCGCTTTTTTCTTCTCTCCTTCCCTTCTTTCCTTTTTTCTCTCTCTCCTTCTTTTCATCCTTCCTTCCTACAGCATTCACTGGGCAATTCATTAATCCACATTTACTGAGCTCTTTTGTTTCAGGTAAAATGGCAGGCAAAGGTATGTAGAGATACATAAGGGAAAGTCTGTGACCTAGAGCAACTCAGAGTCTAAAAGGGCAGATAGCCAAGGAGAATAGATAATCATTGTCCATGTGACAAGTGTTCTAATAAAAAAATTATGACAATGTTGTCAGAGAATGTAGAAGAGGGTTTAAGTCACTGTCCAGGGAGAGCCAAGAAAGGCTATGGCACTAGAACTCTGTTTTGAATGGTAAGGAAGCATTAGCTAATGAAAGGAGGTAAGAGGCATTCCAGAAAGTAGATACATCACGTGCAAAGGAACTGAGCTATGAAAAGACATGTCTGATCCAGAAGATTGGGTACTATGGGGAGTGATAGGTAATAAAGGCAAAAAGGCAAGTTGCAAATAACTTTTGAAAGGTCCTATTCACTAGCAAGTTTGGATGTGATACTGTAGAAGCTAGGGAGGTGCTTATTGACCCAGAAGTGTTATGGGATTATAATTGGTTTTTGATACCTTTAAAGGGAAGAGATTCAGAAGAGGAACTGGTAGGAAAGCTGGCTAAGAGGCTCTGCACTAGGGCAGGATAGAGAAAAGATTGAGAGCTAAGGCACAGGTAGAGGAATGGACTGAGGGGACAACTTTTGAGCAGTATTTCTACAACAGAATTGACAGAGTACAGTGACCAATTGTTTTTGGAGGGTAAGAGAGGGAAGAGGATGACTCATGTCTCCAGCTGGAGCAACTTGTATAATGATGCTATCAACCCAGATAAGGAGCAAAAGAAGAGGAGTGGGTCTGGGGGGAAATAAATTGCGGTATGGGCATACTGAATTCATGTGTTTGAGGGACATCCAGGTCAAGCTGGCTAATAGGCAGCTGGAAATATGAATTCAGCCTCTGGGCTAGACAGAGATTGGTTAGACATTAGCATACAGATGATATTTGAAAACATGATAGTGGATAAAGTCACCTAGAAAGAGTATACACAAGTAGAGAAGAGGACCACGAATATAAGTCTAAGGAACTACAACATGTAAGGGATATGTAAAAAGAAGGAAGGCAATACAGGACAGCATGCAGGGAAGAGTGGAAAAGTAGAAAAAGAACCAGAAGTATTAAAGATAGTGGTACTCTGGGGGCTGTGCCAATAAAACAACTTGAAGTTGGAAAAGGTCAGTATGGATCTTAATTTCTACTCTTTCCCAAAACTCAAAGCCAGGCCAATGAGCCACAAATGAAGACTAACCCTTTTCCATTTACAGGCCGAGCAGCAGTAGGCAACCAGCAACTTGGCAGCTCAGCATCAAGTGGGCTTCATGGCCATTCTGTGTGAACTCATTCTGTTTCTATGAGCTGGAGCCTTGACTCCTTGTCTTTGCTCAAGTTCCTGTGATGAACCCTCGCGTTTCAGTCTCCTTCCTCAATACCCCAATCTCTAAAGCCTAGAATCCTCTAGGCTCCTAAAACAGAAGTCTTGCCTCCTGGAGTCCAGGTTTATCTATCCCCTGAGCTGCCCTATCTGTGTGTCCTCACACACATACCCTGTTGATTCCTGGAACTATCTTGCCTTGCTTATAATTCCTAGCAGCATGTGGGTGGTGTTTGGGCAACTCTTGCCAACAAATAAAGACCCTCATGTTACTATAGTATACTTACAGCTATTATTTTCTAAAGCTGTTATTCATTTGTGGAGCAGCACATTCAATTTTACAATTCTTGGGTGCCTATTGTGTGCCAGGATTGTTCTAGCTGTGAAAGATGCAGCAGTGAACAAGACAATGTACCTTTCCTCATGGGGTTTGCCATCTAACAGGGAGGACAGATAAACAATGTAAGTACACAGAGTGGCAGATTGGGGTGGGGGGGAATCAAACCACTTTCGAGTAATAGGGAGGCTGGAGTGAAGGAAGGAGTTGCTATTTTATAATGGTGGTTGGGGAAGATATCACTGGGAAAATGAGCTTGAGCAGAGACCTGAAAGAAATGAGACAGAGACACGAAAAATATGAGAGCAAGCCCTGCTGGTATTTAGGGGATAAGTATTCCAGGCAGTGAGAATCACAAGGGCAAAGACTCTGAGGCTGACTTGGTCTGGTATGTCAAAGAAATAAGGATTCTATTGTGAGTAGAAATGGTGAGGGGGGTTACTAAAGGCAGGAGGCAATCATGAATAACCATTTGGTTACTGAAAATGTCTTGGCTGTTAGTCTAGGAAAAGATAAGTATTTAGTCAGGGAAGTTGACATGATCTGTCTTCCATTTTGAAAGGTATTAAGGAGGGTACGTATTGCAAGGAGCACTGGGTGATATACGTAAACAATGAATCATGGACCACTACCTCAAAAACTAATGAAGTTCTGTATGGTGACTAACATAACATAAATTTATATTTATAATTTTATATATATATACACATATATATGTATTATTTTTAAAAAATGAAAGGAGTCTTTCGGCTGCTGTATGAATAGGTTGTAGGTAGACAAGATCAGAGGCTGGAAAGCTAGTTAGGCAGTGAGAGCAACAAGCCAGGGAGAGATTACGTTGGCTTGGCCTGATCTGGTTGGCTTGTGGTGGGTGTGGTGAGATGTAGCTGGATTCTGGATACAATACAAAGGTAGGACAATTAACATGCAATAATGGTTTGAATATGCTGCAAGAAAAATAGAAACCAAGGGTGACCTTTTTATTTATTATTATGATTATCATCATCATTATCATTATCATTATCATTATTTTTATTTTGGCCTGAGCAACTATAACAATGGAGTGCCATTTACCAAGATGGAGGAGTTCAATATTAGACATGTTAAATGTGGGATAGCTAGGAGACTGGGATGTCTATGAAGCCATGTCCTGAGCAGGTGTGGGAAGGATCTGGTGCACCAGTGGAGGGAATAGCCTTACATGAGAGAGAGTTTGGGGTCTAGGCAGGCCCTCCATGTAGCAGGAGGGAAGAAGGTGTGTAAGAACAAATGCACAGTGACTGGGAAAGGGTACAGTTGAGGACCTGTGGAAGCTCTCCTAAAACAGCTTCTATTTTCTCAGGGAAATAGAAAGCCAGGTCAGATGAAAATGAGGGGAGGAGAGATGGTGACAGGAGGCTTTGAGATAGAAAAGAAGGTGTGAAATAGTCTTCTAGGACTGTGTTAATAAATTTCAGCTCATGGCCTAATCATGGGACTTAAAATCAATTTAGTGATTTGAGATCAATTTAGTGATTTAACACAGTACCTAGAATTTTAAAATAGAGTTACTGCATGTATAAAAAGTAAGAATTGCTTAAAGTTTTATTTCAGGTGCACGGGTATATGTGTGTGTCCTAGGTTGTAGCGAAAGTATTTTTTAAAACATTGGCCAGGAGAATAGTAGGAAATGAACAAGAGACTGTCAAATAAGGTCAGGGACTGAGTGATCATATGGGCAACAAAGAATACAGCCGCATAAGATTTTGGCATCGGAGCAGCTAGAGGACCATAATCCCTCCCCTCTTACTCACCTCCACCTCCACCTCCACAACAGGAAACCTTTCCGTTTGAATATTTTCAATGATGGCATGCTCACCAAATTAAAAGATAGAGATTTCAGGATGTAATTGTCTTCTCTATAAAAAAAAAAAATGAGGTCCTCACAACACTCTGAGGTGTTAAAGTGGTGAGCAGGGGACTGACAGGTAGATTTTGGAAATTTGGTGTACTTAAAATGAAATTTGACCTTATTACATAATACTAAGCATGATGGCTTTTCTCTGTTTTGGAGATCTCTAAATGCTCCAAAACAAACAAGTATTAGAACACCAAGAAATCTTGTTTTTATTCAAACTTTAGCCCAGAGTGGCAGCATTTGGCTTGTAAATGTATGTTCTCTTTCCTCTATACATTACACTAACTGCAATTTTAGTGGATGATTGAGCTAATTTTCATGTCTATATTTTCTTCCTGTTTCAAGATTTGTTGTTGGATTTGCAGATGATTCCAAATATAACTTCACTTAGGGAAAAAAAAGTGTTCATTTTTAAGACAGTCTTAAAGGCTTTAATTGTGAAGTAGTTTTTCCCTGTAAAATACATTAATGAATAAAAGTTAAGAATATGTCAATAGGTACTGTGGAAATGGCCATTTGTATTTTTAATTGTAATGAGCTCAAGTTACTTTCTAGACACTGTAATTTAAAATAATAAAAGTGCTTCTCCAGTTCTATATTTTGCCTGATTATTAAAAATTGTTTTGAGATTATTAACTCAAACCAGTTTTCTATACACCTGACCAATTTCTGAACCATTTTGAATTTTTTAAGAATACTTCATATATCAGACATAAAGGTAATACATGAAATATATTTTCCTTCTGCAATGGTGGTCTTTCTAGCTTGCTTATTCCAATTTATGTAAATTTGAAACACTGAAATAACAAAAGTAGAAATTGAATAGAGAATGAGGACTCATGAAAATGTACACTCTGCCTACATCAGGAGTGTGCATTTATAATCTAGAACACTATTTAATCTTAGTCCAGTTGTAAATCACAATCAAGTAGAGTCTCAAAAGAAAAAAATTATAACTATGTGTGGTGGTATCCAGGTGTTAACTAGACTTATTGTGATAATTACTTCTCAACATATAGACATATCAAATCATTACACTGAACACCTAAAACCAATATGTTGTTATAGGTCAATTATATCTCAACTAAAAAATTTTTTAAAAAATCAAGTAGTCTGGACATCCCATCTATTGCTTTTGGGGTTAGTCTCTATTCTGGGATTATTTCAATAGTTTCACTTCTCTAAGTGCCAAGAAAAAAAGTTAAAATTTCAAAACAGGATCATTCTGTTATTCTTTATCTAGATCCTCGCACAGTTTTTTTCTCTATGTTAAATGCTTCTTTAGAAAAGGAAATACACAGGATTAGTTCCTCTTCTATTGCTTCCAACAAGAGCTCCACCATGGAAAGCTCTCTCCCCTTCCATTTTGCAAGCCTCAACAAGTCTGTTGCTGAGTCAGAACCTCCTTTTTTCCCTGATGTGAGAAATCTCCCTTGAAAACTCATAAAGCTTAGGAAATGCTTAAATTTAAGTCTCCCTGGAGGGGGATGGAGAGGAGGCAGGGACAGGAGAGCCAGAGCAAATATGGCGGGCTGAAGTCCTGCACACAGCAGTCCTGATGATGGCACATTAAATGGTTTTTTGAAATACGAAGACTTGGAACTGGCCCAGGGTTACCATGGGAGCTCGCCTCCTAACCTATTATACGCATTTATGTGTGTAGACAGCCACACGGAGCCGGGTTAAGTTCCTGGGACTTTGCTCTTCATTGCCCAAGTGAAAACGTTTGGTGTACAGCCAACCTTCATGTTTGCCCTGCAGAAAATACGTTCAGGCGGCTGCAGGAAGGTCCGAACAGCACGCCACACGAGAAGCTAAAAAACAAGCCCGCGAAGGCGCTTTCTGGGGCGACGACGAGAGCTCCAAGTAGGGGACGCGTGGGGCACGAGGTGTGGAGAGAGCCGCTCAGCGGTCTGCAATGCCGGAAGTGCCCACAGGACCTAGGGGGTCTAAGGACCACCGGGCTGAGCCCAAAGGGCGAGAGGGGCCGCTGTCCCCGCTGCGCTCGCAAAGTACAGGCCTCACGCGACCGCGGAGACTGGAAGCCGCTCCCAGTCCGTTCCCCGCCTCAGTTTCCCCCGCGGGGCACCACAGCCCCAACAACCCCGCGTACCAGCGGCCAAGCCTCATGTGACCGAGGGAGGGACCGAGGTGACAGGAAGGAGGCGGGGCCGCGAGGGCGACGGGGGCGGGGCGGAGCGCGTGCGACCAAGGGCAGCCTTTGCGCAAACCCCGCGCCGGGAGGGGCGGTTGCCCAGGAACCGTCGGCGCCGCCCGCGCGCGCTCGCCCTTGTGCGCGCGCGCGGCGGGCTCCCAGACCGGAGTCAGCTGCTCGCTACCGCCACAGACCTCTCCTTTTCCCTAGAAGCCGAAGGGGCCCGAGGAGACACGCCGCTCGCTCCCGTGCTCCCCCTCCCTCCTGGGAGAACATGCGCGCCCCTGGCCGAGTCTGCATATTAATGAGGGGCGGGGCGGGCGGGGGCGGGGCAGCGGGGGCGCGGCGGCCTCGCGCCCGCGCGTGCCGGGACGCACCGCGGGGGGCGGTGCGATTGTGAGGTGGTGCTGACGCACGTTCCGGAGTTCTTAAGCCGCGAGGGCGGCGGCGGCGGCAGCGGCGGTGGCGGTGCCCGAGCAGGTCTCGGGAGGCGGCGGTGATTGCCGCGAGGGCTGGAGGGGCCGAAGTAGGTGCCCCTGGCTCAGTCACGGTGTCCCTCTCACTGACTCCCCCTCTTTCCACCACGGCAGTGCCGCCCCAGATCCGGCAGCTTCCTAGGCCGGGCAGCGGACGGGGTGCGTCTCCTCCCGCTGCCGCCGGCCTGATAAATGAGGGACTTCGGGTTTGGGGTGTTGCAGACCGCCCCGCTCCGAAGCAGCAGCCCTGGGTCACTGTTCAGCAGCGGGACGTACCGTCCCTACGCCGTGGGGCCCGCCACGGCCGCCGCCCCGCAGTCCTCCGCCACGCCCTTCGGCCCGCTCTCGCCGCCGCCGTTGCCTGTCACCGGCATCTCGGGGGCCGCCTCCCCCTTTCCTATCCTCGGCTGCGGCGGCGCGGGCAGCTCGGCCGCCGCCGCTTCCTCTTCCTCCCCGTTCCTGGCGCATCAGCAGACCATGCAGGATGAGCTGCTGGGGCTGACACAGCAGCCGGCGCGGCCGCTCTCGGGGGCGGCGGCCGCGGAGAAACTCCCCAACCACCACCCCGGCGGCGGCACGAACGCGGGTGTGACCCACCTCCTCCCCTCCCAGGACTTCAAACCGAGTCTGCACCACCCCTCCTCCTCCTCCGCCTCCTCCTGCTGCTGCTGCCGCACCTCCTCCCCGCAGGACTTCAGTAAGCGGCAGCAGCAGCAGCTGAGCTGCCAGAAGAGGAAAGAGTTCAGCCCTCCCCACCTTCCCCACCCTCCGGACTCGAAGCCGCCGCCGCCGCTCCACTGCCCCGGCCGGTTCAGTCCGCCGCCACCGCCGCCGCCACCGCCCGGCCCGCTCCTCCAGCCGGCGCAGCTCGCCCAGCAGCCACAGCAGCAGCAGCAGTTCAGCGTACCGCACCCGCAGCAGCTCCCGCCGCAGGATTTCGCCCAGCGGCAGCTCCCGGCCGATCTGCCCCCGCTCCCGCAGCTCCAGCCCTCGCCGCCCGCAGCCCCGCGGCGCCGCCACGGAGGCGCGGGCAGCCCTCGCAAGACCCCGGCCGCGGGCGAGGGCAGCGCCACCGAGCCCCCCAATGCGGGCTTGGCCCCCTCGACGCCGCCGGTGAACCCCGCGCCGGGCTCCATGGAGTCCCCCAACCACCCTCTGCTCAACAGTCCCAGTAACCTCCTGGCCGGCGGGGCGCTCGGCGCGGGCGCCTTCAGCAGCCTGCAGAGCCCGGACCTTCCGCACCCGGGCGGCGGCGGGGGCGGGGGGCCCCCAGGAGGCGGAGGGGGAGGCGGCTCCGCGTCGCCGCCGCCACTGCCCGGCTTCGGTACCCCCTGGTCGGTGCAGACCGCTTCGCCGCCGCCGCCGCCCCAACCCCAACAGCCGCCGCCGCCCCAGCAGCAGCAGCCGCCTCCGCCCCAGCCGCCGCCGCAGCCGCAGCCGCAGCAGCCCGGCTCCTCGGCCGCCACCCCGGGTGGCGGCGGCGGCGGCGGCGGCGGCGGCGGCGGCGGCGGCTCGCTCAGCGCCATGCCGCCGCCCGGTCCCGATTCAGAGAACAGCTTCTACCCCGGGCTGCCGTCGTCCATGAACCCGGCCTTCTTCCCGAGCTTCTCGCCCGTGTCCCCGCACGGCTGCGCGGGACTCAGCGTGCCGGCGAGCGGCGGTGGCGGCGGCGGCGGCGGCAGCGGCTTCGGCGGCCCCTTCTCGGCTGCCGCCGTGCCCCCGCCGCCGCCGCCCGCCATGAATTTACCTCAGCAGCAGCCCCCGCCGCCCGCGGCGCCGCAGCAGCCGCAGAGCCGGAGGTCTCCAGTCAGTCCGCAGCTCCAGCAGCAGCACCAGGCGGCGGCTGCCGCCTTCCTGCAGCAGAGGAACTCCTACAACCACCACCAGGTACGGCTGACGGCGGGCCGGCTGCGCCGCGGGGCCGGGACCGGGACGACGAGGGCTACTCGCCCATGCGAGAGTGGGACTGGGGGGGGGGGGCGGAGACGAGTGACAGGACTCGGGACACCAGACCCCGGCGGGGCGGGCGGGCAGTGGCCACCGTGGGCTACGAGGCTCGGGTAAGGGGGTCACGCTGGAAGTCGCCTCGGCCGGGCGCCCCCTCGAACGCCCGGAGCGGGGCAGGGGCCGAATGGCGCCCGGACCGAGGGCGGCGGCGGCGACGGACTGGCTAGCCGGCTCGGCTGTCCCTCGCAGCGGGCGCCCCTGACCCAGAGGGCAGCCGTCCGCGATCCGCAAGCCGGGGAGACGAGGCGAGGACGGGCGGGGGACGACGGGCCCGCGGGCTCCCGCGGCGGCCTCGGACGAACGGCCGTGGGAAGCGAACTTGGGAAGGAGGAACATGATCACCGCAGATGGTTCGTGTGGGGAGCCGGTGACTCTTCCCGGTACTCCAATGAGGGGACGGACGGAAAGGCTTTCTTAGAGTCTGTTTCATTCTGCACCGGCCGGTGCAAGGTCTGGCTGGGGAGGCGGTGGCCGGCCGCCACGACCGGCCGGGACGCCCTGTCCGCCGCGCAGCTGCGCCGGCCGAGGGCCGGGGGTCGGGAGAGCCCCGGCCAGCCGCGCCGCGGGCTGGGTCCCGAGCTGTCAGACGACTGGAGAGAGGAGCCTGACCGCGGGGGCTCACTTGGTTACAGCCGAGGCGCTCCGAGAATGGGGAGATTGGGTTAGTTTCTGCGCCTCTTCGTGTGTTAGGAATATTTGGTGGCTTTTAAGACAAAACTAAACTTGAATCTGGGGTTCGTGTTATATACCTCGAAGGGAGGACTCCCTTTTTTGGGAGGTGGCTTTACCTTTTCTTGAATTTGAGGTGTGTATATTTTAAGTGGGTAATGCAATTATGAAATGACACCGGGCAGGGGTTTTTGGGGGGGTTTTTTTTTTTGTTTGTTTTTTTTATTCATCCGGGTCCTTTCTGATTCAAGCTCTTGTTTTGTTATCTTCTCAATACAATGTTTGAATGACCGCTGGGCTGGTTAATGGACACTGAAAGAGTATTTTGTTGTTCTTTTTTTGATCCAGTCAGCATTTATTGTAGTGATTAGTGTGTTTAAGGTCATTTTCGTGATTAAGGTTTGAAAGAGAAGCAAAATTGGACCTTCACCAGTGCCTTCTTACTCCTATAACTTTTTCCATTGTGACCAGTTAAAGTTTTCAAGGGCTAACCTTTTAAAAGGTGAATACTATCTAGCCAAAGTAACAGTTAAGAGTTTATTTAAATCAACCAGAGTAACAGTTAACAGTTTTTATTTTGAATCACTGGTGTCTCCCCGAGAAACGAGAATGTGGCCTATGAGGATTAAAAATACAGAATTTTGAAATAATATTCCACTTTCCTCTGATTTCCATAATCTCGAGCAGTTATCTTTTGTGTGTCAAGGTCTTCATTTTTTAAACTGGAAGCTTGCTACAGAAAATTATTTATAGGTAGTTTTATATTCTTAGAGCCATGATACGGAACATTAGAAGACGGTATACCATGATTCATATTTAACTATAATCTGCTTTTTGTCAGAAGATGGTTATTACAGTGTCTTACAGTGAAGTTTAAGAGGTCACACAGCTGTCATACGGAATTTTAGATCACTGGAAGAGAACTTGATCACTGTTATCAGTAAGGAAAGTAAGGCCCCTCAGGAATTAAGTGATTTTTTTCATGGTCCTTGAGCTATACCTTTGAACTATATGGAGGGGACAGTGTATATTCATGATTATATTGGCATTTTTTAAATAGGTACTATATAGGTCAAGTTCTCTTTTTTTTCATCTTATAAGAAGGAGGTTTCATTTTAAGAATACTTCTACGAGCTTATTTACTTATAGCAACTACATGGTCCATAATTCCTTTAGCTAAATGTTAGCTATAAGCTTATTGACAACGTAATTGCTAGAAAATAGTACTGTTCAAAAACTTACAGTAATTGCCTCTTGGTGGGTTCTCAACTTTTTTTTGTCATAGGTTCTAGTTTGGAATATAAATTACTTTTGAAAATGAATGAGCCGAATGGAGATTTGTGTTAAGATCTCTACCAGAATAATCAAAGCATATGGTTGTTTATCTTTAGTATATCTCAGTGGATCCACCTATGGGTGATATCAGATAATTGCTCAACTGTTCATGGATAATTAAGTTAAAAAAAATAAAAACACTTTAAAAGAAAG
Source organism: Martes martes (assembly GCF_963455335.1). Taxonomy (NCBI): domain Eukaryota; kingdom Metazoa; phylum Chordata; class Mammalia; order Carnivora; family Mustelidae; genus Martes; species Martes martes. Next base: position 149,848,557 of record NC_137889.1, read on the forward strand.
TACATTAAAGTTGGAATAAGATATATTGAAAGTTAAATAAACAATACAAAGAAGACATATTTTCTATACTGTCCCTATACTAAAAGGCGTTTTTAGTTCATGCAAGAGAGCACCACCAAATGTTACCATTATCTACTGTCGCAGTGGTGCAATTTGTTTTGGAATCATAAAGTCTAAATATTTTACTCCTGTCATTACTCATACCTTTATTAATTAAGGACCATATTTTTGGTTGTATGCCTAGCAGAATATGGTTGTTTTGAGATCACAATGTAGGTTATATCTTTAAGAATCTTCAAAGTTAATTTCAATTTTCAAGTATTTTTTTTCTTCTTACGTATACGATTCTGAAAGGAAAGAAAAGTAATTGCATGGTTCTATTTTAATAATTGTCATGAAATATCTGCTTGGTTCATTATAATTTAAAGTGGGCAAGAGAATAAAAACTCACCTCGCATTAAATGAATGTGTTTTTATATAGCAAGATCTCAAACCTATTCCTTTTTATAACCTGTTAAGATAGATTCTGTTGCCTTTAGAGATTTTATTTTAAGATTATATATATTCTTAGCGCCAGCCTAAATTTGAGTTTGAATTATAAACTCTTTAAATGCCTATAATTTAAACAGATGTGTTTTTCTCAGCCTCTTCTGAAACAATCTCCTTGGAGCAACCATCAGAGCAGTGGCTGGGGCACTGGAAGTATGTCCTGGGGAGCAATGCATGGCAGAGATCATCGTAGAACTGGAAACATGGGAATTCCAGGAACTATGAATCAGATATCTCCATTGAAGAAACCATTTTCTGGTAATGTCATAGCACCACCGAAATTTACTCGCTCTACTCCATCACTGACTCCAAAATCTTGGATTGAAGATAATGTGTTCAGAACAGACAACAATAGTAATACACTCTTACCCTTACAGGTAAGAATGGTATGTAAATGGTCTTATTTCTAATGTTTATCCTTCAAAGTAAGAAATTGGGTGGTGGTGGTGGTGGTGGCGGCGGCGGCAGTGGCAGTGGTGGTGGTGATGGTGGTAGTGTGGTAAAAATAACAGATTAAAACATTAAAAAGCTTTCATTTTTAAGCATATAATTTAATTGCCAAAGGATAAAGTATTTATGTAGAGAAAATTGAGACTAAAAAATTTTCTAAACACACAGTAGAAAAGAAGCTTCATAAAATCTAGAAAAACCTGCTGTATTTCTTAAATATATGTTGAAGCTTTTAATTGGCAGCTCAAGAATGCCTTAATTTATTCATCTTTAATAGGCCACCAAAATGAATTTCTTCTCCAGTATAGCTAAACTAAAATGTTAAGTAATTGTGCATAGATTTGACTGTGATCAGCTGTGTGTATGTGTGTGTGTGTGTGTGTGTATATTAGAATATGCTTAGTACAGCTGTGATTATGGCAAAATAATATTAGGGCTTTTTGCATCAACTTAAAATTTGTCCTCCGTGGTTCAGTGACTATTTTTTTCTAAATGTGGCCTAATAGTTATGATGATTAGACTTTTTTTTTTCAGATTTTAATGTTTTACTGATATTCTAGCTAATAAAGGTCCTTATAATTATTTAAAATGAGGTTTTTGTCCCCCTAAGACTTTTAAAGGACTAAAGATACAAGATAGAAGGAACTTGATTGTTTTTTGTTTTCTTTCTTACCTTTTTTTTTTTTTTTGTGGGTGGGTGTGGGGAAGAGAACTGCTTATTTCTGATGAAAACTTCTATGCTATTGAAGGTGAGATCTAGTTTGCAGTTACCAGCTTGGGGCTCAGATTCACTCCAAGATAGTTGGTGCACTGCAGCCGGAACATCCAGAATAGACCAGGTAGGCTGCACAGTGTATATTTTTCAGGATTATGACTAGGAGTTTAGTGTTTATATTATGAGTAAGATTTATTATTTACTTTCCAGTTATACCTTTTTAAGCATATGTCAAAGAACATTAAAGCAATTTATTTTTAAAAGGTCACTTATTTAATATAAAATGCTTCATTTTCAGATTTATAAGTCATTCATAACTATTTTATATTTCCAAAACAGAATTTGTTTTTGAAAAAGGAATTATATACCCAAGAGCACCTGACTTTAAACATCAGTCAAACTTAACAGATTTTATCTTTCAGAATTATTTTCAGTTGGGGACAAAGTCATACATTCAGTTTTACATTTCATCAGTGTTTTACAGAATTTTTTAGTAAATTTTTGTCACAACATCTACATTTGTCTTGAGGTATATTTCTAAAGAGGTCCTGGCTTCAGTTTTTTTACCTTTAAGAAAACTTCATGAATAGTATTTTTTTATTCTAAAATTTGTTACCACTGTTGTATACTTATCTTCTTCCAAATAATGTTTCCTGTAGAAAAACCCTAAATCAAAAAGCTAGGAATCGGTCTTAAATTTCCTTCAAGCCCTTTGTGGTTACAAAATGCTATCTCTTTTCCTGCAGACTAAATTTGAATTCATACTGGGTACTGGTGATGAGAATTATTACAGGACAAGTAGAAAACTCAGTCCTACATGAGGATTCTTTACTGCAGAGCTGAAGCTTGAATGAGCATAGAATTGACATTGTGGGAGCCCACTGAATGGAGCTATGTTATCCTTAGCTAAGGCTCTTCCTTAGTTAATTTATCAACATGAGATGATTTTACAAGTAAGGACTCTATAAATAGATTAATAATATGTTTGTCAATAGTTTTCAAACCTGGAGCATTAGCAGTAACTTCAGTAATCTATCATTAGCAGTTATTTTAGACAAGTCCTAATTTTTTACCAAAATGGTCCTACCAGGATTGCCACATAGAAATAAGTAGTTATCTCACGTAATTTGTGATTTATTGTTTTATTAATAATTTAAGTTAGCTATCCATCCGTTTCTATGCTCTTCTCCACTCTGGCCTAGTTAGGCCATATTAGTGACATTTTTATGGTAGCACTTTTATGTTCAAATTGAATACGTAAATGTCTAGGAGATGGTATTTTAGAAGAGGAAAATTATGATAATCATTTTGAAGGTGGCAAGGGACATGTTTTTAGAGAGGAAAAGACAATTATTTGAAGAGCATGTGCAAGAAAGAAGCAAGAGGACACATATATGAGGGATATTTAACTATGGAGAAGAGAGAAGACAGATTAGCTGTCATAAGGGGACAGTGGAGGTGGGTCATATGTTGAGAAATGTGGTTATTGAGATCGTTTCAGTTGGTGGAATGCTAGAGAGTAGACAGAGGTGATAATGAAAGGGAAGTCAGCCCCTGGACTGCTATAAGATGAGGGTCTCTAGCACGCCTACTTAGATTTCAGTCAAAGCCACTCTGTTCTTACCTGTTTTATAACCTAGGATTTTAGGTAAGTTCATTTTATATAAAAGGATTTAGGTGTTTAAAGGTAATTTTTTTTTTTTTTTTTTTTTTTTTTTTTTTTTTTTTTTTTTTTGGTTAACTGCTGAGATATTGGCATTCCCTTTGGTCCCTTGCACCAGAGGTGTGATTTGATGAAGTTGAAGAGCGTGGTGAAGAAAAAGATAGTGGGAAGTGAACTGAACTAGAGGAAAGAGGTCTGAAACCTGAACCTTCTTCCCTTTTCTCAGTCCTTATGACATCTGAGGATACAGTCTATGGACTTTCATGTCTTTGGGTCATAGTTTCCGTATCTATAAAAGGAGAACCTTGAACTAGATCATGAAAGGTCTTTCTAGCCAGCTTTTATACTTTCTCTGATCTATTTTGGCCATTTCTTTTCCTCTCTGTGCACACACCGCCCCCCCCCCCATACACACATACTTTATTTTTAGAATATAAAGGTCCTGGTTTATTGGGGAGAAAGCATGGGAATTGGATTGAGGCAGTCAAGAGATAGTGTATGACCTCCCAAATGGTCTTCAAATCAAAGTGTTTCTTTCTTTTGAAGACCTTAAGGATACTGACAATACAAAATTTGTTTTGTATTTCTATCTTTCCATAAAAGGTTGAGGTATTTGAAGTTGAGGTTCTTAAAAATACAGCAACAGCTACAAACTTCAATTGGTGTCTTAAACCACTCAATAGTTCCTCACTATTTGGCAAAGTTAAAAATTATCTGGGGCAATATTTTCATTCTGACTTTTTTTTTTTCATTATATCGAACATTTTAATACTAACATATCTCAGTTAACAAATACATTATTTTAAAACATTTAACTTTTTATTTCTTTTAGTTTCAAATTGATTAGGCATAAAAAATATATTAAATTCTAGAACTGGAGTCTTAGTTCCTATACTTGGATACTTGAGGCCTTACCTATACCCAATAACTGGACATGTAATTAACATTCAGCAAATAGGAAAGAAATAGTTTTGCAGATTGGTTTTACTCAGTTACATATAAAATTTTTAGGGTTGATTGGCATTTCCTTACTTCAAATAATTATTTTCTTATGGAAAAGCTCCAAATTTAAAACTTTTAAAAACAAAGGTAAAGTTTTAAACACATTTCTGACTTTAAAATGAATTTTAGGTATTTACGTTAATTTCTTTAAGACCAAGAGTACTTTTCTTTAAAATGCTGGTAGGTAGTTACCCCTGCAAGAAGTCATACTCCAATATATGAATTCTAATTGCCTTAAAATTGAATTTTCAATTAGATATTGAGATTATAATATATTCATTAATACTTGAATATTTTAAATCAAAAAGTGAATATTTTAAATCAAAAAATAAATATATTGGTAGCTAAGATTATTACTTACAGGTTTACGTATGGTATATCAGTTTTCTGTAAACAAAGCAACAAAATTCCTTTAAAAGTGTAATATAGCTGTTGAAGCCTTATAAGATGGATGTTGGTCTGTCCTCTAGCTAAGGGATAATCAGTATATTCAATTCTAGATTTTTGTTCCTGTGGAAGTTCTTGAGCATGTCACATAAACTACCTTGAATTAATTGAAGATATATCCCACTAGCCTTTGATATATAGACTGTTATATGAGAACATGATAGATGATAATAATGAGGGTCTCTCAGAAAAATATATTATTTGGTGTCTTTATTCACCTTACACAAAAAACAACATATAGTCGCAGCCCAAATCTAATTTTTCATTTAATAGAGCACTCCTTAAATTGTGGTTCTTAAATGAGATGTACCTCAAGGGGCATTGGTAGCCAACAAACTATTAGCACTTACTGAAAATGAGAAAGAATGGGTTCTTTTGTACCTGCTTAGGTAATGGATGCTTTTTAAGTTTCGTATCCTGCATTCAGTTCTTTAACTGTACTTGATACATTCTTATACCACATATTTTCTACTTGCCTCTCCATTTAATCCTGTGGGTACTAGTATAGCTTTAGCTATTTCAGGCCTTTAAAAATTTTTTTTAAATTTTTGTTCGGAGTCACTGTCATAGCACTTTGTCAAGGTTCAGATTAATAAAGGAAGTTTCAAAAAAATGTATGTTCGCTATGTTTATGGTAGTGTTTTAATTATCCTGGGGACATATGGAGAGAAATTCTGTTCTTCGCCTTTGAGAAGGTGAAAGTCCATTGGGATGAAGAAGGGGTTTCTGTGTGGAACAACCAGAGACTGGTAAGAGAGAGTAGGAGACGGAAGACATTATACAGTAAGACAGTAGCACGTCATCCACTGCTAATTCAGTAGAGTGCAGTAACAGTGTGTCGTCAGGAATGTAAAATCAGTATTTACTAAAGATTGAGGACAATACAGTGAGTTTGTACAACTTTGTTATTTTAAAGCAAAAATTGAAAAACTCAACACAAAACTGCAACAAAAGCTGATCTTTCTACTTAGAAGGATATATGTTAAAGCATCTGATAAATCTTTAAATATGACAGTATAGGGTTTTCCTATAATCCACTTCCCTTTTCTTTAGGTGGATACTTCATTTTCAAGAGGAAAATGTTCTGCTTGATCACTCCTTTTGAAATGAGACAGGGTTTTGAATATATCAAAGTAAAAATATAACATCCCATTGAAAAGTCTCCTTTTAAATTAAGTTCAAGTTCTTTTTGTTGTACTAATTTTAATATTCTTGACCTCTTTATTTTTAGCATGTCTAATCTTTTTTTAAGTTCCTTATTTAGGATTACTTTGTTCTTTCTGCATTTTTTCTAGGACTATATTGTTGCTTCTCTAAGTCTTTATGGCAAATGTCTGGGTTTATGAAAGTAATAAAATATTATAATACATTGTAGTTTTCCCGAAAATGTTTTCTTCAATTTTGCCTGTTCACTGCTGTGGGATTCTGTAATCTCAGTTTCTGAAAACCCATTTAAGTTGATTCTTTGCCAGATAATTTTCATATTTTAAATAGATTGGGGTAAACTACCTCACAGAGATTCTTACTTTTGTGAAACATCTTGGCTGTTTTCAAATAGTCATGTAGTAATAAATATAAGTTACATTGCAATGATTTCCCATATGTGTGCTAATCAGTTTTGGTGTGCTTATGTTTACCTTAAAATAGTTATAGGATTTACATTTAGTTTTTAAACCAGTGGCAGTTTGCGTAAAGACAAATTTTTATAATAACCTTATTTGTTTTATAATCAGATTTACTTCTGTTGTTTTTTTTTCCCCCGGAAATTATGTTCTAATCCCCATACTTTATTCAATGGAATTATCTATACCTTTTGAAAATGAGCCTATAGATTTCATTAAATCTAGAAAGTGATTTTGAGTTGTCATGTGCTGTTTGCCTGCTTAAGGCTATTTTGTATTCAGTGCTTTAAAAATCATGTGGGATGTAGCTGATGCTCCCCAAATATAAGTAAGCTTATAGTTTTATAATAGATTAATGTTATTTTCTTTGCTAAAGCAGGAGTGTGATTCATGATGAGAGACTTGAAATGTAAGGGAAAATAAGGGGCCTTAGGAAGTGGGCATCACACCCTTTATGAGTTGGATGTAGACATTAAAGCTAAAGCTATAAATACATGCCGATTTTTTGAGTAACCACTGTCTCTTGATTACCTAGTGGTCACCAATATTTATTGAATTGCTTGCTTATATATTTCCCTTCTTAGCTTAAATATTGCCCATTGACCATGTATATGGAGTTACTTCCTTAATTTTACTTTAAATTTTGCTCTAAAGCAATATCACACTACTTGAATGGAATTAGTGTGTGAACAGAAAAAAAAAAAAGGCGTGAGAAACATCATAACATCATTTGTTATGTTACGTTATGTTAAGTATAATGGTAATACTTACCATTAATTAAGTTCATAGGCTGTGATGGGGTATAGTCTGATTCCATTCAAAAAACAGCAGCCTGAGAAGATATCCCTGAACCATACATGTTTTCTTTGTAAGAATTTAAGGTAAATAGAATATAAAGTATTTCTAATATATCTTAGAACCTGTACTACCTGAGGGGTTTTTTAGTTAATTATATATATAATTTTTGTCATGATAGCTTACGCTTTTTAATCATATTTTAAATATGTTTTAATATATCTTGCCTTAGTTTTGTCAGTTAACATCTAAGTGCCTATTCCATGGAGAATTCTAAGAAGACATTATGGTCCTAAACTGTCTTTGCCCTCACAGAGCTCAGCTTCAATTTGCAAAGTTTTTATAGTAGAGATAAAGTACTACTCATTCAATAAACATTTGAGAGCTAGCTATATTCCATAATTAGAAGGTCCCTACTTCTAATTAACTTAGTTTAGTTGGTAAGGCAGGAAAATCAACAAATTAGTTAAGAACATAATATAGTGGAAGCACAGAAGATGGAAATATTTGAATTACTAAAATTGTATGTCAGTTTTGTCCAAGGGCCATGCTGTCTTCTCTTCCAGTTTTATTTCATTTATTACATAGTACTTTGAGTCTTTTGCTTTTCCGTTATTTTTAAGGTGGAATTTAGGCATTGTCTAGTCTGAAACAATGTTTTTTCTTTTCTAGAAGATGGAACAGAGCCTATAAAGGTTTAGTAGCTTACTCAAGATCAAGAGGCTCTGCATTTCTTAAAGTATGATCGCTGGACTAGCAATCTTAAGTATCACCTGGGAACCTATTGTAAATACAGATTTTCAGGGGCCACTCTCAACCTCCGGAATTTCAGACTCTGAGCAGAGTCCCAGAAATCTGGGTTCTAGCAATCTGTGTGTTTGGCAACCCTTCCAGATGATTCTGAAGCATGTTCAAGTGATAGAACCACTATTCTAGTTCAGTGATTCTCTGTGCCTCCCCCACCAAGCAAAGTCATTGTTAGTGATGTAAAAATAAAGTACAGTAAGGAGTACCAATACAGCTGTATGGTGATAAAGCTGGAGTAAGAGCAATGGTCTAGCAGTCTACCATTTTAGTATTACTTTGCACCTTCTAAATTCCAACAGCAATTTGTTTAGTCTACAACACTGATTCTGGCCCCCTGGCTTTAAAAGCTCACAGCCCTGATTCATTTACTCTGCTTGATGGAGCAAATAAATCAACATATTTTCAGGAAAATCTTTTTATGTTTTTCTTTAGCTTCCTAAAAGACTGGCTCTGAATCGTCTCTGGATTATGGACTCCTATGGAAAACTGATGAAGCCCTTTTCTTCAGGAAAAAAAAATGTGTACACACACATACAGAATATTATATATAATCTCAGAGATTTCATGGTCGTTCTTGAAGTTCACGGACTCAGGCTAAGAAGTGCCTAATTATGATTTCTGTAGAGACTATTTTCCCCCATTTTTCTTACTGTTCCATTTTCTTTTTAAGTATCAGTCATTTTTTGAGAGTTAAAAATGGCCTGCCCTTCCTCTCGTTCATGTCCATACACTTGTACAAACACCTACACACATTTAAGTGGGTGGGAGTCATCACTGACATTTTGATGATTTAAGGGGCATGGGCCAGAGCTTGCTGTAGTAGTTCCCCATGTATATTTGTTCAAGTACATTGAAGATGTGTTGGGCAGAAAAACAGTATAAATTCATAGGCATTAAAGAATCAAATTCCTTCTGGTAAGTAGGTTGACAGATTTAACATATAGCAAACAAGACCTCCATCTACAAAAAGACTTTGTTCTGGAACTTGAGGTAGGAAACTTGTTGAGATGAGACTACTTTCCACTCTCTTCCCTCCATCCCTGCCTTCTTTGCACGGTGTGGAAGAAAAGAGGATTTAGAAATGCAGAGACCAATATGTGAGGACCTCAGGGAGCAAGATTTGCATATAAGTATTCTAGGTGTTAGTCTTTGTTCTGATAGTAGTTCATGCTTTTGATATTAACTGTATGGGATGTTTATGTATTATTTTGAAATTCTGACTAGTCAAGTAATGTACACTGTTTGATAGATATTTAAAGTATGGTGCCATTATGGGATTAATTCCTTTCCCCCGAACTATTTATTTTTTAAGTGCTGGTGTCTTCCTAGATATATGAGAAAAGCTTAGAAGTTAAGTAACAACTAAATATGTGTTGTGTATAACATTTCGGAAATCTTTATAAGTTGAGGTAACAATAGAAATTATTTTACTCTATTAATGCTTCCAGTGAAATAAGATTACTCTTGTTGTGTGATTTTTTGAGATGAATATAGTAAATGGAATATTCTCCAATACAAGAGATAGTATAACTCATGGGATCCTTAGTTACTGGTATTATCATGGAATGCAAGTGATTAGTAATACTATATTAATCAAATGTCCTATTTTATGTAAGGAGGTTTAGATGGTATATTTATCACCAGTTTTTTAAAAAGCTGTATACATCATATTGAGTCTTTTTTTTTTTCTTTTCTAGGATCGAAGTAGAATGTATGACAGTTTGAACATGCACTCTTTGGAGAATTCCCTTATTGATATTATGAGAGCAGAACATGATCCTCTTAAGGGTAGGTGACTTTTTTTTTTATTTCTTATATCATGCACTGAATTGTGTTTATCTCACCTTTGTTTATATGAAAATTAGCACTAAGTAGCACCTATGTCATCTATAAGATTCTATTATGTCTGTTAATAAAAACCTTTGTGAAATGTCCTACTTTTTCCTCTGTAGCTTATTTAGATTTATGCTGATTTATGCAGAGAGAAATGTAAGCCCATGTCTCTTGGCTTGTTATCTAAGAAAAAGCCACTATTTAGATAGATTTTGCAGTTTGCTGGAGGATCTAAGTGTATAGTATAGTCACTTTTCTAGAGCTCTATCAAATATAGAAATTAAAAAAAAAAATCCTTGTAATACTTGAATTTACAATTTGCAGTGATTCCAACCTATAATTGCCCCGAGTTAACTTCTTTTCCCCATTTTTCTTCTACTGTCATAGGGTTTTAAAGGGGGATCTTTTGTAGTAACTTCTCTGAGAGTTTCATAAAACTTGAGGCAGATTAGGAAAAAGAATCAGCTCCACCGATCTTATAGTATTAGTCTTATTGTTAACTGTATCTGACAATATTTCATTAACATACTTGTTTTCATTTGTATATTACATGTTACTAATTATTTTCTATTTCTTTGTACAATATATCTTGTTGCCTTTTATATTCATGGTGAAAATCTGGCAAACTGTGCACTTACTTGGGTGATAAGAGATTGCTCCATAATAAATTATCCCCAAATTTAGCAGCTTAAAATAACAACAAACATTTATTACGTCACACAGTTCTGTGGGTCAGGAACTCAGGAGCAGCTTAACTGGTTGGTTCTGGCTCAGCATCTCTCAGTGAATCAAAACCATAGGCTACTTGGTAATTTTTTCCACACTTTTAGTTCTATAAAGCCAAGTAAGAATTCCCTTGAAAGATTTAGCCTAAAACTATAGAACTTAAGTGTTGGCAGCAAGGTGGTATTTTTTTTTTTTAAGATTTTATTTATTTGACAGATAGAGATTACAAGTAGACAGAGAGGTAGGCAGAGAGAGAGTGAGGAGGAAGCAGGCTCCCTGCTGAGCAGAGAGTCTGATGCGGGGCTCCATTCCAGGACTGTGGGATCATGGCCTGAGCTGAAGGCAGAAGCTTTACCCACTGAGCCACCGAGGCACCCCAAAGCAAGGTGGTGTCTTGAGGCTGTGTTGGAAATACCTATCAGATATCTAAACATTTTGTTGTGTTTCTGGATTTTGTTTATAAAGCCGTTTCCCGTCTTTTGTAATTCCTTTATTTTTAAGGAGCTTGAAAAACTCAAGAGGTTAGTGATTGTTAACAATGTGTGGCAATGGTAATTCTCCCAAACTAATAGAGACTATTCTACTTTGGGTATTTGGGGGATATCTGGGGGGCTTCTAATCAAAACCCAATCCAATTTTTTTAGTATCTGTATATTGGGGTCTTGTTCTCTTTCACTGTTGTTCTGACAGTTCTAGTGGCATTTGTCTTAGATCCTCTGTTTAATAATAGAATCCAGCAGTTTATGATTACGAAGAAGTTTATCTACTTATTTCTTTGGCCTATCTAGAAAGAAAACTCTTAGAAATTCTTCTACAAGATAAAGTCATCAGTAACTGTTACCAGTGAATAATGAAACATTTCTCATTGTTGTTTCTCCTAGTCATCTTTAAAAAGGTCTTTTGAAGATGTTAAGAGAAAACATTCTCTGCTGGAGAATTATCTCAGGGTTTTCTTTTTTTCTAAAGTCTGTGTTATAATAAAACTGGAGAGAAACCTAGAAAGAAGACTTTGAAAAGAAAATGGAAGCAGCCCAAGGCTAAGAGGAATTTAATAATTAAAAAAAAAACCTCAAATGTATTCAGAACTCTTTTGTTAGGAAAATTATCTTTGGCCATGGGAAGGGAGAAAATGTGGTCAGTACTACCTTTTGGAATTATGGTAACAAATCTGTTTCTTTCTTCTTCTTTTTTTTTTTAAATTTTATTTATTTATTTGACAGACAGAGATCGCAAGTAGGCAGATAGGCCAGAGAGAGAGGAAGGGAAGCAGGCTCCCTCCTGAGCAGAGAGTCCAAGCAGGGGCTCAATCCCAGGACCCTGGGACCATGACCCTACCTGAAGTCAGAGGCTTTAACCCACTGAGCCACCGAGGCACCCCCAAATCTCTGTTTCTAATTGGACTATCTTATGTTCCACATTTATTATGGGAGGGAATTAAAAGAGAAAAAAAAATTTAAAAATTGAGACATCTTCTCTGCATAGAAATAGAAATAAGAGTTCTGCATACTGCCATCATAAACTTATTTAAAGTGATCCTGATACCCAAGTGCTGCTACATATTTTTCTTCTCTTATTAGTACAGACTTCACTGCCTTCTAGGATATCATATTGTATATCTTCCTCCTCATATTCTGAACATTGCCTGTTTTCTTTGTGAGGGACCTCAGTAAACTCTGCTTTAAGCAAGGTTGTGACAAAACAGAAGCAGCCAATCTCTGAACTTTCTGCTTTTCTCCATTCCTCATCTTCAGGACAGCACTTCAGCCTCTGGCCCATCTCTTCTGTCTCATCTTTCATTCTTTTCAGAAAATTCTGTCTTCTGTCTAATACAAGAGAAGTCTTTTTTTTTTTTTTTTCTCGGAAAGAAAAAAAAGGAATGAATCTTATTTTATCCTTTTTAAGTGTTTTCAGAAAGTCTGCCATTTGCTTTGTCTTCCTTATGGGACCTAAGGGAAAGGTAAAAGGGAGTTGTAGGGTAAATTTTTTTAATTAATTTCTTCTTTCCCTTTCTATTAATGATAAAAGTTTCCAGAAAATTTTCATATAGAATATTTTCCACAGGAACTTAAGTGATGAGAGATTATATTGTTATGTATTATGTAGAATTTGTATAACAAATTACCCCTAAGTTTAGCAGCTTAAAACAAAAATAAACATTTATTATCTCACATAATTTCTGTAGGTTAGAATTTGGGAGTTAAATTAGTTGCTTGGTTCTGGCTGAGGATCTTAGGTAGCAGTTATGTGGAACCTTGAATGGGGCTGAAGGTTTCTTTTCCAGGGTGGCTCACTCATGTGGCTGGCAAGTTAACCCAGGCCATTGGCAGGAGAACTCAGTTACTCACCATGTGGACCCTTCCATGGGACTTCTGGAGTGTCCTCACAGTGTACTTGCTGGATCCCCCAGAGCAAAGATAAAGCTCAAAGTGAATGTCCCAGTGTCTTCTATGACCTAGCTTCAGAAGTCTCATACCATGATTTCCATGACATCCTAATAGCTACATAGGCCATCCCTGCTCAACTGGGGAGTGTTCTGCTACTCCAGAGATGTGAATACTGGGAGGCAAGGATCAGTCATGGAGGCCGACATGGAGGCTGGCTTCCACAGAGATGAAAGGCAGAAACTATAAATTTGTATTGGAGAAAACTACTCAAGGCAAGATTTAGTGTCAGCTGAAAGGAAAACAATGAAGCAGCTCTCTGGAATCCCAAGGAAGTCTGGCAAGTTACTAGCCTGAGAATTGACTGATAGAACTAACAAAGGGTCCTCCCATTCCCACTGCAGCCCAAAATACTTCTCTACAGCTTGTTTCCATTTTCCCACCCTCAAGTGATTTTTACAGGTCAGTAGGGAACCTCCATTGTTTGATGTTAAGGTTTTGTGGTTTAACATAGCAGGTAGGAAGGGTCTTGTGTCATTGTGGCTCTACAGGTGTGAAGAGATGGCAGACAAAGATGGGAGTTCTGGATGCACTTCTTCCACTAAGTGTGTCCACTTTTATACCAGGCAGGGTCCAAGACCTTGGCTGTAATTGTGTAAAACATACATAGTCTCTGTTCTTGTGGGATTTATAGCCTACTAGGGAAAGAGGGACCTTATCATATGTATAATATACATATATACATGTAATGTACTTATATAATATCTATATACGTAAAATCCATACCTCTAACCACAGAGTGTTAGAAGTGCTGTGGGGTGAGATGATAAGGTGCTTAGGGAGGTAATATGTAAGGGGAGGGGAGTACTTAATTTATCTGTGGAGTAAAGTAAGCTAAGACCTGAAGCTTGAACAGCACAAAGATGAAAAAATATTGGGGGAAGGTGTCAACTAGACAAAGGGGCCAGGGATCATGGAAGAACTCGTCACTTTGGAGGAACTGAAAGCAGACAAGTCCTGGCATAGCTTGAGGGCTGCCCAGTGCTGATGGGATGTAATTGCTCAGCCAGCCTTAGGGAACACGTGCCGTCTTTTGCTCCAGATCAGAAACACTAACACACCAGTCTATGCTTTCCTTAGTATTAACCATACTGATCAGTTTTATTTATTTTGCAGTGGTTTCTTGCCATTAACATCCTGTTTTCTGATGACTGTCTTCATTCTTGGCAAATATTTTTCCTTTCAAAGGAAGAACAAATATGTATTCTTTTAATGGTTAAAGTAAATCATGCTTTGTGATATTGCAGTTTTGTATTTGAATACCTATGTTAAATGATCTGTGATCTTTTTATGTATGTGTGGGTCAGTTCATTGTGCTTTAAACAAAAGAACAAGACAGTGATTATTGTTAAACTCTCTTCCCTCCCTGCCCTCAGCAATTTGCAAAAAGGTCTTACTGTGTAAGCATTTTTACCAAAAATTGCATACCCCCCAAAAGTATAAGAGTAAACAAAAAAACTTAATTTCAACTAAAAAAAAAAAAAAAGAAAACTGTAGAAATCCCATGATGTAAGAGTTCTTAGAAAGATCTGTTTTAGCAAGTCACAATGACTTTACCAATGTTCCCCGAACAATCTAAAGGAATTCAGGAAAATGGATTGAATATGATCTTATGCCAATACATGTTTAAAAGTGGATGCCTTTAAAACTTTTTGTTTACTATGTATTTTTGTGCGTTTAGCATCATTTTTATTACTTGATTGCTAAACTTTTGTTTTCCAAGACTCCTGAAGTAGAATCCCTGCTATTTTAAGGAAGATAACGTCTGAGAAAATAAGGAATTACTTCTGTGTTAGGCAATAACTGGTTGCCGTAGCATCAAATAAATTCTTGCCTCTTTTCTTCTATTCATTTCCCTCTGATTCTCTTCAGCTGGCCTTAATGTAAATTTGAAGTACAAAGTCACAGAGTAACTTGTATATATTTCTAAAAGTCCGTGGTGTGAGAATTTACATTTTAGAACTTAACTTTCAAGCTGGGCAGAGATTCTGAAACTCTAAGAGCATATTTATTAGGTTTCAGGACCTTACTCCAAGAGACTGTGCACTCCAGGTTGTATAAGTAGCATACTTAGAGAAACTCTGGAATAGGGGAACAAGATCAAAGAGATCTATGAAAAGTTGTAAAAGCTTTAATGATATTTATTAAAATACAACAAAGTACAAAATAAAACTCATACCAGTAGTATATATGCCCAAGCAGTTATGTCTGTTCTCTTAAGTTCCTCATACACTGACCTCACTGATTCTCTGGCAGAGAGGAATGCATCTCTCAGAACTAATTTTATTTTTTGTCAGCCCACTTGTGTTTCCTGTAGTCAGAATTTTCATAAGTGCTAGAAAGTATAAATGAAAATCATGTATAATAGAATATCTTCAAAAAAAGATGAGGGATTACTGTATGTGCTTTCAGTCTTTAAAGAAAATCTTTCCTTTTATTGTAAAAAGGAGTCAAATTTACATATTCTTTCCCCTGTGCTTTTTATTTTTCCTGTAGACCACAGATCTTTGATAAATAAGAAAAAAGTCATTAACAACTTTGAAATAAATCATTTATATAGAAACCGTGTACATTTTGTTAAATTATTTTGACTTTAAGATGATCACTATTGTCATATGCCTGATAATCTTAATATTTTATCCTCCAGCTACTCAACATCTTATGGAAAGTACAATTTTCGAGATTTTATCTTTGCAGTCAGTGAGAATGCCTGCAGATTGAAAAGGAAATTGTGAAAATGTGTTTGTAAAAGTACTTGTTTTAGAAAACTTACTTGAAGTATGGCATCCTGAAAAGAGAGTTTGAAGTTTTATTTATATTTCTTCTCAGGTAGTTGCAACAGTAGGTAATTAGCAACAATATTATTTTTACATAATTAGCAACAGTATTATTAAATTTGAAAACATAGTTGAGTTGTTATTTCTTCTAGACAGTTTTGACTATTTAAACAATTTGAGTTACAACAAGCTGCAGTTTTGTTTTGTTTTTTTTTAAACTAAAACCCATCAGAAGCCACAATGCATTTTTTAAAAAATTACAGTTATTTATTCAGAGCATATATGGGTTTACTAAAAGCATGTTTTTACCACAAATCTTCATTGGGACTTTATTATGGGCTTATAACTTTACTTTTAAATTGGAAACAAAACAAGAAATATATTTTATATAGAATTTGTCATGATAAAAATGAATACTTGAGATAATTAGGCTTATGGATTTTAATTGCTTATAGTATTTGAAGGGCATCTGAGACTCTCTAACGAAGGTTTTCCCTCCAGAGTATAGGACTTTTTTATAGGATCTTTTTTAAATGTTCGTTTTCTTATTACAAAAAAAAGTAACACATGTCCGTTAAAGAAAATCTGGGAAAACCAGAAAAAAATTTTTTTCAATCATCAGTTATTTCCACAAACTAAAGTAACCATGTTTGATAATTTGGTATATAATTTTCTACTCTTTTCTTTTTCTACATATAAACTTAAACTACTTGCAATAATCAAATCTTTATCAGTCCTCAAACCTGGTTAATTTTTTTTAAAAATTGGTTTAAAAAATATAGGTACCTAGGTTAAAAAGTCAAGTAGTGCCATAAGGCTTATATAACGAAAAATAGAAGTCATCATCTTTTCTCTATTTGCTACAGATTCCCATTCCTTAGAGGTGGCTACTTTCAACTTTCTTTTTAATGGATGCTTCCTGTAATTATTTGTAAATAATATGCTTAGGTTTATAAATCTCCTACAATTTAGGTATTATTTGTTGACTCTGTACTTTGGCTTACCCATCCCCCAACACTTACCCTGCTCTGTCCTCTCAAAATGATTATGGACCATTTTGGTTTAAATTAGGTGTATTGGGATGACAATTCAAATATTCATAGATGAACCTCATATGTTTTGATCATAATGTAACTTCCCCCTTATATCTTTCTCCTGGAATTAATAATTGTCTCTTTTGGTTTGATTGCTTTGATATCAAAGTACTTGTCACTAATTCATCCCAAAATTTATCAGTAGAATCCTGAAGCTTCTTTCAGTATATCTGAAAACCTCAAATAATCTTAGATTGATTTTATTTTCTTAGTTTTCCTGCCATTGAAGGCATCCTTCTTGCAGCCTTTCATAACTGTCACTGTGGGACTTCCATAACACTGGGAGTACCTTTTTCCTCTGGAATCCCTGTCATGATCTCCATAGTCTTTTTTTAATGCTCTATACTTTTGTTTTATTGGGCCTTTCTTACAGTATTCCTTCAGGTGGGACATACATTTTATATCTCATATCTATAAAAATATGTTTATTGTACTATGTAAGATGATAGGCTGATGTGGAGCTACATATTGGTAATCGAGCGAGAATA
The DNA here is from genome assembly GCF_963455335.1 of Martes martes. Classification (NCBI taxonomy): domain Eukaryota; kingdom Metazoa; phylum Chordata; class Mammalia; order Carnivora; family Mustelidae; genus Martes; species Martes martes. Next base: position 149,865,966 of record NC_137889.1, read on the forward strand.
TTGAAAATGTGACCTCATTGTCTTTTATCTTACATGGTTACTGTAAGTGTATTACCATTCTTAAATCTGTTCATTTGTATGATTGATTGCCTCATTTTGTGTTTTTAAATTTTTTGTCTGTCTTTCTGGAAGCTTTTAAGATATTTTCATGTCTGTGGTTCTGAAATTTCATAATAATGATATATGGATCTTCCAGTGTGCAGGGGAAGGAGACTGCCTGCCTTCATTTCTTTCTTCCTTCTTTCCATTTTTTTATTTCCTTCACTGCACATCCATTGGGTCTTTTTTTTTTTTTTTTAAGATTTATTTATTTATTTATTTATTTGAGAGTAAGAGCAGGCACACAAGGCTGGGAGGGGCACAGGACAAGTGGGAAGCAGCTCCCTGCTGAGCAGGAAGCCCATGGACCTGGAGCTCCATCCCAGGACCCTGGGATCATGACTTGAGTGAAGGCAGACGCTTAACCCACTGAGCCACCCAGGCACCCCTCATTGTGTCTTTTTATTTTCTTTTTAAATATTTTATTTATTTATTTGACAGAGAACTCACAAGTAGGCAGAGAGGCAGGTGGGGGTGGAGGGGAAGCAGGTTCCCTGCTTAGCAGAGCACTGATGCGGGACTGGATCCCAGAACCCTGAGGTCATGACCTGAGCCAAAGACAGAAGCTTAACCCACTGAGCCACCCAGGTGCCCCAGTCTTTGGATCTTTTTAATTTGGAGATTTGTTTCTTTCAGTACTTGGACATTTTTGGTAGTTTTGATAATTTCTTCCCTTCTATTTTTAGTATTTCTCTTTCAGGAATTGCTGTTCCTGTAAACTTCCTATACTCCTCGGCTTTTCTGTTTCTCATTGTTTTATCTTTTGTTTTGCTTTTGAAGACATTTCCTCATTTATTATTATTCAGCCCTTTTGTTGTTTTGCATTTCAAAACTTTTCTCTGAAGAACTTCTAAGACCCTCTTTAAAAAAAATTCACAGAACTTTTCACAGACCTTTTCTCTGGTATGCTTGTCCTTGAACACTATATTGTAGTTTCTGAAGATTATTTTTCCATTTCCTTGTATTGTTTATACTTCTGAGTTCCTCTTTTCTTTTTGTTTGGTTTTGTTCTTCTACTCATGCTGGAGGTGTTCATCAAATATCTTATGATCCTTTCCTGTCTGTTCATTTTTAAAGATAAGACACAAAAATGGTGATTGGAAGCTCTGTGTATATAGCTGGGGTTTATAAATTAGTAAGCATTGCTATAAGCCAACAAGGTAGTACTCTCCAAGTCTGTATATAGGTCTTTTCTTTGGGTTCGGGAAATGAACACTGGATATATGTCTTCCATTCTTATGCCTGGGAGTTAGAGACCTCATTTCTAGCTGCCTTAGAAAAGCCGAAGAGGAGGTCCGTGTGTCTCTCTGATTCTCTACTGCACATCTACTGTCAGTGAGAACTAGAGCTTCTTATTTCTGAACCTCTCCAGCTATCTATTACAGTAAACAGCTTGTTTCTGGGTAGTTTTCCCATATTCACACCAGTTTAGGTTTCAGTGTTGTCAGTGATTTCTGGTCTACAAAGGTAGGTGACCACTCAACCATTCATGTTCACAGTTTCCAAAAATTTATTGGCAGTTCTTCTGTGATCCTGCTTCATTTTCTTTGTCCTGATGAAGTTATGCCTCTTTAAAACTTCTGTACTGTCATTTTAGGGGCTTCAGAAAGAAACAAAAATGCACACGTGCATTCAGACCACCATGTTCTTTTGGAAATCTCTATAATCCCTAGTCTACCTATCTCTTTAGTGAAGCCTCCCTAACACTCTCTAGTCATTAGTGGATTACTCTGTAAAAGATTGTTAATCATACTCTTTAAATGGAGTACCTTGCTCATTCTTGATTCAGTAGCTTTTTTTCAACGTACATATCTCTCACATGATACTGTGTCATGGGAGCCATGAACACCTTTGTTTTTGCTATATCTTGAATCAGCATTAATTATAGTGCCAAAAAAATAGAAAGGGCTAAATAAATTATTGGTTGAACGATTAAACATTTTTCTATAGTAATTCTTACTTTTCATCAGTATTTATTTAGGACTTTTTAAAAAATTATTTACATGCATTTAAAATAGTTTGTGTAACCATTCCCCTACAATTGGAAATTTAGGTATTTCAAATTTTTAAATAAAAATCAGTGAGCTTTTTCTGTTTTTATTTCCAAAAATAGACTTAATACGTTTGTTTTTGAGGCTCTAGAGACATATATTGCCAGCTTATTTTTAAGTTTTATGCCACTTTATACTGCCACTGGCAATGCTTGATTGCCCATTTGTTATTCTTAATATTATTCTCATTTATGAAAGTGTCACAGTTTAAAGTTTTGCAACCATTAGTTAGTTCAACTTGATTTTAATATTAATTACATATATCTTAATTGTTTTATTATAATAACTTTATGGTGATACATTATCTTAGCAGATGATTAATGACTTAAGTTTAGGCTTTTGTTGTTGTCATTCTTTTGCGGTTATACTTTACTTGAAACAAGTTTTTGATACTTTTTATTCCTTAGTGTTTCTTAGTATGTTTTCTAGTATTGATTCGATAAAAGTTTTAAAAGTTGTAAATAATTTAGTAAAAAAAAATTTATGTTGGGACCCTGCTTTAAGAGTTAACTAGATTAATTTTCCTGAAAATTCACTTAGATTGGTGGCTTTTATTAAGGAATGATTCTTTTGCTCTCTTGGGATCTGGTACTTTGGATCTAAGGGTCTTTTCTGCATTTGTATGATCTTATTCTTAGGCTTTTATGAGGCATGCATTGAGATTTGGGAATGAGGTCAGGAATGACTGTCCTGCCCCTTGGATCTGAACAGAGATTGGAGTTATTCAAGGTTGGTAATGACCACATTCTAAGTGGATTTTACCAGACTTCTGTGAACCATTTTCTTTCTAACTAGATTTGGAAATACAGGTAAAATGTAGAAAATGAAGAAATATTAGAAGAGATGACCAAACTAGTGGAAATAGTGCTTTATATTTAAAGCATGTAAGAAGGAAATATTTGATCTTTTCATTTGTATAACTTGTTCATGTGTATAATGAACACACACATGTATACACATAATGTAAAACATGATGCATATCACCTATTGAATACTTGATACAGCCAGACACTGGTCTGAGGATTCTACATGTACGTATTAATATATGTCATTCTCACAGCTAAGATGTAGATATTTACTCTTATTTTACAGTTGGGTGACTCTGGTGGCTTACTAACAATAATTGTCCAAGTTTCAGTGCTACTAAATAGTTGGACTCTTGAGTTTGTGCTTTAAACTTTGTACCATTCTGCCTCTCATTATTTGGTTTAATATTAATTCTACCCTAATATCTTTATGATTCTAATATGTGATTTAATTTTTTTGTTGTTAAAAGGAGTTGGCAGAATGCGTGACATTGTTCTTTAGTAATTTTATCATCACTGATGAGGAATGAGTTGGCATCATTAACTGTGAATATTGGAACTTTGGAGGTCATGTTTTAGATGTATTCTTTAAAGAAAAATATTTGTGGAGAAGGGAGTTTATCTTGACAGAGCAAAAAGCAAGACTTATCTTTCTCCCTCTCTTCATTCTTAAGGAGTTTAGAAAAATAAACTAATAAAAACTTAATTGTATAATTTTTCCATTTACTGAGAGAACATGCTTCCATGCCCCACCTACAAACACGTACTTAGTACTAAGCTTTTGATTGAGCTCATGGGTTGCATAATACAATGAGATATTTCATTCAACCATTTAGCAAATACTTAAGGGCCTGTTGTGTACTAGACTCTGTTTTAGATGCTAGAAATACAGTAGAGAATAAAAAAGATGAAGTCCTCTCCTTATGGATCTTCAGTTTTAGTGAAGGATAGAGACAAAAAGAACCAAAGCTACGAAGAAAAAAATTATAGTGTCAAGGGATAGAGAAAGAAGCTGCTATTTTAAAATGTTCTCTGATGGCATCTTTTAAAACACCTGAATGAAGGGAGAGGTACAGCTTTGATCATATCTGGACAAATGCATTTTAAATAGAAGAGGAAATAGATCCTGGAATGGGAATATGCCTGGCAAGTTTGAGTAATAGCTGAGAGGCCAGTGTGGTTAGAATGGTAGAGGATGAGGGGCCAGCATGAGAGCATTTTGAGCAATAGAAGGACATGAACTCATTTAGATTTTAAAGGCATCATGGGGTCTGCTGAATGGAGACTAGACTGTCAGGTTATTCTAGTACTCTGTGAAGAGATAAGAATGATGTGGGCTTGGGAAACCAAGAAGGAGGTGATGAAGAGCAATAAAATCCAGGTCTGTGTTTATAATAGAGCAGTCAGGATTTGTTGACGGATTTGTACACAGATTACACAGAATGAAGTGTAGAGGTAACCCAGGGTTTGGGGATGAGCATCCATATGGAAGGAAGACAGAGCTCAATGCTAGTCTGGAAAAGTATGGGGTGAAAGGTTGCAGTTGGAGATATAAATGTGGGAGTCATCTGCTTAGATAATGATGCATGAAGCTTTGGTAGTAGACAACATCACCTAGGGAGGCCGTGTAGAAAGAGAAGTCCCACTAGTGAATACTGGCCCTCGGTGTTTAAAAGTTGAGGAGGAAGACATAGCAAAGAGGATTTCAGGAGTAGCTAGTGAGAACAAACCAAGAGTATATGGTATCTGGAAAGGGAAATATGATGCTTTAGCAAATAGGGTACTAGAGCTCGCTTGTTACTGGGCTTTCAACCTGAGCCTATATAAACATTAAGAGATGTTAAGAAAGTGATTGCTTCATTTTCTCCTTTCTGATTCACATTTCTCCAGTTGTGAAAGTATGTTTAAATCCTAAGAGAAGTAGTGTATTATTTTATCATCTCTATTTTCTAAGTTTTTTAATTGAGAGTAGGTAGGTAATTTGGAGAAGGAACTTAAATATATATGAAATATTCTTTAGTGCTGGCTTAAGTTATTGCATGTCTTTAAATAATGCTTTGCTTTATGTTTTAGTAATGATAATTCATCTATATAAGTGATAATTGGATGCAGTTGTCATATTTCTGATTTTTTTGCTGCTTGATTATACATTTAAAATGGCCAACATGAATTGCCTCTTATTTATGTATTATACAGATAATTAAAACCATAATAGACTAATAAGGCAAATTTTAAGATAGTATAGGTCCTGTAGTTACTCACTGACACCTAAGAATAAATATATATTTTCCAAAAGTATCTATTTTTAAGTTTCATAGTATCAATGTGAAAGAAATGCTAAGAGTAGATATCCATTAATAGATATATTAAAACCATCATGAAATTATTATATCATATTTTCACAATAATAAATAATAACTTAGTTACCTAAAATTCAGTTTGCATAAATTTAGGCTACAGGGCTTTATTTGTAAGGGTAGGTTCTTCTGGGACAATAGAAAACACCTAAGTAGCTTAAACAAGATAGTCTTTTTCTCTTACAAAAACATAACACCCATAGAAGTGGTGTGATGTTCCTGCATCTAGGCACCTGTCTTTGTGATCTGCTGTCCTTACCACCCAGCTGTAGCCTCATAATGTAGCATTGCTGATCCAGGTTAGCCATCACATCTGCATCCCAGCAGGCAGAAAAAAAAGGAAAGGGAAGGGAAGATCTTCCCTTTTAGGGATTTTTCCTAGAAACAGCACACACCAGTTTTGTTTTACATCCCACTGGCTAGGTCTTACTCTCATGGGCATGCTTTAACTACAAGGAGTTCTGGAAAATGTAGTTTTTTAACTCTGGGCATCCCTGAGCCTCGGTAGGATTTGGGGTTCCTATTATTGACATGTACAGCGGTTAGTGTACAACTGGAAGCCTCTGTTCCACAGGGCTTTTAGATAATAGGGAGAAACTGGTTTTACAGCAATGTGATTTTTTTTCTGTGTTAAAGGATAAGTTATCATATACTACATAGTCACTCTCTGAATACTTTAATGGATTTAGGATAACAATTTGCCCTATGACCAACCATACATACCTTTCTCTGTATTATTTTATCAACTGGGAAGTCATTACAAGATCGTGATTGAGAGTATGGAGCCACTCTGCCCAGGGGTCATGTCTTACCAGTGCTGTGTGCCAACCATGTAACCTTGAGCGAATTTTGAAACCTTTTATGTCATAGCGTCTTCATCTATGATAAGAAGAAGATAATAGTACCTAATTCACAGGATTGCCGTAAGGGTTAAATAATTGGTTGTAAAGAACTTAGAAAAGCTCTTAGCACAGAGTAAGCTCTCAAATTTTAGTTATTTCTATAAATTATCTTGTTCTTAGTTATAGTAATTTTAGTACTATCCCAGGTAAAATGAACTGTAAAAGTTACTTAAGATGTACTGATATTTTGCTATGTTAGAGGAAAAGGGATTGGATAATTGAAAAATGAATCTGAGTTTGCTTATTTCATTTTGGAGTATTTGATTAGTTATATTGAGAGATTTTCTTATTTGGAGAACTATATTTTGGAACATATATACAAATATACATCCTGCAAAAAGGTATCTACCTTGTGAACTTTTTACATAAGGTATTCCTTTTAAGTCCATTCAGAGCCAGGAAGTCAAAAGGCTATAAGCAATGAAAATGCCTTCTTTCTTGTGTCTTGGGGTAGGTAAAGCAAACACTGAACCTGTTGGAGGATAAATACATGGCAGTTGAAAGTTGAGTGTCTTTTGAAACGGAGCCAGGCTTAAGGCTTTGCTCACTTTACTTCTTGAGAAGGTCTTGCCCGAGTCCCTAATTGGTTAAATACGCCTTTGTTTTTTATATAGCATACTGTACATGATTCTTTTAACACTTGGCAGATTCTGTTGAAGTTGTTCCTGTCTTTCGTACCACATCATAAGCAAACACATAGTTGTGTCCTCAGCATCCTACACACTGTAGGTATACAAGACTTAACGAACTTGTTAGAGTGGATATAGCAATACAGGCTACCACTTTCATAGGGTTCTTAACTTTCAATCTCAAGTCAAAAATAACAGTACTTTTTCATGGCCTTAAATTGCTCTCTAAATTTGGTCATCTGCAACAAGATGTTTAGAAATAGGCATATTTCCAAAATAAGCTGTAATAGTTCAGACAAAGTAATGCTCTGTGCTGTTGAAGTCCAGTTTAGAAAAGGTCTGCTTTCTCCCTCTTTGTATCTTGTACCTTTTGTACATGCTGCCTTCTTTCTCACTGCATACTGAAGTATTACAACAATAAACATATTTGCGTATTTTTAGAGTATGATGACTTTATTAATTTAACTGAGGTTATGCTGCGTGAAATTCAGGAGTAAATAAGAAGTGGTCAGTTGTCTTTTAAAGAACAGTAACATTTGTTTTGTTTCACTACGTTGAGTCGGAATCTGCCACAGTTTAATTAGAGCCCAGATGAAGTGTGTGTGTGTGTGTGTGTGTGTGTATGGAGATATATATATGTGTGTGTGTGTGTATATATATATATATATATATGTGTGTGTGTGTATATATATATATATATATGTATATATAAAATATGTGTATTTTAATGTCAGAATTGGATTATCTCCTTCATTGGCTGATGACTGAATTTTTTAGCTTCATAATTTAAACAAAACCCTAACAGACAGTCTGTATTTTGTATGGGATGTTTGGGTGTAATACAGGGTCTTACAGTTTAGAGTGCTTGCTGAGGTGGTCAAGGTAGATGCGGTGAATCTGTACTCCTTATTAATCATGTCAGATTCATTCGGATATTTATTGGTCACTATTCTGGCAGCATCTCATCCCAAACTGTCAGAGTCTTTAAAGGGCTGTGCTGAAAGCTGCCGATGTGCCATCGCACAGACATTTAATTTTAGTTGTTTTCTCAATAGATTTTAATGGACCTTTCTAAAAGTCCATCAGAGATTCAGGCATTAGAGGAAAGTCTTCTATTTTAATGGGCTAAAAATAATGATGATCCTCGATTTTGGCATACAGTCAAGCACTATGATGTAGAAATGCTGAATGAGCCCCATAGTATGTTCAGACTTGCCTTTTTTACTTTCCATAGCAATCTGCAGTACTGCTATCGTTTCTGCATGTATTAAGTGCAAAACTCTTGAATGAAGAATGGCTCAAAGGAAGGACTAGGCTACTGTACTCTTAAGCTTTAATATTTTCCTTTTTTTAAAATTTTTTAGATCAGTTATAAACTTTGAACAGGTTAAATTTGCAATGTCACTTATAATAGTATGTTGAAGACGTTTTCATCAAACATCCTTATTTATTTTTTTTTAAGATTTTTATTTATTTATTTGAGAGAGGGACAGTGAGAGAGAGCATGAGAGGGGGGAAGGTCAGAGGGAGAAGCAGACTCCCCGTGGAGCTGGGAGCGTGATGTGGGACTCGATCCCGAAATCCTGGGATCATGACCTGAGCCAAAGGCAGTTGCTTAACCAACTGAGCCACCCAGGTGCCCGCAAACATCCTTATTTAAATACAACTATATATAAAATCATACTGAATTAATGACAAGTTGTGATGAGTTTTGTTGCTCATTTTTTTATTTTAATATTTTGGTTGTCTTTTGGTTAGGAATATAAATTCCTTTTCTTCAGATTTTATTTTTGGACAAAGAAAGCTGTGGAGATAATTTTAAACAGTTTTGAAAATATTAAAAAATGTTTACATCCTTTTTTAAGTTTGGATACCTATATTGTTTTTACATCTCAGAAAACAAATAGGCTTTATTCTCTGGGCATTGCTCCTAAGTCATATTGTGCTCTTATGATGGAACTAAGGTTAGGTGTTTTGCGTTTTGCTTTCATATTTCAAAGATGATTTGGGTTAATATGTTTTGAGTTAAGAAATTCCTTTTTTTTTAATTTAAGAAATATGCCGTGGTCAGTAATTTCCTCCCTATCCCTCTTGTCTTTTTTTGCTTTTTCAAATAGCTCCATAATCTTCAAACTTTCTTTTCCTGTCTTTTTAAAGGTCGATTGAGCTATCCACATCCAGGAACTGATAATCTGTTGATGTTAAATGGTAAGTTTTATAAAAACATTTTATTTTTCCAATTTGACTCTTATAAGCAAATATGATTGAGTACATGGTTCTCTATACCTTCCCCATACACAGAAGTTAATTATTTTATAAGTATAAAAATAAATTATAACTGCTACAATTTCTGTGCAGAAAGCAGAATTATGAGTTTGAATGTTTTCTGGCTGTCAGAGCAGTCATTGTAGTGTATTTGTGACAGCGTGATTTAATTCATTGATCACAGACTTTGGAGAGAGTCCTGAGTCTGAATACTGGCTTTCTAGTTTGTGGTGAGACCTTGTTCAGTAACTTCTGTGAACCTTACTTTCCCTTCTATGAAATGGGAATAATAATCTTAGGGTTTATTATGAGAATTAAATGAGATGATGTTTGCAAAGTACATAGAACTTGTTACCTAGTATAGTACTGGTGCTTATGTTAACCAAGGAGTGAATATACTAGTGATTCTTTGCAAATATGGTGCTCACACTGACTTAATTTATTCTAACTAGAAAGTTTACACTATGAACTTCACCAGAGTTAGAAACAGGATAAATAAAGTTTCATTAAAGTTTGTTTTCTTTCTGTTGGACAAACACTGTATTCAGAGTCACAGTACTTAGCACATCCATGACTGTGGGAGTAGACAGGAAGGATGAAAATATCCTTCACAAAGGTATTTTTAAATAAGAGGGTGGATAAAGAGAGGGAAGTAGGAAGAAGGAAGAGTAGAGATAGTACTTTAAAATACATAATTATACAATTAGAATGGCTTGGCTCTTCTATTTTAACTAAAGCTTTGTTGAGAACAGATGGCAGTGAAGTTAGGGAACAAAGTCTAAAAAAAAAGGCCAGTGTAAAGCTCGACTGTGTGAACTAATACTAAGTAAAGACTGTAGTGACAGGAAAGTGGGAATAAAGTCCAGGCTACCTGGGAGATTGTCAGGGGAGATAGGATTTTGGAATGAAAGAAAAGCTGAAAAAGCAATGTGTCTGGTGATGTGATTGATTGGTTCATTTAAAATTGGATTGTTACATAATGCATTGCCCACCACATGCCAGCTTAGTCTAACATAACCAATGGGTTATATGTTAGGATCTTAAAGGATGGTTAGAGGTTGAATTGTCAAGGTTCTCACCCTGGGGCCTGACTGTGCTTTCTAGGCTGAAGCCATGTCTGGGCTAGACCTTTCAACAGTCCAGCAGGCCACATGCATGAATTCAGCGAATTATAGTGCTTACATAGACTTTGACCAGAAAGATTTAACTAGAAATTGCATTCCAGTACTTCTTCAGTCAACTTCTTTCTACTGTGGAATTAAAAAAAAAAACATGCCATTTCAGTAGCTGGTCTCTAAATCTGTTTTGAAAACTTATAGTGTTGAAATTGAATTTACAAACTGAAAATGGGTTGTAATTTTTATCTTCATGACATGATTCATAAAGTAATGATGGGTTTAGGTAACAATATAAACTATATGTTTATCCTGACTTCCTTAAATAATTTTCTTTTGGGACAGTCTGTGTGATAAAGATCATTCACATTTCTATTGTAACTTTTAAAAAAAGCAATTCAGTGGAAAAAATAGAATATGTATATTTCTCATACTCTGTTATGATCCATATGAAAGAAGGTGCTATTGTATGAGACTGTTAGATCATTCACAGATGTTCTGAGATTTCTTTATGCATAGTACACTAGGGCGATTCAGAAGTATATTGTAATCACAATAGAATACATCAGTTATATGTGAGCAAAGAACTTAGAAGCTGCACTATTTTTACAACTTACACTTTTGACTACACTAAATAAAACGACATTATTATTATTATTATTATTTTAAAGATTTTATTTACTTACCTCTGAGAGAGAGAGAGCATGAGCTGTGGGGTGTGGGGGGAGGGCAGAGGGAGAGGGACAAGCAGACCCCCTGCTGAGCAGGAGCACCATCCAGGGCTCATCCCAGGGCCCTGAGATCATGACCTGAGCTAAAACCAAGAGTCAGACACCTCATTCAGGTGCCCCATGGTTACACTAAATATTATTAAATTAATTGATTCTATCACTTGAGAAAAGCCTTCTTAATTAGCCTAGATGTTAGGTTAGAGGTCTTTCATCACATAGTAGACACAAGAATATTTTATTTCAGGCAGGAGTTGAATCCTGTGGACAAATCTGCTTTTTTCATTATGTGAGCACTCTTCATAGCCTGCCACTCTGGGGCCACATTACATACTCGATACAGTAAGCTGTCCTGGATATTCTGAACTTTTTCTGGCAAGTGACTAGGGGAGAGAAAAGATAATGAAACTAGGACATCAAAATATGTTTAGGTCAGTAAGGACAGTTTGATCCAAGAGAAAAAAAAAAGTATTTTGCTCATTTGGGATCATTGTTAAGGGGGAAGCAGGGATCAGGAAATTGGGTATATTTATAGGGTAGGGAGGTATTTGAATATTAAGGATTTAAGTAATTTTTTGATAGACATCTAAGTTATTGAAGAGAGAAATAGGCAAATGGCAATAAATAGTAAGGGAAAATTTCCCTTGAGCTGCTTTTAATTCTTGTAATTTAACTATATTCGTAGCATATTATCTCCCTAGGAAATATGGGAATTAAGTGATATTGATACCAAGCCCTCACCTGTACTGTTATTATTAAATATTATCGATGACAGATATTATAGCATCTCATTACATAGACTTTTAAAATTATTATTTTTTAACATGTTCACAGATTGAAACTCACTATTAGCAATTGATTAAGTAAGTTGTATTACTTAACCAACAAGCATAGCAAATATTATTGACTTTGAAAATCAATATTTGATAATAAATTATAGATCAGTATTTTTTTAATGGTGGTTTAGCGATAGTTAACAGTAGTTGGCCCCGTGATCTGATGAGCACTGGGTATTGTATACAACTAATGAGTCATTGAACACCATCAAAAACTAAAGATGTACTATATGTTGGGTAACTGAACTTAAAGAGAAAGAAAAAACCGTAGTTTGCACTACAGGCTCTGGAGCTAGATTATCTAGCTTTGCTATTACTAGCTATGTGACCTTGGACAGTTTGCCTAACTTCAGTTTAACTCAGTTCTTTATGTCAGAAGTAGATAAAAATGCTTCCTGCATCAGGGGGATTGTTTTGAGATGTGAAGAAATTCATTTATGTAAAGTGTTTAGAACAGCTGTGGCAGTGGGTGATGATGAAAGGTGACTTTAAAATGACTTTGAAAGAATACATTCATGTCCCCTGAATAGATGAAAGTGTTGGAGAATATAAAATTAAAAGATGTAACCAATATTTTCAAGTGAAGGAAGTTATATATAGTGACCAAAGAAGGTTTGTTTCATGTTATTGCAGGAAGCCAAACCAGAACTATTTGGAAGGAGCTATAATAGGAACAAAATTTGGGTCAAAAGCAAAAAGACTCTCTTGGGCAGTGTTTCCTAAAGTACGGTGCACATGTCCCTTGTGTACCCAAGATGATTTTCGTGGCACACAAATACGTATTTAAAATAAATGCATGACTACTGCAATTTAAGATCATTCCTTAAAAAACACAAAACTGGCAGAAATCTGTGACGTTACTAAGCTATTACTAGGTACTAGGCTTCAGTCCATTTAATAAAGAATAATACATAAATAGTACAGTTATGTAGATAAGGCAAATGTAAAGCTTCATGATTCTGTCTTCCTGGCCAATTGACATTACAGTTAAACTTTGAAATATTTCTTTCAGAAATAAACAGGTAATGGGGTAAAGGTGATGAAGTAGGTCAGACTAGGTAAAACTTTTGAGCCTCTGTTAACTTATATAACTTATTATACCTCTGAGAAAAGAGGTATAATCCCACATCTATATGTCTCATGAAGTTGTACAGAAAAAAAAATTAACAGTAAAAAATGCTGTAGAAATATAACTGCAGGTAAGCTCCTGAACACATCATGTTCCTCAGTCTAACTAGAAATCAAGTTGAATTGACTGGTGGAGACCACCACTGTTGAGTAATATTGTAGAAGAGTCCAAATTTAACACCCAGAAGCATTTTAGGGAAGTCACATGGTATAGAAATGAGTAGACTGTCTAAAAGACAAAAGTTAAATACTATCTGAAGTTAGAATGATAGCCTGAGTGCTTATATTGGTAAGTGTATAAATCTCATGTATTTTATTATCAATAAGAAAGAACAAGATAAAAAAACCATCCTGTTTTTCATAGTGGTAAGGACCAATTAAAAATGATGTCTCATTTGAGTATTTCTTTCTATTTGCATCGTGTTGTGTTTCCTCTCACCCCTCTCCCAAGGAAAAATAGTTTATATGTTTATTAGAACATACAGTTTTTCAAAAGAAGAACAGCAGAAGTATGGGGTGATGCAAGTTAGTTTGAAATTTAAATTTGCTGTGATTAACCACATGCAGCCATGTTTGTAATCAAAAGCTTGCATACTTTTTGGGAGGAAAGAAGTTTTGTTTATCTTTTAACAAAGAAAATTTACTCAAATGAAATTGTGTTTCTGAGGGCAGATATTCTAAATGTACTGTATTAAGTCATAAACATAATAGGAAACTTGAGTACGTAATCAGTTCTTTTTTATGCTGATTGAAGTAAGTGGACTAGATAACAGATTTATTTTGGATCTTGAAAAGGACTATGATTTGGGGTGTATTTCTCTCCCTGGTTTTGGCTTCATAGGGCAAGAAATAAGAATTTCTTTAGTTTCACAACAAGAGAACTTTAACCTAAATATTTCCAGCTGATTTAGTATGTTTACCCATCTCTTCCTCCATCTGCAGTAATTCATGTAGCTAAGACATGGCACAGCTGTAGCTAAGAGGCAATATATAAGGACACAAAGGTGCCAAAAAGGATGTCAGAATCCTCCTATTTCTTTTTTATGGGTTAGAACCTAAATAAGATTATTGATAACCCAGGACCAAATTAATTGTAAAGTCACTTGTATGGAAAAGATCTTTTTTCACAGCCTTCTTATTATCTCCATGAAGAAAAATACATATAATCTAACATGCATATATATGTATACACACACACATATATATATTTACATATGTTTCTTTAATAGCCAATTCCTTTTGAGTGAGTTGTACTTTTATAAAATGCTTTATAAAACTTAGGTACCTGAAATTTAATATTCTAAATACAGTTTTCACACAAAAATTGCTCATTTTTTTTTCTTAGTCATATTCTAAATTGAGTTTGGAGGGGCATATTGTTTAAAGAATTCTTCTTTGGGGTGCCTGGGTGGCTCAGAGGGTTAAGCCTCTACCTTCAGCTCGGGTCATAATCTCAGGGTCCTGGGATAGAGTCCCACATTGAGCTCTCTGCTCAGTGGGGAGCCTGCTTCCCCCTCTCTCTCTACATGTCTCTCTGCCTACTTGTGATTTCTCTCTCTCTCTCTCTGTGTCAAATAAATAAATAAAATCTTAAAAAAAAATAAAGAAGTCGTCTTTAACTAAAACATAAGTTAATGATTTTCTTTTCTTACTGGGGGCCTTTCTTAATACTGAATCAGAGTTATAGAGGAACATACTCCAGAAATTTCCGTAAGAACACTGGTAGGAAAGTGAGTATACATGCCATTATTTAGTGTAATGGTAACAAGATTGGTTATTTCCATGACAGGGGATGAGAAATGTTTCGCATGGTTTAGCTTCATCTTTAGTCAGTCTATTTTTGGTAATGTAGAGATTTGGAATTTGAGAGTTGTCCAAAAATTAAGTAGAATAGCTCTTTACAGGACTCTAAAATTCCTCAGGTATGAGATAGTTGGAGAAGTTTTCTAAATAATGTGTTTCAAGCATAGGAATGAGATGAAACCTAAGATGTTATGAACATTTGTACATTTTTGACTATTTTAGTATTGAATAGCCTCAGCAAAGAATATAACAGCTGGAGTATAAACTGGTTATGAGGTATTTAATTTTTTCAATAGGTCAAGAATTATTTGCCACGTTATGACTTCATTACAATTCATAATTTGACTTTAAACTTGATGGGAATAGTTTTATTTGCTTTATAAATGATCCACCTTTTATACCCATGAATGAAATCCCATTAAGCAAATTTATACCGGATTAATACCATTTACATCATGCCTAGAGATAAGTAGGAAGCCTGACTCCTCAGACTGGTGCTATGACTGTTTGGGGCCTGTTGACCATTTCCACACTTACTGCAACTGTCAAGACTTGAGAGTGAATTGATTCTTTCGTCGTTTGGTCTTGTTACCTCTTTTAAAATTGCTATTAGATTTTCCATAGTTGGTCTTGTATCTCTTTGAGACCCTGATATTTTTAAGGCTTTTTTAAGTCTTAGAAGACTTCCACAGCAAAAATGTTACTTCCACCCCTACCCTTATCCTAAAGTAATATATAGGTTAGGTAAGCTATAAATAATATAAACAAGTAATATATTACTTGTATGATACAGTAAATAAGCTGTATTTACACATAAACACACAGGTAAGCTTACATATAAACTAATGTATAGGTCAGTCAACCTGCTAGGCTGTGAAGTAATTGGAGCTCCCAAAAAGGTTATATCTACAGTAGTTCTAGCTAAATAAAAATAAGAAGAGAGAGAGAGATGCAAATGAAGTTTTTTGTTTTTATTTTTAACAAAAGATGGATGTAAGCCTTGCATTTGACTTATTTCTTGAAGTGTAAATGACTAAGGATTGACGAGTTTGTTTTTCCCACGGTTACTATAGGGGAATTAATGCTATATTCTCACCTGTGGACATACTTCTTTGTGTTAAAGGCTTATACTTTGTATAAGTTCTATAATAGAATGTATTTAATGTGAAGTGTTTTCTCTTGATCTTTGCTTTATACTTTGGAGGAAACTATATTTCTCATGACTTTCAATATATATTTTGATTTGAGATTTATTCAGAAAGAAAGTTTCCCAAGCCTAAAAAATTCATGAAACTTGGGTTAAGACCTTAATTTTAATAGTCATTTTTTATTTTGGTTTACTGCTTTGATTACCCCAATTCCAGGGTAAAAATACTCATTGTATACTCAGATTTTGGGGGGAAGGAGTTATTTAAAAATATGTTGCGGATTTTATCAAACTGGTAGTTTCTTATGGAGAATAAATTGCAGTATTTTTTCCCTAAGGAATTATGTAAATTGCTAATAATGTAGATTGAAATGCCTTTCTGCTTTATACTTTTACAGTATTTAACAAATGTGCTATTCTGTGATGATAATAATTTGTGACTGAATCCCTTTTACCTCAGGGATAGAGATATAAACACTTAGTGATTATAAAATGTACCAAAGGATTGAGAGCATTGTTAGCTATAGTGTATCATTAGTCATTTCTTCAACTAAGCAAGTTTAAACATGGATTGATTTCTTTACATTCTGTCTAAGCTCTGTAGGCTTCACAGTATCAGTTTAACATTGTTATAGCTTCTCATTCTTCTGTGTCTTCCAATACTTTTTTTCACACAGGTTTGGTATAATGTGAATTGGGTTTGAATACCTATTTGTTGGACTGTATCTGCTATATCATTCTTTATGATTAGGAAAATAAGGATTTAATTCTGGTTGTTTCCGTTCATTATTTGGGATGCCATTTAACTTAAGATGTTACATATTACTATCCTGATCAAATGAAAGAAATATTCATGAATTTGAGCAGGAAAATAAATGATTTATTTCCTGTTTATTTGTGTACATTTATATATATACACACACACACACACACACACACATATATATATGCTTTGTAAATCATAAAACACCATTCAGATATTATATAGTGACATTGTCCTAGTTCTTAAAACAAAGTCGCACTGATTACAAGATGCCCATTTAGCTTTTCAGATCACAAATATTTGTATGGGTGGGCTTGTTTTTAGTTCTGACATTTTACAATTTGTCCTTTGTTTACATGCAGCAAGGAGTTATGGGCGAAGACGAGGTAATTCATTTCTGTTTGCTATGGTATAACTGTTTTTAATTGGGTTTTACTGATCAACACTATAATTAGCCTAGATTTTTTATGCACTGTCTGAAAACTCACAGAAAAGTTACATTTTGATTTGCGCACTTGTCAAAGTTTTGAATCCTAAATCTCTTAACCTTTAAAAGCACATTTTCATACTAATACAGTTATTTAATAAATGTCTTCCTTTTAAACTGCCCAGATTTTAACTGTTTAAAGTAATTTCTATACCTTTTAAAATCTACTATTTATAGTTTGCCTAAGAAATATATTTAATAAATACTAGTGAAGGTGACAATGCAATATGATTTTTCCACTCTCTAAATCTATAACTGGTTGTCTTTGGTATATAATTTATAACTCTAGTTTATTAGTTTTATGTCTGACCCAGTTAAAAGTACATACCAACAGGCTGTTGTTAACACTGTTGTATAAAAATCATGTTGCTAATATTTCTCTGTGTCTTCTAAGAATATAATGCTTTCCTTCTCCCTCTCACTACACCATGTAGGCACATTCACACACTCATTCACACACACACACACACACTCACTCTCTCTCTCTCTCTCTCTCTTGCACCATTCTTCTGCTCAGGTTCTTGCTATCTTGATGACAAAACGATGACTGTGAGAGAATAGACTACTAAACCTCTTCGGACAGCAGCTGACATGTTCTGTGTTTTAAACTTGGCTTTTCTATCTCATGTGCAGATTGGGAGGGAGCAAAGTAGATGGGCTGAGAAGAAGCAAAAGTAATTTTATACCACTAGATTATCCTGTAACTTTGCAATAATCATGATATTTTAAATAGCTGTTGTAAGTACCAAAGTGAATAAAAAAGGATTTTCCTTGACCCCTAAAATCTCCCTTAAGCCATGGAGGATAGACAGTAGTAATAGTGTCTTTTGATAAATTTTATAAATATGTGCCAGTGCTTCCAATTTCTTTTCACGTAGTCATGAGTATGTGCACTTTGAAAGCAAGCTAAAACTTTCTGCTACCACTGATGACAGAAATGAATATTATATGTTTTTTTATATATAAAGATTTTACTTATTTATATGACACAGAGAGAGAGAGACAGTGAGAGAGGGAACAGAAGCAGGGGGAGTGGGAGAGGGAGAAGCAGGCTCCCCGCTGAGCAGGGAGCCGGACTGCGGGCTGGATCTGCGGGCTGGATCCCAAGACTCTAGGATCATGACCAGAGCCAAAGGCAGATGCTTAAGGACTGAGCCACCCAGGCGCCCGTATTATATATTCTTAAGTACTATGTCCAGTTTTGTTTTTCACGTTGTCTGAATTTAACTTCATTTTTAGAATCTGGTTTCTTCAAATGCTTGACTGAATCTCTTGGTTCTTTAGTTTTCTAACTAAAATATTACAGGATATAGAAACTCAAAACTCAGAAAACTAAAGCTAAGTTACCTTCTAAAGGCTGTTGTTAGCAACTGAGAAGAGGAGGAAAGTTTAGAATTTTAATACCTATTTTCATATCCACGACTGTCTTATTTCACTGTGCTATTTTAATACGGAGCTTCAATTCTTCTGGAAAAAAAACCCACTTATCAAGCTGTGATTTTTTAGGTATTTTTGAAACTTTAGAGCAGTTTAATTAAGGATCTTTTCCTTCTATACACTTATCATCTTTTAACCTTAGTAATTTATGTTTAATCTAATTTGGCATACTCCAGCATAAATATTATGATATAGGAAGTTCTTAAGAGCACAGTATCAGAAGTCATGTTGTTGTTTGTCTTCTTTTATCTCAATTCAGTAATTATAGGCTATGATTATGATACTAAGAAAAAGCAAAGTTTTCTGCTCTCAGATAAGAACTTACTACTATTCTTTATGGCTCACAGAGGATAGAAATATAAAGATTTCCTCTACTCCAGAGCTCCTTGCCAGCTTTGGAAAAAAGAAGGCTCACATGGTTTTAAGGCTTCTGGAGAAGCTTTCTTTAGGATAGAACTGATAGTCGTCACACTTACTTGACTTAAGAAGGGGTAATGCCTCAATTTTCCTTTCAGATTATATGGCATTAGTAATTTTTTAGTTGGTCCTCTGTGAATAGTCAGAATCTGCTTTTAAAATTTCAATTTTGATGGCCAGATGAAAAGTATACCCATTAGAAATACCTGAGAGGTTTTAATTTGAATTTTAAAGTACTTTGACACAGTAATAAAACATTAAAAAGAAAGAAAAAAGAGAGGAAAGAAAGAAAAAGAGAAAAGAAAGAATCCCACACACATATCAAAGGAATGACTCATAAAAGACTAGAAGTAGCCTGGCTCTCTTCCTATTTTCTACTCATTTTTTCTCCTTTCTAAGATACAATATCATTATCACACTGATAACCTTTTAACTACCAAGATCCCCCTTGTATGGACTTCGTGTTTAACATTTGGTCCATCAAAGGAACTGCATTAATTAATTTTACTTAATCATTTTTCTTTTCTAAAAAAAAATGAAAAGTCAGATACATATCAGATCTACTGCTCATGTGGGTTGTGTCACAATGAGTTAATACAATTCTTACCAAAAATAAGACGTTGCTCTTTACCAGCGCAGTGGTGGGTGAACAGCATTATTTTCACAAGGCATTTACTTTGTAGAGCAGTTTAGGAAGAACTATTTGTTCTTACTTGCCACCTTTGACTCACCTTTAAACCCAGGCATAGAGGAGCTGTTTTCATTTAAAAGATTTCCCACTTGACTGCAGCCAAGCCAAATTACTACCAAAATGGCTTTGTATATTTTAATTTTCTTAATGTCAAGAACAATTTTAAATCAACCTGGCTCTAGATATTAATATATAAAATATACTTTAGGAATAGTCAAAATTGAATTATATTGGAAGTAATTAAGAAAGAGCAAATATTTCTTTCTCTGTTTTTCATTTGGGACCTGCCCCCAAGTCCTATGTATCTCTATACCCTGGGAGCCATAAAAAGTTCTACTCCAGAGCTGCCTGGGGACCAGGATTAGGAAGAAGAAAGACTCATATGGGGAGCTGACTTTAATATATGGAAAACTGTCTTTTGTATTTCTTGTCCAACATTTCTTCCATTCTATTCTAAGAGTAAACACACTGATCTGGGGTTGGATTAAGGTGGGAGTGTGAAGGGAGGTATGAAATGTAATTTAAATTCTATCTCTACACTTCAGATATTTTTACATTGCAATCTATCCCTGTAGTATAGGATTCAAGGGCTACTATGCTCCCAAAGGAATAAAAATATATAGGATATTTTAAGTAATAGAAATAGAGCCTATTTTAGTTGATAGGGCTAAACATCACAATCCAATCTGTTCTAGCAGGTAATCCCAAAGCTTTTTTTTATACTGTGTAGCCATTCAGATTTATGCACTGTAATAAACAAGGAATTATTAATAATACATTACACCATGTATTGCCTTAAAATTGACCCAGGATTTTCTGATTTGGTTAGATTTGATTCAAATTTGTTTGACTCTAAGTCTTGTGAAGTAGTCAGAATAAGGGTATGACCGCTAAATATCACCGCTATCAAATCCTTTTATGATGAAATCAAGGCTGGAATTCTTTATCTTTGATAAATACTTTGGATAACTGTCAGAGAATAGGTAAAATCTCCAAAGCATGAAAAAAAAAAAAAAAAGCCAGAGTAATACTGTAAGACAGAGGTTAGCAAACAGGCCTACAGGCTACCTTCTAAACTATAAACAGTGTTTCATTAGAACACAGAGATGCCCATTCACTTTTTGTCTGGTTGCTTTGGAGCTACAGTGATGGCAGAGTTTAGTAGTTAGTTTAGTAGTTACAACAGTATATACAACAGTGTGGCCTACAAAGTCTAAAATATTTACTGTCTGTCCCTTTACAGAAAAAATTTGCTTACCTCTCCTCCCTGAAGGGGCCAACTACCTGCTCTATACCTATACTCAGCCATATCAGTATCTTAAAAAAAAAAAAAAAAATTAGTGAGCTTGTCAGATATATCTATAAAGTAATTTACAGAGACATACTAGGCTATAATTGATTATTAAAATTAAATGTCTTATCCATCCTGTCTGCCTATTATTGGGGCAAAATATGTTTAGGTGGTAAGAGTACCTTATAGCTTCCTCCTCAGTTCTTTGGGAAAAGCGTGCCTTCTCAGTGATTCTATCTGATTAAACAGGTGGTGCTTAAGAGTTCAGTGTTGGATCTGGCTCTGTTGTTTTAATAGGTTTTCTTTGATTCTTTCATACTAAATAAAAATCATGCCATCACATTGGTAGATTTTTCTACCCCAATAGAATGACTGCTAGGATCTTAGAAGATGGGAAGAATATTCATATTCATCCTTACTTTATATAGGTTTTTTTTTTTAGAATAACAGTTTGTAAATGAAAGTGCAGGATAACATTGAGATCAAAGACCTGTGCTTAGATTCAAATTGTAAATTGCCTAACTTTGTATAAATGTTTTCCTTTCTTGTCTCCTCCTTTGGATGTGTGAGAAATTTTTTTAGTCTGAGCTTCCAAAATAAGGTCAAAATCTGAAAAGTCAGTATAGCTGTGATTTGGGCAATTAACATAGCCACCAAAGTAAAGTTAGTAATTGCTTACAAACCCCCTCCAACTGCAGGCATGTGTGTAGTACATACCTGCCCAACATCAGGAAACCAGGAGTTGGGGCCAACCATCCTGTCATGCAAGCAGCCTGCTCATTGCCCCATCTTCAGTTTAGGAAGCTCACCATGTAACTTTTATTATTGGGTGGAATAAACATTTTTAATGGGAATATAGAAAAGTTTCAATTCTCTAATCCACTTTATTAAAATATTTTGAAATGAGTAACTTGAATCTTAATTGTCCATAACAAACGAGGCTCATATTGGTAAGCTGTGTGTATGGTAGTGGCTGTGTTTCTTACTCTAAGGATTTTGGTTACCTGATAAAAGAGCCATCTTAGACTCTTTCATTGTCAGTGATTGGGCAATCTTCATTTATTCTTTTTTTTTTTCATCTCCTTCATTTCTCATTACTTCATTACTCCCTTTTCAACCTTTATTGTAACTATTTTACCTTTAAAATTTTTAATGTGCATTTTAGGTGACTAACTATAAGATATTTTACTTGCATTTGTAAGTAGGGTTTTTGAGCACATAGTTAAGAATGTCTCCAGTTTTCTATATTTTACCTTGATATGGCCTTTGGAATGTTTCTGTACTTTTGCTTAAGCAGGTGTTTTCTACCTATAAAAAGTGTCCCCTCTTTTTCCTCCTCCACATTTTTCTATCTAAAACTATCACATTCTTTGTAAATCTCTTAAAGAACTCCTAGTTAGAATCTTGCTCTCATCTTGGTTATACCTAATCTCATATTACATTGTATTAATTTTTATGTTTATGTACGTGCATGTGTCATAAATATATGTATATTTACACATACATATTGCAAACAAATATGGATGTATATACATTTTAAGTTAGAGTAGCTGAAGTAGGATTTCTGTATAATAGTTCATTCTTGTTAAGTTGTAGTATGGTAAAGAATTTTGAGTCAAAATTTTCTTAACAATAGCCAGAGAATATAAATGAGGTGTTTGATGTCAAGATCAAGTGATGATTTCAAAAAACAGGAGGGAAAAAAAAACCTTAACCCTTCAAACAATGCAACTGTAATTATAGTTTAAAATTCTTTTTTGAATATAGGGCTTGTTAATCAGCATCCGTTGTCGCTGGTTTCAACAGCATGGAAATCTCACCTTTAAGATTATTTATCTAGATAAAAAAACACTTCAGAACAACCATATCCAGTTCTTCTTTTAAAAGAAGAAAACATTTGAAAAATTGTTTTTTTAAATACTAACAGACTTCAGTCTCAAAGGGAAATTGTAAGATGTAAGATTGTATAGAAGAGTAATTACTATCAGTAGTTATTCATTTTTTATTAGTGAATGGAATCATTGTGTAGATATACCACAATTTGTCCCTTTCCCAAATATGGACAGACATTTGAGTTGATTCCATTTGGAACCTGTTATAAATAAAAACTACCATAAACATTTTTATTCCCTTTTTCTTTTCTCTGTGTGTGTGTGTGTGTACATAAGCAGTCATTTCTCTTAGATGTATAGCTAAGAGTGGAATTGCTAGTTAATGGAGTGCATGTATGTTTAACTTTATTAGAAATTACCAACTAGTCTGCCAGTTTTATACTCAAATCGAGTATAAAATTGACTTTGTATTGTTAAGCTTTTTTATTTTACCCATCCTGATAGGCATAAAAGTGACATTTCATTATTGTTCTAATTTCATCTTCCTGATAACTAAGGGTGATGTTGAGCACCTTTTCATGTTTTCATATGCTATCCATTATATTCTTTCAGTACAAGTCTTCTGTCCATTTTTAATTCAGTACAAGGCTTTTATCCATTTCATTTAAGAGAGTTCTTTATGTATTTTGTCCTACTTTCTAGGAGCTGCTTGCTTTTCACTTTACTCTCTTTTGATAAGCAGCTAAGAATTTAATTCTGATGGAAGTCCAGTTGTTTACTTTTTTCATTAGTGCCTATCTGCCTATCCCCAAACATCATGAAGAAATTCTAGCAACTTAGTTGTTTTGTCTTTCACATTTAAGTCTTAAATGTGAGAGTAGGGATCAAGGTTCCTTTTTTATCCCCGCCTCCAGCTGGATTTCCATTGGTCCATCACCATTTATTGGAAAAAATATCCCTTTCCACAGTGAACTGCACTTATAGCCTTGGAAAACATTAAGTGACTGTAAATTTGTGGGTCTCTTCCTGGACTCTTACTTTGTTTCAGTTAGGTATTTGTGTATTTTAACATTAGTGTTACATTCTTAATAATCATAGCTAACTTATAAGTCTAGAAATCTGGTTGTATAATTCTGACTTTATTCTTTTATATGATTTTTTAAAACTGAATCCTTTGATTTATCATACATTTCAGAATTTTCTTAAGATTTTTAGAAGACAGAATGTGCTTGGATTTTGAATGACTTGTATTAAATTCATAGATAATTTAGAGAGAATGTACATCTCACATGTTGATTCTTCTCTATTTAGTCTTGTAGAATTTCTCAGCAAATTTTTGTTTTCAGTGTAAAGATCTTGCATCTCTCTTGTTTAATTCATTCCTAGGATTTGATGAGTTTTGATGACATAGGGAATGACATTATTTAAACTTTTTCCCAGTTAGTACTATCATCTAGAAATAAGTTGATTTTTGTAAGTTGACTTTGTATTTGTCCCCTAGCTAAATGCACTTATTTCTAGTAGTTTGAGTCTTTTGAATTTTTCATATAAAATCATGTTCTTAGCAGAGATAGTTTTATTTTTTCCTTATGAGTATTTGACACTTTGTTTTTCTCATCTTACTATACTAGTTCTACCTCCAGTATAATTTGATTAGAAATAGTGAACATTCTTCCAAACCTCAGGGGGAAAGCATTTGATAGTTTATCGTTGAAAACTATCTGGGTTTTTAATGCTCTTTATCAGATTGTGGAAATTCTTGCCTATTCCTAGTATGCTGAGCGTTTTTAATCATGAATAGCTGTTGAACTTTATCAGATGCATTTCCAACATCCGTGGAAATGATTGTGTGATAATTCCATTTCCGTTTCTTAATGTGAATTACAGTAATTTATTTTCTTTTTTTTTTGCTTATATTTTTATGTCAAGTGCATACCAGCAAAACAGAATTTTAATCTTATATCAGTATACTTTTATTTATATATTTTTCCATTTATTTGTTTATTTAGTAAGCTCTACATCGAACGTTGGGCTCGAGTTCCCAACACCAAGATGAAGAGTGGCACGCTTTACTGACTCAATCAATCTTATATTCCTGGGGTTGAACTCCATTCAGTCATGATGTGTTTTCCATTTGTGTGTATTTCTAGATACATTATGTCAGTATTTTCTTTAGGATTTCTGCCTCCTTTGTTCCTAAGGGATGTTGATACTATTCTTTTCTTGTAATGTTCTTACAAAACTAGTTAGGAAGTGTAGCCTTTTATGTACATAGGCTTTGTGTTGGTTGATGTCCTTTTTTCCATACTTTGTATTGGTAAATGGAGTTTTCTTTTTTTTCCTTGATAAACTTTGCTTAGAGGTATGTCAATTTTATAAGTTTTTGAAGAGCCATTTTTGGCTTTGTTGATTTGCTTTCATCTTAGTCTGTATTTTATATGTCATTGATTATAGTTTTTTATTTCCTTCATCCTGCTCTCTTTGTATTTAACTTGCTATTCTTTTCCTATCTTCTCGTGGCAAAAACTAGGATTATCTAAGCATTTCTTCTTTTCTAATATGCATTTAAAACTATAGCTTTTTCTCTAAGTAAGGAAATTTTCCTCTAAGTATATAGCTTTTGCTACCTCCCACAAATTCTATACTGTTTTCATTATCATTCCGCTTCAGTCTTTTGAAGTATAAAAGCCTGAAAATACATCCTTAGTTTCAGTGCAAAAAAAAAAGAGAAAGGTACTTTAATTTTGGTTGAAAACTGTTGTATTTTAGTCCATATAATCTTATAATCAAATTTTATTTCTCCCCACGTATATAACTTTACCTTTATTGCCAGTCATTTTCAGGCACTAAATATTTGGTGTATCATTCTTACAAAGCATGTTTAAACTGTACTACACATGAAAGATGTCATTATTTAGTGGTTCTCCTTTTATAGTCATATTAATTTAGGTTATAGGGAAAGATAATTGGCAAGATAAAAAGTGATACTTTTGTTGATATATACTCAGTTAACTTCTCTTTTAAATACTACTCAATTCCATAGTTTTTATGGCTTCTCGAAAGTGGTCATGAAAAAAAAATTTTTTAAGATTTTATTTATTTATTTGTCCGAGAGAGCGAGGGTGAGCGACAGGCAAGCCGGAGGAGGGAGAAGCAGGCTCCCCACTGAGCAAGGAGCCTGATGTGGGACTCAATGCCAGGGTCCTAGGATCATGACCTGAGCTGAAGGCAGATTCTTAACTAAGTGTGAGCCACCCGAGCACCCTGAAAAAACTTTCTTTAAGATTTTTATTTATTTATTTATTTGACAGAGAGGTAGAGAGCATAAGCAGGGGGAATGTCAGAGGGAGAGGAAGAAGCAGACTCCCCACTGATCAGGGAGCCAGATGCTGGGCTGGATCCCAGGACTCTGGGATCATGACCTGAGACAAAGGTAGATGCTTAACCAACTGAGCCACCAGGTGCCCCTAGTAATGAAAATTCTTGTTAGTATGGCCAGAGTATGATGTTTCTTAGACTTTCCATTATACATTCTTTGTTCAGCTGAGCTTTGGTTACTAGATTTTAGATATACATTATAGATTTTTGATAGTTACTTTGTTAACTATAATTTATTATAGTTAAAACTATTATAGTTAGTAATATAGAATTGTTAAAATGTAGTTATATTATGAATATGCTTATAGTATTATAGTTAACACAAAAAGTTTAAACCTTTTTGGGTTACCTCTCATGTAGTGATTTCCTTTGTCATTGCATTTAGTATTTCTATTTAGACCCTAAATATTTATGATCTATAATTTTGCTCAAGATAAAAGTCTGTTAGAAAGACTGTTTATTATATTCATGGAATTGCTAAATTCACATGTGTGTTAGGGCACTTGAAAGTGAAATAATTTCAAATGTATTGACATGTCTGAAATAAGTATAAAATTTGGATTTGTAATTTTTCTGTTAAAAACTAGCTAATATGCATGTTTTCTGCCTCATCTTATTCCTTTTAAAATATAGAATTATTAA
The DNA here is from genome assembly GCF_963455335.1 of Martes martes. Taxonomy (NCBI): domain Eukaryota; kingdom Metazoa; phylum Chordata; class Mammalia; order Carnivora; family Mustelidae; genus Martes; species Martes martes. The sequence continues at coordinate 149,892,770 of NC_137889.1, forward strand.
AGTCCAACTTTAGAAGTTGAACCACTTATAAACAATATTATTTGTAATGGATCTTGATAAGGTTTATTTTGTTAAATAGTTAGATAAAATACTTTTGAAGGGCTTTCTTTCTGTTAATAACACTACTGTTGACTTTTGTTTTACATTGGTCCTTATTTCTGATAGCAAAGGTATTAGAAAAGTTAAATTAATATTCACAAAGTTACTCGGTGTACATGGACATCTTCAAGAACATCTTATTTAAATTGAATTTGAATCTGTATAATAATTCCTTATTCCTATACAAATAGGATCTTTCTCCCTGTTTTTGGTGCTAAAAACTTTAAATTCTTACTTCCACTGTCCAGCTACCTACAGTTCACAAGCATATAACACCCTTCCTTCTCATCCCAACCCCAGTTTTCTTCTGCAGGCCATCACATTTCACACTGTCTTTGTTTATATCACTTGTATCATTATGTGTCATGTTTTTTTAAGATGATGTATTGATGACATTTTCATGTTAAATATTACTTGTATTTGTTAAGGCACATGCTATAGATTCGATGCATTGTCTCCTCAACCAAAAACAAAAAACAAAAAACAAAAAAACCTTTCATTCCATCTTGAAAGAAGAACAATTTCTCTGCTTCCTTATTTTCCCTTTTACCTTTTCTAATAAACTTCTAAAGAGTCATCTTTTGATGCATTTATAAAACACTACATGTAGCATGAATCCCATCCAACTTTCCTAAAATTGCTTACTTTCAAAGATCGTGCATGTCCTTGAACATGTTTTTAAAATGATTATCTTAACATCTCACATTGTTACTGCATGGCTTCTTTTTTTTTTTCTTTTATTACATTTTGCTTTGGCACTGTGTTGGCAATAATATTTTGGCTTCTCTTATACTTTTCTTACCACTCCTTTCTTGAGCTCCTTGAATGTTCCATTCCTTGTAAGTTTATCAAGGAGCTACCTCATCATTTCTCTCTGGAGTTGTCTTCAGTGATATTACAGAGAACCTTCAAATATAATTTCTATAAAGTTGACTCTCTTCTCAGAAATGTAGCTTATTACCTTTCTCCACTCAATTTGCAACCTCCTCCCTTACATTTAATTCTGAACATCCTCTCAGCCTATGCAGTTTTACATACCTACCCTTCCTTTTTTTTTTCTTTCAAGCTTTTTTTTTTTTTAAGATTTTATTTACCTATTTGACAGAGGTCGCAAGTAGGCAGAGAGAGAGAGAGAGGAAGGGAAGCAGGCTCCCTGCTGAGCAGAGAGCCCGATGCGGGGCTCGATCCCAGGACCCTGGGATCATGACCCGAGCCGAAGGCAGAGGCTTTAACCCACTGAGCCACCCAGGCGCCCCTCTTTCAAGCTTTTATATAAATTCCAGTTTTTTAACATACAGTATAAGATTGGTTTCAGGTGTAAAATTTAGTGATTCATCACTTAAATACAACACCTGGTGCTCATCACTACAAGTGTCCTCCTTATTCCCCAACACTTATTTCACCATCCCCCTGCCCACCTCTCCTCCATCAACTTTCACTTTGTTCTGAATAGTAAAGAGTCTATTTCCTAGTTTGCCTCTCTTCCTCCCCTGCCCCGGTTCATCTGTTTTGTTTCTTAAATTCCACATATGAGTGAAGTCATATGGTATTTGTCTTTGTCTGACTAACTTCTTTTAGCATAATACTCTCTAGCTCGATCCACATCATTGCAAATGGCAAGATTTCATTCTTTATGATGGCTGAATAATATTCCATTGTATGTGTATATATACAGCATCTTTATCCATTCATCAGTTGATGAACATTCGGGCTTTTTCCATGATTTGGCTATTATGGATAATTCTGTAAACATCAGGATGCATGTATCCCTTTGAATCAGTGTTTTTGTATCCTTTGGGCAAATACCCAGTACTGTAATTGCTGGCTCATAGGGTAGTTTTATTTTTAATTTTTTTTTTTTAACTTTTTGAGGATCCTCCATACTGTTTTCCAGACTGGCTGCACCCTTTTGCATTCCCACCAACAGTGTAAGAGGGTTCCCCTTTCTCTGCATCCTTGCTGACACCTGTCCTTTCTTGAGTTGTTAATTTTAGCCTTTCTGACTATGTGAGGTGATAATCTATTGTAGTTTTGATTTGCATTTCCCTGACAAGTGATAAGTAACTTTTCTTGTGTCTGTTAGCCAGCTGTATGTCTTCTTTGGAAAAATGTCTGTTTGGGTGTCCTGCCAGTTTTTTTTTTAACTGGATTGTTTTTTGTGTGTTCAGTTTTATAAGTTCTTTACATATTTTGTATACTAACCCTTTATCAGAATGTCAGCGTCATTTGCAAATGTCCTCTCCCATTCCAAAGGGATGGGAGTTATATTGCTTGTTTTGTTGATTGTTTCCTTCCATATCTACCCTTTTGTATACTGTTTTTTGGTCTTTACTGTCCTTATATTTAGTTAATGGTTCTTATTATTCATGTTCTAATACTTTATTTTAGTTCCTCCTTTCCAGTTTTCTCTTTTGTTTCCCAGATATCTACTCTTTACTGCTATAGTTATCTCCCCGTCCATCCTTCCTGATCTGCTCATTTCTTATCACTTTAACCACATTTGCTATAGGTCTTCCCAAAGCACCAGTAAAACTATCTTGCTTGAGCCCCTGATTCTAGTTTTTTGTTTTAACCATACACTAAATAAAACATCCCCTTTAGCCTGGCATTCAAAGCTAAGTATTTTGACTAACCTCAAAGCTGTTTTATTACTTGTACTCTCCTTATTTCCAACATGTAGTAGTCAATTTTGATTACTCCCTATTTCTTAAATTCATATTTTCCTCTTTTCTCTTATGTTTCTCCTTCTACTTGGAAAATTTACTCAAAACCATGTTCTAATAAATATTTTTATTTAGAAATATCTTACCCTCTCTAATGCACTGAGTAAATGCCACTAGCTTTCCCTTTTTACCACAATTATTATTCAGTCTCACTTGGGGATTTAAGAAATTACCTGTTTATTAGCCAGCCTACTCCCTTCCTCCAACAAACTTCCTCTGAAGTACTTTAAAGCTTTCTTATGGATAGGTGCCATAGTTATATGTATAGATCTTATCTTTTCTAAATGTACATTCTCTGAGAGCAGGGGACTGTATTTTATTAGGTCATTTTATTTTTTTGATCCCCATGGAGTGTAGCATGAGGATTGCTGCAGAGAATTATATAGGACGTGCCCTGGACAAAGGGTTGCACCCTTGAAGGGTGAGCTCAGATGGGGACCAAAGTCCTAGAGGGGGATGCCTTTTTCTGTTTTGCACATTTGAAGACACCCTATCTGCATGTGTAATCAATTAATTCAAAGCCTTATATGCAAGTCTTATTTGTTGCCTTTGTCCTTACTTAACTGTGGTCTGCAAGTGGCTTTTTATTATGTGCTTTTATCTATTTAGTCTGTGCCATTTCCCTTTTGCCACCAATTTCTCAAAGGTTTCTCCTGTTACACATCCAGTTTAAACTGTCCCCATACATCAGATTCTTACAGCTTTCCATAAAACATTGAAATGATCCAGTGTTTGTTTACAGTATAATTGTTGTCATATGACTACATTTATTTCTAAGTCATTCTTCAGACTGCTTCTCTTTTGAATCCCAGTAATTAAAACCTTAAACTATCTGAATTTCCCTTATTTTTTTATGCCTGTGTCATCTTCATGTTTTAAACCTTTGAATTTGTCATTGCTGTTTTAATGCCCAACTTTATCATTATACCTGAGATTCAAGTTATATTTGTTCTTATATTTTAGGTCGTTCTTCCCTCTTTCCAATAGATGATGGTCTGCTTGATGATGGTCATAATGATCAAGTTGGTGTTTTAAATTCACCCACATGTTACTCAGCTCATCAAAATGGAGAACGAATAGAACGCTTCTCTCGAAAAGTTTTTGTTGGTGGTCTTCCTCCAGATATTGATGAAGGTAGGGTGATGATTTGAGCTTAAAACCAAACCAAACAAACAAAAAAAAACCCTAAAATATAATGTGAATGGGGGTATGGAATTTTTTACCTTGAGATTTTCAGTCAGGATGGATATCCATCTCTGTCCAAATATTTTGTCACCTGTTGAAATATGAAATAGGTAATTAAACAGTTAAAAAATTTTCTTTCTTTCTTTCTTTTTTTTTTTAAGATTTTATTTAATTTGACAGACAGAGATCACAGGTAGGCAGAGAGGCAGGCAGAGAGAGAGGAAGGGAGGCAGGCTCGCTGCTGAGCAGAGAGCCCGATGTGGGACTCGATCCCAGGACCCTGGGATCATGACCTGAGCTGAAGGCAGAGGCTTTAACCCACTGAGCCACCCAGGCGCCCAAACAATTTTTTCTTTATATGTTAAAATGCATATCGTTATTGTATTTTTTGTAAATAAGATTATCATACAGAAAGTTTTTCTAATAAAACTTAAAATCTTTCATATTACCATAATACACAAAATAAAATGCCTGCAGTGCATGACAGTCAGAAGTTTAATTTCCTTGAGGATAAATAGGCTGTTAGAAATAGGTGAGAAAGAGGTAATAAAGCCCAAAAGGGTAATGGAAACAGAACATAAACAGGAAATTCAGGTTATCCAAAAGCTGAACAGATGTACAAATCATCATTTGTAATAATAACAAAAGAAAATAATTCAAGGTAAAGATTAAAAATACGAAACTGTCTAATGTTTGTACAGTTGTGGGAAATCTGCCACTCTTATTCACAGCTAAGAGGATTTTGCTACACTTTGAGAAATTTTTAAATTATTCAAATATCCAGAAACCTGTCCTAAGTGTTAGTTAGTTTAATAAGGTTTTCATATGAGGAAATAACCTAGAGCATATCATTGTATTTGATCTGTATTTGTTTCAGTGAAGCTACCTGGTATGTGTCAGACGTTAATGAGTATGATAATTCTACATGTCTTGTTCTAACAGACCTGTTCTTTCCCTATGAGATTTTACTTATCAAGCAGTAATCATCTCTGTTTAACTTGAGATAATATTTGCATGTTTTTCAAGCCAGTAATATTTATGATTTGATATACTATCAGTCCTTCAGTATCTACACAACGTTAGATAAAATTTTAAAACTCACACTGAATTGATTGCTCTGGTCAGCGTGCTACTTAAATTTATTAATTTCTTTTGACTAAAATATCTATTTCATATATTCTGTCAGTAAGGATATTAGACGTGTTTTCAATTTTCATGTTTATCTTAGAGTACTTGGTACTGTTAAATATTAAATCTTTAACTTATAAAATATGGGTTTTTTTAATGAACTATTAAAACTAATTCCTAATGTGTATTGTTGTACTTTTTTAAGATGAAATAACTGCTAGCTTCAGAAGATTTGGGCCTTTGGTAGTAGATTGGCCTCATAAAGCAGAAAGCAAGTCCTATTTTCCACCAAAAGGTAAGAGTTTTTATTGTTAATATTTTCTAGAGAATCAGTTTTATGAGAGCAAATAAGACAATACCAATTACTTTCTGTTTTCTTTTCTTTTAGAATTGCATATCATCACACCTTTGTATAAAAACTAATAGAGTAATTTGTGAAGGCTGGTAACGTGTCAAATGAAAAGAATGGACCTGAGGGCTATCATAGTTTCACTTTAACCCAGTCAGGAGCCATTAGACACTAGCTGTGCTTTCTCTATAATGGTTTGACAGTGATTTCAAACACTCAAATCAATGAATGTTTTGAGGTTTTGTTTTCTGTTTGAAGCATCCTTCTAAGTAACTTGGGTACCGACATGTAAAAAAAGTATCCCTCTATGCAGTGAAATTAAGATCTATTTGAAGTGAGAGAAAAATGTAAATGCATGAATAGTATAAATATTGCCAGATTTACATAAGTGTTCCAAACAATAACAGATAACAACAGAGCAATATTTACTTTGTGGGTAAATTTAGCTAGAGGAGAAAGTGACTGGTCTAAACCCCATTATATAGAGAGATCAGGTGTGAAGAAGATACCTCTTTGTGCTAGTAACTCACTGCTAGGATACCCACTATGACTTGTCACCATATCACAAGAGTAACAAATCACTATCATTCATCTGACCAAAAGCAAGGCCACCATTAGTGGGGAGAGGAGGTAAGTTCCCCTTGCCCACAATGAGCAGGGGAGGTGAGTGGAAAGAATTAAACGTGAATCCAGTCAGGTTGCTAATGGCAGATTCTCTGAAGAGAATAAAAAGGGGGAGGTTGAAAAACTAAAGCTTTTCTTTGATCATCATTGAAATAAAATTTTAGAAAAACAAAAACCCTATTATTCTCATGGATGAGCAAATTTTCAAACCTAGAAAAAAGACTCCAATAGATCTATTAAATGGTCTGATTTGGGCTCTGGGAAGGGAAACGTGTTAGAATAGTTATTGGTATACAAAAACTAATTAAAGATTTCTGATAATGAATTATATGGGATATCTCACTTATTTGTCACTGAGAATTGTAGTACCTCCATTACCAGTTCATGTAGATTTTAGAGAAATGGAATAACCCAGTGGTTTCTGTTTTATACCTTTAGATCTTAGATTTATGGACTCAAGAACATCTTTTGAGCAGGGATTCTGAATCCCAGATCTCTATGAAAGTCTGATTAAAGCTATGGACCTTTCTTCATGTACTCTAAATTTTCACCCAAATTTGGAGTTTACTGGTCTTGGATGTCCTGATACTTAGTTTAGAGAGAAAATAAGCTCCATATAGATGTAGACATTCATTTGTTCATCTGAGTTTTAATCTGTTGTTGAGCTTTAATTTGTTGCTGAGTTTTAAACTGAGTTTTAATCTGTTGTCTGTTGCTTCACTCTGTTAGCCTCTTGTAAAGTTTTTGAATGTTCAGTAAAAATGTCACTTAGTTTCTAATATTCCTGCCTAAGTTACCAGTATCCTGGTCCACTTCAGAAATGTGACTAGTCTGTCCATACCTCTGCCTCTCTCCAGTTTTTCTCCCATAGTACAGGCAGAGTAATCTCTCTGAAAACTCATCTGATACTGCTATCTCTTGACCATCTGCTTAAAACCCTTCAATGGTTTCTTTCAGTTAGAATAAAGGTAAAAATGGGTTTGCCCTGCCCAACCTCCCTACCTCTCTGGTTTCTTCTGCCCCTATTACTTCTTGCTCACTTCTGGTTCCAAAAACCGGCTATGCTCTCTCCTGCCTTAGGGCTTTTTTGTATGGTATTCTCACTCACCCTACGGCCCTTCTGATGTGTCTTCATCCACATACCCTCATTTGTCTCAGTTCAAACATTGGCTGCTCACAGGATACTTTCAGGATGCACCTAATGGTTCACATACTCCTATTGTCGGCTCTCCTGGCACTGTTCCACTCTCTCATAGCCCTTGTCACAGCTACAGTGTTACATTTTTACAACTCTATAAATCCATGATGATTTTGCTAAAATCCAATCCTTCCCATAGTCTGTAATACTCTGCATTTACTCATCTTTGTACTCTTGGTAATGCACAGTATAATAACTGACTAACACATGATAAAAACACCTATAAATACTATAGAATAGAAGCTCCTTTTACCTGAAGTAGGGGGGGAAGGCTTCACTGAGAAGTTCTAAATGAAATCTGAAGGTATTCTGTAATCCAGATAGACATAAAGGAGTCGAACAGAGTTCCAGGGAGGAACTGAAATACAGTTTTAGAAAGGAATGAGAATCGGTTTGTGTGGAGATAGGTACACATTTTTTGCCTGAGCCTCTTGTTCATGTAACAGGATGATGGACTCTAAGCCTAGGAAGATGTGTTGGCACAAATTTAATCAAACAGAATAGTTGCTGTCTTTGTTGCTGTTATTGCCATTATTGTTGTCATTGTGGTTTTTGTGGTGATGGTTAGTTTATTTTCTCAAACTAAAAACAAAAAGACCTGAATAAAGCGGCACTGGCAAATCGTAGTTTGGGGTACAATTATAGTTAATTGTCATTGCCAAAGACCAGTGTTTCCAAACCTTGTCCTTTTAAGCAGTTTTGACATTGTTGTAATTCATCTTCCATGGTTTGGAAACACTGGTACAGAAAGCATCCAGTTAGTGAAGCTGCCTTGTAATTAAGGCAGCGACATGAGCCCTTGAAGATGGAGCCACATGTGTACATATGTTTCTTTTACAGTGAATGAGGTTCACCCTATGTGAGTATTAGTTTGCTATACAGTATGTTAGTGGTAAGAGTATTTTAATATTTAGTGGTTTGCCTTAGCTAGATCATAATTTACCTGCCATGTTGCTTAATTAGTTTTGTGATACAAACATTTCTTACCTAATAATCACAGAAATCATTAAGTAATAGTAGGAGTATTGAATGTAGAGGTGCCTGGGTGGCTCAATTGGTTAAGCGTCTGCCTTCGCCTCAGGTCATGATCTCTGGATCCTGGGATGCAAGCCCTATGTCAGGCTCCCTGCTCAGTGGCTGAGCCTGCTTATCAGTGGGAGCCTGCTTATCCCTCCCACCACCCTCCTCCTCATGCTTTCTCTCTCTCTCTTTCTCTTAAAAAAAAAAAAGTATTGAATGTAATGTATCACTTTAAAACTAACCAAAATTAAAACATTAATATCAAAAATTAATATCACAAATAACATTAAATATGCTGAATTTAAAATATTTTGTAAATTGGTCTTATATCCTCTCAGTTATTACATAACAGTTACAGCTCACAAATCTTTAACTTGTGTCAAAATTAAAGCCTTCACTTAAAACCAGCTTTCATTTTTTTTATTTTTTCAAGCATATTTAAATTATTTCTAGCAGTTGGAAATGTCTGCAATGTGTTTTTTTAATCTTGCTTAATCATACCTTAGAAAATTTCTGTTGCATAGGTTGATTTGATGGCTTATTTATGCAATCAGGAATTATAATTTTAAAATGAAGCACTTTTGTGTCACATCAGACCTTTGTGGCAATTACAGCCATTGTTGGCAATAAAGCTATGTGTTTTGATTTCTGTATAAAACATGATCTCACATTTACCGTTGTCTAATGGAATAGATAGATGTGCATGACCTGCTTGGTGACTTCCTCATATTAGAACCAGATTACAGTTCTCTAGGTTTGTTTGCATAGAAATCTCATCAAAGAAAGGGGTGTTTTTTGGTCAGTTAATTATCAGCTTCTAGGAATGATCATGTAATGGTGAACTTCCAGTATAAATTTTGATACCTTCTTTTTATAATGAAGTCTGTTCTGCTTGGAGAATGACAATCTCTTATCACAAAGAGAGGAGGAAGGGCATATTTCCCAAAGGTACAGGTATCTAATAAGCAAGAGCTTGGGTCCAAAGTCCAAACATAGTCTCCAGACTACTTGAAAGGAAATGTTCCATGGTTTATCCCAGTAGAGAGTTTGATTTTAAGGTCCTGACCCACCCTGGAGGATCCATTTTGATCCAGCCTCCTTAAGGTAGTTTTCTTAGTACAATTTTGAAGTTGACATGCTGACTGTGGTTATTTCCCCTTCCTGATGGAAATTCTTGGGCCTTTCCAAGTGTGCTCTAGCCCAGACTGTGCACCAGAACATGTCTTACCCTGAGGGCCTCTTTAGAAACCTTCTACTTCTAATATAATCAAGGGGTTAGTCCTGCCAAGTTCTTGAATAAGACAGTATCTTGGGAGACCTTGGGGGCTCTCCTGGGTTTGAAATTACTCCACCAACTGCTTGCTCATGTGACTGACTTGGGGCAAGTCATTAACTGCTGGATACCTCAGGTTTTTCTTCTATAAAATGGGAATAATGTCTTAGAGACTTGCTGTGGGAATCAAATGAAATAATTTATGTAAAGCTTTTAGCACAGCACTGGATAGAAAGCACTCTATGTAAGATAGCTAATTAATGAGTATCTGTTTTTGTATGTATTCCATAGGATATTGTCCTCGCCTATAGAAAGTCTAATAATTCTGGTTCTCTCTGATAGTTAATTTTTTTTTCTTTTGCAAAAGCATGTGTTTTCTAAATAGTATTGAAATTTGGGGTGAAATCACTTCCTTTGCAATATTGCCTCATTTTTAATGGTTATTACAGGCTATGCATTCCTTCTCTTTCAAGAAGAGAGCTCAGTTCAAGCACTAATTGATGCTTGTATTGAAGAAGATGGAAAACTCTATCTGTGTGTTTCCAGCCCCACCATTAAGGACAAACCAGTAAGTAAATGCTATATGTGAAGTTTAGGCTACAAATGCGAGTTTTCCAAAAACTGGCTTGAAGTAATTAATGATAAAAAAGTTAAAATACCATGTTAAGAGTTCAGTTTTTAAAAATCCTGATAACTTATAGTATCTAGCTTAAAAAAATAATTAATTTTCAAATCCAGCTATACAAAATTTTGAAAAATAAAAGGATCGCTGTTAACTGGCACAAAGTAGCATAAGCTGTCAAGAGAATAAGACCAATTACAGTGATGTGATTTTCTTCCTAGGTTCAGATCCGTCCTTGGAACTTAAGTGATAGTGATTTTGTGATGGATGGTTCTCAGCCTTTGGATCCTCGAAAAACAATTTTTGTTGGGGGTGTTCCTAGGCCATTAAGGGCTGGTAAGTAGAATGTTAACAAATGTTGCTTCTTTTAAAAAAAATTAAATATGAATGAATTCAGTAAACTTTTCAGAGCTGTTATGTACATGGCACTATTGGGTGGGCAAAGGGCAGATTCTTTATGCTCCAACAGCTGTTTGCTACAGAATTCTGAGAAGTATTCTTAAAATTGTCAAGTAAGTGGAGAAGTAGACACTCATCTATCAATATGAATAATTAACTCCAAGCAGACTCTATAAGAAGAATCCAAATACTTCTGACTTCTAAAAAGAATTTTGGGTCTGTTTATTTTATGTTGGTTGATTCTGATATTTGAAGAAGTACGTTTTGTTTTTTTTTTAATAGTGCTTTGATAAGTAATAAACTTCTGTTGATCAATAATGAGAAACCAGAGATTTACCAGAAATGTCATCCAGGAACATAATTACAGACCTGTATGCCCACTGTCCAAGCATGCTTTATGATTCCCTGTGCCCTGTGAAGTGTGTTAGTGCCTTCCACCACTGAGAACATCATTTTCCAGTCAGTATAGGACATACATGTTAAAAGAACCATTCACACGTGTAAATACTTACAGAATATAACTGCTACAAAGAAAGACTATAGAGAGTAGAAGAACATCATGGGAATGTGGTGTAGTCTGATATTTAGAAATACTTGCATTTGAGCTGACACAGCAGAAGGAATAGAGTTGAGGTGGCAGGAGGGTTGTGAGGAGTGTGTTTTCGGACAAAGGGAAGAGCGTATTCAAAGATCTTTAGTCGAGGGAAGCAGAGGGCATTGGAGGAACTTAAAGAAATCCAGAGTGGCTGACTAGGGTTATAAGAAGTGAGGAGAGAGACACAAAAAGGCATAGAAAAAGTGAATAGGGGTCAGACCATACAAATCTGTCTGATAAGCTAATTCAGTATTTATCCTCAGAGCAAGGGGAAACCAATGAAGAGTTTTAGATAACTGTAGCTAATGACATATTGTGGGGGCAGCTGGGTTGAGAGTAGATATGAGTAGACCATTTTAGGAGCCCATTCTTGCAGGAAAGGAGAAAGATAACATGAACTTAGATTGGAGGTAGCAGTGGTGAGAGAGCAAAGTAAACCCATGTCCCAGACAATTTATGAGGTAACCTCAAAGGCTGAATCTCAGCCTTCAGTCTTAAGCCACTATGTAGATAGTCACACCTTCTACTGTGATAAAGAACACTGGAGAAGAGAGATTGTGGTCTTGATTTTGAAAGCAAGTTTGTGGTACCATTTTGAGCTCCTAAGTAGAAATTTTAGTTATGCCATTTATATCTGATATCTAAGAATTACTCTTGCTACTGTTTTGAAAATAAATTCTGAGGGGCCTTGCTACTGTTTCGGCAGTAAATCAGAAGCAAAGAGTTTTAAGGCTATTGCCATGATCCAGATGAAAAATAATGAGAGTTTGGAACAGGATGTTAGTTGATGGAGGTGAGGAGATTGGATTTTAGATAGGTCTAGAAAATCAGGTTCATAGGATTGCATGTGTAGTGGGGAAAACAGAAAATAGAAAGGATTGAAGCCAAGAATCTTAGGAACTTTATCTTTTCCTATTGCTTACCAACTGAGTTAGCAAAAACTCATTGGAGCAGATTTAATGGAATGGTGGAAGATCAGGAGTGTCATTTCAAACTAGGTGGTGAAGGTCTATTAAATGTCAGTATGAGTTGTCCAGGACAACAACTCCAGTTGACCATCTCCTGGTGGTTGCATCGATGACCTCAGAGTCCAGAGAAGAGGCCGAGGCTGGAGACAGGAATTTAGGACATGAAGACAGATAGATGGTATTTAAAGCCATGACATGGGATAAAGTCACCATAGCCCACAAGTATAAAGAAAAATCCACAACTGAAAAATCCACTAACTGAAACTTAGAGTATTCTGACATCAAAAAGTCAAAGAGTTGAAGAGGAACCAGCAAGGAAGACTAAGGAATTGTGAAGTTGGATGAAAATTAGTAGAAAAATGTGTCCTGAAAGCCAGATGCAGAAAGTAGACGTTAACTATGTTCCGTGCTGCTTCCAGGTAGATTGACCATTGTACTTGACAGTGGCATGAGCAATTAACATGGAGTCAAGGGATGAAAGTCTAGTTATAAAGGTTGAACAAGGAATGGGAAGAGAAGGATGAGGTAGTAGAAGAAAAAAAATTTAACAATTAGGCTATAAAGGAAGAATATAGAAAGTAAGCAGTCACTGAGAGGGAGAAAAACAGAATTAAGAGTTTTGTTTTGGGTTTTTTGTTTTGTTTTGTTTTTTAAGATTGGGAATGATCCAGTGTAGAGGGAAAAACTGATGATAAAGGAGAGAGGAGAATTGCCAAGTAATTCTGTAGTGAGAGCAAATTGGGTCCAATATGCAGGTGAAAGGGTTGGATTTAGAAAACAGCATAAAACTATTTATCCTATTGACTTTCCCTTTTAAAAAAAGTTATTTAAAAACTGTTGATTTACTGTGTTCTCTCACATTTGATGTTGAATTTCTTTTCCTTTTCAAGTGGAACTTGCTATGATCATGGACCGGCTGTATGGTGGAGTTTGTTATGCAGGAATTGATACAGATCCTGAGCTAAAATACCCAAAAGGTGCTGGTCGAGTTGCTTTCTCCAATCAGCAGAGCTATATTGCTGCCATCAGTGCTCGGTTTGTTCAGCTTCAGCATGGGGATATTGATAAACGCGTAAGTTGCATATTGGGAAAGCATTTAACATCCTATAATAAGGTGCTGATCCAGAGCTTACTACCCTACCAAGTTGACAAATTCAAATACTTTATTTTTTTATACATCTTTAAATCTTAGAGTTAAAGAGTATTATATCAAAATACCACTGAAATGTAAAATTATTGAACACACTTTGAACCTTTTTTAAAGATTTTATTTATTTATTTGTCAGAGAGAGAGGAGCAGGCAGAGGGAGAGGAAGGTTCCCCACTGAGCAAATAGCCCAGTGTCGTTCCCCATACTTTGAACTTTAGATACAGTATACAAAATTTAAATGTCATTGTAAGAGCACATCAGGTTGTGGGGTTTTTGGTTGTTGTTGTTTTTTTAAAAATCCACCAATAAGGTCTTAACACCTTTCTAACCATAGAGGCAGGGCTTGTATTAAGAGTTGTACTCTGGGTGTACCTGGGTGGCTCAGTCCGTTAAGTGTCTGTCTTTAGCTTAGGTCATGATCCCAGGTCCTGGGATTGAGCCCCTCATCAGGCTCCCTGCTCAGCGGGAGCCTGTACCCTGGAGCCAGCACACCCAGGATGCTATGTCCACCACATGCTCTGTAATCCTCAAGAAATTAACCCTCAGTATGCCTCTTTTTCCCCATTTATCAAATGAAAAGCAATAATAGTATCTTTTTCACAATTGTTTTGAGGATTAAATGAATTCTCGTATGTAGAAGCATTTAAAGTTTGGCACGGTTATTTAAGTGTTTTTATCTTTTATCATTAAATTTAAAATAAAAATACACTGTATATTTCCCTAAGTATACAAAATAATAAATATACAAAAAAATTAAACACACAAAATAATTATCCTAAACTTTGAAACATTTACTCTTTAGTTGCATTGTATAGGTTATCACAATAAGAACTTTCTAGGAAGTCCTATGAATATTTGTTAACTAAAAGCCACCCCATTGAATAATTCCTAGTACTGATTACCATTGAAAATAGGGAAAAGGAGTGACCCAAACTCAGTTGTTCAATTGCAAATCCTTTTCATACTAAAATTTGCTCATAGTGCATATATACAGCTAAGCAGTATTTTAAAATAATCATGTTTGCATTATATTACAGATGAGATATGCTAAGAATTAGAGGTAATTTAACTTTTTGTATATCCAAATTAATAGATATAACTTGAGTATTTATTTTCCCAGTATAACAGGTTCTTGAAGTTTCTTCTCTGAGGCTGTCTGTATATATTAAAAGACTATTTTGGAGGCAGTGGAGCTGGTTTAGGAGTATGGATTGACTAACTGTGGACTCTAAAAGTAGTCATCAGTTTAATTACCAAGCCATCCTATATAGAAAACAAAACAAAACAAAAAGTACAGCATAGGTTCAGTTCATACAAGCAGAGTGATTTTTTTGCATTGTTACTTAAACTGTTGCAACACACACACACACAGTCTCTAAGTGGAAGGTGTCTGCTTTAATTACACCATGCAGGAAAATTTGTTGAACTGGAGTTCCTGTAATCCAGTGGTTTTCACCCTCAGCTGCAGAATAAAGTCACCTGGGAATTCAGAAAAATCTTGACGGCTGGGTTCCCCCATCCCCCGACCCCAGAGATTTTGTTATAATTGGTCAGGGGCAGATGAAATTTGTAAAGCTATCAGGTGATTCTAATGTGCAGCTATGATTGAGACCATGTATCTAGTCTAACCCTGACTTTTGCAAAGAAGTGATCCGTCAACCCAGGAGGTTACCTACATTGTATATAATCATAGTTATTTAGCATGCAGGAGCACAGGAAAAACATCCTTGCAGTGTCCTGCCTCATTCTTGTTTCCAAAATGATAGTGAAGGACCAATTATTTGGGGCAGAGTATGGATTCCTAAAGAGCAATTCAGATGCAGAGCAAGTGAATTGAGAAACACATGCATGCCTTCTTAAAAAGGCATTACAATGCCTGAGAGAAAAGTTTAATTTTTAAGATATGCGCTCCTTAAGGTATATTTTGAACTATATTTGAAATAATTTGAGAGATGTCTGGCTGGTTCAGTTGAGAATGCGACTCTTGATCTTGGGGTTTTGAGTTTGAACCCCATGTTGGGTGTAGAGATTACTTAAAATCTTTAAAAAAAAAAAAAAAGAAAAAGAATTAAAGAATTTGAGCTTGCTCGTGCACACGCGCGCGCGCGCACACACACACACACACACAATTGATCTTTATACCTTTCATGTCTCTAGTGTGAATGTAGTTATTAAACCATAACAACTGATTAATTTTAAATTTATAACTGATAACCCAGAGATTTGGGGAGGATTGAAATTGTTCATTCAGCTTGATCTTTTGGCTCATGAGCTCTTTGAGGTTTAATTCCTATCTCCCCAAAAGCTGGGAAACACCATCACCACAAAAGTGTAATTCATTGTAATTTTGTATGTTACTCCATGAGTAATATTACTCACTGTGCCTTCTGGTACTTACTGAAGGGAGTTGTGTTGAAGTTCAAGTTGGATAATTAAATATGAATTATTTCATTAGTTGTGAATCAGGCAACAGAGTATTACAGATAAGTTCTCTGAAGTGAAATAGGCAGGGGCATCATAATGGAAAATAAGAATAGGCACAGAATTGATGAAACTCCCAACACCTTTTCACACATACAAGAGCTCATTTTTAGAGGTTATTAATCAGAAATAATCAGAATACTCTAAAATCATAAGTTTAAAATCCAGTTTGCTATCTTTAAAGTCTGTGATTTTGAAGGTAGATTAGCTTCATAAAATAATATCTAGAAGTTTGAAATACAAATAATTGAAATCATTGCATTTTGAAATTTTATTCAGCAGTTTTACATTCAGTAACTCCTAAGCACCAAGAATTTTATGAGGTGTTATGGAAATGAAGTAAACCACACAGACCCTGTCTTTAATTACAGTAGAGACAAGAGATATAATCAAGAAAACATATGTAAATATACCACATTTATTCAGATAGTTTCTGCTTTGTGCTAGTAGATCCTCTTACTAAGTATTGAGCAGACACTTTCCCTGTGCTCATTTTGATTATCATCTAGTAAAATGAAATTCAGTAATTCTCATGCCACTTTGAGATATTCTTTGGTAATTTCTTTGATTATAGTTATTATATATTATTATAACAATATTATATAGTTATATATACGTGTGTGTGTGTATAGTTAGTTTTAGTTGCATAATATTATAATGAAGATAATGAATCAGAAATAGCAGACTGGCAGTCAAGATAGGATCCATAATAGAAAAAAATTAAAAAATAAAGATTGAGCATAAAAATTTTAGACTGAGTGTCAAAGATCTTTTAAAAAATCAAAGGCCAATGGAAAAAAGGTTAAAAATCCTTAACAGGCAAAGAGGATTCACTTCAAAAAAAAAAAAAAAAACCTCCATTGGGAAAATATGCAAAAGATACAGACTACTCAGAAAAGCAAAATGTTCAATGTACATAGAATGTTTATCCAGCCCTAATCAGTGAAATACAAATATAAACAACAACTTAATTTCATTACCTTTCTATCAGATGTTTGTGTTATAGTCCTTTTCATCACCTTTTAGGTTTTTCCCTATTCGTTGTTGCTCTTGTGACAAATAATGCTTCAGAAAATACCCTTATATGCGCTTTTTCTGCACACGTGCAAGTGTTAATACATTCAGAATAGAAATTGTTGGCTTGTTATTTTTTTACCTTTGACAAACACTTCTTTATCTCTAACCAAACCCTTTAAACACTCAGTTTTCCCTCCTCTCCTCAGGAAAGCCTAAGGTCTTAGGCTGCCTGGCACATTAAGTCAGACAAAGGTAGTAGCCCTCCATTTGTAGTTATTATTAGTAGGCAGTACTGGCTTAGAGTCTCTGCTGTGTACCAAGCACTGCCTTAAATGCTTTTACCTGCATAATCTAATCCTCACAGCGCTGTGAAGCAGATTCTAGGATTCTTCTCACTTTACAAACCTGGAACCTGAGGTTTAAAAGGCTTAGCCCTCGGAGCTGACTGAGGTCTGAGGTCTTCTGAGTCAGGCCTTCTCAGTGGGCCTCTTTGACTTTGTATCTCATAAATTCACAGAAGTCTAGATACACCTTTAATAAGATTATCCACAGTTCTGGTGTGTGTGCACCAAGTAGTTACAAGCAGGTACACAATCAGTGGTTGTTTGGGGTTAGGCCATCTCTCTCAGGTGCTACTGGAATGAAGGGGAAAAGGTGTAAAAACCATTTGTCTTCCATGCCCTTCTCTTTTTTACTCACAATCACCCTGCTTCCAAAATATTAACACAGGTGTTTTAAAGATGTTACTTCACAGAAGGTAAAGGTAGAATGTTTTATAAATCAGTTAGATGTATAGTTTTTAGAAGTATTTTCTGCCTTTGAAAAATACAGTAAATACCACTCAGTTTATAGTCCTTGGAAGAAAACATATCAAAATAAAATAAAATTACCAAACTAAAACTAAGTACTCGTTTAATCACATGATCACTTATGAACATGAAACATCTTAGAAAAAGATGATTAGTGCCAGAAGAGAATGACTTTGTTGTTGGTTTTTGTTTTTGCTTTTGTTTTTGGTTTTTAACCTACTACATGGTAAAGCTATTTCCCTGGGAAACTGCTACTTTCTCGGTGTTTAATGCTGGTCCTTTCCTTGAGAACACCCTTAACATTTTTAAATTTACTAAAATGATTTCTGAAGCAAACTTAATGGGAGACTTTTTTCCTCTCTCTTTCCAGGTGGAGGTAAAGCCATATGTGCTAGATGACCAGATGTGTGATGAATGCCAGGGCGCACGCTGTGGTGGAAAATTTGCTCCCTTTTTCTGTGCCAATGTCACTTGCCTGCAGTATTACTGTGAGTTTTGTTGGGCAAATATCCACTCTCGTGCAGGACGTGAGTTCCATAAGCCATTGGTAAAGGAAGGTGCTGATCGCCCACGTCAGATCCACTTCCGCTGGAACTAAGAATAGCATACCGGCCTCTGTGTAACAAGGAAAGAAAGGGTGCATGTGGCTTACTGTGTCTGAAGACGCGACATGCGGAAGAAATAAGTGCATTCTTCTGCTTTCACCCCAGCTACCAATACATGCATCTTTATCAGCAGCCAAAACACTACAAGCCTCTTGTTTTTCACCAAAACCCTACATCTCAGGCTTACTAATTTTTGTGATATTTTCATGTTAAAATAAAATGTTTTTTTGTATTTTCTCCAAGTTATTTTTATATGTAAAGTTAAAATTAGATATGAGAATGTTTTGCGTAGGGGCAAACAGTCTGCTGCTATATAGTGGGTGAAGCGTGCACTTATTTCTAAACGTGGGTTTTTAACTTCAAGATCTGCCCCAGTAATTTACCAAAGGTAGCAAAATAATAGTGAAGATGGAATATGTCTGCTACAAATGCTTATTTTTATTGTTGCTATTTTCAGTGTATACATAAACTAAAAATTAGGGTTGATTTTTTTGCTCTCCATTTTGACTTGCAAGAAATAATACCTCAAGATAATCTGATTTATTAGCTATTTTTAAACATTTTTAATCACAAGCTGTATTAGCTTTGCTGCTATATAGGTGTTATGTGTAAATGCCACCTATTAATACGGGATTGAAAACGTTAGAGACACACTGCATTGCAGATAAAATGCAGGCAGCACAATATGGCCTAAACTGCCATAGTTTTAGAATGTGAAAAAAAATGCATGTTTACTTACCTGTATACACCTTATGCATGCACTAGAATTATTAACTAACGAGGTGAGGTATTGCAAATGTTCAAAAAAGCTCTCTTGAATCTAGGTAGCATGAACAAATTATAAAATTTGTTTAAAAAAAGCAAACTTGCATGCATTATTGTGACTTCAAGTTAAAAAATTTGTCCTACATGTGTACAATATGCAAATTAGTTTTAGATTAGAGAGTGCAGCCATTTTGTGATCTGGTCGGTAGTGGAATTCGATTTTATGCAGACTGGATGTAATATTTGTAATCCCTGTGCAATTTTGTGATGTGCGGTTCTAATTAATGTGCAGTGATATAGTATAGATAAAAGATTGAGTAAAAGAAAAATACTAGAATTTTAAAGAAGGTTGATTTTAGCCCCTTTGATAGTTCACGGTTAAGACATCCTTTATAAACCAAAGATGGCCAGCACACTGCTAACCAGTCACCAAATGTAAGACCCACAGGAAACCCATATCTAAACAAATGAACTTTATAGAAGAATGCAAAACTTTAGTAAACCTAAGTAAAGTCAAAATGGAGATGGGGAAATATACAGATGGCTAGTTGCATAAAATTCAATTTTACCTTAAAGACAATGGTGAAATCTGGCTTAAACTTGCTTATGTGTTTGACCTATGTATATTGGGGTCTTCTGTCTAAACTGGGGTCACTGTTGCATGGAACATTGTTCTTAACGGTTAAGAATTGCTTTTTTTTTTAGATTTTGATGAAGGAATTTTGG